>NC_068326.1:24353530-24999780 GCF_000147395.1 Oryza glaberrima
TTCATATGTCCCTAATCATAATTATGGGGAGCAATGTGGTTTCCATGTTGAACCTATCTTATTATATTGTTGGTAGAAAACAATATTTAATTCGGTTTGAAATCCTCCATCTTTAGAATTTTTTCTAGGTTATTTACTATTTTCATAATTAATACCCCTTCTTTCTTTCTTTTTTTTAAGTATGGCGTTGATTAGTTTAAATTTAGACTAACCAATGTTTAAAATTAAAGTATAAAAACATTATACATTTTCAAGATAAATCCAACTGCCACATTAACACCACTTGTCAACAAAACCACTTTGAATCTAGTCAAATGATGAGAAGTAAACATTGTAGGAAGTTCAGTGATGAATGGTGTCTAGTTTTGAAGTCAGGAAACATTTCATAAAGAATTTTAAAAATAAAAGTTTCATGGATGTAATATGATTTTTTTTAGTTATTTACCATAAAAAAACGATTTATGTGCATATATAGCCTAGTTTATAGCACTCGATTGCAACGTGAGCGTTGTTGGCCGTGTACTAACAGGCATGCATTAGTTCGGTATAACCAGGTCGCTGAAAAAGCACTTGCGGATCGAATAATAATCATCCTTGGCATGTTGTTAATAATTGGTGGGTACTGTTCCAGTAGATACTAGGAAAAGTACGTTTAACACGGCATTCAACTTTTTCACTCTAGTTTTGAGTTTTGACATGTTCCAAGCACTCAGAAGATCTCGATCTCTTTTACCACGTCTCGCCCTTTGGTTGCAGCTCTACCGTACGTACACTCCACTGCCATCGTTTTCACTGGGAATTTACTTGGATATGAAGACGTCACTGGGCTCACGGCATGTTTTGTGCTCTTATGCACGTCGCCTCAGCTCTCTTTTTTTTAGCTGCCTGCTTAAAATTGGTTATTCGATTTCCGGTTTGATCCCGTCCTCTTCGACAAATTGATTAATTTAGAGTTCGTTTTCAGTGACAACGATGGAGGAGTTTGTACTTGTTTAGTTCGTTGTATATACATAGTATATATGAATATACCATATTATAGACCAAGATAAGGATTTGAGACTATTGGACTGAAGCCTAGAAGATCTCTACCGGTCCAAACTCACAGCAATACGTTATCACCAAAGAGATTGACAGCAGTGGCTGAGCTAGCAACGTTATCAATCCTAGACCACGAAGTGTGTGCTCTTATTGGCTACTTCCTCCGTTCCATAAAAAACGAATCAGAATGTGACATATTCTAGTATTACGAACCTGGATAAATATATGTCCAGATTTATAGTACTAGAATATGTTACATTGATTTTTTATGAAACGGATGGAGTAATAGCCATAAACCACATTAGTACATCGATCGTAGTTTTGTCCCTGGGCACTTGTCTGACCCATCCGGGAGCTAGCGTGCTAATTGACCGGAAGCAAGATTCAGAGAGTGTTTGGTTTGAAGACAGGTCACATTTCGTTGGTTTATCACGTCTTAACATTTAATAAGTTTGATTTTTAACAGCTGTTAGCCTCATTTACGATAAGATCTTCTAACAAATTAGTACACTACTACAAAATTAGACTTTACATACATCCCCTTTTATTGTTATAAACAGAGTAAAAGAAGGTTTGCATGTCGCTCTTCCTCCTCCACCACCGCACGCGCCTCGATTCCTCTTTCATAGTAGGTAGCCTTGCGATGGCGGGATCCGACGGCAGTGGCACCGTGACGGCCAGATCCGGCGATGGCGGCCCCGTGACGGGCGGGATCAGCCGGCGGCGACGGACAGGCACCTGGCTCCTCCTTCACAGCGCGCATCGGCTGCTCCTCTCAACTCCTCGACCTCAACGACGACATCGACTGTGACGGGCTCCGGGTGGTGGCGGTGGTTGGCGCTAGTGTTTCACAGATTTTTGGGATTTTTTTTTTGCTAAAATTCTAGTGTAGGCATGCGGCTTAACTTGCCTGTCTACGAAAAGCAGTTGCGATGCTAGCGCTCGGAAATCTTCATTTCTAAGGGGCACCTGCCAGCAAAAATTGAAAATGCCCGATTGTGAAAAGCAATTATATATTGATATCGATGATAAAGTAGATATACTTAAGAAGAAACATCCTCGCTACAACATGATTATTAGTACTCCATATGAGCATAGTGTATACAGCAAAATTATCACGTTAAGAGACATTTACTGAAGAATAAACAAGAATTTGTCACTAAACAGTGATGAACTGGTGATTAAGCACTACTGCAGTATTCCCTGAGTCCCTGGTGAACTGTTGTATACAGTTCCCTGGCCGGGATACAGATCAATAGATCATCCTTGTTTCGCCATGATAAATGCAAATGCTAGTACATGACAGGATCGAGTAATAAGATATTTGGACAAATTAAAAGTTATCGCCCGGACCATTTCAATGCTGAATTACTTCGGCACAATGCCGACATGTACACACATTTATGCATTCACATATGCAGGTAGTTCTCTGTAGAAGATTCCTGGCTAAGAACATTAGTAACATGAGTGCTGATTATCTCTTCTAGATGTACTAGTACTGTTGAGTGTTGACCGTGGACCGGCCAGTCAGAGAGTGAGCCGGTAGACTGCGACCAACCACGAAAAACGCACTGATTCATCGCGGCAAACAGTTGGAAAAATACACTACACCCCATGCGGCGGAAAGAGAGCTATCTAGATGAGTAAATTTCACGTAACTAATCAAACTATCATAAACTACAACTTTAAAATGATTTACCATAAAATTACAGATTTAACAATAAATTTATCACAAAACTAGATCAAATATAAAAAAACTACAAAATCTAATAATGAAAATTATCACAAAACCATATATTTTGGGGTTTAAATCCTTAGCTCTAGTGTTATGTTCGAAATATAAGTATTTAAATTTTGTGATTAAATTGATATAATATTTACTCCCTCCGTCACATCCAACCAAAATCCCTTATACTTAGGGACGGAGGGAATATAGTTTTCTGATAACTTTGTTGTTAAATATGCAGTTCTGTGATATTCCATCTCAAATATGTAATTTTGTGTAATTTTATGATACATCATATTAAATATGTAGTATTGTGATAATTTGACTAAAGTTCCTGTAGTTTTGTTAAATTTACTCGATCTAAGTAAGCTCATGTGTGCCATCAAATATTGTGAAAATCCAACAAAAATTACTGCTTGGATATGATTATTTCACCGCAATTTAAAAGAGAGCTGACTTACGAAGAGGAACTTGGTGCGTGCGTGCACCGGCCGGGCCGACCCTGACCCGCCGATGCACGCGACTACGCGAGGGACATGCGTAATTGATCTTTCGGGTGCTATCTTCTACGGAGTACAGTACTTCCTCCGTTTCACAATACAAGTCATTTTAGTATTTCTCACATTAATATTGATGCTAATGAATCTACACAGATATATATATTTAGATTCATTAATATTAATATAAATATAGGAAATGCTAGGATGATCTACATCGTGAACCGGAGAAAGTATTTTTTTTTCAATAAAATGCTTCTTGTACTTATCCTGCTCACAACAAAACCAGACTGATGATTCGTATGAATTGATACGGACTACGTACGAAGAAATTAAAGTCATATCATATATACCATGGTCAAACTAATGGAGTACTACCTAGTCCATGTATATCTAGGTTAGACGTCGACGAAAGTGACTCAAGAGACAGTTATGTAAGCAGAATGATACAAATATCGTCTGAGGCCTTGTTTAGTTCCTTAAAAATTTTATCAAAAACATCACATCGAATCTTTAACACATGCATGTAGCATTAAATATAGATAAAAAATTAATTGCACAATTTACATAAAAATCACGAGATGAATCTTTTAAGTCTAATTAGTCCATGATTAGTCATAAGTGCTACCGTAACTCATATGTGCTAATGATGGATTAATTAGGCTTAATAAATTCGTATAGCGGTTTCTAGACGAGTTATGAAATTAGTTTTTTCATTCGTGTCCGAAAACCCCTTCCGATATCCGGTCAAACGTCCGATATGACACCCAAAAATATTCTTTTCGCGAACTAAACACACCCTGAATCGCTACCTAGGGAGAGTGTGAACTCATGCTTACACCTGACAAATCAAATCAAAGCGCATGCTGCTGAAAATTAGCCAAGCGGATGGGGAAATCTTATTAATTCTAGAATTGTACTATATTTTTTCTTGGAGATTGCTGAGAGTGGGGTGATTTGTTGTAGGGCTATCAATGAGTCGAACTCAAACAAATTCGTCTGCTCAAAGCTTGAGCGCGCTCAGGCTACCAGACTGGACCGTAATAATTAAGTAGTAGCAATAATATAGAGCTCTATAATATATATTTTCAAGGATACCTTTTAATAAAAATAATTACTTTCTAGCCAATGATACCAACAAAAGAGGAGAAAATATATTGCTAACACATGCTAATTCATTTTGTACAAACATATATACTAATGTATATTTGATTTATTAATTAGTTTAATTATCAAATAATCATGGTAAATCAAATAATAAGTCATATAAAGTCCCAAGCTTGTTAGAAGGTTAAGCTTGGCTTGGCAAAGCTCACGAGCTTTAGCTTGGGATTGAGCTCGGTTCATTTGGAGTACATACCGAACTTAGGTAGCTCCTGGGCCTCGAACTTTTCTAATAGTCGTAGTGGTTTCTTTTCTTTGAGTGTAATCAAACTTGTTGCTACTGGAATTGCTCTAAAATCATGCTCTCACAGACTCTGACAAATCTCGTACTTAATCGCTGACAACGAGACGGTGGTAGCAGTCCCAACGAGACAGACTTAAGAAGTGCAGATGGTTAAGAACTGGCTAATGATAATAAGAGTGATAGTACTAACTTCTAAAGTGGTCTCTAGTAGCAGTAGAAATGATCTAGTTCGACCCTTTTTTTTAAGTGAGCATATTTGATGAAGTAATTAATATAGTCGATTCAACAACTTAGATCATTTCTTACCAGTAGTAGAAGCCATCACCATAAAAGCACAAACTTAATGTTGAGTTGTGATCCAAATTCATTTGCACAAACTGATTGCTGCCAAGAGCAAGGAACAAATCACTACATTGAAGAAACAGTTGAGTAGTGAGTTTGATACGAAGGATCTTGGTGCTGCTAAGAAAATTCTAGGTATGGAAATCACTAGAGACAGAAATTCTGGTTTGTTATTTCTTAGTCAGCAAAGCTACATTAAGAAGGTTCTTCAGCGTTTTAACATGCATGATGCAAAGCCTGTTAGCACTCCTATTGCACCACATTTTAAATTATCAGCTTTACAATGTGCTAGTACTGATGAGGATGTAGAATACATGTCTAGAGTTCCATATTCTAGTGCTGTTGGTTCTTTGATGTATGCCATGGTTTGCTCCCGGCCAGATTTATCTCATGCTATGAGTTTGGTTAGTAGATTCATGGCTAATCCTGGTAAAGAACACTGGAAAGCTGTTCAGTGGATTTTCAGGTACCTCAAAGGCACAGCTGATGCTTGCTTGAAGTTTGGCAGGACTGATAAGGGGCTTGTTGGATATGTGGATTCTGATTTTGCTGCAGATTTGGATAAGAGAAGGTCACTCACAGGTTATGTGTTTACCATTGGTAGTTGTGCTGTGAGTTGGAAGGCAACGTTGCAGCCTGTTGTTGCCCAGTCTACCACTGAAGCAGAATACATGGCTATTGCTGAAGCATGTAAAGAATCAGTTTGGCTGAAAGGATTGTTTGCTGAGCTTTGTGGAGTTGATTCTTGCATTAACTTGTTTTGTGACAGTCAAAGTGCTATATGCCTTACCAAAGATCAGATGTTTCATGAGAGGACAAAGCACATTGATATCAAGTACCATTATGTTCGTGATGTAGTCGCGCAAGGTAAGCTAAAGGTATGCAAGATAAGTACTCATGATAATCCTGCTGATATGATGACAAAGCCTGTTCCTGTTGCTAAGTTTGAGCTTTGCTCAAGCTTAGTTGGTATAGTGGTTTAGCCCGAGAGGCTATTTGGCGCCGAAAGTGGTTTTTTGTCTTTGTTGTGTTCAGGGTGAAGGATTGATTTATGTTACAAGAAGGAATTTGTCTCAAGGTGGAGTTTGTTGAGTTGTGATCCAAATTCATTTGCACTTAATAAAGGCCAGCTTCTGCCGTAGCGGAGCGAAGGCTGAAGCTGGCCCATTGGGCTGTGCGCCTGGGATGCCCGGGGGTGCGGGGGCGGAGCCCCCGCGGTACGGATCATCATCCCTTTTTAGGGTTCCACTATATATATACCTCTTGTAAGCCGCCGTGCGGCGATGTAACCTCACCTCAGATATAGTGAAGATATTTTGCTGGCTGGCGCCCGTGGTTTTTTCTCTCCTATTTTGGGAGGGTTTTCCACGTTAAATCTCGTGTCTTTTGTGATTGATCTATTGTTCTTTATCGTTTGTTCGCCTATCGTTTCCTAACACTTAAGGTGTTTTGGTTTTTGAGTAGGTGGTGATCGAGATGGGGGTGATACCGTTACAACAACATGCTAGAAGTGGATGATAGTTGCCAGCTGATAGAGCTAGAAGTGGGTGATAACCGCATAAAGTGAGGGTGTAAGTGGCCAACAAGTTATGGGGTGTCATTATCCATTTTTTTAATAATGAAAGTAAACTTCATCCTCTACATCAACTATGATGCATATAGTTATTTAACTGCTGGGCATTAAAATTTGAACTCTCGTGAATAGTGTACTACAGTAATAGGCATTCACGATGTGAGCGAAGTATTATACTACCCCGTATTATTAGGGGTAAGTAAGTTACTAATACAATGATTATGAGTTATTTTGTTATTTATTTTTTCTCGACTAAATCGATCTATGATCATCTATTGTATTGGCATTGCTCATATTTCATCGAAAAAAAAAGGAAGACTAAACTTTTTTCTTCTATTTTTTTTTGGATAATAATGTTACTCCATACATTTTTACTACCGCTAACAAGAGTGATGATATAAATAGATATGAACCTTTCGATTAAATAAGATCAACAATTTAAATTATTTTCTATTATTAGTAGAGACCACTGTAGTGAGGCTCCCGGTAAAAAAGGTTCCGTATAGTTATCTTCGGACCGGACGTGAGACCGACGGTCTGCTTTGACGCTAGAGACGATGGTGCTGTGAAAAGCATATCAGTAGGAGGATGCTAAAATTTGAAGAGAAATGCTTATACAAGCACCTCTGTTCACTTCCTCTCGATCCGGCAACCATGTCCGCCGGCCGCAGGCATTGTTAGCTAGCTTCTCGTATACACGGTCGTCACGCCATCCATCCGCGCCTCCCTGAAGTCCCATCGGCTTGCTGCTCACAAAAAACGTGAATATTAGAGAAAAAACTAATATTAAATAATTAAAAAGGATGAGGATTCGAATCCAAATCGTTTAACCCATCATCTTAACTTGTGAAGCTAGCCGGAAGCGTCTCCCTGTAGTCTTCCATCGGCATGCTACTCACGCCGATGATGAGGTCGTCCACATAATAGCCATCCCCATCGAGCTCTGGACGGGGCAACCCCATCAAAATCCATAATCCAGAGTCTCTCAAGTCTCAACACACTTCAAGGTTGTCTCCTGGTATTACGAGTAAGTGAGACCTGGGCAACGTTGGCTAAGGGAGGCGGAGGCGCGGAGCAGCATCGACCGGGTCGGGACGACACAGGCAAATTAGCAAGAACCTGGCAGCTAGCTGATGATAGCAACAGCGCATGGGTTTTGATTTTAGCGATTAGCGAGACCAGTACGTAGTACTAGAGTGGTGCTAGGTACGTACTCCCTCTGTCCTATAATATTCCTCTTATTTAAAAAAATTAAAATTATTTTTTTGACTAACTTTATTATCTAAAGTATTTTAAGTATAACTTTTTGTTTTTTATATTTACATAAATTTTTTAAATAAGACGAGTGGTCAAACATTACTATAAATTTTATAGTACGGAGGAAGCAGCAGTAGTGCTGCTTCTTCCGCCGGTAGAAAACAGGGCATATAGCAAGGGGCAACTACTGGACAAAGGAACGTCAAGACATGGGCCAGTTCAACACCCGTTGGCCTCGCGGCTGCTTGTTCGCTTCTACTGTACTCACTCAAAAAAAAAAAAACAAACCCTGGGTTTCCGTGTTCAACGTTTGACCGTCTGTCTTATATAAAATTTTTTATAATTAATATTTTTATTGTTGTTAGATGATAAAACATGATTAATACTTTATGCGTGACTTGTGTTTTAATTTTTTTTATAATTTTTTAAATAAGACGGACTGTCAAACGTTGGACATGAAAACCAGAGTTTGCTTTTTTTTTTTGGAAAACTAATATTTTTATTGTTGTTAGATGATAAAACATGATTAATACTTTATGCGTGACTTGTCTTTTAATTTTTTTATAATTTTTTTAAATAAGACGGACGGTCAAACGTTGGACATGTGAACCAGAGTTTGCTTTTTTTTTTTTTTTGACGGAGGGAGTACGTGGCTGTGCCTGTTCCATCGGATTTTTCCTTGGTCAGTTTTTTTTTTTGTTTGTTTTCCAATGGGGCCTGCACGCTGCTTTCACTGTTTAGCACGAAAGTTGTTTTTCATTTTCATTGTTAGAGGCCTTGAGGGAAGCTTTCTATTTTTGTTACCAGAATGATGTTAAAAAAAATTATATATAGGAGATTTACAAGAATTTCACAACGTAACACGGGAAATCGAAGAAAATTCTTGTATTTATTAAACAGGTGCACTAAGCTGTATACGTACAAACACTTGTAACTTTCTAAACAGAAGAGGAAAGACATTGTTGACATTTCTTAATCTCTCTGGGAAAAATAGTACTCCCCTACTAGTACTACTTTTTGGGGAGGAAAAGGAGGGGAAAGATCTTGTAATAACATGGGCCAGGAACTCCGGGTTGTCATGTACAGGCCCTTCTTGGCCCAGTACAAATACCACGGGCAAATTGGGCTAGCTACGGCCCATCCTAATTTCTCGGTGGGCCAGATTAATTAGACCATTGAGAGTCGCCTTCTCCGCGGCGAGGGAGAGCACCAGCAGGAGTGCAGAACAGGGCTCGTTGGGCGCGCGGAGGCGGCGCCGTTCTCCCCCACCTAGCGCCGCCGTTTCGCCGCCTCGGCAGGCGCGCCGGCGCCCCCTTGCTAGCTGAAGTCATCAACCAGTGCCCGCGACGCCCGTGGCTGGCTCCGTCCGTTTGCTGCCACGACCCACGAGGGGGCGCCGGCGGAGTCACGAGTACTCGCCGCGCCCCGCGAGGAAAGATCGGCGCCGCTCACCCACAAGTCCGCCGCTGTGGCTCGTGCCGTCCGATTTCAGGTTTTCTCACTTGAACCATCTGAAGCAATTCAACTGAACCTTTCCTGAACTTCTTTTTCTGAGGCTTTGGTTGTAAATGGCAATAGCATATTCTGCAGTAGGATTTCGGCATAGATTGCTACTCCAGCAGGATGGCATTTTTTTTAGCTAGATAATGATAAGTAGTATAGGACTGGGGTTGTCAGTGTTCTGTTGCAAGTCCGGTAGCAGGCAGCAAGTTCCGTTCTACCAGGATTAGCATGCTCACATCACCTGATAACCTGATGCAACTATAAAGATGTCAGGCAAAAATATCCAACAAGAATCTTGGGGCGACTAGCTTATGAAGATAATCACAAATAACTCCAATCTTATGCACACTGGAAATCTAGGCTTCAGGGTTTATGACAAGAGCAAAGAACAACAAAAATATCTTCAGCACTTCCAGTTGCCCAAAGAATAAAGGGCAACCTGTCTGACTACTTCGATGAGTATTTCAGAACTTTATATGATACATGAGATGATGAGAAAAAAAATATCTGGCAACAGTTCCCTTTCTGCCACAGTTCAAAGCTAGAATATACGCAAGCTTTACATCTACTGGCATTACTATTTTTAATCAAAATTACAAACAAAATGGAAGGCGACGGCGGTTATGGTTGCGAATGTAGCGGATCAGATCATCGCTATTGTTCTTGTGGTAAATAATTGCATTACTCAGTTGCTTGATAGCTTCTCTTTTCTCTTGCACCCTAGCTGATATCTCTTCTTCTTTCTCGTCAATTGTCTTCTCAAGGTGAGCCATCTTCTTCTTCGCCTCGGAAGCACTTCTCACCATTTCTGACAAAACGTTTTCTTTCTCTCTCAACCTCATACCTAGCACATCATTCTTCTTGACCAATTCTTTCTGTTCAGCAAGATGGTGCTGTAACCTGTTCCTTAAGAGCTTGAGCTCTTCACTGCATGCAAATGAACGGGCAGAGAAGTGGGTAAAACTCTTATTGAAATGTGATTCTAGCTGATCCAATTGATCAACCAGTGTGGAGGTTCCGGACTCAGCATTTCCTTTTATTTGTACGAGAGTTTCTTCCAGTGAGTTGATCTGTCCAGAATATTTCTGTATTTTCTGTTCAAGATACTGGATCTCTCTATGTGATTTTTCCACTGCCATCACATAGCTGTCTTCTTTGCTTTTGCTTTCTGCCTCAGTAACTCTAAGCTTCTGCCTGGCTAGCTGGAGCTGAGCTTCAAGTTCTTGGACATGATTTTGTAGCTTTCTGTTCTCTTTGTTTGCAGATGTATTTTCCTCCCCTAAATGACGATGTTTCTCCATAATTTCTGTGTGTTTGTTCTCCAATGTATCTATCTGCACGAGGTGATTCCTCCTAAGTACCTCAAGGTGTGATGCCTTTGTGGATACCTCTCCATATGCATACTGGAGTCTCTGGCAGCTGCCAATAATTCCTCTGAGGCTCTGCTGGAGGCAAGCAATTGCTATCTCACGATCTGTAATTTTTTGCTTTACTTGATCTTCGAAATCTTTCATAAATGACATTTTCTCCATGCATGCTTCGGTAATAATTTTCATATGCTCCTCCACTCTGTTCTTCTGAGAAGATAATAGATCAATTGTATTTACCAAATCTTTTGTGTTAGTTTCCATGTCATTAATTTTACTGGCAGTCTCAGCTTGAACTGTCTCGAGCTCCTCAGTTAAGTTTGACACTTTCAATATTGCCTCCTCCAATTGCTTGTTCAAACTGGAATTGCTTTCCATCTGAACTGATAGTTCCTCCTTCAGCTGTGCCAACTCACTTTCAAGATTCTTGATAGAATCCTCTGACTTCTCTAGTTGTGTTAGTGTGGCATCCTTCTCTTCATGTGCCATCTTAACCTCCTCCTGCAGCTCAATCTTGATTACTTCGAATTGCTCAGTCAAGGTACAATTGTTCTTCTTTAAGTTATCATTAGCGTGCTGTAGAGTTGAAAGGTTCTCTGTTTGCTTTTCTAGCACCGTCTCCAAGTTCCTCGCAGAAGCCAGAGATTGCTGTAACTCTAATTGAGCTGCATCCTTCTCTTCATGTAGAGCTGCAATCTCAGCATGCAGACTAGTCCTTATCTCCTCCAATTGCTGGTTCAGTCTATAATTGTTATCCTTCATTTCTTCATTAGATAGATCCAAGATTGAAATTTTCTCTCTTCCTTGCTCTAACTCCATTCTGAAGTTCTCGATAGAGATTTCAGACTGCTGCAAGTCTGACAGTGCTTTGTTCTTCTGTTCTTGTAGTGCTAAAATTTCAGCATGAGAACTAACCTTGGTGTCTTCAAGTTCCTTCTCCAGGTTAGCGATACTCTTGTGCAGATCGTCATTAGCAAGCTGAAGAATAGAATTATGTTCTCTCTGTTTCTCTAATTCCTCTTCAAATGTCTTAATTGAAGTGTTTGACTGCTGCAAATTATCAAGTGCTCGTTCCTTTTCTCCTTGTAGCTTAATGATCTCGTCCTGCAGCTTACTTCTAGCCTCTTCTAGTTGCCTCTCCAAACTAGAAATTTTCTCTCGTAATTCTTCATTTGCTTGCTCTAGAGCTGAAACTTGGCTCTGTTTCTGTTCCAACTCACTTTCAAGATTCTTCAGATTAGCCTCCAGCTGTTGTACCTGTAGGAGTGCTGCATTTTTCTCCTCTTGGCATACTGTAAGCTCACTATACATATCAGTCTTCGCTGCTTCAAGGTTTTCAACAGCTTCCTGAAGATTTGAAATTTGTTGGTTTTGCTCTTCTAACTTGTTACCGAGCTCAACAGTAGAAGCAACAGCTTCATTCTTCTGTTCTTGTACCATTGCAAGCTCATTTTGTAAATTGGAATTTGCCAACTCCAATTCTTCATTATTCTTCTGCATAACTGAAATCTGCTCAAATTTCTGTTCCAAGTCATTACCAAGATTCTTAAAAGAAGCTTCTAGCTGTTGGAGCTCTGATGCCAGAGAGCTTCCCTCTTTTTGCAGCACTGCAATTTTATCATTCAAATCACCATTTGTTGATTCTAGTTCCTTAACACTTGACTGTGCCTTTTCCAACTCAGTTAGGCACTTGGAATGTTCGGATACTAGCATTTCCTTTTCTTCTGCTGCAGCTCCACGTTCTATGTTCATACTGTTCATTAGCTCCTGTTTCTCTGCAATCAGACCATCTATCTCCACGCCTAAAAGTTTAAGTTTGCTCTCAAGTAAATGTTTTTCTTCAGTCAAGGTGCTATTTTCAGCTTTTGTTTCAGCAATAGTTGCCTTCAGTTGAGAACATTCAGTACCTAAATTCTGCTCACATGCTTTCAGGTTATCATTCTCCCTTGAGAGCATCAAATTCTCATTCTTCATCTTCTCAATCTCTGATAACAAGGTCTGCACTTCTTTCTCAGCTAGCTGGGCCTTCTCGAGTTGGGATGACAAGAAGGTGCATTTCTCTTGGTGTACTGTAACCTCATTATACATATTGGTCTTTGCCGCTTCAAGGTTTTCCACGGCTTCCTGCAGATTTGAAATTTGTTGGTTTTTCTCTTCTAACTTATTACCGAGCTCAAGAGTAGAAGCAACAGCTTCATTCTTTTGTCCTTGTACTGTTGCAAGATCATTTTGTAAATTGGAATTCACCAACTCCAAGTCTTCATTATTCTTCTGCATAATAGAAATCCTCTCAAGTTCCTGTTCCAAGTCATTACCAAGATTCTTAAAAGAAGCTTCTAGCTGCTGTAGCTCTGATGACAGAGAATTTTTTTCGTTTTGCAGCACTGCTATTTTATCATTCAAATCACCATTTGTTGATTCTAGTTCCTTAACACTTGACTGTGCCTTCTCCAACTCAGTTAGGCACTTGGAATGTTCGGATACTAGCATTTCCTTTTCTTCTGCTGCAGCTCCACGTTCTATGTTCATACTGTTCATTAGCTCCTCTTTCTCTGCAATCAGATCATCTATCTCCACGCCTAAAAGTTTAAGTTTGCTCTCAAGTAAATGTTTTTCTTCAGTCAAGGTGCTATTTTCAGCTTTTGTTTCAGCAATAGTTGCCTTCAGTTGAGAACATTCAGTACCTAAATTCTGCTCACATGCTTTCAGGTTATCATTCTCCCTTGAGAGCATCAAATTCTCATTCTTTATCTTCTCAATCTCTGATAACAAGGTCTGCACTTCTTTCTCAGCTAGCTGGGCCTTCTCGAGTTGGGATGACAAGAAGGTGCATTTCTCATTTGTTTCTTGTAGCTGATTGCTCAAATCCCCATTCATGTTCTCCAGATCTACTATTGAAATCTTCAGGTCATCTCTCTCTTTTTCAGTAACTTGCTTCTCAACAGACAGTGTCCTAATCTCATTCTCCATGAGTGTTATTGTTTTGTGTGATTCTCCTGCCTCTCTCTCTGTAGTTTCAACCAATAACTTTAGATTTTCATTCTCAGATGACAAATTTGCAACATCCGAACTTAATTCTACCCTTGTAGCTTCTTTATCCTTGATTGCTTTATCCAGTAGGTGCTTCAGATCAGATATTTCCTTTGCTTGTTCTTCTGTGTTTTGTTTCAGCTTCTCAATTTCTGCTTCCAGACTTCCTTCTTTGGCTTCACGATCTTCAAAAAGCTTCTGTTTCCAGCCATTTTCTTCACTAAGTGCATCTTCTACCTTTGTCTTAAGATTATTATTGTCTGAGCTGTCTCCCTCGTCGTCTGAATCAGATGAATCCGAATCACTGGAACTGTGCCCAACATTTTCTAGTTTACCAATTAGCTGTTGGTAGTGCTTGTGAAGGTACTCATACTCTTCATGGAAGCCCTTCACAAGGGAGGACAGTTTTGATTTCTTGAAGGCATTTCCAGAATCATCTGAGGGTTCAGTCTCGGCCGATTCATTCTCCTCGCCTATCATCCGTAGAATGTTTTCCACATTATCATCAACACCTGTGGGAAAACCAAAACATAAACTCATTTCAGACAACAAATGGCTAGGGGAGTTTATTGATTACAGTACAAGCCAGAGTTATTCTAGAAGAACTAAAATATAGCGGTTTTCATCAGGAATGAATGAGAAAATACACAAGCCTTATGAGCGTGCTACTGATGTTTGAATTATGTTAGGGATCATCCAACCGGAACGACATAAGATCAACAGGAATATTACATTTGAGAAACGCCTAGGGGTCTTCCGGCTAGCTCCACAAGGTGGTGGGCTAGATGATCTAGGTTCGAAACCTCACCCCTTCTAATTATTTGATATTAGGTCATTCCCTAATATTCGCGTCTTTAACAGGAATATTACATTTACAAGAATAATTTGGTATATATAGGAGCAAATTGCAAATTGTGATCCAAGCACAAGAACCTATATAACAAATTGATTTGAGTTAAATACTTGTCAAGAGAATACCTTTTTTGTTCTCCAGAAGATGTTTGGATTTCCTAAGTTTGTGTTTCTTCGTCATGTCGAACTGCTGAATATTCTTATAATGGCAACAAATGGTATTTGCTTGCAGAGGAGATGATCTAGTCAAAATTGATCATACTTGAGGTGATATGATGCTCTAGCCTCTTAACTCCAGATTATGTTTTATTCGTGAACGAGAGAAGCCCCTGAGTGAACTGTGTAAAGAGCATAAGAATATGATCAGTAAGGCGCCTAATCGTATAATCCCAGAGAAGAGCTCACCAGAACAGCAAAAAGAATTTTGACAAGAAACTATTTGAAGATTATGTGAAAAACATTGAAGCACTTAGCAAAAAAAGAAAGACGGTATAGAGTAGAATTGATTATCCAACTTCTTTGAAAGGGCACCAGGATCGTGCACTCTTAGTTTTGACAGACAAATGGTTGAAACATCGAAACGATAAGGTCATCTGATGATGGATATGCAAGCTGCATTCTAGAAGGTCGGGAAAAATTTCTGGGATTTCATTTACAGCCATTAAAATTTACTAAATTTGTTGTCTTTGCACTTATACAATTATTATACACGTGAATCATATCTATGATGCAGCACAAAATGTTTAAGTAGCATATCAAGCATAATCTCACTGAACCATAAAAAGGGATATGATCTATAGAGACTAAGGTAGGATTTCAGCCTGTCTTTTTTCTTTAGAAAAGAACAACATTTTATCTAATGTCTAAATATTAGAAACATAACTACTACTAGTTAACTACCCCCTCTGTTCTCGAGTAGCTGATCCTTTTGACTGTTGTTGTCTCACTTTGACCATACATTATTTTTAAATGGTTATATTTTGATGAGTGAAAATTGTGTGGTTATACTGGATGTGTTTTATGAACCCTTCAAAAGAGCACTACAACCATATGATCGTTCATATTCTCTACTGTAACCTTGAGCTAATAATTCTGAAATATGGTTTTAGATTCTGTAAAATTCGTCCTCAAGGTTTCTTGTAACGGTCAATTTCGTTATTACGGGATGATGGTGGTGGGTCCCACGTAAAGAACCACTACTCAAGAACACTGAGCTCAATAATACAAATACTGAGCTGAAGATGGAGTAGTACAGTATCAAGGAAGAAACCTAAAAAAATCAAAAGGGTAAAAGAATAACCAATGGCTAGAATGCAAACAAAGAAGAACAAGGCCAATCTGCCATCTCTACGACTCTCTTTACCACTTGACGCATCAAGAACACCCCATATCACAAAGGACCCTTTACCCAACCAGCAGTACACACTAGTACTGAGCAAGAACTGATCAATCAAGAAAGCAAAAAAAAAAAAAAAAAAGGAAAACACACACACACAGAACAAATCAACAAACGTACCAAACGAAATGCCTCCTCCTCTCTGTCCACAACCGCTCCTTGAATCTGAGCTGAGATCTGAAGAAGAAGAAGAAGAAGGAAGAATTATTTAAGGGTGATCAAGAAACGGATTGCAACCAAGAAAGAGAAGCAAACCGAAGCTGATAAAGCCAAGAGGCGTTTACCTGCCTGAAGGATGAACCGCTCGTTTGTCTTGATGAAGCCAAATAAAAGCTAAAGATTGCAGTGGCGGCGGCGGCGGCGGCGGCACGCTGATCGCTGCCTACTTCTACTGGTGGAGTAGACTCTAATGTGTGGGCAGGAATTAGAAAACGCATCCGGAGGAGAAGTGAACAACGATTTGTCCTTTTGAGCATTCCCCCCAGATGCTGCATCGACCCGAAAGCGCCCCTTGTTTCCGTACCTTATTACGGGAAATGCCACTGAACCCAAGTGAATCCCAAACAGTGCTCCCGCCAATCCAAACGCGGAGATGGACACGCGGAGCGATCACCGCCATGTGGGGCCCAGGAGTTGTGTGGCCTGAGCTGGCGCGTGCGTGGGAGCCAGCTAAGCAGGGTGTCCGTCCTTTCTTGTCTCGTCCTCGCGGTGACGTGGCGTTTTCCGGCTTCGGGTTCCCGCCTTCATGGCGGGAAGGCGGTCTCAAGGCGAGGATCCTCTGCATCAAGCCGTTGCGTTGTATCCGACTTCATAATAATCAGATGCTCTAGATGAGTCGCTAAACTCGCTATTGTACAGATATCCTTCTAATAATCGTTACGAGATCGATGTGACAAGTTGCAAAAAAAAAGCAATTCGGATTAGAAAAAAAAATGCAATTTTGTGGCTGTACTAATTTCTGTGTGGTGGTAGCACAATGTGCAGCAGTATTACTGTATTGCACGTCATGGAATCCATTGTTGTTTTGCTTGGCACAGAAGATCATTGCTGGGAGAAGAGCTGTGCGTGGTGGGGGCTGACGAGGACGGCATGCCTCCTGGCTTGAATTTGATTGGCGCTCTGCGGGGTTTTTTTTTTTTTTTTTTTCTGTTCTTGTTGTCTCCTCCGGTCCTCCACGAGGAATCATTTTTCTCGCGGATTCAATTCCGCGGCATCAAATCGAAACTGCGTTACGATTAGTTCACCGAGGGCGGTGACAAAACGGTTATGTGTAGATTAATCGCTGCTTTAACTGAAGATCAGTTTCATAAATTCGCATGTGGAGCCTGCAGTGACGGCGCCAACAGAGAACGGGACATTCTGTGACCGCATCAGCGATGAAACTGATCTCTGACGTTGACGATTGATTTTTTTTTTTTTTTGGCAATGCTACTGCGTAGTATTTGTATTACTACTTGTTTGCGTCATCCGCCACTGAGATCATGCGTTCTTACGTAAACATGCCAAAATTCATATTATCTTTTGGAAAAGCAAATCCTCCTTCTATCATGCATTCTATACGCAATTCGTTCGTGGTTTTGACAAACCGGCTCTAGTCAGTCTTCAGAGTTTCTCTTCAAGCTGAAAACTAAGGCCGTGTTTAGTTCACCCCTAACTAATCTAAACTTTTAACTTTCCATCACATCATATCACATCAAAAAATTTTCTACACAAATAAACTTTTAACTTTTTTTTCAAACTCCCAACCTTCCCCAAACTTCCAACTTTTTTCAAGAACTAAACACACTCTTAAACTTGACATCAGAACAAATTCTTTGGACGGTGGAAGAACTGCAAATTTTCGGTTCAGATCCAATCCGAGCCCAGATCTCCCGCCATCTCGCTCATGATCGAACAGAACAGGCACTGACCTGTAGCGGAACTTGAGGACAGATTCGTTTTCTGAAAGGCTTTAAACTTCAGACAGATTATTGGCGCGTAATCGCGGGGTACACCATGTGACCGTGACCTGTGGGATCCATTGCTCTCTGCCTCTCTGGACTCAAGCGCAAGAGAAGACAAGGCCCTGAACATGTTAACTGTGCTACCATTGCGACACAGCACCACATGGTGTATGAGATGCATGTGCACATGACACTGAGTGTTACATGATCATGGATTTATTAGCTGTTTTTATCTTTGTTTTTGTGTGTACTCCTTTTCTTTTTACTCACAATTCCTGAAGAGAGGAATACTGGTTGTCTTGGAGGGTAGAAAAGTAGAAAACGTGAAGGATCAACTGAATATAAGAGTATTATTGGGCAAATTGCCTGTTCTGATTATCAGATATTCCTACTCCAGGCTGTTGTTGTATGATGGATCCAAAAGGTTCATAGTTGCTAATGAGGGCAGTACTCGTAGCGTACACAATTACCACAAGTTGTGCTTTGCTAAGTATGGCAGTCAAATCCTGCTTTGCTTCACTTTTTTTTTCCTTCTCTTTTCTACATATGAGGTAGACTCATTAAAGGCCCAGAATAGGATGGATTGGGAAGAAATTTGGAAATTCGAAGCACATTGGAGTGGTTGTACTTGTCCCTGCTATCAGTTGGCCCAATGGTTACATGACCATACTCCAGTACATACAATGGGTGAAGTTTGGTTTCTTCTATTTGCAGTTATTATTCTTTCACTGTCGCTCTGACCTCAAGTAAAGTTGCAACCATCCTTCAAAGAGTAGACTCGAGAGTAGTTCCTCCCTCTGCTGATGTCTATCATATCTGAGAGGCTGTCAAATTATAGCTAAAATAAACCCTGCTAAATTTTTATAAAATTTCTTATATATTTACCAAAGTTTAGTAAAAAACTAAATACATGCATATCTTTGATAACTTTTAAAAAAAGTTTAAAATGGCATCAATCAGAGCAACCCCTGAATTTTGTCAAATTGTAGCTAAAATAAACCCTGCCAAATTTTAGTAAGATTTTTTATATATTTACCAAAGTTTAGTAAAAAACTAAATACATGCATATCTTTGATAACTTTTAAAAAAAGTTTGAAATAGCATCAATCAGAGCAACCCCTGAATTTCGCATTATATTCCAAATCTCCACGACCTTTTCTGCTTGGAAATGCGTTTAGGCATCAAACAGTTCGTATGGGCCTAATCTGTTTCTAGGCCTCACTGCCCTCTGACTGGCCACTGGGGGGAATAAGTTCAGGTCCCTTACCTGTCAACAAATCCGATTTTCGTCCTTCGAGCAGAAAACCAGACACAACGGGTCCCTTAACTGTCAAAACCAGTGCAGATGAGGTCCCTTGGCGGTTTTGGCTGACGTGGCGCCTACATAGCTAATTTGACTTCTTTATCTGATGTGGCATTGACGTGGCGTGCTTACGTGGCAATTCGATTAAAAAATAATAATAAACTTCATGGGACCCACATGTCAGTTTCACACATAAATTTTTTTAAAAAGGTGGGCCCACATGTCAGGTAAAAAATAAAGATGGTGGGGCCCACGTGGGCCCCACAAGTCCTTTCACGGCTCTCCCTCTTCTTCCTCTCGGCTCTCCCTCGTCCAGTCGTCCTCGCGGCGGATAAGCGGCAGGAGCGGAGGGGCGGAGCGGAGCGGCAGCGGCAGCAGGCCGCGGGCGGCGGAGGTGGCCGGAGGAGGAGGAGGCAGATCTAGGAGGAGGTCGTCGGCGAGAGCGGCAGCTCCACTCCGTCGGCTGCTCCGCCCCGCCCCTCCGCCGCGATGCCCGCGTTTGCTCTCTCTCGATCGAGCGACACGAGCCCAACAGCGACGGCCGACGGAGGAAGGCGGCGGAGGGAGATCATCTATCAACTCCGGCGGAGGGAGCTCCTCGCCCGGCCACCACGCCGCAACCGAAGCGCCACCACTCTACCGAGGAGGCAGCAGCCATGGCGCCAGTGCCACGAAGCAGACGCTGCACGCCGCGTTGTCGTGGTCGATTTCGTCGTAGTGGCGGAA
The DNA here is from genome assembly GCF_000147395.1 of Oryza glaberrima. Lineage (NCBI taxonomy): Eukaryota > Viridiplantae > Streptophyta > Magnoliopsida > Poales > Poaceae > Oryza > Oryza glaberrima. Next base: position 24,373,492 of record NC_068326.1, read on the forward strand.
TATTTGTGTCTTGGCGCTGCGTTCGGGCGTCACGCCGGCGATTGTTGTGCTGCTGCTGCCGGCTCGCTTGAGGGACGAGACGAGCCACCTCAGCAAGCCGCCAGGATGGAGCTTGAGGAGGAGGCTCCCCGGTGCGTTCGCGGGTTCGGGGGCGACTGCATCCAACGCACCAACAAAACACCACACGAATGAACAAACCCAGTCACCACCAAGCAACCTAACACGTAAATACATAATCAAGAGAGTAGAGAGAGCACGTATGGTGAATTGGTGACTCCGGATCTCTCCTCCATCGCCGGCAGGCACGCCTGCGCGCATGCACCAACAAAAACTAATCCATAGAACGGATTATTCATCATTCCTCAATAGCGCAACAAAAACTAATCCGTCTTCCGTCTCGCGCTCCCCCACGTCATGGCTGCCGTCGTGTCGTCGTCACGCGGTGGTGACGGAGGCGCGAGCAGGAGGAGGGAGTGCATGTGCTCGCCCACCACGCAACCGGGCTTCTTCCGATGCGCGCTGCACCGGAGCGGCGCGTCGCCGTCGCGTCCCTCCTCGCTCGGCGGAGAGGACAGATGAGAGGGGAGAGAGATGAATACAGAGGGGTGGGGGGCGAGAGGAGGAAGAAGATGAGGGTGAGAATGACATGTGGGGCCCACGGGGTCCCATTATTTTTAAATTATTTTTTTTTGTAAACTAACATGTGGGTCCACAGTTTTTAATATTTTTTAAATCAAATTTTCACGTAAGCGTCACGTCATTGCCACGTCATGTGAAGACCAAGTCAAAATAGCCACGTAGGCGCCACGTCAGCGAAAACCGCCATCCAAACCGCCATGGGATCTATATTGCACCGGTTTTAACAGTTGAGGGACCCGTTGTATTTGGTTTTCTGGTTGAAGGACGAAAATCGGATTCGTTGACAAGTTAAGGACCTCAGATGAATTTATTCCCCACTGGGGCATGTGGCCCACGAGAGAGAAGGACATAGAGCCATAGCCCATGGAGGAGACGGGTCATTTGGTCCAGAACGGTTGGTGGACTGGTGGTGGTCCAAGAAGAGAAAAAGGCAGGGAAGAGGGACTGGGCTAAGGTGATGATTGTGGCCCAAGGTGAACAGCAAACTGAAACTCTAGGATTTTGGTGGAATATCATGAATTCAGGAGAGTTTAGGAATGACTTGAACTCGAAGAGCGTGAAGGCTCCAAAATGGGAACGCAAACGAAATGCGGAAGATAACATTTTTACAAAAAGAAAAAAAAAACTTTACTTGATGTTGGAGGACATCGTAGTAACTTACGGTGAATTTCATCTTCGACTCCCTCTTTTTAGCAAAGTTTCATCTTGCATCCCCTTTAGTCCAAATATTCATTTTGGACCCACTATCTTACCCTTTTAGTTTCATATCGGACACTTTTTTACTCTTTTCGTCGAGGTCAGTCCTAGCATGCCACTGTGATATTATCCCTTTGTCACGTTCATCTTGTCTCCACTTACCCATGTCAGGGGATCCAAGATGGAAAAAAAAAAGAGTAAGGAAAAGAGATCCAAAGTGAAAAATATAAGCTAAGGGTGTGTTCGCAAGTAGGGGAACTGGGGAACCCCTCCTCTCTGTCATATAAAACAAAACATGCATTAGCGCATTATTAATTAAGTATTAGTTAAAAATAACTTTAAAAATGGATTATTATGATTTTTTAAAAGCAACTTTACTTATAGATTTTTTTAAAAAAAAACATCATTTAGCAGTTTGGAAAACATGTACGTGAATAATGAGAGAGGTGAAGTTGGGAATATGGACATAGGAGCACAACCTAAATACTCCCCCCGTCTCACTCACTAAGGTGAGCACACATTTTAAGATTCTTATTTAAATATTTGACAAAAAAAATAGTTTATTATAAATTATTTTTTATGAAAATAATATCATTGAAATTTACTTTCATGTGATTATGATTTTGTTGCTACAAACATAATGCATATGCAAAATTTAAAGTCAAAGATTAGTTTTAAAGATTGTGCCAAGTTTGACCGCGTCTTAGTGTTAGTGAGTGAGATGGAGGGAGTATGGTCGATGTTGTAACTTTGGTAAAAGAGTAGAAGGTGACTAAAATTCACCATATCAAATAAGAGCAATCGACCCCTAACCATTTATATCACTTTCATCTCTGCATCAATACTGGACCATGTTTTTTCTGTTTGAGATGCATATTTTACCTCGATTTTCGTTAGCACGTTTTCCAAACTGCTAAACATTACTCTAAAATATCAATTCAAGTTTAGAATAGTTAAAACTCAATTAATCATACACCGTTGGCTTTCTGATTTTACGTGCCATATCAATCCTCATCTTCATCTATCTCAAATGGGGTATGTGCATTAGAAATCAATATTTAGTTATGAACCGCTGGCATTTTCATATGGCTACTATTTAACAAGAGAACTAATCGCTGTAATTACATTGTACTTCTACCTATTAAAGAAGAGAGAATCCCTTATATGCCATTGAAATTTGGTCCGATCCCTAATATGCTACACAAAATTGGCTTTTCACTTATATGCCATTGAATCAAATTTGCACACCCTCTCATACCACTACCGTGAGTTGGCTGATGTTAGCATCCATTGATCTGTCAGGTTTTTGCATAAATGACCAAAATAACCTCTGGCATATCGCGGCGAGGGCGGCGATCCGGCGAGGCGAGTTCGGCGGCTCGATGTGTCGAGGGCGTCGCCCGGTCTCGGGAGGGGCGGCGCCCAGTTGTGGGCGGGGCGGCGCCGACGAGGGCGTTGGAGGAGGTCGGCGAGCGAGTGGGTGAAGTGGTGGGTGACGCAGAGCGCGTCGCAGAGGACGGGGTTGAAGACGCCGGCAGAGAGCATGGCGCCGAGGACATTGTCGCCGCCGGCCCCGAGGGGAGGCGCCAGGTGCGGTCGAGCCTCGAGGGCCGCCGTGAGCGCACCCCTGCCGCCAATGCCGAGCAGATGAGGAGCGCCGCCTGTAACGACGACGCGATCGCGAGCGCACCTGAGCGCGGTCGGCGAGCTAGCTTGTTCGCGCGGGACCGACGGCCACCGCGCGTCTCCCTTCAATCCTCCCCAAGACCGGCGACCATCGTGCGCATGGAAGACGACGACGAGTAGGTGTGGTCCGCGTGGCGGTTGTGGTGGGAGGAGAGGAAGGAGGCGTTGCCGCCCTACCCGCGGCGGCTGCGTCGAAGAGCGCCTTCTGCCTTTGCCTCCGCCACCGGCTGCCCAAGCGAGCTCCTCCGCCGCTTGCCGCCCACTCCACCTCCGTCCCAGCCGCCCGTCGTCGCTGCCATCGCCCGAGCAGCTCTGCCTGCCCCCGTCCTCACCCGCTCGCTGCATGTGAGGGAAGGGAGAAGAGAGAGAGGAGGGAGAGATTGGGATAGAGATAGAGTAGAGAGAGATAGAGAGGGATGGGGAATGGCAGGTGGGGCCCACCATTTTTTATTAACCAATTGGTACTACATGCCTAACAACTCAAGGGTAAATATGTCTTTTCACATTCAAGTTAGCAGTCAACACACGGCCAGCTCATGGGAGTGGTATGAGAGGGTGCGTAAATTTGAGCCAATGGCTGGGCCGGCTCTGGAGCAGGGCCATAAGGGCGATGGCCTAGGGCCCAGCCAAAATGGAGGCCCCGATCCAGGTATATATCTAGTATAGGTATTTAGCCCAATAGCTTAGAATTGATCCTTCTCACTTATTAGAATTGATGATCCAATCCATCGATCCTTCTCACTGATTAGAATTGATCTGTTCTTTTAATTTATTTTTTGTTCCCCATTAAATTACCCAAGATTAGGGATTTAGGGTTCTACCGTTCTGGGTTCAACCATTCAAGGGATCAATACAAGTATACAACCATTCAGTGCACTATAAGTCCATAAGCTAATTAAATTAAGGTATATGGTGGATTAGTTTTCATTAGGACTAGGCCCTTGATTATATAGATTTTTCCCTCGCTGATTTTAGGTCATAGTACTTTGTTTCTACTGTGTTTTTTTAAGTTGTCAATCATACTATCGATATTATTTATCGAGAACAAATTACTATATTGCAACTTTGTCGGAGAATGAACTCCTCCACTAGGGAACCGTGAGGCCCCCCTTTGTGAGTTCGGCCAGGGGCAGCGGGTGAGATTCGAGGGCTTGGTGAGCGGAGCTGTGTGATCTTGAGGGGGTTAGCCCCCCCTCCCCCAAGACGATGAGACAAAAGAGGTTTATACATGTTCGGGCCGCTATGAAGCGTAATACCCTACTCCTGTGCATGATTGATTAAATGTAGAACACAAGTGCTTGGGGTTGCGAGACCCAAGCGCCAGTTCGCCCCCTAGTCCCTCCTCCACCACTAGGCCTGGACCTCCTTTTATACCTCAAGGGGTTACCACATGGGCCCAACAACCTAACCTAGCTCCGGTGGAGAAGTATTATAATCTTTGCATTAAATGCATGTCTTGTCTCTGTGGTTGGGAAGCCAAGCACACGTCGTCTTGATGATGGGGCCTGTCAAATCTTGCCGCCTGACACGAGGGGTGCCCCTGTCAGTCACCATTTAATGGGTGAAGACTTCTGGGCTCCTATTACACCGGGAAACGGGAGCCTTGCTTTGACCAGAGCGGGAGGACCGACTCCGGCTGGGATAAGAGGATGAGAACCTCTCACCATCACTATTTGATGGGACATGTCAGGCTGCACGCCGCCTGACACACGAGCAGCACACAGGCGCACTAGCCAGTCCCATCGGTCATTCGACCAGTCACAGACCAGTTGAGTGCACTGCACGCCGCATTAAATGCGGCATGGCGCGACCGCTTGGGACGCCATAAATGCGGGTAGGTGGGCACCTGGAGGCGGATACCTAACCCACTGTACGTGGTGACCTAGAGAGGGGGTCGGGGGAGCCCGACCCCTAGTCACGGGAGGGGGCGGCCGCCGCCTGACCTCGGGCTCGATCCTCCCTCGGGGGGGAGCCACGTGGCGCCTGGGGCGGCCTTCTCCCTCTAGTCTCAGCCAGGGAGTAGCCGCCGCCCTACCTCGGGCCCGACCCCCCTCGGGGGAGGGCCATGTGGCATTGGAGGGCAGCCTCCTCCATCCAGTCTCTGGGAAGGAGTGGCCGCCGTCCTACCTCGGGCCTGACTCCCCTCAGGGGAGGGCCACGTGGCATCAGGGGGCAATCTCCTCCGACTAGTCTTTGGGGAAGGAGTGGCCGCCACCCCACCTCAGGCCTTACTCCCCTCGGGGGAGGGCCACGTGGCATCGGGGGGCAGCCTCCTCCCTCTAAACCTGATACCCCTGGGCGCATATCACCGACAAACTTGCAAACTGCTTAATTTATTATTTACCATGTTAGAAATGTTTATTTCTGTTACTATAGTATAGGTGCTTTATAGATATTACAAGTTAAAAAAATAGCCTTAACTTCTGAAGGGCATATAGTGTGAAGTTCGCCTAGGGCCCTCGAAAATGTTTATTTTTTGCGGGGACCTCGAAAATGTTGAGCCGGCCCTGTCCAATGGCATATAAGAGAAGAGCCAATTTTGTGTGGCATATCAGGGATCGGACCAAATTTCAATGGCATATAAGGGATTCTCTCAAAGAAGAAGATAGAGGGGGGACATATAGCAGAAGAAAGGAACACTTGAGGAAGGGGACATATAGCAGAAGTAAGGAACACTTGAGGAAACAAATACTAGTAGTACTCTACCTGATTCAAATCACTTGTTTGTTTAGTTTGGTCTAAGTCAATAATTTATAGTTTTGACCATCAATATTATAAAATTCATATGGTTTAATATAATAAGATTTATGTTTTAAATTCATTATGAGAAACATTTTTATAATATATAATTAGCATCTTGTTAAACATATGATTTATAGAAATTGATGGTAAAATAGAAACGTTCGACTTTGGGTAAAATTGGAATGGCAAGTAATTTGAAATAGATGAAATATATAAAAAAGACACTTAAACGAAGTTTCATTGAAGTAGAGATATTACTAAACGTTAATTAATTACGTCAAACGTTGTACTCCCTCCATCTACTTTTGATAGTCATATTTCCAAATCTGAAAATTTTATTTTTGATAGGCATATTTCAATCCAACAGCCTATCATCTTAATAACTTTCTCGGATTTAATGCGTGACTCTCTATTCTTCTACACAATATTGGTCACATGGCATCGAGAAATGTAAATATTAATGAATCGCTTGTTTACGAGGAATAACTAGTAGCATGTTTAATTGGATGATAGGTAGAATCACTTATCCTTGATCTGTGTGTCAAGATAAAATATGACTATCAAAAGTAAGTGGAGGGAATAGTTAAAATCCATTCTTCCAAAGTCGTCATGGTAGAGCACCTCTAATGATTGCCTAATTAAAGGCCTCTCAATTAGATAGGCTAGCCCTAATATATCATCCCAGTTAGTCCCTACAGTATTCTCAACTCGCCTAGCTTTATGATCCAAGCCATTCTCAAGCTATAAGGTCAGCTAAACCCAGCGGCTGTTTTATTAACCATCATTAGTATACTATTCATACACTTCTTAGTATTACTAACATAAAACAAGCATGTAAACATAAATATGATAATTATATCACTCAAGAGAAGATGTTGAAATATTGGAAATTTTTTTCCAAAGACAGTAATAATTGAAGGGCATATTTTTGAAAAATAAAATTCCAAACCAACATACAAGGAGTAAACTGGTCATATTATTGAAAAAAAAAACATATCGTGAACAAAGCGCCTATCTCGGGATTAGACGAGCCAGTCCACTAATCCATAAACCCATTTTAGTATCAGTTACTTCTCCGTTTTATATTATAAATAGTTTTATCTTTTTCCCTAGTTGACTTTTATAGTTGGGACAATTGCTTATTTGACCCTGTTTTGAACTGTAATTGCCGATTTGGCTCTACTTTTGAGCTTTGCTTATTTGACCCTCTTTTTCGAGTACGAAACTTCCGTCTGACCCTCTTTTGATGACTTTGTTATGGTTTGATTTTTTTTAAAAAAGAAAATATTTCAAGAGTTTCTAATGACGAAAATACCCTCCAAACCCTATTTTGACTCTCTCTCTCTCTCACTCGTGCGTGACTCTCACGGTCTCACCTCTCTCTCACTCGTGCGTGCAGCGGCGGCGACGACCTACGCGTGCGGCGGCGGCTAGCTAAGGGGGCGGCGGTGGCGGCGAGCTGAGGGGGCGGCGGCGGCGGCGTCAAGCACTGCCCCGCCGGCGTCCACTCGTTGTGGTGGAGGGCGGCGGCAGCGGCGCTTTGAGGGGGTCCGAGTCGGCGCCGATCTGAGGGGGCGGCGGCGGCGAGCTGAGGAGGCGGCGGCGGCGGCGTGATATACAGCCCCGCCGGCGCCCGCTATGGAGGTGGAGGGCGGCGGCGGCGGCGGTCTGATGGGGCGCGGGGCGGCGCCGATCTGTGGGGGCAGCGACGCCGAGCTGTGGGGGCGGTGGCGCCGAGCTGTCGTGGCGGCGACAGTGAGCTCGATGATGAGGAGGAGGAGCAACGGTGGTGGAGCTCAGGTCGTGGCGGTGTGCAAGCAGCGGATCAGGCGGCTGCTGGGTGTACGAGCCGCAGATCTGGCGGCAGCGGCGCCTCTCTCCCGCGAGCTGGTGAGCTTCGGCACCGCGCCGTCACCACTCCACGCGCGCCAGCCTCCTCCTTTCTCCGCGCGAGTGATGCCGCCGCCCGCCCTTCGCACGCCGGCGAGCTCCAGCGCCTTCCTTCCTCCGTCTGCGTGCCGGCTTCTGTCTTCCTCCGCGCGCGCGCCGTCGCTGGGTCGGCAACGACGACGACAACGCCACGGCGAAGATCACAGGGAGCCGCTCCCTCCCTCCCCGCGCGCGTCGGCCTCAATCTTCTTCCGCGCGCGCCGCCGCCGGTCAGCAACGACGACGACGATGACGCTGTGGCGAAGAGCACAAGGCGCCGCTCTCTCCCCCCAGCGCGCGCCGGCCTCCGTCTTCCTCCGCGGGTGCGCCGCCGCCGCCGTCGGGGAAAGAGATTTTTTTTATATTATCCAAACTTTAGGTCAAACAAGCAAACAAACAAGATATAACATGGCCAAATAAGCAAGGGCAAAATGGATTATTTACCCTAAAATTAACACCGTCACCTCACACAAACGGAATAGGGTCAGACCAGAGCTTCGTACTCGAAAATGAGGGTCAAATAAGCGAAGTTCAAAAAATAGGGTCAAATCGGCAATTACAATTCAAAACGAGGTCAAATAAGCAATTGCCCCTTTATAGTTTGATTAAAGTTTATAGAAAAATATAGCAACATTACATTCAATGGAATTAATTTAGTGCAGTAGATATTGATAATTTGTTTCTATGAAATTGATTAAACCTGAATAAATTTGACTGAAAAAAAGTAAAAACTATCTATCTATAATATTAACCGGATGGAGTACCTATATACTAAAATAAAATAAAGAAAAACATAAAACATAAATGGGTTTTTGCAAGACAACCGGTTTGGCGAGAGCAGAGCAGGCATCCATCCTCACATGATGTACAGTCACACACACTCCTCTCTCGCTGTCTCGGTATCTGAGCAGTCGCTCTCACATCCTTGACAGCGAACAGTAAGCAAAACCCCCCCACTCGATCAGCGCCTCCCTGATTTCTCCCAAACCAAAACCAACCAAACCTCGCGGGCGGCCGCCTAGGGCTTATGGCTGCCGCGATGGCCACCGGCGGGCTCGACCCCGCCGCCCGCGAGGCCGAGCTCGCCCACCTCCCGGGCCCCAAGCTCGTCGACCACCTCTGCACCACCCACCGCCGGGCCGACTACGAGGCGGTCGCGCGGGTGCTCGACGCCCGGGACCGCAGGCTCGAGGCCGCGCTCGCCGAGAACGAGGACCTGCGGAGGAAGTGCGACGCGCTGCTGGTCGGTCAGCGCCGGCCGCGGGAGGAGGAGGAGGAGGAGGAGGCGGCCGGGGAGAAGCCATCCCCCGGAATCATCGCCGCCCCGGAACCGGCACGGCGGGACGAGGAGGAAGTCGAGGGGTCGTCAGAGGAAGGGGAGGTTAGAGGCGTCGACTTTATTGACCTCTCCTCCTCCTCCTCCGACGACGACGAGGAGAAGGAGGTGGAGGCGGGCCGCGGCGCTGGTTCGAGGGTTCCGATCATCAAGGAGGTGCCCGATGACGCGGAGGGGGACGAGGACGACACCTTGCCGCTGAGCCAGCTCTGGAAGAGGCGTCGGCTAGGTGAGCCCGGGGCTGTGAAATCGGAGAAAGGAGATGGGCACAATCCGGTCGATTCTGGGGGGAATGATCGACCGAAATGTACTTCTGCGAGGACGGATGTTCCGGAAGCATCAACCGGGGAGATGGTGAGTAGGCCTGGGGATTCGATGGTAGCAGCTTTCGTGCAGGGTAAGGGAACAGTGCAACCGGAGAATGTGGGTGGGGAAATGCCCAGGGTAATGCTGCATTCCCCGGCACAAGTTATCCGGAGCACCTTGCAGAAAAGAAAATTTGGCAAGAAAGATGGTTCATCTGCTATTCCAGGGGACACTACTTCTTCCCAAGCAAGAAGTACAAGCCTTGCACCCAAGAGAGAAGGTTCAGCTGCTGTTCCAGGGTACACTACGTCTTCCCAAGCAAGAAATACAGGCCTTTCACCCAAGAAATGCAGGGATTCAACGAGCCCAGATGATGAAATGTGCAATGCACTTGCTGATTCTGTACAGGTTGGAGCTGGTAGCACGATGCCGAGGGGTCCCGGTGAGCAAGACAAAGGAATTGGTGCAGTGCAAAGGGCAACGGTGCTGCATGGGACTAGTGGAATTGGGGAGCAAGGCGGTAAGCTTGATTCTACTCCGACTAAAGTTGGGGAATTGAACAGGAGAGAGGGAGGACTGCAGAACAAATCAATCGATTCGAAGTCAAATGATGCGCTGAAACACCAGGATAAAAAAGATGGTAGAATGGTACAGAAAGGGGATCTCTCAGTGCAGTCATGTGTGCCTGCTAGGCCAATAGTTGCTAGTGTTCCTTCGGTAACTAAAAATTCTGAAAAGGGAAACAGTGCAAAGGGAGTTAGTCAACCACCAAAGGGAAATGACCAAATGAACAAGATGTCAATGGTGGAATCATCATCCAAATGTGGGTATGAGAAAGTCGGGGCTGATGTGCAGAAGTGCTCACCTCTACCTAGACAAAGTGAAGAAGGAAGTGTATCAAGGGGAGTAGTTTCATTTGAAGAGACTGGAATAGCAACAGTTCATCCTCTGAGCATTCGCAATCTGTCAGGACTAGAACTTCGAAACTTAAACAAAGGAGGTGGTGAATTGTCAAAGAAATTGGTGGTTGAAGGGTCACCAAAATATGGAGAAAAGAATAATGATGCTCGTTCAGAGAAAAACTCATCTCCATTAGGACAGAGTGAAGATGTCAAGATCATTCGTGAAGGGGCTTCAAATGAAGAGCCAAGGGTGGGAAGATTGTCTCCTTCGATCCTAAGCAACTACTCAACAGGTGAACAAATTCATTCAGTGAGTAAGAATGCTGAATTATGCAGTCCGACAGCCAAAAAAGCTTTGTTTGAACCTGGATCTTCATGTACGCCTTTAAAGCACACGGTTTGTCCACCTTCCAGTGGTAAAAGCATCTCTATCCAGGCAAAAGGGGAAATAAATTTGTTACCTTCAGCTATGTCAAGGCACTGGGAAACCGCTGCACACATGATTGCCTCACTTAGGGGAAACATGGAGCTCTCTATGCAAGCTCTCTGTGCTCTTTACCACCAAAGGAAGTTAGTAATCATGTCAACTGAAGGACAACAAACTGGGACTACTGGACTCACCAAAATTGATGCCGTCAGGTTTGTTGAAGTTAATTTCACTTAATGTTAATTCCATGCTTCTACAAACTTAATTTGAACTGTGACCTTTTTTTCCATATGCAAGGTATAAATAGCAAAATATTTATTATCAGTAAAGTATCTCTCTCTGGTTTACTAGCTAATGAAGTACTTTTTAAACAGAATTAATCATGTCTTGATCTATGTTAAACTCGGATGTCAAGCAGAATTTAGTTGTGCAAACCGCATTAAAAGACGTTTACTAAATGTACAATCGTGAGATCATTTAAAGCTACTTGCTGATGGCAATGGTTTAGAAGTTAAGGAGTGTTTGACAAGAGGTTAGATCTGTGCATTGCTGTTGGAAACCCTTAAACTTTTTTGAAAGCTTTGATTCCATATATGGTACTTTACCGTGCCATGATTTCCCAATCAATTAGTTCAGAGAGAAACTGAGATAATCCAGATTATGATTACCATGAATTCTCTGTATAACCCCATTTTACTTAATGGAAACTCCGTTTCCTTTTTGTTAAATTTTTCTGAGATTAAATCGTGTTCTCGATACCTTAAGAATATGAAGCTTTTAGTCCAACTTGAGAGAGCGCATTATTTTATCTCTATTAGGTATAAGCAAGATATGGATTTCTAATACATATGCTGAGTCATAAAGTGTTCATGAGAGAAACAACCAAAAGAGGTTCTTGAGTCAAAGCAGAATTAGTTTTGCCAATGGCCAAATGCAGTTTACTTAGTAGATTATGAGGTAAACCAAATGTTTATACTTGTATTGTCATGCCACAACTAACAGCAGTGCATAGGATATTAGAGGGCACTAAGTCACTAATTTACATCCTTCAAACTTCCTATTATTTTTTGTGATGTATTCAATAGGTTGTTTTAAAATTACAAAATATATTTAATTTACTGGGATTTTAGTGGCAAGATCTAACACAAAATTCAGTTTGTGACATTTAAAATGCGGTGAATCTTCCTGTTTGAATAATTTGATTATGTGTGTCAGTTCATAATTCTTATTGTATCCAACTAAACATTGAATTTCTACCATGTATTTGCTTGTGAATTAGCAAAAACCTCTAGATTTAATGCTGTGGTGAAGCAATTGAAACCATTAATTTTTGAAATTTGAAAAAAATGTTCCCCATAAAGATTTTAATATGCAAGTTTGAAATTGAACTTTTACTGGTACATTGGTTATGTTTTGCATACAGTACTGTGGTGTGATTGGTAACACCACTCTCACTGGCTAAGAAAAACAAACAAACAAAGAATGTCTGTTCTAGACTATACAACTCTACCCTTTGTTCCAAAACAAGTTCATTTTTATCACCCTATCTACCCTCAATCCGCAAATTTATGAGTTTTTTTAATTCAACCCTTTATCTACCCACCCACCAATACTACTTTCCTATTAATAAGGGATACTTTTGTACTTTTCCCTCTATCTTGTTTTGAACACCCAAGGCCAAAGATGAAGTTTGTTTGGGATGAAGCTAGTAGTACCGTGCATCTTGAGTAGCAAAGAAACATCACTAGCATGTGAGACTGGTGGAAGTTCATATATTATGCCCCTGTCTTCAACCTGTGGTCTGTGCAATTTTTCTCTTCTGTAAAAGCAATGCAGTTCCAAATAATACATGGTTCTTTCATTATACCAAAATGATATATGTGCCTTTGCCCTTTATACTGATTTCTGAAACTATACTTGTTTGATGTTGTTCACCTCAGGGCAATTAGGTTGTCAGAATTTCTTTTGGACGGTAAGCTTAAAGGGCCTCTGAAAAGAACTGCCAAGGAACTACTAAGCCATGATGCTACAGGGCCCACTTTCCTGGAGAAAGTAGCACTAAGTTTCTCCAAAGAACTGTTCGATATTTACAAGAACAAGAAGGATCCGTACTTCTGTTGACAGCAAGTAAGCGATATGTGGTTTAACATTCAGATATCCATAACTTGTCTTATAGTAGGGTCACTATAGTTTGTTGTCATGAACAGCTGCTGCTGAAATTAGCAGTTTACTCACCTTCCCTGACTACAACAATTAGCAGTCTAGGTCCTCCGTCCGTGAACCATGGTTTCAGCTAATAGTCATGAAGCTTGGTCGTGGTGGGCAACTATTCTATGCATTTAAACCCGCCAGCCCGGCGAAAAAAAATTCTATACATTTAAATACGAAATATTGAAGAGACATCGGAAGCACTACTAGAGTTTGAAGCTCCAGTGCCTTCCACTGTTTTAAGATGTTGATGCTGCAAAGTATAGCACCTCTTGTGTTGCATAGTTTTGTGACTGCACAGAGCCTCCATCCAGTAGATCCCATTTTGTGAGTTCGAGTTCTTGAGACATCATGTAATGCAGGGGTCAATTGATGGATGCAGATATCTCTTGCAAAGTTTTTGAATTGATCACTTCACTGTTTGGTATTGCCATGCATGCTTGTCCCTGCAGTCCTGCAACATGCAGAGTGCAATCAAAGGCTAAATATAACCACTGTTCCAAGTGGAGATGTGATTATCGTTTACCTGTTGTGGTCAAGGTGGCAAGCAGGATCATTCCTGAATCTAAGCACACGAAGAACAGGGCCGTCCACTCCTGGAAACCACCTATCACGCATCGTTTTCCTGCACGGGTTAAACTCTTATCGGGATGCTAGTATAAATTTCGATGTCCACTGCATTTCCAAAATTTATGCGGGCACAAACGAGACGCCCTCCTCCGCTCTCTCTCTCCTTCTCGTCCTGACCTCCGGTGCGGCGGGAGGGAGGGGGATCTAGAACACCATTGGTTTTCAGGTTTTGATCATCTTGACCCGTCGTTGGTGAGAAGAAGCAAAAAATGGCGCTCATCTCGAGAGCTTCTGTTCTTGTGATGGCCATCGTCGCCATGCTCGCCACCTTGGTGAATGCTCAGGCCCCTGCACCAGCACCCACCAGTGATGGTCAGTGTCTTCCTCTTCCTCTCATCTTTTATCATGGATTTACTGCCTTGTTTTCCCATCGGGCATCATGTAAAATCCACCTTCTTCCATAGCTCTCCGGTAGGCGCCTAGGCGGTAGTCCGGTGGTGCAATTGACGGCAAAGTTTAAACTTTAAAGGGCTGTTTTAATGAGTGCCACACTTTACCATACCTGTGGCATCCACCTAATCTATTGTTTGGTTTGTGTCAAAATTATGGTATACCACACTTCTTTTAAAAATAGGCTTACTCTACATACACTTATTTTCTTGACATAACTAGCCACAAGTGTGGCTAACAAATTGTTAGCCGCACAATGTTTGGCTTGCCACACTTCGTCAAAACTTTTGTGGTAAAGTGAAGTTGTGATCCAAACAGCCCTTAAGTTTCATGTGGTACTACTAGGGATTTCGTTCTTATCCATGAACCCATGTATACCTCTCCCCTCCATCTTCCTCATGTTTCGCTCGGCGCCGACCGATGAGAGAATCCCATCGTCTGCAAACCAGGACTCTCAGGCGTGAGTTACCATCACCATAAGATGGAGATACTGTCCCATGGCAGCACCATGATAGATTATTATCCCTCTCGGTTTTTGGATCACAGCCATTGATACCGGTGGGTGAGGATTCTTTATCACAATGATACTACTATTACAATCACTATATATGAGTTCCACCCTTCTATTATCCCACACATCACATTACAATCATTTACATGTGGGTTTCACCCCTCTATTATCTCATATATCAGTTTCTATAATAATAGTATCATTATGATAGAGGATGTGAATCCTGTACTGGTCCGGTTTATCAGAAAACCTCAATTGTACAGTTAGGACAGCTATTAATTTGGATCTCGATTACTACTCGTATGGTATTTAGTCCTATTTACGATCCTATGATTCAGCAGTAAGGTAGTCGCAATCTCCTTAATTTGCGCCTTCTCCTTCGCCTCCGCCCAATCTAATCCGTCCTACGAGCCAGCGCCCAGCCGCCGCACTCGTAGAACAGGGACGACTCCCGGCGCTCAGCTAGGCCCAGCTAGCGGGGGCCGTCGGCGCCGACTCGGGTGGCACGGACGACGACGGTGCCGCGCGTGCGCCGGGCAAGCGGAGGACGTACCGTCGGCGGCAAGCATGAGTGAGAAGAACCACGAGTACATACAAATCTTGAGTTCGGCTGCCGCCGCCACCTAGTACAACTAACCCGAGTTGCCATTGGTTGATTCGATCGAGATTCGGCAATGTTGCGTTTGAAACTTTGCGGGTCCTTATTTGCGTCAATTTTTCATGGTGTGTGGTTCCTCTGTGCGTATACTCCGTTACAGTTTTTTTCTTTACAAATTGTTCGGAAATACTGTCACTGGCCCATGTTGATTGATTCATTGACTGTGTGCATTTTGTCATGCAGGAACAAGCGTGGACCAAGGGATCGCCTATGTGCTGATGTTCGTGGCACTTGCCCTCACCTACCTCATCCACCCCTTGGATGCATCCTCCGCCTACAAGCTCTTCTGAACTCAACTCCTTAACGCTCTGTAATCACGCTAACTTGTATTTAACGGGCGTTCAGCTGTATTATTCAATCGATCCAGTTTGTTCAAGAGCAAGAAGAGAGATCGATTCGATCGGCCGCGCCTCTGCTAGCTGTTCATTGCGGTTTGATCCATGTTGAAGATCGAGGGGACCAAAAAATGGCAAAACGATGCAACCGGCCTGGTCCATTCTCAGTTGTGTATAGACTGTATGGATTTAGTTCTTTCATGAGTCGATCTGTAGGATCACCACCAGTACAGAGAAATACAGGAGCTCGTCATATAGAGAAAGAACTAACAGAATGATTGATTAGCTGCTTGCAATACGCATACACCAATACGAAGTAGTAAAAGGAGCATAGTTGCATTGTCCCTCTCATTCTCAGTTTCTTGCTAGCTAGTAGTTCTCAACATTGTGAATGGTCACGATATATACTATTGTTGCATGAGTGCACACACTCAAACATATATATTACTCTAACATGGTAATGGAGATATATACTTGTATATCAAATTCCCAAGCTAGCATCTGGCAATTCAAGTTATTGCCATTATTTTGGTCCATTTCCACTCTCATAATACAGATATATCAATATAGTACTATTATTGCGTAGGTATACGTACTGGTATTGTGTAGGTATGCATATCCCAGATGAGCGTATCATGCGTGCATGGATGTCTGCCATTCGGTGCTTGAAGCAGGGAACTTCTCGTCCCTGCTCACATCCGAAGCGCTCACGCCAACGCCGGCATTGGCAGCGGCAGGGGCGCCGCCGCCACCGGCGCCGGTGTTGCCGTCCTCGCCGGAGATCTCCTCGAGCGACCGACCCATGGTCTCCGGGACGAGGAACGTGAAGAAGAAGCCGAGCATGTTGGTGATGGAGAGGATGATGAGCGCCTTCTTGATGCTTTTGACTTGAGAGTTGTACGTGAGCTTCTGAATGCCGAAGGCCGCGACGATGGCGCCGGCCTTGCCCGCCGCGGCACTGATGGCGTGGCAGGTGGAGCGCACGCGCGTCGGGAACAGCTCGGCCGGCAGCACGAAGGTGGTGCTGTTCGGCCCGAAGTTGGCGAAGAAGAAAGTGAGCGCGTACAGGAGCCCGAACAGGAAGTGATGGGTTTTGAGGTAGTCGTACAGGATGCCCATCGCCAGCATGAACATGGACATCATGAAGAAACCGATCAGCTGGATCATGTACCTGCATATGTGACCATGAATTCATTCATTTCGTGTATGTTCGCATCGATTGCATTAATCAAGTGTCCATGTTTATACGGTTCGTACGTACCTGCCCATCTTGTCGATGAGAGCGACGGTGACCCAGTAGCCGGGGAAGGTGCCGAGGAGAGCGACGAGGAACGAGGCCTTGGATATCTGGAACATCTCCGTGAGAGCGTTGACTTCGGCAGCGCCGCTGATCAGGCCCATAGCCGGGAAGATGTCCTTCTGGGTCAGGTTCTGGCTGTAGAAGGCGATGTCAAGGAGGAACCACGTGGTCGTCGTGCCGATGAGGTGCAGGCCGTGGCGCCGGGCGAACTCCATCGACAGGAGCGGGTAGTTGTTGGCCGCGTTGAACTTGGCCAGCTTCTCCTGCTCGGCCTCTATCTCGATCGACAGCACCTTCTGCATGTCGTTCGCCGCCTGCTTCGCGTTGCCATCGATGATCGCCGTGTACCTCGCCGTCTCCGGCATCTTCATCCGCCAGTAGAAGGTCGCCAACGCCGGGAACGCGCCGATCATCAGGACGATGCGCCACACGTAGTCAGCCGCGGGCATCTGCCTCGAGAGGTCATGGTTCCCCTTGTACGACGGCGCCTTGTTGTAGGTGAGGAAGATGCTAGAGACGATCATGGACACGAGCCCCGCGAAGATGATGCCGACGCCCTGCATGGCGAACACCGCGGCGATGAACGCGCCGCGCGTCTTCTTGTTTGAGTACTCGGACATGATGGTGGCCGACAGCGGGTAGTCCCCGCCGATGCCGAAGCCGAGCCAGAAGCGGAAGAAGCACAGCGTGCCGATGACTGCCTTGCGCGAGCTGCCGAACGACAGGCCGGAGCCGATGGCGCAGGCGGCCATCAGGATGAGGGTGACGCCGTAGACGCGCTTCCGGCCGAGCTTGTCGCCGAAGTAGCCGAAGACAAGCTGGCCCATGAGCGTGCCGACGAGCGCGACGCCGATGACCATGTTGTTGGCGGTCTTGGACAGAGCGCCTGGCTTACTGTCCGTCGAGCCATCGGGCTGGTAGTAGAGACGGCCGAGCAGCTTGGACACCGTGGAGATGCAGAACAGGTCGTAGGCGTCGGTGAAGAAGCCCATGCCGGCGATCACGATCGCCTTCATGTGGTACATCTGCGTGCGCGCCGAGTCCAGCGCGTCCAGCACCGCCAGGTTCGAGCCCCCGTCCGCGTCCGCCATCTCCGATGATGCCGTCGGTCGTCCTCTCCTGCCGCTCTCGCCGCCGGGGAACACTGCTACGAGGCTAGCTAGCTACCTCTGATCACCAAACTGCTCGCTGCCTTGCCCGATCTTATAGCTGGGATTTCACCCTCAAGCTAGGTCGATGAACGAGAGGGCGTCTGCACCGAGGAGAAGCTGTCGCCAAGCGCGGGAGATTGTCCCGTGTTGGTTGGCAGCATATTCGGCGCGTACACTAGGCGTCTAGGCGGCATTGTGAAGGGTGGAAGCAGTTGGCCGTCCCTCGTGCGGAGATGAGATCGGATTCTTTGTCTCGAGAGGAGAATGACGAAATCAATCATGCTGCGTTGCCCTGCGCGCGTGTAATTCAGCTCAGTGATGCGTCAATTGGGCAGCTGATGGATATGGGAGAAGAGCCTGTGTGTTTTGTCCCTTGCAAGATTTTACTTTACCTGGAGGATGCAGCGCAGCAGCATCGAAGTTAACTAGGACGGAAATGCGTCGTTTTTGGTAGGATATTCGGCAGATAATCATGATTGGCGATTCCTACCATACGGCGGAACCTGTGTGACAGAGTGTTGTTTCCTTGCAGTTGCGGTCCAACTGTCTACATCATCGATTTACCGCTACGCCGTCTGCCTAAAAGCAGATATTTCGGCCCCATTTGTTAAGCCTCCAAATTTCAACTCCTAATTTTAAACTCCAACTCTAATAGAAGCTAGCTCTTATAGAGGCTGAAGGTAGTTGTAAAAATGTTTGGCTAGATTTGGTTAGCTCCACGCTACCACATCCCATCTCATTTCGTCGAATACTTGGTTGGTGTCCCGCGGTCTTGTCACCACCGCCGTCGCGCGTCGCCGCTCAGCCTGTGCACTGCTGCCCACACGTGCGCCGCCCTGTTGCGCTTGTGCGCCACCAAGACACCCAATAGCCGCTGGTCCCCACGACTGGTTACGGCCTATGCATGCCACCCAACCAACCGACACCGTCGTCGCTCATCCCACACCCCGTCACCCACACGTTGTCCTGCTGACCCTGCCGATCGATGCTCAGCCCGCGTGCCACCGCCCTCTCCCTTGCTGCCCTCGCACACCACCAAGCCGCCTAGCAGCTGTGCAACCCGCTCGCCGCCACCAGTCCCAGCGGCCGGTCGCCACCCAGCCGCCTAGTTGGGAGGAAGAACGGGATGAGAGAGGGTGTGAATGGGTAGTTCAGTGGCATATTCGGTAAATACATGAAAAGTTAAAAGTTAGTTAGCTTTTTTGGATGGAGTGGAGCGGTGAAGCAGCAAAAACCCATCTCCACCCCCGTAGTACAATTTTGTGGAGCAACTCTACTAACTTCTAACTTCGCTAAAAAAAATGAAGAATTTGTACGGTCCCACTTATCTAGAGCTAGAATTGTGTTAAATGGGTCCCTTTTTTTTCTCTTAGCAGACAAACTTTTTATTTTGCTAGTAGTGATACTGCACTTTCTAGCAACACTGCATTGGTGATAGCCCCTGCATGGGCTCAGATATCACTATCTATGCAAGGCCTTTCGTCCCATCAATAATCTTACGGTCTAATAGGAACAAGTCTATTTGGCATCCCTCGTCTATTGCTCCTGAATGAATCGCTCCCTCAGCCGCAAAACCGGGTATAATGCCTTCCCTAACTTCAAAAACCGATGTAAATCAACTACTTCGAGAATTTGGGAAGCGGTATCTCCTGAGATGCCAGGTTTACTGCAGTTGATTTACTATATTAGCATGTGGGATCCACATATTGGTGATTTCCTTGTCTCATCTTCCTCCTCACCTCCCCCTCCCTCTCCCACCTCTCTCTTTTCTCTCTTCCCTCTTCTTCGTCTCTCACCTTCCAACAACAGTAAAGCTCGGGAGGGTAGCGGTAGTGGCGAGATGGCCCCGACAGGGCAATGGTGGTGGTGACCCGGAGCCGAGGATGGTGGCCACCTCGGAGCATTCAGGGAAGGAGGACGTGACCGGTAGGGATGTGCCAAGTGAGACTTGGAACTTGGAAGATCTTCACTAGCAACGACAGCTGAAGACAAGAAGACATCGATGACGACACCAAAGCTCCGCCCTCTCCCATCACTCCCCTATTAGTCTGTAGTGTTAGGTGCACGCATCCCCGGAGCCAGGTGAAGACGGTGCTAGCTGGTGAGCACCCTCGCGAACCCCAACCCCACTCGGGAGAGGAGCCGCCAACATCGAGCCCTTCCTTCCGGCCGTTTGCCGCTACGACACCATCTTGGGAGGGGGCAAGGGGCCGGGCCGGAGGAGGCCACGAGCGCATACGACGTGGACTGCGACATCCATGAAGTTGCAGTCTCGAGTGCTGCCTACCGCTACCTCGAGCACCACCACGTGCACGCTCCTTGACAGCATGTCGACAATGACTAGATTTGGCCTCATGTTTCTAGCCGCCTCAGCCTCGCTAAGCTCTCGTCGTCGCTTGGGGCCTCTTCCTACTCCATCCAAACTTCTCCACATCCATCGCCCTTGGGGGGACGGGGCCCTTCTCACTAGTCGCCTCCTCCCATCGGGCTTCCTCGATTACTTAGCTGCCTTCTTCGGCTTCGGCTCACCACCACCACCACCATCCCGGGCTCTACTGCTGCTGGAAGGTGAGACAGGAGGAAGAGGGAAGAGAGGAGAGAGAGAGAGAGAGGGAGAGGGAGAGGGGGGAGAGAGAGAGGATAGGTGAGGAAGGAGATGAGATGAGGAAGAAATCGCTAACATGTGGGACCCACCTACTGACTCAGCGAGTCAACGTGGTCAACTTGCCACGTCAGCAGAAACCGCTACTTAAATCACTGAAGGAGTTTATTTGCACCGAGTTTCGGAGATGGGTAGTACGTTATAACTGGTTTTGTGGTTGAGGAAGGCGATTTAATCAGGAGCAACAAATGAGGGAGGAACAACAGACTTATTCCGGTCTAATACGATAATGCCAACATCCACTTGCTGGTGTTGTGGGCCTTCGTTGGTACTATTTAGCCAGCAAATTAAGCTGCCTACCTGACTAATACTCTAGTAATGCATGTTGCTAAGAAGCCAATCAAGAGAATTTCTCGCTACTAGATGTGTTCTCAAATCAATCGATGTACCAAACTTGTCCAGAAAATCAATTGTGCGAGAAGGATATGCAAGAATCAAGGAGAGTGGCGCGGAGAAGCTTGAAGAGGGAGCGTAGACCGGAGATGATAGGCATGGGGAGAAGCAGCAGCTTCAGCAAGGAGAAATGGTGGAGGGGCGGAGCGGCCGAGCGCCAGCGATGTCTTGCGTGGTTCGTCAGTATGGTCACGGTTTTCCTCGACGCCGCTTGCGGATCCTAGAAAATGACTCCGCCGCTCCGGTAGATCGAGCATTTGGCCCCAGAGGCACCTCGCTTGAGCTCAAGCACCACGCCCACTGCCACCTCATCAAGCTCGAGCTCCGACGCCACCGCTCGAGCTCGCTCGGCGTTGGAGTGGCTAGCTCATAGGCAGAAAGAGAGAAAAGAGGGGGAATAAGGAAGGTGTTCATTGATAGGTGGGGACCACTATTTTTTAAACCGATTTAATATGTCACGTAGATGAAAACAGCCTTTAGGGCAAGTTTTATAGTAGGGATATGTTGGAGGCTTACCACGGAGGGCCGTTGGTCGAACCTACCAAAACTAAAAGTTCAAGCTACAGGCTCACGCCGAAGGTGGACGGTGAAGGTCGAGAGTAAAGCCGTACGGGCGAAAGCCATGACTTGGGTAACACCACCTTCGCCGAGTGGAGTTCTCGCTAGAAGGCGGCACGGGCAAAGATGATGCGGCGAAAGCCTCGGCACACAGGCACGGGTTTCGCCAAAGCACCGAGCCCCGTCGGGAGGTTTGCTGGGCCGCTACGCCCTCGGGGGATTTCGCTAGATAGATGGTCCGAGCCATTTAGGCCCAGTAGGGGCCCGCATGTGTAAAGGACACAATGTGCCCTCCATAATGTCTCTATCATAAGGGTAACCATGTAAATTCTCCTGTATAATCTAAACCCTAGTAGTGGGAACCTGTAATGGGGCTATAAATAGCCCCCTAGGGCAATGTAATGGAGGGATCCAAAAAAATTAAACAAAGTAGTACAACTGTTCTTCTTTTTCCCGTCTACTGTTGAGAGAACCATGTATTTCGATGTGACGCAGTTGTCCATTTGACAACAGGGTAGTTGTCACATCTAATTTTATCCATGTAAGATAAGAAGTGATATATACAATATACCACATCTACACCACCTCTATCATTATAACCCAAATAATTTTATTTTATTTGTTTGTCCAATCTCTTCTTTCTTTCATCTTCTTTTTCTTGGGTTTGTGTGGAAATTGCTCCTTGCATGAGATGTGGCTCACCTTCTATTTCCTCAATTATTACTTTCACCTTATCATCCAATCCTACATGGTATTTTTAGGGGCAACACATTAAGCATCATAGTACTTACCCTTACAAACCACTAAGGAAGATCAATTGACCCGGTTTTAATAATTAAGTGAGCCTTTATACCCGGTTTCTGGTTAGAGGATGTGAATCAAACACGTGTGTTATTTAGGGATGTATAATGAACTTTTTCCGTCAAAGGCCTTCATGGCAACAACTCTTGGGCTATATCCTATAAAAAAACTCATGGGCTATATGCTCTATTGGGCTTGGTGCATCCACACCTTGCCATAGCCCACAAAAATGATAGGATACACATTCTACCGCGCACCCAACTGTACCCCGGCATGCACTGCACAAGTTGTTACCCCTACTTGTTGCAGCACTCCGCAAAGGCACGTGGGATTCAAGGCAGAAGCAGAAGCCAATTCAGGAACTGGGCCTCGAAAAAAACAATAATTAACCACGTAGGACCTTGAGCAGCCCAAAGAAAATCGCGAATCTGACAGATTCGGTACAACGGGGGGTACCAACTTGCACAAGGGCGCGGTCTGCGTGCCGAACGCACCTCACCCTAAAGAAGAAGGTTCAGACTAGCGAGGGAGTATGTAGAGTACATATATGTAGAGGGGTACCCACCAGGCCAATGAGGATATAGAGCAACCCGGGCGACGCGCGCGTGCAGCAACATGTCACCTTTGGCATAAAAACGCATGATGTTGGACGCCCCGTCCCCTGTACAGTACCGTGTACCCCCGCAAAGTCCTCACGCCGGGCGTGATGGAGATAGCTCACGTAGTCACGTACCCGCGCCCCGGGAGCAGTGGGGGAAAAAGGCGCAAAGGCCGTCACCGTCCGAACGTACTACGCCTCCCCGCGCGGCCGTGGTCCCGCGCGCGCGCGCTTGCCGCCGCCGCCGCGTGACGCGCCGAGGCCGGCCCACCGATCGATGGCTGCCTGGGCCGCGCGCGGTGGTAGCAGTAGTAGTACGTTGCCCATGCGCCGCAGGTCGAGACGGGCATTGTATTCAGCACGTACGTGTACGTCCATCCCGTCTCGGCCGTGAGCCCCTCCTTATCTTTTGCGTTGTCTCCTTCCACCCCCATGTGGTCACCGGCGTACGTGTTCCTGTTACGGGGCGCTACGTGGTCGTGGACACGGGAGAGACCGACCGCCTCGGCCAGGAGAGGAGCCAGTCCGCTGGACCACGCCCACCGCTGCTCCCTCCCTGCACGCTGCGCCTCTCTCTCATTCGCATCGCAACAACACTGCTCCTCTGCTGCCGGAGTCACAAGATTCACGCGCGTGTACGGGGCTCAGGTCATAAATCGGGGCCTCCGCCCCGGCCCGACCGATCGCAGGAAAACGTGCCGTTACGCTCATATGCCTTGCGTGAGAAGCCTCAGCCTGCGCTGCTGCGCTACCGGGCCCGGCTACTGTGTGCCTGAACCGATGCAAACTCCACAACAGTGGCGCTCACGCGAGTTCGCAGTGTGGTCGGGCCCCGTCGATCGGGCAGAAATTTCGCCGCATCACTCATGCGCGCGAGCGGGCCGGCCGGCCACCGAAAACCGCTCAAGCTTTCCGCGCAACCAAATCATGGCCTCCCCATTTCGAGCACGGCGCGTTTGGACGTTTGGACCACGTCCGTCCAAAGCACAGCACGCATGCAGAACGCTAGCTGTGAACAGCAATACAGTACGTGCGTATACCGAGCTGTATTGGGCAAAAACGAAATTCGACGATGGTACACATAGACGTCAAGCCGTAGCAGGAGTACGTAGTAGTAGCAGCAGCAGTATATCATTCGGAAAAAAACTCTACTCTCAGGACAATACATTTCTCATCGACTCACTCAACACAAGCAGACACCAGAAGAGCACGTACAGGAAGTACACACAGTAGGCACGAATACTCAACTACACCCAAAAAAGCAGTTCCGTGATTGAAGAAGCCGATCCCGTTTTTAGAAAATTGCGGGAAGCGGGTTGAGCGGGAACAGGTCGCGCAAGTCCTGGAAGTAGTCTTGGGCCTCGCCGGAGGACGTGGCGCCGGCGTCCCACGGCGTCTCAGGCGACGACGGCTCGGCGTACAGGAAGCCGGACTCGGGCTCGAAGTCCCAGAAGTTGCTGCCGCCGTAGACCGGCGCGTCCTCGAACGGCACGAACTCGCCGAGCTCCTCCTCCTCGAGAACGGTGAGGTTGGAACCGGCGGCAGTTGCGGGCTCGCAGGGGCCGACCTCATAGTCGTCCTTGTCCTCGGCCAGGGAGCACAGGGACGGGACCTTGCGGAGCACAGACGTCGGGGACGACACCGCCGGCGAGGACTCCGCGCCGGACTCGTAGCCAACTGCCACCGGATCTTGTGCACCCGCGGAGTTGGTGGAGGCGGAGAAGTTGGTGGTGGCGCTGGGGCCGCGGAGCTGGATGGCCGCGTTGTCGTACACGCGCGCGGCCTCCTCGGCGGTGTCGAAGGTGCCGAGCCAGACGCGCACGCCGCGCCACGGGTCGCGGATCTCCGCCGCGAACTTGCCCCACGGCCTCCGCCTGACGCCGCGGAACTTGGTGCTCGGCGCGCCAGGCCCTCCGCCCTTCGTCAACCTCCTCCGTCCCACACCCACAGTGAATCCGCCACCAACGACCCTTCTTCCCATATCACCGTCCCCGCCGCTGCACTGCTCCGGCAAAGCAGCAGCAGCGGCTGCAGCAGCAGGAGCAAAACCTGCCTGCGGCACGGGCAGCTGGGCAGGCGGCAGCTCCCGCACCATGCTCCCCACCCTCCGGCCGCCGCACCCCTCGTCCTCGCCGGACGAGTCTGTCAAGTCGGGGTCGTCCCAGAAGATCCGCACCGTGCGCGACCGGGACATGGCACGTACCAAGATGATGGGTGGAGCTAGTGCTTCACTGCTCCTCTCTCAAAAACTCCCTTTTTAAGACGAGTGGATAAAAAAAAACGGAAGAAGAAACAACCAAGCCCTGCAAGCAGACCCCAGCAGGAAAGGACGCCGCAGCCTTAACAGCACTGCTAGCGAGCAGGCGGACGGACGAACGGATGGATTCCTCTCCCTGCCCCGTGGATCGGCAGGGGAATAAAGACCCAAAGGGAACGCGAGGAGAGCCCAGGGAAGGCGAGGGCGAGGCGAGGCGACGCGCAGCAGCAGGCGTAGGAGAAGGGATCGGAGTGGCCGCAATAAAGACGGCCTCTTTAACAAAGGAGAGCAGAAATGTGCAACAGCGGCAGCAGCAGGAGGCAGTAGCAACTCGCTACGAATAGCTCGAAGGTAGCGGCAGGAGTAAAGCCGCGCCTCGTCCTCTGCCGAGCGCCTACGTGCCGAAGCAGCAGCGGGCCAGCGGCGCCGCGACACGCCGGGATACTAACGGTTTTCGAACCAAGTAAAAATTCGATCCAAAAGTACTAGGAAATGGGAATCACGGAACAGATTACACACACTGCAGCAACTGGAGCGCGAAGAACAAGGACGGCAGCGAGAGCAGCAGTGGTGAAAGAGGAGGAGGAGAAGAAGACGGCGGCGGCGGTGGTAATGTGCCTTGAGAGGCGGGCTCGGAGGCGGTGATGGGATGGGAGTTCTGGGGGTTTGGAGAGGTTTTTGGGGGAGCGGAGTGGAGAGACTGGGACGTGGGCTGGTGGGTGGTTAGCGCCGTCTTATAGGATCCCCCGACCCGACAGCCTCGGTTGGAACCCACGCCCGATTCCGCGGTGGAGTGCATTTTTAACTCGCCCCCTCTCTCTGTCCACAACCGTAATTAAAACCTTCTCTGCCGTTTTTAACCCCTTTCCTTCTCCAATCGCATTTACTACGCGCAATTTCATGGGTTTACGGGCTAAGGTTCCGTTTCAAATCGCGCGCCACTAGTTTAATTACCCCGAGGGCGTCGGCTCGCCTGCGTCCATCCGTGGCTCGCCGGGTGGGTGCGTGACTCGCGACAATTTACCTGCTCATGGATTGGCTGGCTGTAACTCCCGATCCATCCACCCGCTCGCGGGTCGCGGCCTGTGTGTCGTCTCTGCACCGCACCGCACGTCCGCACCTACGTTGCAAGCTGCCCCGCTGCGGCTGTGTCTGGGCACAGTGGCCGCAGCGCGCAAGTGGGGAAGTTACGGACGCAGTAGAACGCGCGGGCATGGGATGATGATGATGGCTATATTGATTACTACGACGACGTGCCGTCACCAGCCCGTGGCCCGTGCTGTTTGGGCTGTGACAAACGCCACCCGCGGGTGGTGCCCAGCCGACCGGCGGTCTCACCAAGTTTGCGCCATCCCTCGTCGTCCTTCCCACCAATCAGCGGTCTCGCCAAGTTTGGCTCGGACATCATGCAGCGGCGGCACCGATCCCGCGAGGGGGGTACACTGATGCGAGCGGGTGGCATTACTGTTCGTTGCGGTGGAGGTTTTCTCCGCTATCTGGGGCACCAAACGTACGGCGTTTATGGGCTGCTGCATGGCGTCTCTACATGCGGCGCTGATAGCTGTATGCCTGTATGTCCAATCGGTCAGGATGGCTTTCATATGCATGGGTTGTCATCGGCGACGAGCTTGGGCTTTAGGCATATTCAACGATTAGCTAGCTAATAGCAGGTTCATAGTTTTGCCTATAGATAAATTAGTCATAAACCTGTATGTTGCGCGAATTGTTCCTACTGATATTTAGAACATTAAAGAGATTTTTTATAATTTAATATTTTTTAAACTTGTAGTAATTAATAAAATTCAGTTTTAATTGGTTTAGTTTTTTAATTGTAGCTTTTCTACGTTTCTATAAGTCCAAATTTCGAAATTGATAAAAACTAATTAGGATTTAGTTGGGATCTCACTTATAAAATTTCCATGTTTTAACAACTTTATAAAATTCAAAGTTAAGAAATACTCCCTTCATTTCAATATATACAATATAAGGATTCCTTGATCAAATTGCAATCTAACAAGGAGGATTTGCCGGCCCAGTCTTCGAAGATGCTCATATGGGTAGGGGTTTGCGTGCGTGCGTTCTTAGGGATGAGTGCACGTGCGTTGTGAGTGTCTACGTTGTACTGTGTAATTCTAAAAAAAATGCATATGATAGTATAAGCATTTCTACAATGATTACCTTAATTTAATTTACAGTGGCGAATCCATAATGAAATCCAAATACGCATATGATTGGAAGAGAACACATTTCTTTCTCTATTTCAACTTTCGATGCTATAGAAAGTATCCTAAAAGATCTATAAATAAATAGGTATGGTCTGCTGAGAGTGATATATGAATAAAATCTATATTGCCTTGTCTTGCTGAAGACCATAGCTATGGTCTGCTTTAGCCAGCGAGGTAGCTTGCCTTGCCGCCAACCGGTTTTTCACTAATTAATGGTTAATTATATTTTTAATGGTTGATTAGATGCATGAATTGGAGGTGGGGCATGCGCTCCAACTAGCCCCCAACAGTGGATCCGCCGTTGCTAATTTATATTATTTCAATGATTTCAATGAGTAGATGCTTGGAATGGGAAATCCAAGCGATTTAAGATTCTTTTGACCTAGTAGCCTTAGTATTTGCTAAATAAGCTAGAAATTCATATTTTAGAATGAATGAGTAGTAAATTTATACACCCTCTGTTTTAAAATATAATAACTTCTAGCATTCAAACTTTGCTCCAAGATATAACAAATTCTCCACCACTTTATCTTTTCAACCAGTCAAAACATTTTTCTCATTTAATTTCACCTAATTTTAAATTCTCATCGTTAATCGTAAAAATTCTTATATTTTGGAATGGATGTAATAGTCAATATGGAGTCTCAGATATAGACTTTTCATAAATTTATAATTTATAAATTCGTCCAATAGATGGGTAAGTGTGGCCCACAAAGTGCTGACTAGATGGTTTTTAATGTAGCGCACTATATATTACAGCTGCCAAAAAAGAAAGGCTCAACTCCAGCTCGGCTTGAGCTTTAGATAAGCCAAGCCTGAGCCTATGCCAAAGGTCGTGAGCTTTGTTGAGCTAGGATCAAGCTTCTAATGAGCCTAACAATATATGGTTTTATTGTTTATTTAACAAACTAGGAGATCAAATATGCTATTTTTATGTATCCACACCATAAGTAGCTTCTATTGGCATCATATATTTATCTTATTCTTTTTCTCCTATTTCATTATTGTGATAAACTAGAAATTAATTACTTTCCTAGATAATTATCCTTGAAATATACATATATATAGTTCTATTTACATGTTGAGCTCATCAGTAGTCAAGCTCAAACCAGGCCTGTCTAGTAGTAGCTCGATGCATGGTTACACAAGCTTGGCTCAACCTTATGTCGAGCTTGAGCCTAGGCCAGCAAGATCGCTTGAGCTCGGCTCATCGACAGCCCTACACGCGATGTTAAATGCAAATCTAGGTTATGTTGATATACGATATCTGTCTAATCGATAATCAGATCTGTTATGTAAATGTGAATGCTCATAGCAAGTGCCCATATAACATATTTATATATAGATTTATTGATATGAAAAAGGAGAGGGAAATATAGGTGTGGAGTTTTAGCTCTTAGTATATATAAAAGAAAAGGTATTAAAAGGGGAATAAAAACAAAACAAGGGTATACAAAAGTAAATTATATTGGTGGTATGTAATCTTATAAGGTGGATGCAACTGAGTACATTAACTTGCGAAACATTCATTTGAAGCATGTGGACATTTGTAGTTATTCGTTCGCCCCAGCCAAAACACGGTATACCGACACGGTTAATTTTGTGGAATTGGACGCTGATTAGCTAAGATGCTATGCACACACATATGTGAGAAAGATGACACGTTGGCACAAAACACTATAATAATGCTCAATGATTGTCCAATTAAATATGATATAGAGCAAGAGGAATAAAGAGTGCAGTGATAGTAATTGAATAAGAATAAGAGAAAAACAAACACATGATGCATGTGTTAATAGACGTATTCATGAAGATGTGAGTGTGATGTTACATGTGTAGTGGTGCGTGTACATGTGTGTCTGGCGTGAGTATGATGTTACGTGTGTAGTGGTGCGTGTACATGTGTGTCTGGCGTGTAATTAAAAAGATAGATAATGCTATTGCTAAGTGATATAGTTCATCTAGCTCTAAGCGTAAGAAGTTGGAGTATTTGAAATTTTTCTCAAATGTAAGGGGTTGAAAAGTACTATTTCATACTAAATTAGTTCATTTTATAACAAAGGAAACACTACTTTATCTTATCAATCAGTTTTCTTTAACTTTCTCCTCGAACCACACCCACCTATTAATTAATAAGATGTATTATAGTCAATTTTCTCTATTCTTGATTTTTCGAAAAAGACCAAAAGTCTCTTATATTTGGAGGATGGAGTAACATGAAACACACGCTCCTTAGGTGTGCACATGATGTCCTAATCATGGTTTACTTTATCAAGATTGATTATAAGTTTTGTGTTTGGTTTGTACGCGCTACACACGTTCATATACAAATATGAGTGCCTTACACATTTATGCACTAGTCTAAATTTTGTGTATCGCTAAAACAATTCACTTTAAAAAAAAGTTGAGTATTACAATAGAAGTAATCTCTAAATGACGTATATCAGTCTCAACTCTTACACCCTCAGCACCTTTAACCCATAAAAAAAGGAAACCGGACGTCATGGTTGTGCCCTTCTTCTGCTGCGTAGGGACCCAGCTTCGAATAGAGGTGGAAAAAAGCTTGAAGTTTGTGGCTCATATCGACTTGAACTCGTAGACTTAATGAGTCGAGCCGAGCTAGCCTTAAAGCCCGTGAGCTTAACGAACTAGCTTGCAAGCTGCTTGTTTAACTCGTTAGTAGAAGATATCACCATATCGTTAGTAGAAGATATCACCATATTTTCATATACTTAGTATTTCTTAACTAGTATTTAGTCTTTTACTTACATCAGAACCATTAATATTTAGTGAGTTATTTATTGGTTAGTGTCTATCATCATATTTGATAGATGAAAAATAATGGGAAAATTTAGAAAATACCATCTCAAAGATACGTGAGTTGCAAAATACCATCGTACGTGGGGTTGGACCCATATGTCGACACATATGATGGTATTTTTTAACTCCTTGATTTTTTGATGGTACTAGGCAAATTGGCCCTAAAATAATAAATTTGAAAATATTAATATGATGTGAATGAGATATATTTAATGAGTCCAACAAATTTAACGAGCTAGATCATCATAAATCAAGTCGATCAAACTAAACATTTTAAGTCGTTAACATTAACAAGCTAAAAAGCTAAGCTCGTTAAAATGACAAGCTTAAACGAGTTGAGGTGGTTCGTTATCCACATTCTCGGGCCCGAACAGCGAACAAGGTTTCCTGTTCCTCCCTCGTCGCGATATTTTGGCCGCCGTACGGAGCCGCTGCCACCGCGGGACCGACGGCAACGTGGTCCCTGAGAGGCGGGGGCCCATGGGCTCAGGAGGGGAAGGAGCCAATCGCGGACTGACGCGTGGTGGGGCCCCGGAGGCGTGGAGGCGGTCATCGGGGCGCGGGTGGAGGGAGGTGGGGCGGCACGTGATGGCGGTCGGTCGTGGCGGAAAAAGGAAATCCCGGTCAAATCGTCGGGCGGAGCACCGGCGTCAGAGGCCCTCTCTTCTGACCCCCCGTAGCACTAAACTACTCGCACTCGTTAGTTAATCAGCTCGCTCACTCATTCGGTCCTTCCTGCCGCGTGCTTAGCGGGTCGGAACCCGCTAAATCATACGTCCAGGTTTTCCAAGGAGCAGTAAACTTGAAGCATTAATTCCTTGGTTGTGTCAAGCAGCAAGTGACATTCCGGTTAGTATCTTGCTATTGCCATGATGATCTCAGGTGCTCTAATTTTGCTATCTCCCGGTTATGACAGATGTTCGTAGATGGGATTGTATCTGATTTTGTTTGCATGCTCGATCAATTTCGACAGTCTGGAGATACCCTTTTAGTACTCATTCTAGTAGAGTATTGTTGAGGTTTTTTTTGGAACAAAGGAAAAATATAGTAATTTCAGGGTCTTTTGGATTGCAGTTTTTAAAGGAAAAAAAAATCCTACATCCATTATTCCAGAGGAAAATCATGGGAAGAAAAAAAACATACACTCAAACCTCATTCTTTTTTTCCTACTCAGGTGATCAACATTCTTTGCTAATGTATTACTTCCTGTAGGGCCATTAGTGATAATCCTATAATTCCTATATTCTTTGTATTCCTGTGTTCCAAACAACCTATCCAACGGAATTCATTTGTTTTCTATTTCCTCTATTTTACCCATACTACAATCCTATTCTATTATATTCTTATGATTTTTCTATTTCTATGTTTTTCTACGTCTCTAAAAGAAATCCTATGAGACTCTTTGGAACGAATGATTGGGTCGCTAGAATTCCTTTGAAATTCTTATAGAATGGTATATTTCATACGGATTTTCGGAGGATTCTTAGTATAAGTTATAAGCTATTAAAGTTTATCCTCTGTGTTTATCTCCCTTATCTAAATCCTGTGTATTTCATGTGCTCCATTTAAACAGTTCCCAATTTCAACATAGAGTATAATCCTCATCCAAATTCCTCCATAGGAAGTGTAATTAGGTGGAGGTAAAATTATATAATTGCATATTTGTCATTGTCAAATATCAATCTGCTCGGG
This sequence comes from Oryza glaberrima, assembly GCF_000147395.1. Classification (NCBI taxonomy): domain Eukaryota; kingdom Viridiplantae; phylum Streptophyta; class Magnoliopsida; order Poales; family Poaceae; genus Oryza; species Oryza glaberrima. The sequence continues at coordinate 24,405,344 of NC_068326.1, forward strand.
AAACATCTAACTGCTTGTGCCATTGGATCCGACACTGTGGAACCAAAATGCCACTACTGTCATAACTAGTTTCCATCAAGATGCACTCTCTGTTTACACCCGAATTTGACACCTAGATTCGAAATAGGAAAACATTATCAAAATTTGGAAGGCATCGGGTTTTCTTCACAGGGCTAGGCTGACCGTGGCCTATGGGCTAGTCAGACCAGCAGAGTCCGACGCTTAGTCCGATATTGTTGGGTCTCGGGTTTCCTTACTGGAAGATATGTTTCGGGTTTCCTTTGGTTTCTATCCCGAGTTGGACGTGGAGAAAAACCTATAGGAGGCAAAACCAACCCCTTTATAAGGAACAAGACCGATTCGATTCAAGAACCCCCCACCCCCCAATCTCTCAATCCTACACAATCGACTCGTTCTTTTACCTTTGTTTTTCAGCCATGTCTTTTAATGTACTCTAGTTTAGTCTATTTTTATCGATTTGTGCTATAAATCGTCCGTCGTCGCCACAAGAGTGCGATTGCCCCTTTGTAGGTTTGTCCCGTAAGCCTTCTGTTCGCCCACGAGATGGGTGGTTATCTTCAAATCGTTCTAAATCGGCCTCGTGGCTGGTTTTGATCTCTAAATGGCTCCGCTAGTCGGTTTAATCTTCAAAACCCATCTTGGTTTAGAGTTGTCTATATCGAGGTGGTTGGCGAGTCTCGTGTTGGGATCGAAAAAGACGCCTTGTTGTTTAGTATGAGATTTACTAAAATGATAAATAAATTAAAACGGACAGAGTATAAATTCTAAATATTAGGAATGCTAAGATATATTCCATCCGTTAAAAAAATATACTTCCTCCGTTTCACAATATAAGTCATTTTAGCATTTCCTACATTCATAATGATGTTAATGAATCTAGACATATATATCTATCTAGATTCATTAACATCAATATGAATGTGGGAAATGCTAGAATGACTTACATTGTGAAACGGAGGGAGTAACTATCTTTAAACTGAAATTTAATAATACGTCAAATGCGAGCTCATAGTAAAGGGAGCTATATTTTGAAATGGAGATAATATAATCGGATTGCCCTTAATTACCGCTTCGAAGCTCCTTATTGGCACGGTATTTGACCTTAATTTACGTAGTACCTTGCGGTAGCCCTGCTTCATAATTTTGCCTGTACTAAAGTAGTTCAGCGGATTTATATCCTCAACAGTCTATGCGTGGAGTATTAAGTCATGGGCCCGTTAAGTTTTGTCCTCCCCCCCCCCCCCCTTTCGGAGCTTTTACTTAAAAAACCTAGTAGTAAGCACAAGTTTATATATGAACACACTCACGCACACACAATCTCTATAAACAGTTTTTTAAACTAGACTGTTATATTTTAAGATTGATAAAATCATCACAATCATATCACTGTCGACGGTCACGCCTATTATTGAAGGAATAAATGTAATTTTCATTTTATACTAGTCAGTATAACTATATCAGTCCATCTCCACTGTTATAATTTGATCCACTGTGATATAGTGATTTAATGACTTACCTTTTCTTTGATTAATGTTAGAGAGTCCACAGTGAAACGTCTACCAACAATCATGATAAGATCGTACTTCTGTCCTATATTACGCTATTCCTCCACCTAATTTCTCATATTAATCAATCACAATCATTATTTATTTAATTTATTTATCTATTTTTTCATCTCAAATGCTATCTCTGTTTCATATTATAAGTATTTTTAACTTTTTTTAGTCAAATTACTTTAAATTTGACCTAGTTTCTAGAAAAATATAGTGATATTTTGCAAATAAAACAAGCATATTATTAGAATATATTCAATATTGGTTTACAATAAAAATAATTTGATGTTATAGATGTTGCTAATTTTTTCTATAAATTTGATTAAGCTTTAAAAAAGTTTGACTAGAAAAACAGCCAAAACGATTTATAATATAAAATAGAGGGAGTAATCACAACTATTTCTCATCTCAATCTTAATCTCTCGAGAAAAATAAAAGTAACATAGGCGGTAGATCATTTTAAAATATCTACCAATCAAGTACTATATACTAATATAGTACTCCCTCTGTCAGGGTTATGGATAAGGTATACCCTCTACCCTTGGATATACGTTATGTATCGATATGGTATATCTGCGCGTATACGGACGTTCTTTGTACACGTTAAGGAAATTCACCACGGAGTCATAGATGGAAGGATTCCTACTCGGACAGAACTGGGTCGTTACTATATCGTGTAGGGTCCGATGTTTCCGAGTTCTACTTGGAGACCAACTGACCTGCGGTATAAAAGGGACCCCCGGGAGGACCTAAGGCATCGAATCTTACCGCCAACACATCTACCACGGCCTACGAAGCCGGAGCCTATAGGAGCCAAGTTGCCGGATGATCTAGTCGAACCAACTCGACTACGATCTCGTCGGTATCAACGAGTTCCACTATTCTCTTTGTAATCTGTGTTTTCCGTCATATAATCCCATATCAACTGGATTAGGGCTATTACCTAATAAGGGGCCTGAACCAGTATAATTCCTATCTTTTGTTTGCTTGATGTCGTACTACGTCGATCCTTGTACCAGCGTACCCTAATACCCTCTATATCCGGTCTACGGGTATCCCCCGTCGACAGTGGCGCGCCAGGTAGGGGGACTTGGTACTCAAGGTTCTACTACTATGTCATCAAGCTTCATCAACAACAGCGTCAACCCCGGTTTCAACCAAGGAGTTTCTACTTCAACAATGCTGGCGTGGACTCAAGTCGGCGAAATCGTCTTTCCGGTTTACACCACGGTGCCGATCTCGACTGGTCCATCAATGGCCGGAAGCGAGAACGCCGTAGTTATAACCCTGGACGACTCCATGTCGAAGGATCCTCCCGCTGAAGTGGAGAACGGAACATCGACGACATCTGAGCCCGAGAAGGATCCTAGTGCGGCCAAATCTTGTCCCTCCGATGAGAATCACGAGCCGACAAGGACAACTTCCGAGGCGACAAGGTCCTGGTGCCCTATCCACAAAACCAGGAAACACACCTTACAAGCTTGCTGGGTTTTTCTCAACGTACAAGCTGAGATCCGTGCCTGCAAAGAGCGTGGAATTCAGCGTACTTCTCCAACTTGTGATGCCTATTGTCCTGTTCACAAGACAAAGAATCACGACCTCTCAAGCTGCAAGGTTCTTCTCAGTGCCATGAGGACGTCACCTCCTAAAGTTCAGCAGTCACGAATCTCTCTTAGAGATACGGACAAGGAACGAGGAGCGACAGTTATCTCTTAGAGATTCGTTGGGGTAATCGACATCGATCCCCACGAGCCGTCGGTTCTACACTTGCTCGAAGACCAGGCCTCATCGTCGACGAGCACACCACGCGATGTGTTTGCTATTGGTGGGACCAGCACGTCTGCATGCGCCGACGCAGAAGCGGAGAATCAGGTGGCAACACCGGCCCAGCACATCAGGGCCATCAACACAATACTGAGGGAGACCCCTTATGATCCCGTTCTGAACGATGATCTTGCAACGCGTTCGAGGAGGCCGCTGCCAGGGTACTCCTAGAACAACCGCCAGCCGGCGGCGTTAATGGCGAACTGCCTGAGCAGCGGGCGTCACCTCGTCAAGCCACCCCTCCCCCTCGCGGCACCAGCGATCTCCGTGACCATCTGAATGGCCGCCGAGATGTACGACGCATGCGGAACAACAAAAACCGTTCCCGACATCGCGTCTCTTCGCGACGTCGCGAGAACGAAGAGCGAGGAGGAGACCCGACGGAAACCGAGACCGTGATAACTGCCACAACCGCCACAATCACAATGATCGCGAACAGCGGATGCCGAGCGATACTGGCCGAGGACGCCGCCATAATGATGGTGATAACGGAGATCGGCGCCGGGACAACAATGGTGGGCGACGATAGGATTCTCGGGAACCCGAACGTCATCCTCGTAATCGTACACTGGAACCAAGTGACTCATCGTCGTCGTCATCATCCTCATCATCAGATAGACATCCACGAAGGACATACGATCGCTGACAACCCACCGCCCCCGGCGGCGGGTGTAGAGCTTTCAGCCGTGCTCTACATGATGTCCGATGGCCTGAGAGATTCCGACCGGGAGCAATAGAGAAGTACGATGGGAGCACCGACCCAGAAGAATTCCTTCAGGTCTACTCCACGGTACTCTACGCTGCCGGAGCGGACGACAACGCGTTGGTGAATTATTTGCCAGCGGCGTTGAAAGGTTCTGCACTTTCATGGCTAGTTCACCTCCCGCCATACTCGATTTCTTCATGGGCAGATCTGTGGCAGCAGTTCGTCGCTAACTTCCAAGGAACTTACAAGCGTCACGCGATCGAAGACGACCTACACGCGTTGACACAAAATCCGGGCGAATCATTGAGGGACTACGTTCGGCGCTTTAATGAGTGCAGAAATATTATCCCCGAGATCACCGATGCTTCCGTGATCCGCGCTTTCAAGACTAGTGTCAGAGATCGCTATATGACCCAGGAGTTGGCGACAAGGCGGATCACGACTGCTCGAAAACTATTCGAGATAGTCGATCGATGCGCTCACGCGGACGATGCACTGAGACGCAAGAACGACAAGCCAAAGACAGGAGGAGAAAAGAAACCAGCCAAAGATGCACCTGAATCAAGCAAGAAGAAGAGTCGCAAGAGTGGGAAAAGGAAAGCTCAAACTGAAGTCCTCGCGGCAGAGTACGCGGACCCTCCCAGGCACCCAGACCCACAAGGCAACAACACGAAGAAAATATGGTGCCCTATACACAAGTCGGACACTCTCTGGAAGATTGCTTCGTCTTCAAAAGTTGCTCGCAAAGCAACTGGCATTGGAGAAGGGCAAGCGAGTACGTGTAGTCGAGAAGGCCGCAGAGGCAGCTACTCAGGACTCGGACTCAGCATACCCAGATTCTGATCTCCATGTCTCGCACATCTTCGGAGGTTCCACGGCGTACTCCTCAAAGCGAGAGTATAAGAAAGTGGAGCGTGAAGTTTGTTCGACATGGCAAGGGGCTGCGCTCAAGATGAAGTGGTCTGAACAGAAGATCGAGTTCTCAGATGAAGACCACCCCAAGACTGCTATCATCCCAGGACGATATCCGATCGTGGTCGAGCCCACTATTCGGAATATCAAGGTCGCGCGAGTTCTCGTCGATGGCGGCAGCTACATCAACCTTCTCTTCGCCAGCACCTTGGACGCGATGGGAATCCCACGAAGCGAGTTGACACCGACTGATCAACCCTTCCATGGAATTACTCCTGAGTCATCGTCCAAGCCATTGGGCAAGATTACGTTGCCTGTGACTTTCGGCCAAGCAAATAACTTCCGAACAAAGCAGATCACCTTTGATGTCGCTGAATTTGATACAACATACAATGCCATCATCGGAAGAACTGCACTTGTGAAGTTCATGGCCGCATCTCATTACGTGTATCAAGTGCTCAAGATGCCTGGTCCGAAGGGAACAATCACTGTTCAAGGGAACGCAAAGCTGGCAGTGCAATACGACAAGCGGAGCCTCGACATGGTCGAGCACACGCCCAGCCCACCTGCCACAGCTGAGCCACCCAAGAAAGTGAGCAAAACGAACAAGACGCCGAAACCAGACGGTGCAATCAAGATCATTCCGCTCTCCAGTGCCAACCCCGACAAGACCGTCAAGATCGAGGCATCACTGAGCGAGGAATAGGAACTCGCGCTCATCACCTTCCTCCGTGACAATGCAGACGTGTTCGCTTGGCAGCCGTCCAACATACCGGGGGTCCCAGGGAGGTGATTGAGCACAAACTCATGGTGCGACCCGATGCCAAGCCAGTAAAACAAAAACTGCGGAGATTTGCACCAGATCGAAAACAGGCCATATGAGAAGAGCTCGACAAGCTTCTCAAAGCTGGCTTCATCAGAGAGGTACTCCATCCAGAGTGGCTAGCCAACCCAGTCATGGTGCGGAAGGTCAACGGGAAGTGGAGGATGTGCGTCGACTTCACCAACCTCAACAAGGCGTGTCCCAAGGATCACTTCCTTCTTCCTCGAATAGACCAATTGGTGGACTCAACAGCTGGTTGTGAGTTGTTAAGCTTTCTTGACGCTTACTCCGGCTACCACCAAATCATCATGGCGAAAGAGGACGAGGAGAAAACAGCATTCATCACGCCATTCGGTGTATTCTGCTATGTTAAGATGCCGTTTGGACTGATAACCACAGGAAACACTTTCCAACGCACGGTCCAAGAGGCACTTAATGATCAGCTTGGGAACAATGTCGAGGCCTACGTCGATGACATTGTTGTCAAGACCAAGACAAGCGACTCATTGATTGACGATCTCCGGGAAACGTTCGACAACCTCCGACGGTATCGCCTCATGCTCAATCCAGAGAAGTGCACGTTCGGAGTACCATCGGGCAAGCTGCTCGGGTTCCTCGTCTCCGGAAGAGGGATCGACGCAAATCCCGAGAAGATCAAGGCAATCGAGAACATGAAGTCGCCCACAAGACTCAAGGAAGTCCAGAAGGTAACTGGATGATATGGGATTGATGTCGTACTACGTCGATCCTCATACCAGCGTACCCCAATACCCTCTATATCCGGTCTACAGGTATCCCCCGTCGACACCCTCCTTCCCAAATTGATCATCATATAAGTTTATGCACCAAGACCAAGAATAATTTAAATCACATCAATCAAGACACCGTGCACACATTCTCCCATAATGCATGCATCGGTTAAAACATCATGCCAATTACACCTTAGCATACACACATTCCCCCATGATGTATTAATTGTATTCTGATGAAATTCGTGTCAATGCGGCCTGTAGCCTAGTGGTTACAAGAGCCTCAGAGCAAGTTTAATAGTAGAGCTCACTACTTACTATTAGTCAATGTTAAAACTAACATGTATAGTAAGTTGGCTATAAGGTTATCTTTATTTTCTTCATCCTCTCTCTTTCTCTCACTACGAATTTAATGCATATTTCTTGGAGCTTGTGTGTAGTTAGCTTTTGCATGAGAGCCAACACTCCACTACACTTTTGTTTATCTCTCTCTTCTACATAAGCATATAGCTTGCTTATAGCCCACTATTATCCTTACTCTCAGTAGCACCTTAGGTCATGGGTTCGACTCCTCATGGGAGCGAATTTTTCCAGGATTTAAAGGCATTATGCTTTCAATGGTAGGCGACGTACCCGTCAACAGCGAGGCGCCTGTGGTGACCAGGATTTGCTGGCCCGGTCTTCAAAGATGCTCATAGGGGTAGGGTTTGTGTGCGTGTGTTCATAGGGGTGAGTGTGCATGTGTTGTGAGTGTCTGCATTGAACTGTGTAATTCTTAAAAAATTGAGAAATTTTAAATTCTATTACATAATGATCAATTTTTGAATGAGGGAGTACAAATTATGTTACCTCGGAATCATCAACAATTAAGTTACGACTGTACTAAAATAACATTCCATGGCCACTAACGCCGGACGCATAGTTAAGCAAGTTTAGATTTTAAATTTAAGCTCAAATTCTAAAAAGTGGTCGGAGATGTAATTTATCTTCTGTTTATCTCTACTCTTTGAAAGACCAGTCATCCTTCTTCTCTCACCCTACAACGCGCGCCAAAAAAAACCTGTAAAAACCGAATCGGCCCCACTCCCATCGTACTGCAAGGTTTTTTTTTTCTTCCACCAAAGAATTAACCGATCAGAAAAAGCAAATAGAGAAAACTAAACCTATAATACAATTATTTTGTCTTATTCCTTCATATATACTTATATCTCATTGTAAAGCACAGCCATAGCGCAATGGGGAAGGAGTCGTTTCGGGTCTCGTTGGTTGCCGATGGACCCTGACCCGAACTTTAGCATCAACGGCTAAGATGGAATACTATACTGTTGGAAGTATTTTTTAGCACACTGGAGCTCTCCCATTAGTTTGTTGATCGCTTTATTAATTGTCTTCTGTGTTTCTCGCGAGCGTGCATGCTGATAGGCGATAGCTACTACTCGTACTAGTACTCTATTTCTGCCTGACCGGTACAACAATCTCAGTGTAAAGTACACATGCATGCGTGCATGCGGTGGTTCGGTTTTAGCCTGCTTAGAATCCAAACTCGGTTTTAAATATACAGCCATTTACAATTCCACCTTTTTGTTCGAATCCAGAATGACTCAGCAGTGACATTGCTCAAACCTATCCACATTACACTATTTTATAACTAAGAATTTAAATCTCCAACTATAACTACCGCTATAGCTAAAGATACCTACTTAAAAAACAACAGCTAAGATATGTACTATACACATTCTATATTGCTATTAGCTATTGTTAGCGAGGGATAGCCACTGTCAGGGTTACGGATAAAATATACCCTCTACCTTTGGATATATATTGTATACCGATACGGTATACCTGCGCGTATACGAATGTTTCCTGTATACGTTAAGGGAATCCATCACGTAATAGAAACCGAATCCACACATAAGAGAAGTCCTACTCGAACAAGACTGGGTCATTACTGTATCATAAGGGGTCCGATATCTCCGAGTCCTACTTGGAGATCAACTGACCCGCGATATAAAAGAGACCCCCCGGGAGGACCTAAGGCATCGAATCTCACCGCCAACACATCTACCACAGCCTACGAAGCCGGAGCCTGCAGAAGCCAAGTCGCCGGGTGATCTAGTCGAACCAACTCGACTACGATCTCGTCGGTATTATCGAGTTCTGTTATTCCCTTTATAATCTGTTATTTCCATCATATAATCCCAGACCAACTGGATTAGGGCTATTACCTACCAAGGGGTCTGAACCAGTATAATCCATGTCTTTTGTTTGCTTGATGTCGTATTACGTAGATCCTCGTTCCAACGTACCCCAATACCCTCTATATCCAGTCTATGGGTATCCACCGTCGACAGCCACCAAATAGATCTTCAATTAGCGCCAGCTAAACTCGACGGGCTGAAATTGGTGAACGACCCATATATCCATACAACCCATAATAAATGCCAAAACTCCAATTCTCTCCACCTATCAGTTTCTTAGTCTCTCGCCCTCTCCTCTTCTCTCCTCAACAAACTATAGCGGCATCTACAGCTGCGACCTACAGCGGCGATGAGCTGCACCAATCCCTCCATCCCCACTCTTCTCTGTTCTCCCCCGGGTGCCATGGCGGTGGCTGTGGTTGTGGCTGCGACCTACAATGACAATGGTGGCGGCTGCGTCCTGAGGTGACGGTCGTTACGTTACTGCTGTGTTGCACCAATCCATCCCCACTCCCCCAAGTGGCAGTGGATGTGATATTGTGAGCCTATGACGGGTGGCGGTGGCTACATCTGGAGATCCACTCCTCTCCTCCAAGCGGCAACCACTACTTTTGTACTAGTTTATTTCTCCACATATCTGCTTTTGTACACGTTTAATATTCACCTTTCAAATTTTATACTAGTTTATTTTCTCAACTATTATCATTTGTCTCATCACTTATACTTTTGCTACTCCCCTAATTTTTAAAATAATATGTATAATTTATTATATTATGGGACAGAGTGAGCTTTAAACTTGCTATTAGCAGCTACTGGCTAGCCACGTACTTCTGATTCGCATTTACTCTTTATATAATGTAAGCAATTGTTGTGACGGACAATGGCGTGACAATCCGACTACTCCAAGCTTTCATCAGTCCGCCGCTCTGAGCCCTTCGCACCTTCATTTTTGATGATGTGAAGCCACTTGACCATTGGCATGTATTCAAGTACCGATTTCGTCTTTCAAACTTATATGGACTATGCTATCAATAGTTACTTTTATAATGATTAACCAATAAGTGGTTGAAAGATATACTTGAAAAACAAAAGGCATATACATTAATACATATGTAATTAAGGAACGTATTTTAGAACCCCATGATGTCAAATTCATTCTAGGGCTCTTCACAGATATAGAGTCGGTATGGTGCCGAGAGCAAATTATTAGCATACAAAAATCCATAATTTTTTTGTGGCCAGAAACCGTAAAGGATAACATCAAAACTTGACGGCTTTCACCACCAATAAAATCAGCTGACCGTCGAGAAAATACTACTCCCTCTATTCTACAATATAAGGCACAACTACTTTTAAAAGTTGTTTCATAATATAAGGCGTGCATACATGCATGTCATTAAGTAGCACATATTTTTCACTTAAGTATTATTATTTAAAATCCTCCACCATCAAGATCTCTAATTTTATTGGGTGCATGCATTCTATTTATTAGGGTAATCCAAACTATGATGTGATAATAATTATTTCTTGGTCTTTGGGTTAAGAGTGGTTGTGCCTTATATCTAGAATGGAGGGAGTAGGTTTTTGTAGTTTAGGTCCGTTCCCATTTAGGGCCCCTTTGAATCGCAGGGTAGAAAAAAACGGAGGAATAGGAAAAACACATGATTCTGATAGGAATTGAAGTGTCAAACAGAGGATTGCAAAACACAAGAAAAACATAGGAATGGTCGTTTGATTGGAGCGCAGGAAAAACGCAGGAATCGGATGAGAGAGATAGACTCAAAGAAAATTTTTCAAGAGGTTGGAGCTCTTGCTAAATTTCCTCTAAAATCCACATGCAATGACCCATTCCATAGGAATTTCATAGGATTTGGACAGCTTCAATCCTTTGAATCAAAGGGCCAAATAAGAAAATTTCCTATAGAATTTAAATACTATAAAATTTCTATATAAATCCTTTATTCAATGGGGCCTTAACCAGCCGTTCATCCTCCCAAACACGGAGCGCTATCGCAAGAAAGGAAAGTTGGTATCGTGCGCGGGCGTGACACGCACGAACGACGTCTGGCCGAGATGCGCCGCCGCGCGCACGCTCCGTCTGTCTGGTCTCGATCGATCCACAAACCACAGCCCGCTGCACGCAGGCCAGGGGTCTCAAAACGCACGCACGAACGCACGCACGTGATCGACCACCTGATCAGCGCGCGCACACACGGCGCACCGCCCGCCTCCTCTCTCCAGTGGCACGCACCGCGCGGTATGCACGTACTCACGCATGTGCGAGTGTTAAGTGAGATTTGCGAGCCGCATCGATCGATCGATCGATCCTGCATGGATGGCGCATGCAGTGCCCGGGTCACATGCCAAGGCATATACTCAGTGCAGGAGTGTACAGTATAGTGATTGGGCAGCGAGCAAAGCTGAAAGCTTTTGTGTTCTTTTTTTTTTCGTTTAGATTTCGCAGCAAGTACTGTAGCGCCTTTTCGTGGCCACGTACCCTACACGCGCGCGACTTTACGTGCGTATATACTGCGTACAACATGCTGCTGCGCCTAGACGTACGACATATTTTGGTATAGTAAAATACTAGTGTACGTACGACCAGCACACAATATTCATAAGAGACCGACCAGGTGAAACATGCTTACTTCCGAAGCAATTAACAGCCGACACAAAAGAAATACATTATGGATTATGCCATTACGTATTGCTGGTGGCGGTAATATATAAATACGATGGGTACATTGCGCGCTCTCTGTATAATAGTACTTCTGTTGGAACTTTTTTAAAAAGAAAAAGACTGAAATTGTTTGCTTTTCACACAACTGGATCATACACAGCACAATTTGACAGTTTGTGATTAGCCGGAGGGATCGACTAACCTTACCGTTGATCATTGGTCTCACAAAATTTGCAAATGAGCCGTTGTCTCAAGAACGCACGATATGCCGAATGCATGGCCAGCCGTCGTCGTCGTTTCCCTGCAAATACATTTGCTGTCTTCCGGACTGGTTCCATGCCCGTACCACCCCCAAAATTCGAGCCAAGACACAAACACCCTTTTTTTTGTCAGGCACGTGTATGTACAGTAATGTAAGCACACGTATCAGCAGCTGCTCGCTTAGCTAGAGGGCCCGTACTTAGAGGGTGTTTAGGAGAGAGGGGCTAAACTCTCAAAACCATAAGTCTCTCCTAAACATCCTCCTTATATACGCCTCCATATGGCCGAGAATCCCCTATTTCTCTGTGCAATTTCTTAGGATGGTCCCTGCTGATCAGCTACCCGTCTCTCAGCAATGCGAATCGTGGGCATTGGGCAAGCTGGCTATATAGCCAGCAGAGTAGCAGACTGACCGGGGTCAGGGCAGGGTAGGATGCCATTGATTTTCCCAATTCCCAGCTGCTGATGATGCTAAATTGCTAAGAGCAGGGACAATAGCGGGTTATAAGCCAACTGCAAATATATTTTAAAAAAATAAATGAGGAGAAAGAAAGGTAGCGGGCTATAAATTTGTAGCTAGCTGTAGCACGGACTTTAAGACACAGTGTGTATATGACAGGTGGAACCAGATATTAATAATGTGGTATGTAACTATTATATGAATGAGTTATTAGATTGGCTATATATAAATTGGAGCGATTAGTGATCTAATGAGTGGCGATTAGGGGCTCCACCTCCCAACACGCGTGGCTCGCGCCGACGAGTGCTCGTCGTTTGTTTATCGCAGCCAGAACCATGTTACGCACGTGAGTGAAAATTGGTTGATTCTACATACCAGGCTACCAGCGCCGCAACCACGGTCACTGACATGTGAGCCTTGTACCGGGCGGTTAGCGTGGGCCCGTGTTGTCAGTAGCAGTATCATCTCTTGACGTGTGTGATAGATCGTGAGAATACAACCGTTTTTTGCTCCATTTTTATAAATTATCACCGGCCCATGCGGGTTCTGGCGTTCTGCTACTGTTTTGGGGCACTCTAATGCTCTAACACTATAGTATCATCGATGGTTTTTCTTTTTTTCTTTTAGAAATTACACAGTATAACACAGACGCTCACAACACATGTGCACTCACCCTTATGAACACACGCACGTAAACCCTACCCTTATGAGTATCTTCGAAGACTGGACCGGTAAATCCCTGGAGTTTAATGGTTTTTCTTCTTCTTCTCTGAGTGATCGATGTTGAGCTTTAGGAAAAGAGAAGAAAATGGTCCTGCTCGTCCGTACAGGACCCCGGCTTTAACTATAATTGCGGTGTCGTCTCCCAGGGCACTGTGCATGTACTCCTCACCGATTAGCAGCTGAAACGATGTCGAGTGGATGCATGCATCTGTATCACGCGGTCAAATTTGGAGGTGAGGCCGGTGTTGGATCTCGTTTCAACCCCCCGGCATTTTGGCAGATTTTTGTTTTCTTCCGAAGGATATATACAACTTAGGAGTACTAAGCTTTAATTGATCTGGGTGTTTTGTGGAGAACTACTTGTTTTTTACTCCCTGTCCAAAAAAAAAGATGTTAACTAAGATTAGATGTGATATATTCTATTACAACGAATTTGAAATAAGGCATGTTCAAATTTATAGTACTAAGATGTGTCACATTTAATATTAGATTTGTTTTTTATGGGAAAAAAAAGTAGATGAGAAGTAGTAGTACATGGTGAGTACTGTAATGTGATGTACTCCCTGTTTAAACATGTGTTAATACTATCATCAATTAATGTAGGGACCCGGATCTGTTGCACTTAACACTATAGCACTGCAACTTAAGCAGTCGCACTACAGTAGTCCAATCAAAATCTAAGGATCCAAGCGTCACCTAGCACGATAAGCAACATAGTATCTGCTCCTCGTCCTATAATATGCCAATCTAGTATCAGATGGAATATTAGTCCTATCTATGTTCATTGTACTATGTAGTGTCCCATCTGGTATTAGGTTATTATATTTATTATGGGATTGAGAAAGTCCTCCATACGATACTATACTATAATTCTAGTATTCTAGTATTGTACTTCTGGTAAATCTGAACCATTCACCTCTGAAATGGATGGATGAAATGGCACGCAAATGTGCAATCAATAACTTGTCGTTACAGGGTTAAACTCTTATACCTCTATATGAATTTAAAATTAATTAAAGGCTAAAGATTACAATGAAATACTCAAGATCAATTTTAATATTAGATTTTAAAATTTAAGTTTTAACTATGGCTAATAAGTTAATGAATAGACGATGAAACCACTCGAAAAACATGGTCTATTGTTACCACGGTGATGTTAGTCCCGTTCCAACGGGATCTTGGGATCCCGGTAAGACTGTAGCTGCTCGAGCGCTCCATCTTAGAGCTTCCCTAGCAACTCATCCAAATTTTATCCTCCATATTCTCATTAGGATGGTCGTCTAAAAAGATTCTCACTCCATATTTCTTTTCACTCTAATAGATCATCCATATTACATTCACCATTTTGTTTCATCCTATATTTTCCTAATATCTTTCAACCACCACACATTTTATATTAATTTCTCACTAACTCTTCCTCTCTTCTACTTCGTATAGACGGCGAGGATGAGGAGGGCTGATGGGTGTTTCGGGGGTGGTGTGGTGCGGTCGTTGGGTGGAGAAGCAGCACGACGGGAGGGGGAGGTGCGGCAGAAGGCGTTGGCGGAGGTGGAAGTCGCGGGCGAAGGGGAGCGGCGGCGGAAGGCGGGAGCAGAGGGGGCGGTGGTGGAAGTCGTGGGCGGAGGGGAAATGCGGCGGTGGAAGTCGCGAGCAGAGGGAAGCGGCGTCGGAAGGCCGGCACAACACTGGGAAGGGACCGCTTCTTCTCCAACGACCTCCCCCAAATCTGGTTGGTGCCTCCTCTCTACCTCTCTCTCCAACTCTTACAAGTAATCCAGTCAAAGCCACACCTCATTCTCCCTTTCTTCCCATGTCTGCCGCTCCTCATCCTCCCTCTCCTTCTCTACCTGTCACTAGCACAGATGCTGCGAGAGATTGAATCGGAACTTCGGATGGGGGCAGGAGCTGCGGCGGTTACGATAGGACGTGAGGAGAGAGGAAAGCTAAATTTGACATTCCCCTCTCTTATTTAGTGCACGCACTATTTTTGACATAGCCAATGGTGTATCCGATGGAGGCCGATTTTTTTAACCCCCTCCCCTCCCCGTACGTTATTTTTGGGAAAAGTACACACAAGGTCCCTCAACTTGTTAACCAGATACAAAATCATCCCTCAACCGCAAAACCGGACATCCGGCGTCCCCCAACTTACAAAACCGGTCATAATAGGTCCCTCGGCGGTTTTCACCCTAGTTTTGTCCCACGTGGCGGCTGACTTAGCGTGGGACCCACGTGGACCCCACATGTCAGTAAGCCACGTCAGCACCCTCTCTATCTCTCTTTCTCTATTTCTCTCCTTCCTCTCGCTTTCTGCTCTTGCACAGGAGGCGGCACGCGCGGCCGAAGGGTGGTGCGGCCGGCGACAACGACTCTCGGGTGGCGGCGCGCGGGCTCAGGGCGGTGCGAGCTCGCCGGCCTCCCCGTCCCCCTCGTGCGGTCGGCGATGGCGGCGCGCGGCTGCGGCCATCATAACTGACGCGGAGAGGAGGGCCGATGCGGCGGCGGCGGCGTCACCGACGCGGTGGGGAAGAGGGTCGACACGGCCGACGGGGAAGGAGCAGCGGAGAGGAGGAGCGGCGGCGGAGCTGGAGCCACACGCGCGGCCGACGGAGGCGCGGGGAGGTCGGTGAGCTCCTCCCAAGTCCAAATCTGGCAGCGATGCGGGAGGAACGCGGTGACGACGGCGGGGAGGCACAGGGAGGCTGGCGTCGGCGTCGAGGCGGGAGGAATGCGTCGGCGTTGGCTCAGGGGAGCAAGGCGGCGGTGAGGGGAGCAAGGTGGCGGCGTCAGCTTCCTCTCCGTGCTCGCCAATGAGGAGGAGCGGCGGGCGACCGTGGCGGCCGAGCTGGAGCCACACGCGCGGCCAGCGGAGGCGCGGGGAGGCCGGCGAGCTCGTCGGCTGGGCGGTGGCGACGAGGTAGGAGGAACGTGTCGGCGTCGGCTTGGCAGTGGCGGCAAGGCGGGAGGAACGCGGCGACGATGGCGACGCCATGACGGCGCTCGAGGACCGAAGCCGCGACGCCCTCGACGGCTGCCACCCGCGCCTAGCTCCTTCCCCGGTGGCTGAGGCTGGGGGAGACGTCGACGCCGTCTTCCTCGGCTTCGTCTACAACCACGTGCCGCCACCGCCCTTCCCGCCGCCCGTCCCGTGCCTGTTTGTTGGGCGCTGCGACCACGCTGGGCTGCCACCGTCCTCCCCTTCTCCCGTGTCGCCGCCGCCGCGTCGCTGGTCGGCGGTCGTCAGACCTCCTCTCCCGCCTCACCCCGGCGTCCTCCCCACCCGCCACCCGGCCCGCCCAGCCTGCCGAGAGGAGATAAGTGAGAGAGAGAGGAAGGGAGAGGAAAGATTGAGAGAGGTGATGACATGGCTTACTGACATGTTGGACCCATGTGGGTCCCACGCTAAGTCAGCCGCCACGTGGGACAAAAACCGGGGTCAAAACCGCCGAAGGATCTATTGTGACTGGTTTTGTAAGTTGGGGGACGCCGGATGTCCGGTTTTGTGGTTGAGGGATGATTTTGTATCTGGCTAACAAGTTGAGGGTCCTTGCGTGTACTTTTCCCGTTATTTTTCAGATGGATGATAGGATGGAGCATCCACTGGGGTGCTGATATTGGGCTTCGGGCCTTACGTACGGACCAAAGACATGACCTAAGCATGGCCCACTGTCAGCCATTCAGGCCTGCCACCTCGAGCCCGGTTAGACTAGCCCCGATCCCGATGTGGTAACCTCAGATTTCCCTCGTGTTGGTGGTCACCTCAAGCGATGGAATTACGTGTGCAGCCAGCAGCAGGGCAGCTTTACGGTGCTCTCCCCTCTGCGCTCTTGCCACCCGTGAGCGAGGGAGCGGTTGATTGATTTCCGTTATCTCGGTCCGGGGCTACGGCCTCGCCGAGTGGCTGGCTCTGTGTGACCGCGCGCGCGCCTTGGAAAAGGATGAAAAGAACTGTGCGCAGCAGCAGACAGGGCGCGGAAGAGATACTCTAGGCAGATAGCACAGCGCACGGCAGGGCAGAGCAGGAGGAGGATATAGCATCGGGGGTCCCGGCGCGCCGTATCGGAATGGCAGGCAGCGGGCAGCGGCAGTATCCCGAGCGCAGCGGCGCGGGCGACGACGAGACCACCGCGTCACGCGTGAGCGTTGCGGATTTGTTGGGATTGGTCGATGTTTTGGATGCATTTCGGGGGCGGTGCGTGTGCTGCTCCTGTATGTGGCCAACCAACGCACCGCGCGAGAGCGCGTCCTGTTCCGTTTGCTGCGGCCTCGTCGTCTCTTGTCGGGACCGACTCGGGCGCCGCGATAGCCGCTTCCTGTTGCACAACCTGCACGCTGCTCTCTCTCTCTCCCTCTCTCTCTCTCTCTCTCGCAATATTTTTTTTTTCTCCCTGCCCTTGTTGGGATCGTTAACACTTCGAACCCCGTTTTCTTCTCAAATTGGGCTCGGTGCAAGTACTGGAGACTCGAAAGCCTTAAGCTCCTGCGAGTGTGTGGCTTCATCAGTTTCTAACCGAACCCAACCTACCAGAAAGAACTCTTCTAAAGCACTGAGATCCAAACTCACAAAATAGCCTAAGTTTAACTGGTTAAGCTAATATAAACCCTGCGATCCAAACGCAAAGCAGGGGGCATGCGGGCAGCAGGCAAGTCCACCAACCGAAGTACCAACCCCCGTGGAATGGATAGACGGATCGATCGGCGTGCGCCACCACCATACACTGATGCACACCGCTGCAAGCGGCAGTGAAAGCTGCAGCGGAGGCGTGCACGGCCAACCACGTGAGCGCTGAATGATTACGGGCTCATTTTTGGGATGCCGCAACCACCAACAGCTCCTGTGCCGCCGGTATTATTGCGCAGGCACAGCACATCATCCGCTCCGCAACAAGGCTGCTCCGCAGCAGCAGCCTCTGCACCTGCACTACGTCTGCGTCTCTCAAAGTCGCCAAAAGCCGAGACTGCCAGATCAAAGTACCGGCAGTACCACGACTCGGTCTTGCATTTCACATCCTATATATGGCGATAGGCTCATGAACTGGAAACAGGCACATGCACGCGTGGAAGTGAGGGGGTCAAACTGTGCCTCGCCTGCACGACGGCACGAGCAACGTTCGGTGGAAAGAGGTGAAAGGATCAAAGGACGTCTACTGATACTCTGATGGCATGGTAGATTTGGCATCTGCTCCATTCAAGTCGGCCTTGATTCTTCGTTCCATATCTGACATCCCGGGTTTAGTACGGATAGCAAGAAAAAGTTCAGAAAAGAATTTACGAGGAAAAAAAATCCCACGCGAGACACACCGTTCGGTGAAAGGGAATGGAAGACAAAAGCCTGATGAAATTCTCTCTTTTCGTGCTTTGTAGTCGTAGTAACTTTGGACTGTACGGCCAATGAGCGTCTACTTTGGTGTAGTTTGTAAGAGTATACTGTGCACGGCTAGAGCAGAACTACTGTAAAAAAATTGCACGCATATACTTCACCCCTGTGCAGAAGACACCGAGCATCTCACTGTATACCCCACTGGATTTACAGCTAAACTTCTGATAACCTCACCTACTTTCTTGAACAAAACCACAGCTTTAGTTGTTTTCGGACCTAGTGCATGCATCCTCCTCCCTCACTTCACAGCAAAGCAAACCGCTGCTGCTAGTACACCAATAATCATTTAACACTGGTAAAAGATCTCATCGTCAAATGACTATGGCCGTCTACATCTGCAAACACTGAGAGAGAAAAGATCTCAAAGGAGAAAGCAGTTTAAGCCTCTAGTTAACGACGATTCAAGGACCACAACGCTGCAAACACTGCCAGGATTCAATTCAAGGAACCATTGCATTTGGAAGCACTGACTTGTTGGCAAGTTGCAACGTTATCTGCAGGGGCGGAGCTAGTTAGGGGAGGAGAGGGAGGGGGGAAGGAGAGGGGGGGGGGGGGGTGCCCATGAACCGGTCAAGAAATTCTTTTAGCTATAGTTTAATTAATTTCATCATATATGCACCCCCTTAATTTAAACTTGAGAAAATCTGAAAATCCATTGTATACCCCTGCAATCTTAGCTAATCCCTTCTACGCCCCTGAATTTTGCTTACTTTCTTGTATGTCTTCAAAATTTGATTTTGATCCCTTTCATACCCCTTTCGTCAGTTGACCATTAGTTGACCATCAAATTTCTATAAAAATAATTATTTTACCCTTTGGATGAACATAGAAAATTATGAATTATATTATTGAAAATATAAAAGTTTGTCGCATGAGACTGTTATAATTATGAGTTTGTTCTGCGTGACAAAATTTATTTTTAGATAATAAAATAAAAAATATGTATTTATTTTTATTTTTTATAAAGTCATAAAAAATGAGGAGTATTCATACAGAGATAGAACTACCGATGCTCACGATATTTTTCTATGAATGCTCCCGATAAAAAAAACACTGCCCTATTAAAAGTTCAAATAAAAATTTTAATTTATTACATTTGTTTTATTTTCCAAATTTATGTCAAAATTTTCTGAACTAATTATTTAGTCTCTTTAGTTTCATAAAATGCATGCACTCAAACAAATTTTCAATTGTTTTTCAACGTTATTCAAATATAAATCATCAAGGGCATAAAAGACATTTGCAACCAAACTTAACCATGGAATAAAGTAAAATGTAATGGCAGGGGCATAGAAGGGATCAAATTGAAATTTCAGGGGTATAGAAGGGATCGGACAAATTTCAGGGGTATGAAAGGGATTGAGTGAGTTTTCAAAGGTATACAGGGAATTTACTCTTTAAACTTAGGCACTCATATCAGCCTTCTTACTCTAAAGTAGAGTAAAGCAAGCGAGTGGCATCCCTCTCTATTTTGTTTTAGCTCACTTCCAAGGATATACAGGGAATTTACTCTTTAAACTTAGGCACTCATATCAGCCTTCTTACTCTAAAGTAGAGTAAAACAAGCGAGTGGCATCCCTCTTCATTTTATTTTAGCTCATCTCCTGATTATCTAACCGAAAAAGCACCCCAACACCAGTTTGATACTGTTCGAAATCACTGCAACGAGTGGGTGACACAATACAGCAACACCATAGTGCACCGCAAAGCCAGTTTTGATCCTTACAAGTTACAACACTCGAGGTGAGAGCGCGAGCGCACAAACGCACACAAGGGAGGCACGGGGTTTGAAATTTCAGTTCAAAATTTCCGAAATCCTCCCCCCCCCCCCCCCCCACCGGCATGCTCAAATCTCACCTAAAATTTTCCGTTTTTTTAACTTTTTTTTGTGAATTTGGTCAAATTTTATTCAAATTCATTCAGATTTTCAAATAATTTCGGCCAGAAATTTCCGTAATTTCGGTGACCCCGGCATATAAAATCCAATTTCGAAATTTCAAACCCTGAGGAGACACGCCCGTTGGTAATGTTGTTACAGCATCGACATGTCCATCGAAATCTGAGGTGCTACATTGCATACCTCTGAGTCCAGGTCATTGCCTTGTTTCGTACTTGTACGTGTGGGCGATTTCAGGGACCAGAGGATCATCAGGGTTCGGATCAGTCAGTACAGAGCAAATTGACAGCAACACCTGAAAGCAAACAGAGAGCACATGTTTGTCGGATTTGTTCAGCCCAACTGGAGGGACCAAGCAATCGTCTTGCAAAAGGAAAATAGCATTACACGAGAGAGGCAACCTTGGAAATGGTTAGTGCTGTGAAGAAACCATAGCAAGTAACCATCGAGGCATCGACACTGCTGAGGTCTCGCTGATATGAGTAGTGGTGCACGGCTGCGAAGTCACGGGTAGAAGGGAATGGGGAAGAGGAGAACGAAAGGGCAAACAAACGAATGGGCCTGGTTCTATGGGCTTAAAGTGTGCATCGCCGACAAGCATGCACGACTTAGTTTTTCCGGTTTTGTTTTGCCACGCCAATCTATCTATCTTAACTTTGAAAGGAGGTATCATATTCATCGTGGGGCTACAAATTCCCACATTAATCGAAGAAAAGGAAAAGAAGAGTCCAAGTAGAAATACAATTTAAAAATAACTGAAATTCGGAATTAAAAATAAGCAATATAGAAAAAATGCACGTGCGTTGCAACAGGTAAAGACGGTTTTTTCAGTGATATATCAAGAGAATAAGTGGTAAGCAATAAATAAATTAAAATATTAGGATCACTATACATTATAATTGAAAAGGTTAATGAAAATTCTAACATTGGGATCGCTATATATAGATTATAATTAAAAAAGGTAATGAATTTTTTTTCTTGGTTTTTGGCCGAAAGCATTTCTTTCTTTTCAGCCGTAGGCGAGTCCACTACCTCCTTCGACCCACAAATGGAGCTGTAAGCCCAGCTCGCACCGTACCGTCCACTATCATCTTCAACCTTCCAAACATAGTCACGTGCTAGTACGGTTGCATGTCACCCAAAATTGGTTGCGGACTTTTAATCTACTCAATACTCTTTCCGTTTTTCCAAAAATCAGAGCGTAAAACCTGGGATAAAAATGACTGGGGAAGATGGCCGTCATCATTGGTAACGGTTAAACGGAGATTAGATCTGGCAAATTAAAGCCGAATCGAAAGGGAAAATCATGAAGAAAATGATGAGGGAGAAGTAGGGAATTGATTTTTGCAATCAAATTGGAGGAGAAAACGCACTATTGATATGGCGGCGGTGGGAGGCATGCGGCGAACGGATCGGATTAAAAATCCGGATGAGTAAAACAAAAGGCACACGGGAGAAAAAATGGCGACAAAAAAATTGACGAAAAAACCGAGTAAATTGCACCCACATTGCAACAACTTGGTAGGTGCGGTGCAATTTGGTGTAATAACTTGAGAAATGAGCATTATAGTGCAACAACTTAGCAGAAATTTGCAATTTAGTATAATAACTTTAGACCGTATAAATAAAGTAGGTACGATTTTGATACAATAAATTAAGAAGTTATGTGACAACTTAATTATTTGGAGCATTTTTTATATAAATTTAATTTTTTAAGTATTTATTTTGACAATATAGTAGCGTGGATTTGTATAAGCATATTTATATTTTTATCCTAATAACTAATAACTGAAAGTTAATAAAACTGGATGTAGAAATTATTACATTTCGGTTGATATTTGAGAAGGTGAAGAAAACAAAAAATTCAGAAAGGTAATTGGATGCAAATTTTGTGTGCAGTATAATTCTTAAAAATTAAGTTCAATATTATAAGGTAATATCCGGTTGATATTTGAGAAGGTGAAGAAAACAAAAAATTCTTAAAGGTAATTGGATGCAAATTTTATGTGCAGTATAATTCTTAAAGATTAAGTTCAATATTATAAGGTAATATCCATAGGAATACTGTGTAATGGCATATTAACATCGTGAAAAAAAAACTCACCTAGCATATGCTTCGCCAAGTTGATGCACCAAAATACTAAATTGTTAAGTTCTTGTACTAGAATGCACCCACTTATCAAGTTGTTGTACTCGGACGTCCAATTCTCAAGTTCTTGCACTATATCGTTGTTGTACCATGGGTGCAATTTACTTAAAAAAAAACAAAAGCGCCCGGGAGGCGTGCAGTGAACACATCGGAATAAAAAAAGACGAAAATAACCAAAAGCCTTAGCGTGTGGGCAAAAAAAAAGTCTTTCGCGTGCAAAACAAAGTCGGGAAAAAACCGGTGAAAAAAACCAAACGGTCTTTTTTTTTATTTTTTTTTACTGGCGAGATTTTTTTTTCTTTTTTTTTTCGAGCGACAAACAATTTTTATTACGACGACATGTGTTTTTACCGACTAGAGAAGCTTTTTTATCACTTTTTAGTCGGACTTTTTCTTTTCTTTTTTCACCTTTTTGAGTCGGATTTTTTTATTTCTTTTTTTACAGTCGGACTTCTTATTTTCTTTTCTTTTTTACCTTTTTAAGTTGGACTTTTTATTTCTTTTTTACTAACAAAGAAAATTTCTTGTTATTTTTAAGTAGAGATAGAGATTAGTACCGAAACATAAAATTAAAACCGATTCATACACGAATAATGTATCAAAGTATCGGTAAAAACATTTTTTTTTATAATAATAGAGATAGAGATGTACTTTCAGTCAATAAATAGTAGAGATATAGATTAAAAGAAGAGTCCATATAAGAACCCAATACGAGATTAATCAAAATTCAGAACAAAAATAAAATAAAATCCGATATTATATATATATAAAAAGAAGATTCCAAGTAGGAATACAATTTAAAAATAACTGAAATTCGGAATTAAAAATAAGAAATATTGAAAGAGAGTCCTTATAATAACCCAATACGAGATTAATTAAAATTTAGAATAAAAATAAAATAAAATACGAAATCAGAAAAAAAAAGAAGAGTTCATGTAGGAATACAATTTGAAAATAACTAAAATTCGAAATTAAAGTTAAGCAATATTGAAACAAGAGTCCATATAAGAAACAAATATGATATTAATTAAAATTCAAAATAAAAAATAAAATAAAATAAAAAAATAGAAAAAATAAAAAACAGAGTTCATGTTGGAATACAATTTTGAAACAATTTAAATTGGAAATAAAATTAAGAAATATCAAAAGAATAGTCTATATAGAACACAATACGATATTAATTAAAATTCGAAATAAAAAATAAAATAAATTCAGAAAATATAAAAATAAAAATAAGAGCTCAAGTAGAATACAATTTATAAATAAATAAAATTTGTAATAAAAAAATAAAGACTATTGAAATAAGAGAATCTAGAACACATGACAAGATTAATTGAAGTTCAAAAATAACAAATAAAATAAATTTTAAAAATAGAAAAATAATTATAAGAGTTCAAGTAGGAATATAATTTATGAATTAAAAATATCGGAATGAAAAATATGCAATTTTCAAAAAAAAAGTCAATCTAGAACACAACGATGACAAATGACAATAGAGAGGGAAGAAGCAATAAGCCTATAAAGGAGTAGAGTACTAGTGGTTGATGGGATATCTAAAAACTATAATCAAAACCCCAAATAGAATCCTAATGATGATTAAGAGGAGTGACAATGGGTATGTCGTTAAGCGGCTTGGTCACGACGGTTGGCGGGACTTATCGAGCGTAAAAATAAACCCCAATGATAATCATGTTCGATTTTTAAAATCTCAATAACAATAAGGAGAGGAGGCAGCAGGCGGGCTGTAGAGGAATATAGTGGCGAAGCCACTAACAATTTGGCGAGACTTATAGAAAGTAAAAAAACAAAAACAATAATTATGTTCGATTTTTAAAATCCAATGACAATAAAGGGAGGTGGAAGCGGACGGTCCATAGAGTAGTAAATTGGCGATGTTTGACGATACTTCTAAAAAATTATGAAAACGAAACCCAACAAAACAATGAGCTCGAAAAACTATAAGGCCTAATTTTTAAAGTTCTAAAGAGAATGAATAGAATTAGTGGTAGATCGAGTAAGAAAATAAAAAGGTGACAAATGAGCAAGGGGGTAGTGAGTGACGTGGCTTTTAAAAACTATAAAATTATGGGATGTTTATGTGCTCTAAAAAAAGTTGCACGAAAATTAAAGATCATCATTAGCTGAGATTAAAAATAGGATTAGCACTTAATCAAGGGTATTTTAGTACACCGATATTGGGCCTATATCCAGCCCACTCCAACTCCATCGATAGCACGATATTCCTCCATAGCCGTTCCTTGTCCAACCACGATTCCTCTGCCCTCTTCTTCCCTGGCAACTCCATCGCCGCCACTACGAATATGAAGTGATGATCGTAGCTTGTTGTAACCATACGTGAATATATACAGGTAGGAAGAGCTATAAAAAAATAGGATAGTTAGTTCATGTTAGTTAGATGTGCGTTCAAAATTTAAGAGATTTTGCCAAAACGATTGCACATGCAGTTCTTTTGGGATAAAATTCTCTGCGGCGCGTCCCCGATCCGATGTCCTGCTACCGCCAAGCCCTTCCTTTGCAGCTATAGCCAAGCCCTTCCTTTGGAGCCGAGCCCTTCCTTTGGAGCTACAGCCAAGCCCTTCGGAGCCGAGCCGATGTGTTTTTCAAAGTATGACAGCAACAAAGCCATTGGTATTATGAGGAAGAAGAGGGCATATGATTATTTTTTAAAAGTTTTAGTTTTGACTTATATTTTAATCGACGCGGTGCAAACAGACAAGATGAATAGGAGATTGAAACAAAATAGGTGATCGGTTTGATGACTGTCTCGAGATTTTTTAAGCCACAACTCAATGATACAAACTTATTAAAGAAAACAATTGAGTTTTCTAATCCACATATTAATAAAAAAATATTTGTTTTCATACATAATTAATTGTATATATAAGCAATTCAGCTTCTTAGTCTAATTATTTCAATTATTTATATAGTAATCAAAATAAAGATGTTGTTGAGCATAATAGATCACATCATTCCAGATGGGTGCATAAACTGTTAAAAATATCTTTTTTAATCTTATTTAATTATATTGTGATGAATTATATTTAAAATTAAACCTAAAACTAAAGGTTGCTACAACTAGTTCAGTCGTATAGAAAAAAATGAAACATATTTAGCTGTCAAAATTAGATGTAAAGAGTATTATCTAAGACAAAAGATTGAATCGTATAATATAAGTATTCAGACTTTTATTAATTGTAGAGATACTATGTTTAAGCTGCTATATAACATTTTGTTCATTACATTGCAAATGTTGGACTAAGTTAATCTTAGAGCTGACTTTTTGCAATAATCGGAAGGTGGGCTAAGTTAATTTTAGAGCTAACTTTTTGTAATCATCGAGGCTATGGAAAATGAAATTTATTGTTTAAAAACACATAAGAAAGTAACATTAAGGTAAGCAACTTTGCTATAACCCAATATTTTTGGACCGACTTGAAGATTTAGAAAACTTCTGTACTTTTTTTCAAACAAATAGTAATGGCAAAATAAGTACTTGGATTTGGGATGAATATTTGGCAAGCAAATACCCTATAATTTACATCCCTATGATCAAATAAGCTTATTAGAAGCTCTCTCCTAGTTACATATGCTTCTATGCTCATTTGGGTATGTAAGTTCAGTTGATGAATCTAGAGTGTTTTCTTCTGATCATTGACTGTACCGTTTATATCATCTATTTATATATTAAAAGTTCATTAAACTTCATTCCTACAAACACTCTTCAACTGCCAAATGGCACTCATACATAAGCTCCTAAGTTGTCAGGTGGCACTCTAATAAATTAGAAAAAAATCCTATAAATTCTATAAAAAAAAGAACCGTTGGATTTTATTAAATCTTATGGATCCATTATTTACAACCATTAGACCTATCTTACGAAAAAAAAATCTAGCTCTCAACCCAGCCCCACCCTAAGCTGTAGGGGCAGACGTACATATGTACTTTGTACCCTCCTATTCACATCATCATCTTTTTCCTCCGATTCCTCCCTGTGGTAAAAACACCATCTCCCCGAAGGTAGCATGACAAAGACATGATCTATACTCTATACTTAACATAAGCCAACAGGGAAAAAAAAAGGATTGTGATATATGTTAGGGGGATGTCGATACTCCAGCAAAATTTTTGTAAAAGAAATTTAAGCAACTACAGCATCTAAATCATATAGGAATTTTTTTATCCGTTTATGTTGTTTAGATTATTTATGACTAAATTTACAATTAGAGACATATATTAATTATAATTAACCTTTCAAAGGAAATATGTAACTGTTGGGGCCATATTTTCTAACTTTGCATGTCATTCGAGCAATTATAAAAATTACGAAAAAAATAACTATATAGATTTTGTCATCGTACTTGACATCACAATAATTAATTAGATCTACAATGATAAAAATATTCATGTTTCTTATTGTAGGAAAAGATAAGTATTAATCAATCAATAATTTTTTTATTCTATTTGTAGTTAATAACTGTAATAGTTATTACAACCCCTTAAACATGTAAACATCTTACAATTATATGCACACATACTATCTCCCGTTCGACAATTCCCTTCCCTCCTCTCCTTGTTAATTTCTTCCTCTCTTAACTTTGAATTAACAGTCTAATAAAAAACAATATATCAATAACTATAAAGCTAAATGATTATAATTCTTAAGTTATCTCCAAGTTTTGTTTGTTTGAACTGTTGTTTTATGTATAATTAAATAAATAATTTGAGACCTATATTACCATGTTTCACTATATAAAAATAAAAATACATCATTTCAAAACCCCTGTCCTTTGCATGGCAACCAAATAGCAACAAGAATGAAACATGAAAAACATAGACGATAACTATTACATCATCTTAATCATTCTACATTATAGAGCTCTGGTCATCACATGTTATGTCTTAAATTTATTTTTTAAAAAAATTAGAAGCTACAGGCCATCTATTTCCTTTTAAATCGGTGAATCCATTATTTTCAACCATTAGATCTACTTTTAGAAAAATCTTAAGCCGTCATGTGTTACATCATAAAAATTAGAAAAAAATATATTAGAAGTTCAGAGAAAAACAATCAAAACATCGGATCATCAGTTTTTACTTAAATCATTTAGAAGAGAATAGAAAAACAAACTTCCCTCCACCTTGGCCTCCTCCTCACATATGTACAGCTGATCAACTTTAGTTACCTTGCTGATCAACTCCAATCAGACCGATCGACATCGATTCGAGAAACTTTTAATTCCGCTAAAAGTTTTGATTTTTGGGTACTACAACTATTCACCCCCCCCCCTCCCCGGGTTGGCTTAGTTCTTGCTGTTCGATCCTACAGTTTCAGCCTCTCTTCAGATATGCTTGAGAATTAACTACTCCCTCCGTTTCACAATGTAAGTCATTCTAGCATTTCTCATATTCATATTGATGTTAATGAATCTAAACATATATATCTATCTAGATTCATTAACATCAATATGAATATGAGAAATGCTAGAATGACTTATATTGTGAAACGGAGGAAGTAGTCAATACCTTGATAGACAGACATCTCCTGTACATTTTGGTTGACCGGGTTGTGTTTGGTGAAACATTTTACCATAGAGAACACAGGCTCAAAGTTTATGTGTAGTACTTATGGCTCCATCGATAGGAAGCATAGCACTTAAGGCCATGAACAAGGAGTGCTAGCTCCGTGTTCTGCCTCCTCACTTTGAACGTCAACATACTGGAGTGGGCTTATACTTTCAGAATCAATGCTTGCTCAAGTTGACATCTGTGTAATTTGAATGTAGATGCGCAAACTATCGTCAGTGCGAGGTTATGTGGCTATTCCATTGGACATCTGTGTAAGCTGTTTAGTTATTATCAGTAGCGTGTTCAATCCATTCAACGTATGCAAAAAGCAAAAGGGAACAAGAAAAAAAAGTCAATCGAGCTATGAACTTGGTTATTTGCATCTTGGAGGGCCAAGATTCAAGGAACCACTGCATTTGGAAGCACTGACTTGTTGGCAAGTTGCAAACATTATCTGACCGAAAAAAACCACCAGTTTGATACTATTCGAAATCACTGCAATGAGTGAGTGACACAATGGAGCAACACCAAGAGTGCACTGCAAAGCCGGTTTTGATCCTTACACCACACAAGGCGAGAGGGAGACACACCCGTTGATAATGTTGTTACAGCATCGACATGTCCATCGATATCTGAGGTGCTACATGGCGTACCTCTGAGTCCAGGTCCTTGCTGTGTTCTCGTACTTGTGCCTATCTGTCTTGTACATGTGGGCGATCTCAGGGACCAGAGGATCATCAGGGTTCGGATCAGTCAGCAGGGAACAGATTGACAGCAACACCTGAAAGCAAGCAGAGAGCACATGTTTTTGCGGGATTCGTTCAGCCCAACTGCGAGAGACCAAGCAACCGCCTCGCAAAAGGAAAATAGCGTTACGCGAGAAAGGAAACCTTGGAAATGGTTAGTGCTGGGCTCCATTGGTCCTTAAGGATGTCAAGGCAAATGCTCCCGTTGCTGTTGATGTTTGGATGGAAAACCTTGGTGCGAAACGCCACCTGCATATTGCATATCATAGACGTCACATTCTTCAGTCAGTCTCGGTGCTGTTGTAAAGCTATAGAACTTAATGGATATTCAGACTGAAAACCAGAAACCATAAGAATTTATAATTGAAGTGATATTCTTTCAGAATGAAGTAAAAGAACACCTTAGTGATAAGTGAGAAGACAATCACTACCAAACCATTATTCGGTTATATAGCACAGTCCAGGAAACAACTTTGTTATATACTACAAAGATTCGAGAACACTGGCAACATAACTGAATTAGCATTATTAGACAGCAGCTATGCTTTCACTTTTGCATGACTACAGCCGTAACTTGCAATATTTATCCACCTTGATTTCCCAAAATTTGATCTTCAAGAATCAGGTTCATAAGTGGCTTTGATTTTAAGTTCATTCTAAAGTCTAAACCTGTATGTTTTCAACAAGTTAGATACTGGCATGACATGTTTATACCACGTTCTCAATCCCTTGAATGCTTTAGAATAGAATAAAAAATATGAATAAAGCACCAATTCAATCAACCACAAATTATAGCATCTGCCAGAGTTCTATTTGTATATGTGAAATGAGCAGAGGAATAGGGTTACAGTTTTACAAAACAGCAGTAAGAAGATATATATGACTAGGAATAGTGGACAGATAAAAAGGGAGTGATAAGTCACTGCCAAGTACCTTGGGTGGTTTGAAGGGATAATCAGGAGGGAAGTGGATGGTAACTAGGAAAACTCCACCAGCATATGGGCTATCAGATGGACCCATTATCGTTGCCTGCCAGTGGAACATGTCTTCACCAACAGGACCTGTCAAATAGTAATAAATCATCACTGTTAAGAAATGTGGCTAGGTGCAGTCCTAGGCTACTATCCATTGCCTGATAACCATATCATATTATGGGCATATGGTCTAGCTCTACAGCTTTGATTAGAGATGAAATTGCATGATAAATAAGGGTATTGAAACAGGGTCAAACAAAACAGAAGTAGGCTGAAGGACAAAAGACAAGTATCCATTGTTATGTGCACAGTTAAGCTCAGGTTGGTTTTTCTTGACCCCAAGGAAAATTGGAAGACATTCCTTTGACAAAATAACAGTATGTTACCATTTTCGCTTAATGGTATACAACTAGACAACATGAAATTGTCACTTCTTACAGGTATGGACAGGGTGAGCTCCAAGCTCAAAGGACCAAACTTATTCTAGCCACACTAAATAGTACTTATGTTTCCAATGTGTAAGCGTGGCCGCCATGGCACATGCGATCCAACTAGTTGAACGAAGTTTAAAGTGCAAGAGTGGAGGCCACCTGTCCATAAGGCGAAGAAAGTTCATACAAGTAGTCTAACAAATTAAGTTTATTCTATTGAATATTTTGGGCCCTGCTATAAATTTTAAAAACTAGTAGAACCACTACAAAAGATAAAAGCATATGAACTGACCAATGGACAGGATGACAGGTCTGACAGATCCTGGGTCCTAGAAACAAAGATGCAGCATGGATGCAGTTGTTTTGGTATAAAAGTTCTCCTGGATCATTGGAAACAAAGATGAAGAATAACAACTAGACAACCAACTAGTTTTCTCTCGAATAAGGCAAGCTAATCACTTTTCTATACTGAACTACATTTCCATTGTTTTATGCTATATTAGTAAATGATGAGCTAAATTAGAAGGAATAGTCCGATTTGATACTCATGGTATTTATAGTACCACACCAGCAACTCCTTTGACAAAGCACTTGACAGGTAACATTTACATTTCAGAATACAAATCGCACAGCACCCTATATGCAATATTCAGCTCAGTTAATTGCCACTTCTTGAGCATACTTGGATGGTGAGATTTAGTTTGTAAAGTAGACTAAATCACAACAATAACAACAACACCAGCCTATATCCGCCATGGAAAGGGAAGTAATTCTACCAGAATTCATCAGGGCAAATATAGTATCCCTGTCAATCATAATAGCATAAACTAATCCCTGCATGAGTACGTTCAGACAAACTCTGCCGTATTAATCTTAATCGATATATATATATAAAACCTCCATCCGTAATCTTCATAAGAGGAAAACTCTAATCATACAGTGATCTGTCTTTCCCCTCTTTTGCTGGGGCAAAGCTGAGTACAGAGAGTTACTCCAGATACTGCTAAGCTAAGCCCCTTTGATGTATATGACAAATTGGAGAGCAATTTTCCATTGCTATTCTACGGCAAAGCAGCAAGCACGTGGACAAAGAAGTCATTCAGAAGCACATGTACAAAAATCTGACTCCTGTGCAAGATGTATGGCCTAGAACTGCAAAATCCACGCCCAAAAGAAGCAAGCAAAAGAAAGAAAGCAAGACCTGCACTGCATGATGTAGGGGGATCCTTCTGCAGATCCTTGAGCTCCTTCTGTATCCTCTTTGACGCCATCCCCAATTCCCCCTTGCTTTTCCTCTTCCTATCTCCAACAACAAGAAGAACAATCAAACCACAAATCAAGCATCATCAAAGCTTAATCAGTGCAAATTAGAGAGCACTCGCAGGAAAACAAACCTGTCTAACGGAGAGATTCCACTTCTTTTCTTGCCTCGCCTCTAGCTGCTCTTCCTCCTTGCAAGAATCAATAATGGAGTTGGGGGAAAGGAACCAAGAGGAAGGGGGGGTATATATGTCAAAGAACTCCCCCCACTTGCTACTACAGGTTTGCGTGCTGGTTTTGTTTATTCCTTTCACCAAATCATCGGTTCCTGGGGGCCTTTACTTTAGTGATGCCATGGCTGATCAACAACGGCAGGTGAAAGCGGAATGGTATCGATCAAATCAAAATCAAATGCCATCCACTAACTCCCCCTTTCATATTAGTGGCTGCTCATGAACAGAACAATTATTCTCCTCTTTTTCTTTTTCCTTCTCTTCTTAAATAAAAAATTCGATTTGATTTGAGATGGAGATGCAGGTAGTAGAGATGTATGCATTGTACCTGACTGTATAGCATTCCGAGCATTGAAATTGACGTCAAAAACGGTAGTGGTTGACCGGTTAGCCGGCCGCGTTTTTCATCGTGGTGATCAAAAAAAATAAAAGCGTTGAAATGGCTTGCTGTACCCACAGATTCTGTTGATGGGCCTTCGCCGACTGATGATTGATTCCTCGTGGTCTACATGTCAGTGGCAGGATCGAGAGGATCGAATTCTTGCGTGTTTTTGCCACAAATTGGATTTGTGGATCCCAGTTTCTGTTTGGTAGTGTGAACCGAAAGATTTAAGAATTTGGTTCTCAGAAGTTTCTCGAGTTACGGACTTGTGGTGCTCACCAATACGGAGTGCTTTAGTTGGGAAAATGAAAGCTCCTTGGTTGGGTTTGGGTTTTCTTTTGCATCTTCCTGAAGTGATCGTAATCCATAGGTAGTACAGTACTTAGTACTAGGTACTCTCCAATAAAGGTCTGCCAATGCTTGGCTGTTGCTTTCTAAATAGACCTGATTAAATAGAAAATTTATTTGCATGAGATGCAAGACAAGTTCCTAGTTTTATCACACAACAGAAGGGTTTGTAGGTATGCTTGTGGAAATGAATTAAGTTCTGATTACAGTGTTTTTTCAGTCAAAGATGGACAGGCCAACATGGCATTTAACAGCAGCAGCAGTGAACAGTAAGGCAGATAAATATGTTTGGGGAGGACGTGATCAGCGTCCTGGTTGGCAAGAATTCTCGTCATTCAAAGATGCTGGTCAGGATAATTGATCTGCCACACAGGCCCCAGACATTAAGCCGAAAATTTTACACCTTCATCATCAGCTGAAGTGCCCTTAAAAATCGCTGCTTTGCCCTTCTGTTCCAGTAACTTCAAAGCCCTCATGAGAACACCACGGTCAATTCCGGCAAGTTCTGCAACAGAGGTCGTATCATAAAACTATCCAAGAGCCCAACGGAAAATAAATTATGTTTCAAGCTTATTAAGCCAATTAAGGACATATTTAGTTCAAGTAGTACTTTTATGATTTTCCTTATTGGACAAGTAGGTATTTTCGAAATTTGGAGAAAGCCAACAGTGAAGTAGGGTGGAGGGTGGTGTAATAGTATAGATTGTGAGAGCCAACAATGAAGTAGGGTGGAGGGTGGTGTAATAGTATAGATTGTGAGAGACAACAGAGGTGATGTGGCAGAACGGACACCACCACTAGTAGTATAGATAGATATAGATAAATCAATTTAAGCCTCACACTTTTAACAGGCCAGAAACATCTTTATTGGATGATGATGATGAAGAAGAAGAAGTACAAAAACCAATTAATGTATATGGGTGTTCTGAAAAACAGCCAATTAGTTGGTCACAGAGGCTAAATTGTGTTGAATAGCGTTCGCTGGAGTGTCCTAACAATGTCGGTCAACAAAACTTATAAATAATGAAATGTTTGGCACACAACTCATGCTTGCTTAGTCACAATTTATCAATCTTTTTGACAAATACCTTATTGATTAATTTTCGGTATGAACAGTATTTGAGACGTTAGCTGTCCATTAAACAGTGATTAATCGTCTGTCTTAATTAATGGCTTTGCAGTGTCCCATCCATCCAGAGACTACCTTTGTTCAAAATACCGACGTACAAGTGAAACATCAAGCCAAAATACAAAAACCAACTACAATATTAGTACCCCTACCATAGGTTATTAGGTTTCCACCACAAAATTGTTTTCAGGATAGAAAATATGCTTTGAGACACACAATATTGACAGTTGGAGAAAAGGAAAATTTAGTGCCATAATTCTGAGGTTTGCAGATTACCAGTCCCACGTGTTTCAATTCCTGAACGTATTTCTTCAACAGTCATTACACTATCTTCCAGCCCATTATCCTTTACCTACAAACACAGGGTAGAGAGAAATATTATGACACAATGAAGACAATGCCACTATGTAGTGTTCACAAATAATTAATAGATAGCGCCTAAACAAATGCCGAATATAAAACAATCGTACAAAATTTAATATGTAGTTAGCCCAATCTTGTATCCGCAACCAAAGAATGAGGCACTTCTTATGACCTTTGTCCATCCATTCTGCACGTCCTGCATGCAGTTTCAACATAGATTTAAGAAGGTGCAGAGCATCAAACAAATGATTTTGTAATGCACAGAATTACTATAGCTGTGATAAAAGATAAGAGATTTAATGGTAAAATGGACCTTCATTAACAAGAGCAGCAAGGAATACTTCCTTTGCTTCATGGCTAAGAGATCCTGCAGAAGAGAACAATTTGTGTGAATTCAGTGCAACAGGTAAGAGTGTAACGAGCTAATCAAGTACAATTATTTTGTTCTTATGTACTCAAAGCCTCCATAGCCCTTTGAATGCATTGCAGTCATGCCTCGTTGCTGAGTTTTTTTTTTTTAACGAACCAAACAGTTTGATGATTAGCTACTGCGACACATTTTTTTTTATGAATAACAGAAGAAACTAGTATGTAAGATTAAGATAGGTAAATCTTACTCTCGATCTTTGGATTGGAGAACAATGGGAAATCTTCTTCTAGGGAGATTATATATAGCTTTTGACTTCTACAATAATCAAGTATCAGATCTTTCCACAGCTGCACTTGCTTTTCACGTGTTTCTCGCACAGGCTGCAATCTGAGAGACACAAATTGTCATGCTACCAATCTCAGTTGTGTTGTTTGACCGAATTGTTAAAGAAAGTTTTAACAGAAGTCAGAGGTTTTTCTGTAGAATAATCCAAAAGATTGTGGTTGTGAATATCATAAAATGCAAGAAGATGAAAGCAAGAAAATGGTTCAACTGATACAAACCTGTTGAAACACAAGATATACCAGGTATCCAGATCTTAACATATATAATGAAATTTAATTATAAAGCCAAGACATAAGATATCTACATCTAGTGCCAACAAGATAAGAACATAAGCATACACTTGCAAGATATCAAATCCAATTACCAAGTACTGCCGTTCTAAGTAGAAGTGTTCCATGCAGTGTGACATTGTGAACATACACTTGGGCAAAGGCATACTTAGAATCAAAAGGTGCATATTGTGTTCTTCACTTGCAACAAGTTAGTTGTTAACTTGTTAAGTTCTAGAAATTTTCATTACACCTTATTGATAAGGTGGTCTCAAGAATCACTATAAAACGCGTTCGCGAAAAAGAATCGCTATAAAACAGGGGACGATCTGCCCTCAGCAGAGATGAATAAAGCTAACAAAATTTAGAGTTGCTAGCTAAGTAGTTAACTCACAAGATCATATCGTACGGTACCCTAAATACTGATGTTACGATTCCGTAAGCAACTCTGGGAGCCAAACAAGCCAGTCACTTATAGGCCCTAAAAACTGGAAATTCCGGCGATGCCAAGGACCACTAGTAAGCAAAGATCCTAACCAATTAACCGAATCAACATCCCACGGTCACCTCTTCCTCCTAAAGACCGCAAATTCACAGATCACACTGTACAAACATCTGTACTGAACCTAGTGTCACCACGGGAAGAGCTTTGGGTCCCTCTGTAAAACTGAAAGCTGGGGAGGAAAAGTTACGGGGGAGAGCGAGAGCAACGAGGGGGGGGGGGGGATTACGTGAAGTAAGGCGGGTAGTTGAAGAAGGGCGGGAGCCTGAAATCCCCCAGCCTCTGCATCTCCTCCGGCACGGCGCCCCGCTGAGCAACCCCACGGATCAGGAGGGGGGAACGCGAGCGCTGGGCAGCTGCCTCGCGGCTAACCGGCGCCTTCGTCCAAGGCGAGCGCCGGTCGAGTGCTCCCTGCGCGTGCGGCGCCGTCGGGCCGGCGGCTCGCCGAGCGACGGGCAGCGGCCGAGGTGAGGAGGAGGAGGAGGAGGAAGAAGAAGTCGCGACGTCGCCGTGTCGCCGACTCGCCGTGCGAGATCTCCTCGCGCGGTGGGCCGGCGGCTGGGAGGGAGTTACTACTTGGGCTTTTTTCTGTGGACTAAGCCCATCTAAAACTTACGTTGGGCCCGCGGCTCTCAGGCCGGCCGAGCTGTTGGTTTGCCGTTGTTCGCGTCCAACGGCGCGCGCGCCGGCGTCGGTTGAGGTGCGTCAGCTGAATTCGCCGGGCACGGCACGACGTTTGGCCGGAGGCGTGCAACCGTGCCACCGCGTCAGGTGGTTGGCTGGTGGCCGGCGCACCTAACCGCGCGCAAAGTAGAAAGACAGTATGGGTTGCGAAAGAGCACGTAATCTAGTCATTGCAGTGACCTAGGTAGCATCATAAGATATTAGAGTTCGAATCTTCTTACGAGTGAATTTTAAATTGGGTTATTTGTGGAGCTAAGTTTCTAGTTTAAAAGACTGTATATATCCGGTTGGGTCTCTAGGTCGGGTAAAAAATACATTTCTCTAAAATAAAAGAAAGATAGTATAGATAGAATGGCTGGATTGATGAGAAAATGATCTCAACAGAACCTAGTAGAAAGATAGTATGGATAAAATGGCTGGATTGATGAGAAAATGATCTCCGCAGAACCTAGTAGAGAAGAAAAAGGAAGAAAGAAAGATGGTGCCTCTGGTAACCAATAGGCGAGGATGATGACATTGATTAGTGACATCTGTGCTGAAGAAATAAGAGCAGTAATTTTTTTTTTGAGACCAAAATAAGAGCAGTAATTGACAAGCTAGTGTGAGAAGTGGATGGCAGCCATGTGTCTTGCAGTTACAGGTTGGATTTGATCAAATGGAAGTCAAACATATGGCGATGCTTACACACGACTTTTCAGGCGATCTGTTGCATGCACTCACACTGCCGAGGAGTAAATCAAACATCGGACTAGTTTGCATTTGTTCTATAAACAAAATAGTATAGTAGCAGGGGCGTATATATCGTTGGGGCTTGTCAGGGCTCAAGCCCCAGCTCTGCCGCCAAATCTATCATCCCTTGCAACATAGTACCGTATTGATAGCCAATGAGAATGGTGAAAACTTAAAAAGCTGTGAGTACTAATTAGCTAGAATATATGCCAGATTGCTTCTTACTAGTAGCTTGATAATTCTATCACATAATCGATACCAATTTGTTAACGTTGAGATTACCAGTTTACTAATTTTGGTTGATTTTTCATTGTAATGTTCAAAAACCTCTAAAGTAACAGATAATTCGGAAATTTGGTTATACGGTTAAACTTTTGATATGGCCATGCGCAGCACAAATAGTTTTAAATCATACTTTGGTTAAACAATGCATATTTCTTTTGTTTTATTTATGTATTAATTAATTGAGTTAGAAAAGTGATAAGCATATGTATATTTACTTTTGCCGCTAAGATAATTTCTATTATGTGAGCACACCCTTAATTTGTATCCTAAATTCACCACTGTACAGTAGAACACACTAGCCTATATATCTCCCTCTCGAGTGCAGCGCGAGTTGACGCGCCAAGGCCTACTAGCAACAGAGCTGCAAGCAGAGTGGCAGTGTGAGTCGTACCGAGAGTTGAAGCACACATAGCCATCTCTCTCGTTGTTTCTCCACGTAAGCTTTTTGTAGCACTAGCTTTCTAGTTGCAACGATGGGGTTTATCAGCGGCGAGGAGCTCGCCGTGACGCTGGCGCCGGTGGCCGTGTACTGGCTCTACTCGGGGATCTACGAGGCGTTGGGGAGCGTCAGGGCTCTGGACAGGTACAGGCTGCACTCGAGGAGGGACGAGGAGAGCAATAACATGGCGTCCAAGAAGGAGGTGGTGAAGGGCGTGCTGCTGCAGCAGGCCATCCAGGTCGCCATCTCACTTGCCGTGCTCAAGGTTTGTCGTCTCACAACCCTCGACGTTCAGCTAGCTAGCTTTTGATTGTTGAGTGATCTTTGTTTGGAACCTCCTGCTGTAGATGGAAAATATTACTGTGTTTATCCATAATGCAGAGAGCAAGAAAAAAAAAAGCAAATCCGTCGCATTATGGACGTGACGGCATACTGGTACACCACTGAGTACAGTCGCTAGCTCTAGCGGTTTCTACCCCACATCAGTAGGTGATACGGCTGCATTGTTTAAGAAGAACCCCCTGATTCACCCATATCGGCATATCTGCAGACTGCAGTGCCTAGCTTCTTCCGGCAAGAAGATGAACAACAACAGTGCAACACTAACTTCGCATCACCCTGCACTCCTGCCTGACAAAACGCATTAATCGATCAAGAGTAACCTTGGCCCTTAAACTACACTACAGGTTCTGTACACGCGTGCGCACGGTGGAGCAGAGCACAGCTCGTGATACGTGATAGTTACAAGGCTGCCTAGTTACAACTGGTTGATTGATCTGGTCTTTCTTTTATCGATCTTACGCAGCTGACAAGTGAGAAAGACGGTGGCGCCGGCGACGTCAAGGCCGGTCACGCGAGCGCCCCGGCAGCGGCGCCATCGTCGTCGTCGGCGGCGGCGGCGCTACTGGACGTGGCGGCGCGGTTCGGGGTGGCCATGTTCGTGCTGGACGCGTGGCAGTACTTCGCGCACCGGCTGATGCACTCGAGCCGGTACATGTACCGTCGGTTCCACTCGTGGCACCACCGCGTCGTGGCCCCCTACGCGTTCGCGGCGCAGTACGGCCACCCCGTGGACGGCGTGCTCACGGAGGCGCTCTCCGGCGCCGCCGCGTACCTCGCCTCGGGCCTGCCCCCCCGCGCCGCGGCCTTCTTCCTCGCGTTCGCCACCGTCAAGGGGATCGACGACCACTGCGGCCTCCTGGTGCCCTGGAACCCGCTGCACGCCGCGTTCGCCAACAACACGGCCTACCACGACGTGCACCACCATCTCAGCGGCGGCCGGCGCAACTTCTCGCAGCCGTTCTTCGTGGTCTGGGACCGTCTGCTCGGCACGCACGCCGGCTACACCGTCACCGCGCGGGAGAGGAACAACGGCGGCGGCCTCGAGGCCAAGCCGATCTGCAACGATCGCCACGTTCTCCTGTAATGTCAACCTGTTTTTGCTGAGACTTTGTTTGTAGCTACCAGCCGTAGTGTCCGTCACGTTGCTGTGTACAAAAGAAAGTCTTCACGGCAAATACTTTTTCAGAAAACTCAAGTGAAGTCTTGTCACAACAACTTTGCATCTGAATATATAGTAGTATCTGACAAATGACACGGGTAGACTGATCAGCAACAGGCTGATCAAGACGACGGACCTAGCTAGCGCCCCCATGTTGTACAATGAAAAACGTAGTACACACTCCCATGTACAAGGAAAAACGTAGTACATGATTTTCGATTTAGGGGGGGCAAAACTAAGCATCTGAATATAGCTACTGGAACGCATTATAGGAACACTGAAGCTAGCTACAAGGGTAGTCCAGATGGTCGCTGCAGTTGGTGGAAGCGACGGCGGACAGCTCCAGCTTCCCCGTCCACTCCTCGCCTGGCTTCAGCGTGATGGCTCGCTCGACTGCGGCAGCGTCCACACAGAGCATCTGCTTGTACTCCTCGTCGCCGAAATCCGCCATCGTTTTCGACTTCTTGTCCCATGGGTTCCAAACAACTGATAGCCAAGATAGAGAGCATGAAACCCATTGTTTATTTATGATTACCAGGACAGAAAGTAATTTTTCATCCATCCGGCTTAACAATGCTAAAACTGGTTTGGAGTGGTACATGAAGGAAATCATCTTACCGACGTCAGGAAGCCCTTCTTTCCTTACAATGAAGGTGCGTTTCTTCTCATGGTCAAGCACAGCAATTACGCTTGGGGAACCAACGTAGACTCTGTCAACCTGTAAACATGGTTACTTTTTATGAATCAGTAAATCTGTTGTCATGCGCATCATTTTGGTGCAGAAGTTCACAACACACAACTGAGGATGAAAGGACTGACCAAATTCAGATTCAAGATCATTAGCTATTTAGTGTTCAAATGCAAGCACGCGGTATAGGCAGGCTTGCTATAGTATACCGACAAAATGCAACACCCATCTCTACCAAAGAAATGTAAGACCTATAAAGTTGGGAGTAAGTACACAAACATATAAATAGTGAAAATTTACCTCAGACTCAAATGTTATAGCATCTCCTTGTTCTGTAAAACGTTCTCTTTGGCTAAGGTTGTCAAGATAATCAAGTGTCTCCAGACCTTCTATTCTCACCTCACTGCAATGAGAAAGGTGCAGCACACCATCTTATGCACATTGTTCATCAGAAAATCACAAAACCCCAAATGTTCTATTGATTGTGAAAGCATGAGATGTACAGCTTCAATGGATGACAGGAAATGTTATGCTACATTATCTAAAAAAAAGGAAATGCTAATTGCTTATGGCATAAATATGTACTATACCTTAAGCTATTATTATATTCTACTGAGAAGGAATAATATTTGTAACTCGAAAGAGTGTATAGCATCAGCGGTAAGCACATAACATGAAATTCAGTGAGCAACAAGATTTATTTGCTCAAACAATGCCTTACCTGATGTCAGAGACTGAAAGATATGTATGGTAAGCAAACGAAAAACTGAATGGCTTCCCATTAACATTCCTGACTCGTGATACTAACGAGAGATCTCCATCCGTCGAAAGAGAAACTCTGAGACGGAATTCAAAGCTGGAATTCACATTATAATAAGTATATCAGACAAATGACAAATCTTCCGGAATGAATATGCAGATATCAAAATGCTCAACGAAACTATTAAAGCATTCCATCCACTATACGCTTGAAATAGTTCAGATTTACAGTTTCAAATCTCATCAAACAGAACATCTGCCTAACCCTAAACTCTTTTTTATTAATCCTTGAAAGTTCATCTATCATATTTATAAAATATATCACAGAATTAATGTAATATAGCTCGAGGTTGAAGTATTGAGCTTATTGCACGCCGAACATCCCTGTCCACATCAATAACAGGTGCACACTATTTAGACTTAAGATTTCCTTGGTAATAAAAATATATATTTGGTATAATATTTACTTTGGTACTAAAAAACCTTCGGTCTGAAGCAATATAATATTTAGTTTGTCCAATGTTTCTGATCCGAAAAGTAGTTTCTCTCATTTCTACCCAGTTGCTATATTCAACAGAATCAGTCTATTCTGATGAATAGTCATTTAGAAATTTTTATACCGAAGGCCCATAGAAGTACTTATTACTTTATGGCCTGAGCTATTTAACCAACCACCTCCCTGACACACTAGCTAACCAGAATTGGACATTTTACTCACCTAGCTGTAACAGACAAACTACTCAAGGACAGTTAAATATATATGTCCCCAGAATAAGTTATCATACCAGTGTGGCCAACATTTGAGATCATCTTCAGATGGCTTTAACAGAAGGTCAACAGAAACTTTGCCGTTGTTATCATTATGATTTAGTGGTGGAGCCTCATCATCTATGGCCCATAGCCTGTTCCTTGCAAATCCATGCTGCTCCAATGTTCCACAATTTCCAAACTGACAAAGGTTTTACAGTTAAAAACGTTCATTTTTTCACCAGTTCAGAAGTAAAATTGCATCCCCTCAAGGGATGAAAATC
This sequence comes from Oryza glaberrima, assembly GCF_000147395.1. Taxonomy (NCBI): domain Eukaryota; kingdom Viridiplantae; phylum Streptophyta; class Magnoliopsida; order Poales; family Poaceae; genus Oryza; species Oryza glaberrima. The sequence goes on from NC_068326.1 coordinate 24,446,734, forward strand.
CATCTCCCAAACTGGTGCAGATGTGCACTTTTCACTGCAAACATATAGGGAATATTGCACTACCTGTGGAAAGCATATGGGAATTCCACCACGCATCGCTTTTGGTGGCTTGAAGATAGCCTGTATGTACACACAATAGCTATCAAAAATCTTAAAACTAACTGAAAGCACGCAAATTATAATGTGTTATTATATCTACTTTTCTAGCACACAAATATTTCAGAAACAAAGGAGAATCCAAGGCCTTAAGCAGGTAATTCAGAGGTAGAGAAAAAAGAAAACCAAATTTGAGCCTGTAATTTACCACCCTAAATTAATAATAGATTAGTCTCTCCTTTCAAAAAAAAATAAATAAATAATAGATTAGTCTCATACTCTCATTATACAGTATGCCCCAAAGAAAGGCTTCTACTGTTTTAAAAAAAAAGTCTACCTTTCTTTTACCCAATCACAAACAGACGAATTTCAGTTCACATGCATGTCTATCAGAGAAATTTCAGCACAAGGACGTTGCTCCAGCATAAATTGCATCAACTAAGCGCAAAAAAAAAAAAAAGGAACACGCACATTCCGGCTGCAATTATGCAAGTACTTCGTACATCCACAAGAGAGAAACCTGATGAAACCAAACCCTTCCCCAACCACATCGCACGAATCCGATCATCAGTTGCAGAAACAACCACATTGCCAGGAAACAGAGGCAGGATCGGTATGCAGAGGCCTCACCTTGCTGCTGGTGAAGAGGAGCTCCTCGCCGCGGTCGTTCCTCCAGGAGACGACCTGCCCGCCGTGCAGGCTGACCTACAACCACCGCATCAACCCAAGGGACCCGCATCAGAGTAGCGCGTGCGCAGGAGATAAAATGCCGGCGAGCTAATCTAATCGCCAGCCAGAAACCCGCAAAAAGAAGAGTGAAAATTTGCGCGGCGACTCACCAGGACGGACGCCCCCCGCGGCGACCGGATCATGACCTGGTCGGCGCCGTTCCAGTCCTTGGTCACCTCGAACCCCGGCCTCTGCTCGGAGTAATGCCCCATGCTCATCAACCAATGGCAGGAGCGAGAGAGCACACGAACCCACCCCACACGATCGTCGCAAGAACTTCGCTGGCGCGCACGAACGCACGCACGCAACCCACAAGACTACGACGACGACAACCACCACTTGTACCACTACTACTACCCCCTCCCCTAGTACCGGCCTCACCAATACATCGCGCAAAGCAACGCCACCGCCACCGCCCCCCAGAGGGTCGCCATTAGAACAGTTCGGATGTCTACGGCTCCCCCAACACTTCCCTTGCGAGCAAAAGCAAACCACCCCCTGAATCTCGTGACCGCAAAGCGCCACGGCTTTTCTCTCCTCTGTCCTAGCTTAGTTAGCCTTTTTTTTCCCGCTGCTGCTGCTGCTGCGCGGTGCGCGCGCACTCACCAACCACCCGCGCCCGCCCGCGCGCCGGGCTCCCCTACTCCTACCACGCTACGACGACGCCCGCAAGGCAAGAAAGCAGGATACGGCGAGCTACAGCCGGGAGGGGGAGAAATGGAGAATGCGGCATGGATCTCTACGTTTTTTTCTCTCTCTCCGTCTCTCGGTCTCGGAAAAGCGGCGTGGCGCGCGGGTCACATGGCGAGGCGGCGAGAGCGCATCATGGGAGCCACCTCGGCAACGCCATGGGTACGTGGGGCGGGGGAGCCGCGGGCCGGGGGGCGGGGGAATCCAATAAAGGCCACGGGGGAACAGCTGGAATCCGAGAAGAAGCGGATGGAGCGAATGCGAATCAGGTGGCGCGCGGGCGGGCGGGCGGCGTGCGGGGCGGAAACCCATATGCGTCGCTCACCCGCAGCGCCGACCCGGCTCGCTCGCTCGCCTCCAGACGACGAGCGAAGCCAGCGAGACCAGCTGCTGGGGACAGCGTCGCAACGGAATCCGAGAGGCGCGGACACGTGCACCGGCGGGCGCCACCTCGATCAAGTGGGAACAGGCGTGTGCAGACATCGCCCGACCGCTTAACATTTTCGCTCTGTACACGCATATGACGATATGATTAGTACTGTTTTTTCCTATATGATATACTACAAATGAATTGTTTCTTTATATTTTAGAAAAATTAGATATAAGTTCTTACGTTTTGAAACGGATAGAGTAGTTTACACTACTTTAATAGGTTTAAAAGTATATATCTGTATTTTACTAGTTTTTCTTGAACACGTAAAAGAATTACACGTCAATATATTAGAAAAAAAGAATAATTGTTACACAACACATTAAGCCAGACCGACTTATGCTAAAAGAGGAGGGAAACAGAAGACCAAAAGAAAAAGACTCGGATACTACGACACTAAACATCGGGAAGGGGGTGTATTTTACTAGTTCATAGCCCTCTATATCATCTGCATACAAGATACAACTTCAAGAAACATTGGAGCATTTTACTCATGTTGCATCAATCAGTTCATTTAAAAAGAGTACCAATTTTATACTTTTCATAATATGTACGATATAATTTTATTTTAATTTATTTTTCATAAAGCAGTGCGAGTGTCAACATGGGCTATAAAGGTGCTAGATTTGACCAGATCACCAGAGACGACAAGGATAGCAATTTGTGGTGAGGATGCAATGCTCAACAAGGCGTGTTTTGTCAGTGGCACCGAGCATGACCTCGACGGTGGCCAGGGGCAATATGCGGCCAAGGACAACGAATGTGTCAGAAACTTGAAGGATATGTAGTAATCTTATAGGGCATCGACGGATCTTCAAGATGGTCCGGACCACCCAAAAATGTGTCGGCCCAAGACATGCATAGGTAGGTATGGTAAAAAGAAAACTAAAGTTGAAGTGACGTACGTCAATTCGTTTCTGCTCCTTCTTTGCGACCGCGGCTCCGCCTCATGCCCATCTCGTACAATTGAGCAACGACCTATCGTACCCATGCCTAGGGTTAGGGTTCCTACCTCTTGGTTTGCTCGGCTACTCCTTCGTTTCCTGGTTTCCTGTTTACACATTCCCGCCGTCTAACCTATAGTGATCAAGTGACGACAGCAAGGCAGCAAGGGCAGGACGCGAGTGCACCGGCCGGTGACGGCACGGTGTCACAGTGTGCAGGGACACATCAAGAAAGAAAGGCAAGTGGCCAAGGGGTAAGTGATTATTGATTAGCTGAATAGGTCTTCTAGACTTATACTCTTCTTTTCAATTTTTTCCTTTGGATTCTTCTCATCTCAAAATGTACTATTGTATTACGGATTGTTAAGACGTGAAAAAAGATGAAAATATTACATCTTTCTTTAGTAATATGGAACATAGAAGAATGCTTCTTGATTGCCTCCCACAGTTATATCAGAAGAATAAACTCAGGAATAAGATGATGGGGTAACCTTCTTCAAACTTTTGTAGCCGTATAAGCTTCTTCAAGTCAAATTTCTTACTTAACGTTAATTTTAAGATGTTTGTAAGATGATAGTAATATATCATGATGCATTTTTGGCCAATTCTATTAGATATACATGTATTGTATATGTTGGCATAGTTATATTTGTGATGTTTAATTTTTTTTCTATCAGTCGGACCACCCATGCCCTTCTAGATACACAACTGTCGCAGGTCATACGGAGCAGCAAATAAAGAGAACAACCATGAGAAGATGGAGTGATTAAAAATGCATATAAATATCCGCTAGTCAATTTTACCTCGTATGTTTTTAAAAGACAGTGGCTAGATAATGTGAACAATGCAAAAGGAGATTACTGGATTTTCCGTCACCTTAAATATTCACATGTTTCAGCCTACATGTTTGGGTTTCGAGGGTTAGGAGGTGATGAAGGTAGTAGGAAGCAACAAGGGTGGCTTTAGAGGATGGCCTAGGACGTGGTGGACACAAGTAGACAACAAAGTGAAGCCATGAGTTTGGAGAAGGGTAGTAGCAGGGGCATCATATCTACAAAAGGTTAGGAGGCAGAGACGTCTCCACGGCATGAACTTTATGTTGCTAAGACAATGAAGAACAACAGGGGCTAGGGCACCTTGCCACTTATTAACTTCAAGAGAAAGGTGCCCGGGGGGGGGGGGGGGGGGGGGGGGGGGAGGGGTAAGTCGAGATCGGTTTGGTAGGCCTCGCTGGTGCCATTTGCGGGCTCTTGCACTAGCAAGGCAGAAGGAGGCGATGCATGTGGGGAAGAGACAATGGATTACGAGGGAAAATGTGATTACGTCGATCGACAATAATGTAGGAAAATAAGGAGATACAGTTAGAGAAACATGTGTTACATGAATCTTAAAATATCTTCCTATCTAAAATTGGATGAATTTAAAATAGGTATATAAACATTGGACATTCTCTAGATTTAATCATTCTCAAATGTTGGACTAGCCGTTTTCTTTTTACTAATGGAAATGGCCTACTGTGGTGTTTGAATCTTCTGAAGATGAAGATAAAGATTAAGTATTTTACGCAAAACGAGGTGGTAATAATATGTGATTAATTGAGTTTTAATTATTACAAACTTGAAAAATGGGTTAATTTGATATTTTAAAACAATTTTCATATAGAAATTTTTCGCACGAAACACACCGTTTAGTCGTTTAAAAAGCGTGTCACGAGTATCCAAAATTTAATTCTTTACTTGCAGAAGAAATGAACAGGGCCTTTGGCCAAGATACATAATAGTGGTATTGTTGCGCTCCTTAGGCCCTGTTTGATTCAGCTTAGGATTATTATAATCTAGATTATTATGAGTAAGCTGAAACAAACAAGTAGATTATTATGCTAGATTATTATAATCTATAAGCCAGATTACTATAATCTAATAATCTCCTCTAGAGGAGCTTTTTCTATATTATTGAGTGGCTAAAGACCCACTACCCTTAGATGCCTCTAATAATCCAGAGAAACAAACAACTCGTAGCTTATTTTATATCAGCTTATTATAATTCAACTTAGAGTAATCTGATTTAATAATCTAGATTACAATAATTTTAAGCTGAAACAAACAGGGCTTTAATCACTTCTGTATTAACAGATGAAAGCTGTATTAACAATTTTCCACTCGTACGTGGCGTGCGCCTGCCTGTTTGCCCATTGCCATGAGCCCTTGAGGCCTTGACAGGTGAAAATTGGTTAGCATGTTCGGACTCTGGGTCGTGGTGGTGAGCTAGCGGCCGACCCGTTTGCAGCAATTGGATGCATCGATATTACCAATTCAGTCAAGGGTCACGCGGGTGCTAGTCGAGTCAAAAGAAAGCCGGCCTAATACCGTGCAGGGCCCAAGCTAACAGCACAGCACTGGACCATGCGTCAATCCAACCACGCAGTCAGATCAGCTCATCAGCACCGTACAAGTACGACCTCACCAAAACCATCACGAAATTCACGCACCTCTCTCTCAAGCCTGAATTTGCTGGCACAAACCATGGCACTTGAGTCACTCTGCCATACTGATACCGTTTTAAACGTAGGAGTAGTTAGAATGCCCAAGTTGTTTCAAGCCTGAATTTGCTGTCACAGTGTTGTCTCACACATGCCCATAGTCATGGCAACAGCATGGCGGATGTATGGGAGGTGCAGGAGCAGCAACCGGAGATTCCCTTGCCTCTGTTCTCGCTTTCAACGGAGTACAGCGCTTCCGTCGACAAGACGAATGGCATAGGACGCCGGCGAGTAATTGCCCACCGGCCACCGCATAGGGATCATCGCTGATGCAACCGTGTGATCTTATCGATCATCAATAGAGAGCCGTATCAACAGAAAGCCGTAAAGAACGTGTCGTACGCCAAGGACAGAAGCGAACAACCACCGGTGTTGATCGCATCGGCTACAATGTTATGTGTCGAACTAACCAAAGAAAAAGAAGACGTTTACACCCGTAGGAGAGAAAAATGGATCATCCAAAAGCAGGTAAAGGTAAAAGATCAAAGCTAGAAGGCTTTCTGTCAGTGTTACAGTATTTACAGAGATCAGTTTGATATGAACAACGCGAGCCAGCACTGATGTTACAGATCTACGAGAGTAGAGTAAAAACTCAGGGAAGAACTGACGGCCAGGGGGGCATTCATATCCCGGTGGAGCGGTTGGAATGCTCGTCTAAAAGGCAGCTACTAGTAATTTACAAGGGCGAATACAGTGACAAAATCGTACCTACTACTTCGATGTTAATCGTGCGGGCAGGTTGAGCTTATAAAATTCACCAGGCCACATGCTGCGTTTGAGCACGAACGGCGGGAGGGTCAAGTCGTTAAGATTACCTTGCGGCTACAGCATCAGTCGCCAGACCAGAGCCCAGGAGCTGACGAAGCTTGGGCGTGGCAATGGCATGATCCATGTGCCCGCTGCTTCTCGGCGTGCCAGTCTTGTCTATCATTGACAGGAAATTTTCGACGCCTCGAGCTTGCTGTGCTTTTGTTTTGACTGGAGGCACTTCTTGTGCTTCATCAGGCCCGGTTTCCGTTAGTTTCTCCTGTTAAACAAGGCGCATTTGAGAGAAGAAAAAAAAGGACTAGTGCTCAATGAAAATAGCTCCAATACTCCAATGATCATATCGTTAGAAAAGATGTTTACCATTAGAGCAGAATTCTCTAATCTAAGTTTCTTGGAGCTTTCCGTTAGCCTGCTTATTTCACGTCTAAGGGATGTGTTCTCCGCAGTCAATAGCTCTACTTTTCTAGCCAGTTCCTCAGTCTCGGCCTGTTAGAATGAAAGAATATCATTATTGTACAAGTATGGTTTAATTTCTACTAGAGTATGGAATACTGAAGGGGATACCACAAAACATTACAAGTTAAAACTAGCTAAGCATCTTATTATACCTGCTTCCTCAACCTTGACCTCCGAGCAGACTCCCTGTTTGATTGCTTCCTTCTCTCGCGCTTTGATTCCTTATCATCCTGACAATTTATTAAGGATTATAGGTCTATAGTTTAATTCAAGAAGAAACGATCCCATGAATCGAAAGCTGAAAATTCCTGATCTCAAGAGTGAATCTCATTTTTTATTGAGTATCTAGGTACTTTGCATTTAGGTGTCCTGACAGTGGTGTTTGGTGAGGTGTTTTGTTGCTATCTCAGGGTGTCCTTCTGGGACGGGTCTTGTTCTGTTTCTCTCTGGAATGAATGTGTAGTTCTTTTTTAAAAGAAAAAAAACGCAAAGAGCTCCAGCAATCTATTTAGCAAAACCATACTAGCGACTCGAGAATTAATCCCAAAAAATAACAGCAGTAATAAATAAGGGATGTTGTATTCTCAAAAAAAAAAGGATGTTCTACTGAAGTCGTGGTAGTGGAAACATTAAGAAATTTGATTGCTTCGTCCAAGTATGGATCATGGTTCACTCCACGAAGTTAGTGGCGCCTTTTCTAAATGATAATTTGCTGGCACTTTAACAAGAAAAAAAACTGCAACTGGCATACCTTAGTTGGCACTTCAGTTACTGGGGTGGCAATGACTCTGAAGTCACTAGCAGTGCTCACGTCTGGTTTGATTGCTGTAACCGGAATGCATAGATTTGGCAAAGCTGCTTGTTCGCTAGGTCTATCATTAGGTGTTAAAGCTCCACCAGTTTCCACGCCTGGAGAAAAGGAAAAACAAAAACCAAATCACCTCTTAGTGTTGCTTAGTGCTCAGAATATATGGCCTTCTTATCATCTGAAAACTTAAACAGAGGATTATATTATGTTTCAGTTATCAATTAGAGAAATAACAAGAAATGCCGCAAAATTCACGATGAGTCATTGAACTGGATATTATAAAAATCAAGTACCAGATGATACCAAGATTGAGTACCTGATTTAGGCCTATCATCTATGCTCCTTTTCTTGGGAGTTCCACTTGCCTGAATAATGATGAAATATATCAGCATGTTAAGTATAAGCTTGCTGGCTCAGAACATCTTCAATGGCATTAAATAACTACAGAACAATACCTTCTGGTTGTTTCCATCACTGGATCCTTCTAAGCTGCAATCTCCACTGCATTGGCAGCATCAGATGCACATGAAATCAGTTTGTCACTCATAATAGTTGTATATAAGTTGAACTATCAATCTGGTTATCGTTTTCATTTTGTAAAATCCTGTATCACCTTGTTTTTTCACTGTTGCCACTGCCAGTTGACACAGCCGCACCATCAATTTCCTTCATTTTCTTATTTGAACAGTTATCCTTGCTGTTGACAGACTTTGCTGGCTCCATGCTCAATGGGCTCACCATCTTGATAAAAATATAAGATAAACAATCAATAACAGAAGCATAATTAAGATACTAGCAAAACAATTAGCAATTCAGCACAGAACGTTCACACAAGTGAAGCAAGAAAGACATTAAAGAAAAGAACAATTGAACAAATGATTTAAAAATACATATATACTTCCACAGAAGAAAAAAAAAATCCAGCTTCCTTCTACAGAAAAAATGGCAATATATGAATGAATTTATTTTCATGTAGAGATAATTCGTCTGCAAGGATAGGTTTTCCAAGTTCCAACTACATATCATGAATACTTCGAACGGCAGAAATCATTCGTGTTAGTTCTGCTCATAGAGAAGTTTCCATGTTAACATGGCTTTATGCAAGCATTTTAACAAATTGGATATCGCTTTAATTCCAAAGCGTGATAGTTGACTCAAATCCATGGTGCCTTCCATGTTTAGTTAAATGCAATGTTCTGAAAAATAGATAGGTGAACAAAATGAAATGCTTACTAGGGGCATGAACGGATGTGAAAAAGCTCCACCAGGAGGATAAATTGCGGCATATGGCTTCCCAAAAGCGGATGGCACCAGAGGCTGTAGAGGCACAGGGAAATAACTTAGAACTCTTAAAGATAAGAATGACACCTGATACATGGAGAGTAAAGTCAAAAACCTGAGGACCCCAGATAAATGGAGGAGGGGTATGACCAGCGGCTATTCCAGGGCTAAAAAATGTTGGTGGCAAGATCCCTGGGCCGTAATATGCCTGTGTTGATTATGATACCTTAAATTTAGTTACTCAGTTCAAAGGAAAATCCAAACTTCAGTTATCAGGAAAATATAGATTGTCAGACACCTAACCTGCATATTTGACCAATCAAGGTATGGACTAAGGGCTGGATGATCCTGCAAAGTAATACAGTTGCTACTTAGGCACCTTTAAGGATTCCACCCCTTGTCAATAATGTGGCTAATTGACAAAATCATGCTTCGCAGCTGTTTGATGCAGCCCTAGCACATCTAAAACCTCAAAGCGGATTTATGTTGTCAAATAAAAGAAGAAATGCCAATAATCAATTTGACATCTTGCTCGTGCAATGTTGTCTGTGCCCATATTTGGCCTTGGTTATCTACTTATATGCGTTTACCTTAGGGGGCGATGGTGCTTTCCCCATCTTCTGAGTAACTACAGCTTCGTCATTTCCCATGACTTTTTATGAGTTCCTGCATATTTTCATCGTACAGATTGGTCATATGCTAAACCATATCATAAGTACTGAAAATAGTCACACAAAAAAGTATGTTTCAGTAAAAAATATAATTCACTAAATGCACAGATATGAAACTCTTGCAGGCCCATAGATATCGCACAATCATGTACAAAAACCACTAGACACACCTAGCTTGTGCAGGCATTCCTGTACAGCAATCCGACACTTAAAATTCCTCCTTTCCAATGAGCCATCACGGCGTCACTGCTTCATCGTCTTACTCATCTCTAGTCTCTCCTACGCCATCCTCCTTCTTCGCCTCTAGCGGGATTGGGTGACATAGGGTAGACATGTCACAAGGTGACATAGGGTGAATCTTGGCCCTTCAAAACAAATCCAACGGCTGAGATTCATCCACGTCATCACGAGTAAAAATTTTACTCGCAGATTTACTCAGGAGTAAAAATTTTACTAGGAGTAAAATTCCTGGAGTAAAAGTTTTACTGGGAGTAAAATTTTTACTCATGATGACGTGGACGAATCTCAGCTGTTGGATTTGTTTTGGAGGGCCGAGATTCACCCTATGTCACCCAATCTGAATCCCTACTCCCCCTCCCCCCCACAACCCACTCCCAACACCAACACCACCGTATACACCCCCTTGCCAACCCCCGCCTACCACCAGCGTAGGGCGCCACCTCTGCCCTAGGCAACTACCACACCAACCCACACTAATATACATTGTTGTGAGAGATTAGTGTGCCGGAGAAAGAACCGGAGTACCAATCCCTGCAACAAATTGGAGGGATGGAAATTCAATCCTCACATAAAAATCTAGTCGTGCTTTCAATACTGATAACAAGAGTACAACACACTATCTCCAAGAAAATTAAATTAATCCAAGATTACGACAGCCACCATCCCCCCCCTCCCCCCCCCCCCCCCCCCCCCCCCAAAGCACTCCACAAACAGGACAGGATTAACCAGTTGAAAGCAATTCCAACCAAAAGCTGACTAGACTAGGTGAAAGCTCCGGTATCCAACGTATGCACAAGGCCAGGTGACACCTGACTACCTGAGACTGAGATGACAAGGGCAGCCAGGGCGGGCACCAATTTTACAGTCTTCCAAACCGCACAAACCAGGGGTCCTATGGAGCGCAATAATTTTACACTAACAGTCCACTTGTTACCTAACAAATAGTGAAACCGGGAAAATCGGCGTTCCAATTACTCAACTCTCACCTTTTCCCATAAATAATTTCATTTCTGTTTGAAATAACGAAAAATATACTAGTAGTAAACTTAAGAAACGTGTACACGCTTCCTACGTGTGGCCATAGGATTCGCTTTTAAACCCGACAGGAAGCAAAAGAAAGCCGAACCAATGCATTTGAATCACTGCTACTACGACAGTTTTGTTTTTTTTTTGGAGGTGAATTGCTACTACGACGACAGTAGAAGTATGATAATATACTCGCTACAAGATCGAACAGAGGATCTTCCGGAGTCCGGACGAAACGCGTTAAAATTTCAGGGACGAACGAGGGAGGGCTTGGGCTTCCTGGCTCCTGCTCTCCGCTACTACAAACCTTCACCCTCGCGGAGAAGTGCTAAAACGAAAGAGAAGACGAACCAGGGGCCGGGCATTGCGCGTGAACACGGAGAGGGAGGCAGAGATCGGCCGCGCCGCGCGTACCTTGGATGGATCGACGCCCGCGTACGGTGCAGATCGGTGCGGCGGCGCAGGAGCACGAAGCCGACGGCGCGAGCGTGGAGGTGGTGGGTACTGAGGCTGAGGCGCGCTTCCTTTCTCGTCTGCGTGCGGCGGGGTGCTTTGATTTGACGGGAGGGAGAAGGCCTTGCGGGGAAGGGGATGAGTGGGGAGGCGGCGCGGAAGGAAAGGGTACCACGTCACGAGACACGTGTCGGCTCGTGATACACGGGGTAGGCCCGAGCGCGGGCTGTTTCGCTACGAGGCACCCGGTTCGTGTACCCACAGAGTTGGGTGCAGTTTCGTTAACAAAATCTGTTATTATACAGGTAAACAGATTCACAGATATGCGTCGATTTAGCAAATACTTTTTTAGTCGCTATCTCTAAATTGTAACTGTGAGACCTTAATAAAAAAAATCACGCATTCTCTCAGATGTCTATATTTCTTTATTCACTTTTAATAATTGTAATAGTTATTATCATCGTCATCATCATTATTCTCCGAGAAAAATAAAATATCATTGTTAGAGTACATGAGGATGACATGTGGGCCATCCTATGAATAATGGCGTTCGTTGGGTCCCTTGCGGAAGCGCCGGTGTAGAGTGGGTGGGTGAACCGGGCAACGTGGCGGATAGTTTAATTCTTGAGTCACGCTGTCACCCGTTGCTTCCGGCACACGTGTCTCTACCGGAGCGGCTCTACGCGTCCACCCGCGCCTCCCACGAGGGCCAGCTGGGTAGCCCAGTCATGTGGGTGACGTGGTTTGCTGCTCCGCCCCCTCCTGGGCCCCACCAACCGGGGGGCCGAAGGTTCTCCACTGCGTACACGCACGCAGGAAAGGGTTCGGCGCCGTGGCATCTCGGTGATCAGCTGCATGCGGATTTGGCTTAACTAAAGTCAGCAGATCTGCTTTATCAGCACATAGAGTATAGAATTAGTTTTTTTTTTCTATCGTTTCATCAGCAATGGTTATAGTATATTTGATAAAAATTCACGGGCCGGTTCGTGACATAGTCGTGGGCGGCAATTTGCAAAAAGTGTGCTCTTCTAGTGACAAATACGAACTAGTACTCGTGTTCTGTGTGTAGCTAAAAATATTACTAGCTCTAGCTACTACGTGTTCCTTAGTTTTGATACACGTAGATCGCTAGCACGAGTGGCTGGTTGATCCCGTGCTTGATTTCGGTGGCACACGCTGCAACCAAGCTGGAAGTGCAACAGATTTCGAGATCACCATCTAACGTGCAATTGGAGCTCGGAGATGCCGTGCACGGCGCGCCACGTTGCACGGTAGCTAGGCCCTAGCTCGCGCGTGCGCGCAGCTGCAGCTGCGTCGCGATCGGGTTGCCTTCTGGCCACGTAGCCCGCTATTCGCGTGCCTGCGTGCGTGTTGCCCGTGGGGCCCAGAGGTAGCGTGCAAAAAGATTAGAGAAGAGCCAACGACAAGGCGCCAGATCGCGGGGCCTCCACGTTATCAGCTTATCCTGTACCGTGACCGTCTCAGGATGGGAATGGTTAGGACATGTGGGAATGGTTAGGACATGGATCCAGCCTAAACCGTTTTAAATAAGTTTGTTGTACTATGGTTTAATACGGTCAATCCATTATGACTTTATTATATCAATAGATTATCTATGGATATATAAATGGATCATCTACGCTCCTAATAGATAAAAAAAAGAAGCTCTTATTGCATGCATGTAAAACTTGGGCCTGAAATTTTTAGACTCACATTCACATTATAAAAACATATCAAACTTAATTGAATTTTATAGAGATGATTTATTATATGGAGAAGCAACTTTGTTCAAATTTTAAGTCATTTAGACATATGGGGCCCACGAGCATTACTAAGATTTAAAAATTCTAGTTACATGTGTATAAAACTCGGACCTAAAATTTTTAAACTCACGTTCACACTATAAAAACTTGTTAAATTTAGTTGAATTTTATAGGAATGATTTATTATATAGAGAAGCAACTTTGTACAAATTTTTAAAATATTTATACATGTGAAGTTATTTTGGATCGAACCTCTTAAACCTTAGGTTCTAATGCTTTGAGCCATTTGGTCCATTTATATTTTTTGGACCGACCTTAAAATCCGTTAGGACAAATTTACGAATAGATTTAGTGGATAAATGGATCGACTCTACCCATTCCCATCCTGATGCCCGTTTGACCGGCTATCATCGCCGGCGACACCTAATCACCTGCCCTGAAACGGCGGTATATACTGATTGGTGAAGGAGACGTGATGCTGCGCCACTCCACGGTGGCACACTTGAAGATTCCGTAAGAAGGCAAAGGCAAGATGCGATCTGGGCTCTTTCATACTTTTATGTAGACTCCCTCCTTTCCCTTTTTATCAGCGCCTAAACAAGATGAGACTATTCTCATTTAGAAAAGTAAGAATTAACCTCCCGAACTATCGCGGTCGATCGAATTAACCTCTTAACCCGAAAAACTAGACATTGCTCATCTTGAACTTTCAATACCGGACGAATTACCCCCCTCAACCCAATCCAGAATGGTTTTGTTCTACGTGGCCTATGCGTGGCAACCTAGTTAGCCGTTCTCTTTTAAAAAAATTAATGGGACCCACTTATCATACCTCCTCTTCACCTATTCCTAATCTCTCCCTCCCTCTCTCTTCCCCCTTCTCTCTCTCTCTCTCTCTCTCTCGGAAGCACGTGCGCAAGACGAGGAAGGGGAACCGGTCAGCGGGCTCCGGTCGGTGGCAAGTAGCGGCGGGCGGTAGGGCACGAGCGGCGGCAGCGTTTTCGGGAAGAAAATGGTCGACGATGGGCGGCGCTTGGCAGTGCAATAGGCAACGATGGTGTGCGGCCTAGAGGTGGTGGTATTTGTGGTCAACGACGAGCGCTTCAGTTTTGTCGCGATAATGGAGCCAGCACTGGCGACCCCGGGGGCACCCTCCTCGAGTTCCTCCGCTCCCGCACCCAATTCACCAACGCCAAGCTTCACGGGTGTGCTGCTATCGGTGTCGGTCGCCCGACGGCATCTTCACTACCTCCCACCTCCTCCTCGCCTCTCCGCCAGATCTGGAGGAGACGGTGGATGCCCTCCATGAGCTAGCAGAGACGTCCCCCGAGCAAACTCGAGCTCCTACGCACGGGATCGACGAGCCCCTGCCTCAAGCCCAACTCACCGTTGCTCTGCTGTCTTCAACGCCCTCCTCGCCAATGGCCCACCATCTCCAACCCCTACCACGCCATCCCCGTCACGCCCCACCATATCCTCCCGGCTGTCGGCCGTCGACCGCCTACTCGCCATGCTAGGGATAGGCGAGCTCGTGCAGCCCCCTTCCTCCCCTTCCATTCGGACTGGACCTCGCCGCCGACGCTATGTCCTCCTCTCGCCGAGAAGCAAAGAAGGGGGACAATGGGGATATAGAGAAAACAACGCTGACAAGCGGGTTCCACTGGTTTTTATTTGTTTTTACTGACCGTATCGCCACGTGTCTACCACGTAGGCTGAAAACCACTTTGGTTTTTGTTAGGGGGATAATTAACCTGGATTCAAAAGTTTATGGTGTCAAATGTCCCGTATTGCAGTTATGGGGGTAATTCAATCGACCTCCATAATTGAGGGGGTAATTCGTTCTTTTTTTTTCTTTCATCAATGTATAAGCTTGATGGCTGTTCGGTTTCCATACACTGATTGTTTGATCTGCATGCAGTAATTGCTTTCACATGCATGGTTTGGTAGCTCTCCAGTTTACATGGCCAATTGGTTCGTATGCAAAGGAACACAGGGACAGTCTTTGCGCCCTGGAGTAAAATGGGTTACGGGGTTATGCCTCTTTTTTTTTTTATCTTGTTGTCAGAACTCAAAACAAAAATACTGATCATCAGAAGAAAATAGAGGGAGTATATAGTTTGTTTTTCACCGGAACGGCCAATAAGACGTTGTATAATTTTTATTAGACATGTACAATGGGATGTGAGTGTTGTAAATAAAACAAGACATGTTTAATTTTCGCTAAGGTATATGAGAGAGATCGAAGAGAGAGAATGAAACTACTTCCTCCATTTTAAAATAAGTATACTCATCTATATCATATTGTTTAAATTAAGTGTACTATTTTGATACGGATAGAGCATATAAGGCATGTTTTTTCAGAAAAAATATTTTTTTTTAGAAATGTGAATGGTTTTTTCTGGAATGTGGGACCGGTAAGAACAGGAGGAGGATATGACTCTCTTTTCATAGTACTAGTAGGAGAGAGATTTCAAGAATTAATGCCATACAAAGGATAAAAATGGGTTATTCGTTGGCTCGAATAGCTATCCAAACGACACCCAGGCTAAGCGTTCCAACATGTGCACAGGAAGTCAGAAACTACTCTAAAAACCAACCACCATACATGCATTAGGCTGTGTTCGCATGAGCTGGATGGGAATTTATTCCCTCCGCATGGAAAACGGAGCGGTCCATTAGCGTGTGATTAATGAGAGCGGTCCATTAGCGTTTTCCGTGCGGGAAGGATTAGTTCCCATCCGTTGAATCCGAACACAGCCTTAGTTTGGATGCCTGAAGACCTCCATGCCGCCCTCTTCTCATAGAACACCTCCAGTTTAGTGATGAAGTTTAGTGATGTTCATAGAGATAGGGTGTGCGTCTATACATTCACAGGCGCGCTATGAGCGCCTACGTGTATACTGTGATTTTTTAGAAAATGGTTATGATAGTTGATGATAATAAGTGAAATTGGGTTTATGATAATTATTCAATAGTATAAGCGAGATATATAAATATTATAAAGTTGATAAGTTGATTTTAAAAGGTTTTGTAGTAAATACCGATGAAGAGTCCTTTCTTTCAAAGTAATTCACATCATTTAGAAGTTTATAAAATATATCCACGATAATTTATAATCTATAAAGAAATTGAACAAGCCCATTATCATGGTTGGTAGGTCGTGGAAGCTCTGGGTAAAAGCCTTGCTCAACCTCTAGCTATTGCTTGCATCGCCGATGCCTGCATGCGCCAGATCCCTATTTGGAGGTGTCGTTTAGAAGATCATACTCTATATTTTGGTGCTCACTGACTTGTGGTGGTGCATGTTTCGTTTCTTGTGGGTTTTATGACTTTTGTCGGTTCCCTTATAAATAATCATGATGTCGTAAGGTTTTTACCCGGTTTAAAAATAAAAACCATGCTAACTCCCTTGGTCTGAATTTTTTTAAAAAGAATTCATGCCTTGCCTAAAAGTAAAAAGAAGAGGATGCCCAATTAATCAACGATTTCAACAAAAAAATTATATTTAATTGACCGAGAGGATCTTGCATTTTGGTATAGTACGAAGCTAACATCTGTAGTATCATTTCTTGTTTTAACATATAGTAAAGGCCGTATTTCTTTAAAAAATACTTATCATCCATTCCCACACACAGCACTAAAGATGTATACTAGAGTCAAAATGGTTAAATCTAGCAAGAAATGATTGTCCGGTTTTATGTACTCTAGTCAAGTCAAGGGGAAAAAAAAGGGGAGTGTTTATTTTGCCTTGCCTAATAAGCAATTGCAACAATAAGACAACCGAGAAAATAGGTACACGACTCATCCATTTTGCATGGTGAATGCGAGCTACAAATAGATAGACACTATGACCCAGTTCATTTCTCGTAAAGATAAAGATTTTACCTTAGTTTTTATTACCACGCTTTTTAAACTATTAAACGACTTGTTTTGAGCGAAAACTTTTTATATGAAAGTTGCTTCAAAATATTAAATGTATCCATTTTTCAAGTTTGTAATAATTAAAACTTAATTAATCATATGCTAATAGCTTTTCTTTTTGTATGCCCATATTTAATCTGAATCTTTATAAGATTCGAACCCAATCAATGTTTACAATGAATATGGAAAGGTACATGTTCAAATTCGTTTGGACTAAACTCCATATTATATAACACCCCCAACTATGCTGTTTTTTTTAAAAGAGGGAATACCTTTTTACCAATATTTTTTCTGTCCTTTAATTAATTTAGCATTTTATTATTTAAACAATCATGTCCAGATTCGTTAAACTATTGTGTCTCATTTTCAACCAGGTTGAGTTTTTTCTTTTACGAAAGGAGTACCCTTTTACGAACCATATATATATTTTTTCTGTCTCCCTTAATAGAGCCTTTTTATTATCTAAAGGTTATATCCATGTACAACCCATCTCATTATGAATAAACATAAATATGTATACACCCTTTTGCAGCTCAGTATAACCTGCTACTAATACCAAAGTTGCCAAACGGAAATGCTTATTCTGCGAAATTCTTTACTAAACCACACCTATCAAAGATGTTGTAACAGTGGTGCTCAACTTAACGAAAAAACAGCTGTCGACAAAGCCACAGCGCCACAGACAGCGACCGAAAACGAGAGAGAAAAGATCACGGACCCATGGACCGCGTCCACGGAATGATCGACAGGGCAGCGGCAACCAAGGGCGGCACGTTGCCCCGCGCGGCTAGACCGCTAGTAGACTAGTCCCACGACTCCCCATCCCTCCTCCCTCTCTCGACCACTCCCGTGGACTCCTCTCTCCTCCCCTTCCCTCCCCTCCCCCGCGCGCGGTGGTGGTCGCCGGAGCGCAGCAGCAGCAGCAGCAAAAGGCCGCGAGGGCCGCCGTCGGGATCCCCGCCGCCGCCAAGATGAACGACGCCGATGTCGCCAAGCAGATCCAGCAGATGGTGCGGTTCATCCGCCAGGAGGCCGAGGAGAAGGCCAGCGAGATCTCCGTCTCCGCCGAGGAGGTCAGTACTTACCCCTCCCCTCGCCTCGCCTCTCCCCCGCGCGTCGAAGCTTCGGGAAGCCTCTCGATCCGCGCCTCCGAAGCTTTTCACCCGCCCGATCTGCCTGGTGCCCCCCCCCCCGTGATCTCGAAGCGTCGAGAGCTAGAAGTTGATACTTGATCCTACCTTGTTTCCGAGGCTCCGAGCGGTTTGACTGTTAGGTTTCGGTTTCTGGGACGAGAATTTTGTAGTCGAAGCGTCTAGGCAATAGGCTCCCTGGTTCCGAGGTAGATCGAGAGGAATCGGGATCCGGGGTGTGTCGCTTGAGCAGATCTCGGTGCGTGGATCTAGAAGCTTCCAGATCACGAGTTTCTAGTCCAATAAAGCTCGTTTTCTTACTTTGGACTAGGAAGTACTGCCACACTGGATGGTCAATTGTTCCGTTTCCGCCCTTCTCTGCTACTGGTTAGTCCGTACCTGAATCCAGTTGTGGCTTGAGATTGCGATAAGAGAGGCTAGTCTAATCCAAAGGTCTCTAGATCATTCTAGAAGCGAGATTTGGGCTTAAGATGAACTGAAACTTGAATAGGGTATGCTTGATCTGTTCACTCTCCCATTTCGCTTCTAGATTGTGCTAGAAGCACAACTGGAGGATAAGGTTAACAATGAGAAGACGGAAAGAGGTACTAGTACATGGTTAAAGGAAATCCTTGCAACAACTGGTCACCACCCTCCATCACCTGTCAACTTATGAGCTGTAGTTATCCATTACCATTAACCAGCCATAAACTTTTTTATTCCTATTTTTTATGTCAATGCAATCATAATGGAGATATGATGCATGAACACCTCTATTGCTTGTTGGCATGATGGGTTGGCCATGATGAATGTCAAGCAACATACTTGCTGAGTGGGCTGCTACTGTTATGATCATTTTTACTTGCTCTAGCTTGTCATTTCAGCTGAATACAACTGATCCACCTGCATGGTTTGATCGATCACCCCTTGGTGTGCATGATTGGCAATCATGTTTGCTACCAACAAGCATCATCAATTGTGCAATCATGTATCACGCCTTTTACTATCATAAGGTCCAGAGGACATGAACATGTTTAATATGCTTTCTGACTACAACTGTGCTGGAAGTATGATTTATTCTTGAAGCAACAGGGGCATCCTCATGTTTGTAATAAAAGAAAGTTTCATTACAATGAGTTATTAATCTTCTGGAAATACATGCTTGTTTTGTTTGCGTGTCCATTCTTTTCAACCCCACCTTTTATCAATACCAATGACTGACAACAGGTACTTGTTTGACGAGTCAGTTGTTCAGATTTTAGTAGGCTGTTTGGCTTTAGAAACCAAACCATCCAGTATGTCTTGATCAATCATGGGATGATCCCATGAATTTTCGTGGGATGATCCTTTCCTCACTTCTCCACTAAGTGTGTTTTTGAGGGATAGGTGATGATGGTCAAACCCATTCCGTTCCTCAAAGTAAACAAGTCATATAGGACTGAGTTGTCAATTAGCTCCTTAGTTGGCTGTGTGCATCCTTATTTGATGCAAGGCAGAGTTATACTTCCATCATCCGAAAAAAAAAGGCTCAATTAACCATCTCATTCCTCAAACCAGATAAACCACTATGCCTTTATCATTGCTGACAGTTGGTTAACCATTCTGATTTCCTTCCATATGTTAACTTATTTGTATAATGTGTTTGCAGGAGTTCAATATTGAGAAGCTTCAACTTGTTGAAGCTGAGAAAAAGAAGATCAGGCAAGAATATGAACGGAAAGAGAAGCAAGTCGAAGTTAGAAAGAAAATGTGAGACTTCGATTCCTCAAATTATTTATGTTTTCCTGTGTTCTCCGTATGGTCCCATTAACAGCATTTCATGTTGAGGATTTCTGCAGCATACAGTACATTACATCAATGCCTCAATACATTTTAGATACAGCTGGAATGCTGGATTCTCATTTGTGTGCAACATTAGTAGTAAAAGCTAGCTACAAACTACTTCAGCCACATGGTTAAATTGGCAGTAATCGTAATTTGACTGCACTGGTTGTTGAGACACTTAAAAATCAAATTCGGATGTGTAGTTCAGTGCAGTGAACTTCACTGATGAGTCGACTGTATTTTATTTTTTAGACAAAATTGTGTGAACTGCTGCTTGCAGTTCAATGTCTGTTGAAGTGAGAGTATGTATCAATCATGATCTGGATGTAATAAAAGTTGTACATTAACAATCTTAGGATGGAAAAAGTTAGAGAACTATTTGACAAAATGGTAATACAAAGTACAAACTGACATAACATGCATACTCAAACATTGTTAACCTTCCTTGCGTATTACATTTAATATGGTACTGATTGCTTGTTAGCATAGGTTTCATAGAATCCACCTGTATCACTATTTCTGGGTTTATCCATTTGTTAACTGATGAGGCCTTGTTTTCTCCTTTATCAGTGAGTACTCTATGCAGCTGAATGCTTCTCGCATCAAAGTGCTTCAAGCTCAGGATGATTTGGTTAATTCCATGAAAGAGGATGCTACAAAGCAACTCCTGCGTGTCAGCCACAACCACCATGAATACAAGAACCTTTTGAAAGAACTCGTCGTTCAGGTTTGTATGAAATGTTGAATACATCATCTGCTAGATTCTTATCCATTAAGCCTTTTTGAGCGATCCTTCTGATAATTGTGGACCCCAAGAGGGTTTCACCTATATAGTTAAGTTCGATACGCAGAACTGAATTATTGGATATTGAAGTGTTAAATCACATTGTAGTTTTGCAACTCTAACTGCATGCACAAAAGAGCTAGTGCTAAAAGAACATCTGTTTATGATTCACCTTTAAACTTCTCTTATGGACGTGTCAATTTAATTGATGGAATTAAGTTTGAAATGCCATCTCCTTGTTTGTTCACTACTGTTATTAACAAAATAATCATTCATCATATTGACTGGAAATACAGGGTTTGCTTCGGTTGAAAGAGCCAGCGGTACTTCTCCGTTGCCGCAAAGAAGACCATCATCATGTAGAATCTGTACTGCATTCAGCAAAGAATGAATATGCGTCAAAAGCAGAAGTTCATCACCCAGAGATACTTGTTGACCACGATGTGTACCTACCGCCTTCTCCAAGCTCTCATGATTCCCATGAGAGGTTTTGGTAATAAATAGTTTCTTACCCTGCAGCCTGCCAATTTGCTACTGTATATCTGTACTACTAGTAACAGTCTAGCAAATATACTAAAAGAAAGAAAGCTATCTTTTGGACTAACAGATAATCTGCTCAGTAACTCTACAAACATGTATAATTTGGAAAATAACATCAATATGAGTATACAGGTCGGTCTTGGGCCTGTTAATCAGAAGTTTAGTGCTGAAGACTTTAACTCTACCCTGACCTGGACAATCAGCTCTTATCTGGCTATTGCTTTGGCATACATTATGACATTTATTGAACAGTTGATATGCTGAATAGTGTAATACTGCACTAGGTTAAGCCACAAATACATCCGTCTACCTTAAAACTGATTGAATATGGGAAGAGAGCACTATAGCTCCTGATATAGCATAATGAAGTGATCATTGGCCTGTTGCAGCTCTCTCTCTCTCTCTCTCTCTCTCTCTCTCTCTCTCTGCATGTTCTAGTATAGGACAGCAGTTGGGATTTGAAATCCATAGTTTCGTTTCAATTTCAATACTTTTACTGTAGTTCTTAATCCTGATATGGATCCTGCTGTTTATGCTAATATAATGTGTTTATGCAGCTCTGGAGGTGTTGTGCTGGCTTCTCGAGATGGAAAGATTGTGTGTGAGAACACACTTGATGCCAGGCTGGAAGTTGTCTTCCGCAAGAAATTACCGGAGGTGCCTTCGTTTAGCTCGATTTTAATATTCATTTTGTTCCACCAATTCCAAAGTTTCAACCATGTATACAAGTAGTTCAGTACCACTTGAACATTTAAACATGATTTGCATGTTCTTATTTGTCAATTTAACAACGACCCTGATAGGCTACAGCACATGCAGAGCAAATGGTTATACCTTCATATTTTCATTCTTCTTCCCGTTTCCTTGCAGATCCGGAAGCTTCTTTTTGGTCAGGTGACGGCATAATCTGTGCATGTAATTTCAGCTGCGGTATAGCTGCTTCCATGTAATTAGCTGCAGGTTCGAACCTGCAGCTGCAAGGAATTTCACCTGTTTTTGCCAAATTGATTGTTTAAAGTATTCATCCTCTATGTAAAACACTACCTATTTGTTCATTATTATCGCCGAGCACCAACTATTCGCACGCTTGTTTTCTCAGAGGTATAATAATAATAATAAAGGACGGTCAAACGTTCCATTGCTGTGTAAACCTATTTGCCTGTTGTCCCTGGCCTGTTGGTCTGTAATTCCGTATAGTTTGTGTAACTCTGATGTGGGTCTATTTGGTTCTCTACCCTACCTATTTATTGGTAGTGCTAAAATCTAGGCATATTGTGGCACTACCAATTTTTTGGTAGGATAAAGTTAAGTAGCCTACTTTTGGTTTGATACCAATATGGAGCCAAATTTTAGTACTATGATGAAGAATATTCTAGAATATGGCCAAATTGAGTATCGGCCTTATCAATTGTTTGGCTTCAAACCAAACAAACATAGGGTGTGTTCGGCAGCTTGTTTCCGCAGCTGTATACGCTGCGCTGCCGCAGCACAGCCGTTCGGCTGCACAAGTATGAATTGTTATGTAGACGTTGGGCTGGCTGCTGCTGTTATCTGGCTACTGTTGATACTGTAGCTGCTGCAGCAGCGCAGCTGCAGCACTGCAGCAGCCAGTTCTTCCGAACACACCCATATTTACTATTTAAATTACCAAAATTTTGGTAGGGCACCGTTTTAGTTAACTGTACTATCCGCCGCCGCCAGTTATACATTGCTGCTGCTGTTCAGCTGCAAATACTCACCAGCCCCAGAAGTTCTACAGAACTCTTGAGGCTTCAGATTTCAGAAGAGTCCAGTAACTATGGGTGGTTATTGTTTTCTACACCCCAACACTAGCGCTTAGTACTACTCAAGGGCTGAAGTCCTGGAAGTGCATTGAGCAAAGACACTAGCAGTCCACCTGCAACATGACTGGCGGAAGCCACGGTCCTCGCCGCTCAGCACGAAACAAGCCGGCGGGTCGGGCCGGATGACGGTAAGGCCACTCTGGCGACCAGCGATGCGAAAGGGCGGCCGGCGGCAGACGAGACGAGTGAATCGAGCGGCGCAATGCTATCGATCTAAAGAAAGGAAAACGAACCATGTGGTCTCTCGTTGTCCTTGGTTGGGCAAACGCTCCTACCAGCACACCAGGCCTTCTTGCTTCTGGTCCTTGTCTAATAGGCCGATGGACAAGAACGTATAGGCCACGTATATGGGCCTAGGGGGCTTGGAAAACGGGGCCCTGCGAGAGCGCGCAGGCTGCACGCCCCGGGGACGGGCCTGAGGGTAGGGTGCTACGTACACCTTCCATTAAAAAAAATCAACTTTGAAGATGAATATGGATATATGTTTATCCAAATTTATCCTTAGAAATTGGCTCTCTATTAAAAAAATAAATCTAAGATTGAATGTGGTGTAAGTGTTCCGATTTATCATACTAATTTATATTACATTTAATTTTAGACATGTTTTTCAAGGGACGGAAGGAGTACAGTGCACTGGTGTACCCACCAATCTGGCCTCCATTGTTAATTCGCTATGCTGTGGCAAATATGGAGTTCATCCATGACGCAAGAATATGGAATCTTGTAGTAACAGCACCTCCACGGCTCTACTATTGCCTGACACAGCGATTGGTGGTTTGTTTTGCGCGTATCTGAACAGGATTAGCATTTGGATTAACAGAAACTAATCTGAAGCTAGGAACGCTCCACCTGAGCTCCTCGATCTCGACCAATATCAAAGTCTTTTCAGTCTGATGGTCGTCTCTTTCTCTCCCTCCCTCTCTCTTGACTGATTGATGCTGGTTAGATTAATCGAAGTGAGACCTGAGAGCGAGCACTATTTTATTGTTAGAAAACTATGGGACAAATTACTTATTTTCAGACCACGGTTCTTCCTCTGCAAGATTTCTATTTTATTACTGTTTTTGTGGGCGTCTGACATTAGTTAATTAGTTTCAAGTTGATACAGATTGCGTTTGACCATCTGCCTATCTAAAGATACGAATAAAACAGAATCGATGAAGATTTGTTGCGTTCAACAGTTAAATATGCAATAACATGGATTCAGCAGGTTGGTTCTGACCGATTCTATTCATGTAGGTGTGCGCATCTTCCGTGCAGTGACTTAAAAAAAAACGTCTACTAATCGTGGACGTTGATTGAGAGAAGGATGATCTAGATCTTTTACGACAAACCTAACCGTTGAAACGGGAAATACATATGATACGAATCCGTATCGGAAGTATGACCAGGGTATAAAAACAGTTTGGTCAGGTTTTTCTTTTGTTTTCTTTTAGAACAAGTTTAATAGTATAGGTCACTACTAACTCCAAATCACCTATAATTAATGTAATAGCTAATTCATACAATAGTTACTTACTATACTATTAATATCTGGTTCCACCTGTCATACACACATTACGTCTTGGAGTCCGTGTTACAGCTGGCTATAAATCTATAGCTCGTTGCTCTTTGCTCTTCCTTTATCTCTTTATAACATGTTTATAGCTGGTTTATAGTATACTATTATATCTGTTCTTATGCGACATACTACTTCGAACGGTTGATATCAAAATCTCAATGGTGTGCTGCCCACCTGCAACAGTTAGCGGGTAAAGTCACTATTCTTAACAAACGGAAAGCGATCTCAGCGCCGCCATGATCTTACTAAAGTACAACAGTAAGCAACAGCTGCAAGCTCGCTACTCCGAGTAATAAAGCAGAGTTTGTGCGGCACACGTGATCACTTCGCTCGCCGTCGCTCCACACATCCACCGACGTGCATGCAGAGCATGGAATGCATCAGAGAGCGCCATGGCATGCCATGGCAGCTTTTGAACAAGGCAATTGTTGCCTACTGGAGTACTATTAGCTAGAATACGACCCACCGCACGCAGCACCTGCGCTGCGATGGTTGGATGGAGCGAATCTGGCCGCCCACCATGCAACCCCCCCGTGCATGGCTGGAAGCGCGCCATGTCACGCCCAGCTTTTCTTTAATCTCTCATCACTGGTCTGCTCACCATCACCCTTGGCAGCTTGCTTGCTCATGGTTCCGAACAAATTTATGGTGTTGTAAACAAGTTTAATGGCGTACACTTGTTCGAACTCCTCGGGAAAGCATGCATGGTGGCGGTGTGTGAGGAGGAGAGAGAGAGAGAGAGGCAACAACAACGTACAACAACGGGGGCATCGAACCGTGGAGAGCATGGCATGGGGAGGAGTAAACAATCTCGTGGGGGCAGCATATATAGGAATTGAAAAGAGGCAGCATACATAGGAAAAGACCACCACCACACGGTCCACACACCATACGTACCCCTCGTGCAGCGGTGGAGGAATTTTAGCCGAGCGAGAGCATCGATCCAACTCGCGTGGCGCAGCATCTGGGCGCGCGGGGGGAGCGGGAGCGGAGGGAGATTGGCCTTGGCGCTGGCTTAATTTGGCGCTAGCTGGCGGTGGTGGTGGCGCCGCGCGCGCGGGTGGCCATGGGCGGCGGCGCGCGGCAACGGCAGATGCGCGTCGGGATCGGCGCGGCAACGGCCGCGGGGCGGCACGTGTTACAAAACCGGCCGTGCGCCCGCGGATCATTGGCACCTGCCACCCCGCCTATCGACCGCGCGCGCGCGAGATCGGTCGATCTATCAGCTGCTTTATTAGGGTTTTCTCCGATCCGGCCGGGAGCTATGCACGTGGGACGCCGTACTTTTCCGCGGTGGCGGTGTTAGAAATTTTTTTAAGTACAGTCAAACCTAGCTATAACTTTTATTTGCTACAAAAATTTCATCACCAATTTATTCAAAAAATATTAAAATCTAATAGAGTTTTCGCCGGTGAGACTGGGCTAACCGGAGCGGTGGCTCCGCACATGTTTTTCCGCTTCTACGGTATAGCGGGGACAGATAGGCGAGTTTTTTTTTTCTCTTTCGATAGCTCTATAGGGGAAATTTTCGATTAATAGACAATTATATTGGCTCTAAGATCAGTGCAAACAGGGATGAAAAAAAAAATCAAAACTTACTTGCGCTTATGATGGATCAAAACCGTGACCTTGCCTTCCTGCTAGGAGTGCGCTACCACTGCACTACGTGATTTTTGTGATGGAAATATGCCATACATACAAGTTACAATATTATTACATCTAATTAATTACACTATAATTACATTTAAAAGTTTTCAACCAAAAATTTGTTGAATGTTTTCTAGATACTCCCTTTCTTTTTTTTTTTCTAATAACTAGCTGAATGTCCATGCTTTATGATGGATAAAAGAAATTACAATATTATCTAAAGCTTGTATATAAAATATATTTTAAATGTGTTACTCGTGTTTTTCCGTCTTAATTTGATTTTATACACGACTATCCATTCATATATTTAATTGAGGAGTAAAGATAAAGATTCACAATAATCACATGATGTTTCTGCAGAATGTGGAAAGGCTTATATGAAATAAGAGAACGAAGCACGCCCATCTACAGGACTATAGATTTGGCAGCTGCGGAAATGGTATATGATTTATGACAGAAGTTGTACAGCTATTGTCTCTGTTCAGCTCATTACGTTTGTTGAATTCTACGTTTCAATGTTGTGCTAATAAATTTAAGACCAGATACATGTAGATGCTTGATTTATTTCTCACACTATACATATATACGTAAGAGGTTTCTTCATCCTCGCATATGTATATATTTTCACACTATTTTGCAAGCTAGTAAAAAAATTAAGGGTGTGTTTAGTTCATGCTAAAATTGAAAATTTGGTTGAAATTGGAACGATGTGAAGGAAAAGTTAGAAGTTTATGTGTGTAGAAAAGTTTTGATGTGATGACAAAAGTTAGAAGTTTGAAGAAAAAGTTTAGAACTAAACTCGGCCTAAACCTTGAGGAACCGATTAATTAGATGAAGAAAGTCGACAATGTCATCTCAGGACTTCTCTAATACATTGAAGGAACTAATTAATAGAGAGGGATGCATACATACATACACTAAATATCTATTCCTGTTTTATATATATATATATATATATATATATATATATATATATATATATATATCTATATATATATATATATATATATATATATATATATATATATTAAAAAAACAAGAACAAGTGTAAAAGTGACTTTCCGATTATGTTCTCACTTGTGATATTAGTTTGTTTACCTTTCTTTATGAAGTGATATCGCTTAAATAACAAGGATGTGCACTCTCAAAACTGGTTTATACAATTACAGTACATTCCAAGTATGCTAATCTCATAATTTGGGATGGAGAGGACGGTAGCGAAGCTTATTGCTGAAGTCCCACCCTACAAGGCTTTTGCAGATGTTGCACGTACGGCTCTGTAATTTTTCCTTCTTTTTTCCCAGCCGTAACAGGCCGTACACATTTCTTTTCCTTCATTTATAAAAAGCCTGGATAAGATGGTTCGTCCCACACACACACACACACAAAACAAAAAATAATTCCACACCAGCAGAAACTGGGTCTTCTCGTGGACAGGCAAACAGCAACTACAGCTAGCAGTACATCTTGGACTGTGTTGAACACAATGTATGCCCTGCGA
The DNA here is from genome assembly GCF_000147395.1 of Oryza glaberrima. Lineage (NCBI taxonomy): Eukaryota > Viridiplantae > Streptophyta > Magnoliopsida > Poales > Poaceae > Oryza > Oryza glaberrima. The sequence continues at coordinate 24,474,380 of NC_068326.1, forward strand.
CGGTTTACAATATTGCCATAACGTAATCACCCCGCTCTAAAAAAATAATAATCACGTAATCACTTGGTACTTCGAATATTAACTAAAACACATGCGCTTGAAATATGTATACTTATTATCATGAAAAAGGATTTAAGTCTCCCATTCCAGTAATTTCTGTTCATACGTTGTATCAGCTGGTAATCTGGAATCTCACATTCCAGCGTTACAGGAATTTCAGTTCATACGTTATATTCAAAAGTTTCCAAATTCCAACACAGACCGGTAGTCGTCCTTGACTCCTCTCGCCATTTTTCGAGTATGCCTTTGAGTCATAACTGCAGCATACTGATACGAGAGGATACATTGACAAAATGAATTTGTCAGATGCCTGATACACAGAGAATATAATTGTGATGGAGATGCAAAAGAAAAATACTACATGATTGCTAATTTGATATATATGTTCCGGGAAAGCCATCCTTAACCATATAGTACTAGTATATGTCCTCTGGGTTTACATCCTCCTCTGATGATGTATACAACAGATCAATCTCAATGTGTCCAATGTGCATGCATCCATGTAAGCACCACTAATCCTTGAAGTTGCGTTTAATTCCCTACAACAGATCCTAGAGATAGTAGATCCAAACACTCTTTACACAAATATAACTCATCGATCTCTACCCAAATAGTAAATTAAATATAGGTCTTAATTTATACAATAGCTAGCTAGTTACAGAATGCCGTAAGAGAATTCATTAACAAACTGCCAACTTCTGAATTAACTGACCTGAAGAATCTGAGTAACAGAAAGTCAATGTTTAGCTGGCTAGCTGCCCCTGAAACTGGATTTCGGCAATGATCTCAGTAAAACCTTCTAGGCCTCGTGGTAATCTGAGCACTTATGCAATATGTACGGGCCGCAGGATGTGAATAAAGAGATTTCCATGCATAGACACATTCACAATAATGTTAACGTTGTCATTTTTAACTAATAATGCTTTACATGCCTGTAGTTTTGAACTGAGGCCGAGTTTACTTCCAAACTTTTTCTTCAAACTTCCAACTTTTCTATCATATTAAAACTTTCTTACACACATAAACTTTCAACTTTTCCGTCACATCGTTCCAATTTTAACTAAACTTTAAATTTTAGCGTGAACTAAACACACCCTGAATATTGTATGTACAATAACAGCATACAGTTGGGGACATATATTCCTTCCTCACCAGTATAGTAAAAACACAAACCGAATCAAATCATACTTCAGTAGATACAGCTTAAGAATGATGATAAAGCACTGTTGATGACAAGCCATATCCAGACAGGCTTGGATAGTCTAGTCAATGCTTCAGTAGATTTCTGTCTGATAGATTTCCCAGGTCATTGACCACTGATATAAAAAAAAAAAGTCCAAATCTTGAAACTGAACACACTGGACATAAAACTCATATAGAAATCTGAAGATTATTATTAACATTAGCGGATGATTTTATGCACGAGTGCTTGAGCAAGGGAGCACCCTTCAGTCCAACCACAAACGGCGCAGAGCTAAATTTTAGCTCCCGCGTCATCCAGTCCGCTACCAAGAGATACACTCCTGCAACTTTCTTGGTAGGTGAATGGATGATTCGGCAGCTAATAAAACCCTACAGCCATCTGAGAGTGGACTGAAGAGAGCTCTCTTCTTACACATGTAGTCAAAGCCACAATCTTGGAGCACCAAATGAATTGCAAAACAAGAAATACAATGGAAATCTTAAACAACGCGGCAAAGAAAAGGAAACCTGGTAAATCTGCATCTGCTAATCCAATGGAGACGAGAATAGTGAGAGTGTTCATAAAGAACTTGTTTACTTCAGATTATTATCGCAAAGAACACAAATTAAGAAACTAACTAGGTCACGAAGATGACAGGAATAAAACATAAATGGAATGAGGGGGGCAAAGCATTGAGAGAAGCTACGCTGTAACCGGGCAAAAGAAAGAGCAGATGTGTATTTGGGTTTAACTGGCTATCGGCCTGGAACTGAAGGAGAAGCTGGAAGGAGGCAAGGAGCAATGCCATGGCTCAGGAATCTGCACACAAGAGCTGCCTTAAATAGTCCGAAAGGATGGCTGACATCATTACGGTCAGTACAGCCTGTAGAGCTACTAGCCTATAGATGACTATGGCCTATACTGTACTCCCTTCGTCCTAAAAATACTTAGAAAACCCACAATAGTAAAGTAAGGTGTTCTCTATAAAACATATACATCTTAGCAATAGACTAGATTAATAGTAAACCACCTCAATAGTATGTCTACATAGGTATCTATAGCTCTCTAATACATTGCCTCGTTTTTCTCTATAAACTATCACAAGGTTAGTAGATAGTTTTGCTCTCTCCCTTCATTTAATCTCTTCCAAATAGAAAAATATGTTAACATGGATCTTTTTTGATAGCTATAGATAACCATTGCGGGTGCTCTTAGGGGGTGTTTGGGTTTAGCCCCTCTCAAACACCCTCTTAACCTCAAAGAAAATGTGACCTTTTAGCGTAACAAATCTTGATAAAGAGCAGTCTAGATTTATAATCATAGAAGAGGTCATATTTTCTTTCTGGTTAGATTTTTTTATAGACAGAAGGAGGAATATTATAGGGGTTCATGGTCGCCTTCAGAATTTTCTTTTTAAAATTTTATACAAAATTTTAAAATTAAATATCCCAACATTCTTACCGTGTTGAAAATACCGTTATACGATAGTAATATTTAGACAGTAACAACGATTATCCCATGTAATGATCACATACATTACCACAATATCTTAGATTGTTTTATTTTGAAAATATACTGGAAAATGGTTTTTCATGCTTTATCACTCCAAAGAATCCCTTCGTGATCACTGCAGCTGGGTACCGCTGTTTGACTAATATTTTCTACACGGAACTTGAAAAAATGTATTCTGTGTCCTACATAGCCCCATCCCCTTGTCAGCTTTCAGTTTAGCCGATTTTAAAGTACTTCTTGAAGCACAACAGTTCCGAGATGAATATATTAATCTCTTTAGTCTTCTTTTCACGCGGAGCTTTATATTAGTTAATTATACATAAAAGATCCTTATTGTGTGGTTAATTAAGTGTTTTCATGGAATATACTCGTAAACAAATGTTATAGCTAGTACTAGCTTACAACCATGGGGCACAAAAACTAAGGAAAGATCATGTAAAATTACAAAGGATGAAATATAATTTTTTTTTTGAATGAATTTGCTTTGGTCCACTTCTGTTACCAAAGATTTAGTCCGGATCACATTTATCAAACTTTTTCACTTTGAACAATGTAATATTATCCCTTTCTTATTGCTTTGGATCATCCTAACCCCCTTTATCTCTTGATATTAGGCGCATCCCATATATAAAGGTGTGGCCTACATATAGCTTGACAAGTTTTCTGGTATGCAAGACTGATGTAATTAAGGCAGAGTTAGGAGCGGTCTATGTACAACAAAAGTATTTTTTTATTTAATTATCTAAAGTGAAAACATTAATAATAAAGCGTGTGGTTCAAAGCGGAACTTTTATAACAAAAGAAAATCCAAACCATAATTTACTCATTCTTTTAATTGCATTTTTGGGCTTCAAGCACGTGTAAGAGCAAATTTAATAGTATAGCTAACTACTAGCTCTAATTTATTTATAGCAAATCTAATACTCCATCCGTCCTGTAATATAAGGGATTTTAGGGCGATGTGCTTGTCCGATTCGTAGTCCTAGAAAGTATCACATCCCCAAAATCCCTTGTATTATGGGACGGAGGAAGTAGCTCATTTATACAATAGTTACATATAAACATATACTACAGTATTAATATATTGTCACACCTCTCATACTCACACAACGTATTAGAGTCCGTGCTGCAGCTGGCTACAAATCTGTAGCCCGCTTTTCTTCTCTCTCTTGTCTTCTCTCTTCTCTCCTCCACATGTGTTTACAGCTGACTTGTAGCCTGCTATTGTACTCGCTCTAATTGTAACATGCTGTTGATGTGCTTTATGTTTTCAGACCAATTGTTCACCCTTGTCGCACTTTCCAATCAAAAAAAGCTTGGCCTGTGCTCGATCTATCATTAAAGTTGTCATGTGTCTAATTTTGAATTTTAGAACTAGTTTTTTTTAAAGAAACATTTAACCACTTTGGCTCTAGAACCTTAAGTAGAAATTTGTTTTCATTTAATTTATTTTCGATGGATGACATACTACTATAGACAAAATTTGCTACAGGGTACACAAAATTTGTATAATTAGTTGAGGGACACCGTAAAAACGTGACATTGTCCTAGGACACTAAAAAACTGTAAAATTTACCGTAGGACATCGGACGCATTATTTTATTATTTTCCAGCTGAAAATGGTGAGATTTTTTTCGAAATGCCCAAATTGCCCCCGCATGTCACCACACACCAAAAAAAAATCTCCATCGTCCGGAGGGGTGTGGCGAGCGGCAGCGGCACACCCGTGCGGCGGGGCGCGACCTGGCGGCGGCAGCGCCGGTGCGACGGGGGCGCGGCCGGGCGTCGGCACTAGGCGTGACGGACCGAGGATGGCGCGACGTAGCGGCGGGGCTAGGATAGTGCGGCGCGGCGATGCCAGCGGCTGGGCGGAGGTAGCGCGGCGTTTGCGGGATGTGTGGCTATGGAGGCGGCGTGGTGGCCCTACGGCGGCCGGCGACCTGGCCAGACAAGATGCCGGTGTCGCTGGGGAGCTCTTACGATGCGTCATGCCTAGCTGTCGTGGCACCCTCGCTGGCCGGCAGCTCAGCGCGGCACATCCCGCACCACAAGAAGACGCAACCGGCGTGGTACCACTTCCCGCCGGGCCGAAGCAGCTCCCTCGCAGCTGCAGCTGCCCCAACATCGGGCTGAGCAAGCTCCCACCTTCTTCGTGAGCCCCAGCCAAGGTGGTGGTCGCGTCGCTGCCAGACGAGCTCGCGGAGTTCTGTGGGGGCTTCAATAGCACGAGCGTTGCAGCATGAGGAGGTCTAGCATCAGCGCGTCCGACGTGATGCGGATAACCCCGTTGAGCTCCGCCTTACCTGCGCGCCGCCGACGCCCAACCGTGCCGGTACCACCTCCCATCCTGTTCTAGCGCCACCTCCACCGCGTCGAGCCAACCCCAACCCCTGCGCATGACCGCGCAGCGCCTCCCCGTCCGAGGCGCCACACTGGCCCACGCCTCGCTGTGCAGCCGTCCTCGGTTGAAGAAAGAGCAGGGAGAAAGAGAGAGAGAATGAGAGAGAAGATAAGGAAGAATAAAGGAAAAAGAAAAAAAATTGAAGGTAAAACCATAGTTACACATGTGTTTCTCTCTTCAATTTCTTCGGATATAATAAAATAATCTGACAGGTGTCTAGCAGCTAATTACCGATTTTCTGTAGTGTCCTTCAGCAAATTCATGTTTTTACTGTGTCTCTCAGCTAATTACATGTTTTTTTTATGTCCCATAGTAAATATTGTCTACTATATATACACACCCTCTATCCTCAAGTGAATCAGCTTCTGGGGGTAAATCAGAAGATGATTCATTTTGTGGAGAAGGGAGTAGGTACGATTTTTTCGACAACACGTAATTAGTTTTACTTGTAACCCCCAAAAGTTAGTGTATTTAATCCTTTTAGAGCCCCTGTGAGAATTAGGCATAGGTGATCTTTGATCAGCGTAGGGACATGCATATCTTCCTGGTTGGTAGCTCGTTTCCAATCCTAGATTCTTTAGCAAGTTCCAACAAAAGCACATCATTCTAAGCAAACTCGTCGCGATTCAAACTACTACTACTGGTTGTCAATATTAATATATATGTGCGCGCCCTTAAAAGTTTATTTATGTTTTCTGGTTAGACAAAGAAATACCGCGATTCATGTTATTCGTACGACTTATAGTACTCCCTCCGTCCCATAATATAGAAATCTAGGACCGGATTGGACATTTCGTGGTACAACGAATCTGGATAGGAAACATGTCCAGATTCATTGTACTATGAAGTGTCACATCCGATACTAGATTGTTATATTATGGGACGGAGGGATTACTTTGCTACTCCTATATCCTTTTGAAAGAAAAACGAGAGGCTGTATATTGTGTAATTGAAGAGACGATGATGATTAGATGTGCATGATGACGAAGAGCGTGTGCAGAGTACGGAGTGGAGTACTCCTAGTAGGAGTACAGTACGTGAGAGTAGTATATACTGTAGTGTACGATGAGAGCAGGTACAATAGCAATCTATAAACCAGCTATAAACATATTTTAAAAACATAAAGAAAGAGAGAAGAGCAGCGAGCTACAGATCTGTAGCCAGCTACAACACGGACTTTAAGATGTAATGTGTATGATAGGTGGGACCATATATTAATAGTATAGTCGGTAACTATTGTATGAATTAACTATTACATTAAATATAAATAATTTTAATCTAGTAGTGGGCTGCACTATTGACCTTGCTAGGAGAGTACTCCTAGTGGGAGTAGTATACTGATCGTATTTCAGCAGAGCGGAATCAAATCAATATGAATCCAAAGTTCAGAATAGATTTTGTCGGGGAGAAAAGACAGCGCAACATGAGATTCATGACACCGCGGTTCGCAGCTGTCTTCATTTTCTTTGTTGATATGATAACCTCCTAGCTAGAGCATCAATTTTCACGACGTTCATCTCAGTCACTGTCGTTTGACCGATCATATATTCTATTACAAGTAATGGATGCATTTCTATTACTACTTCTGTCCCATGGAGATTTTGAGTTTTTATTTGTAATGTTTAACCACTTGTCTTATTTAATTTTTTTTAAAATTATTATTTATTTTATTTGTGACTTATTTTATTATCCACAATACTTTAAGCACAACTTTTCGTTTTTTATATTTGCAAAAAAAATTTGAATAGGACGAATGGTCAAACATTATAAACAAAAACTCAAAATACATTATATTGTGGAACAGAGGGAGTACGAGGTAAGATACATTATAAAAATGGTATAAACTACTACTATCAGGTATTAGCATTTTTATATATGGTGGGTCTCATCTATCATTTTAATTGTGGTATGATTCATGTTTGAAAGAAAATTTTAGATGAATCCCAACTTATTATCTAACATAAATACATTATGGTACGTGTCTCTCTAAACTACTATTACTACTTAATCAATGAGGCTTCGTTTTACTATCTGCTACCTCCGTCTTAAGTTAGTGGTCGCTTTAACTTTTTCTTACAACATTTGACCATTCATTTTATTTAGAAATTAGTGCAAATATAAAAAAGATAAGACATACTTAAAGTATTTTTTAATAATAAAGTAAGTCAAAAAAAATAAATAATAATTCCATATTTTTGAATAAGACGAATGGCTAAAAGTTACAAATAAAAACTCAAAGGACGGAGTTAGTAGTTTTGTAATAAATATTAAAGATACTCTTAGATTCCAAAGTCCCTGAGGGCTGAAATGGTTCGATCTTGACGGGATATGGGACCTGAAATCAAACATGTGATCGTGATGGACAGGATTTGCAATCGTACCAGATCGAACAGATTGTTCAAGAAAACAAGAGAGAGAGAGAAAGAGAGAAAGAAAAGGGAGTACGAAGTATTCCAGTGACAATAATATTGCTCAGAAGTACAGTACTACTGTAGAAATTACTCCTCTCTTTATTCCAAAAATATAAAGAATTGTTGGATGAATGTGACACATTCTAATATGTGTTTAGTTCACGTTAAAATTGAAAGTTTGTTTGAAATTAAAACGATGTGACGGAAAATTGAAAGTTTATATGTGTAGGAAAGTTTTGATGTGATAGAAAAGTTAAAAGTTTGAAGAAAAACTTTGGAAATAACTAGGCCTAAGTTTGATTCGGTTAGAGGGAGTAGTACTCCTAAATGGCAACAGCATTATAAGTTACCGTGATATGTAATGTCCCTGTCGCTGATAAGATTCGAGCACTTGACAATCAATTTGTCCCCTAACCTTTCTCTGTAAAACTGATGGACCACCAACCATTTTGACAAGCGCAGCAAGAAAGAAGAAAAGCTGGTGGAAATCATACCAAACACGTACTCCAGCTTTTCGCCTTTGTAGCAGTTCAAAGCTTTAAAATACACCAAGCTACTCCACATTGCTGCAGCTAGGCGCTTTGCAACGAGCCTATCTCGCTGCAAACAAGTTCCATGCAATGCAAGTTCCCATGCAGCCACATGCACGTCCATCTACAGGCAAAGTTCATTGCATCGGTAGTGGGCTGTTCCCGTGAAACCCTCAGGCAACACTACAGCTGGTTTTGTCCCTAGTCTCTACCCTTATTTTTTTGATCTTTCCAAACTTTGATTAGCTAGAGTAGCTCTCTACTCCTTGCCGACAACTTCTTCGAAATGGTGGCAATGCAATCACCTGAGCCTGACATCCGGGACCTTTCTTTGGACGATGCATGGTCCTTGCAACTCTCGGCTACTGTATGACCGGATTAAGTTTTTTCATGCGTGTATATGGCTGCATTTTGCACAGAGCCCGCAACTGCTTTCGGAGAGATGATCTAGGGCGTTCACGTGGAATATATTCGGCCTTTGTTCGGCAGGATAATTATGTCATCAGGATATAGAATGGCCCAACTGGGGTAGTAGTAGAGATGATGAGAAGATCTGTCTAGGGCCTTTTCAACAGCGGAGCATGTATATACGGCCGAGTTCAGGTCCAAACTTTTTCTTCAAAATTCTAATTTTTCTATCGCATCAAAACTTTCCTACAACATAAACTTTCAATATTTTCATCACATCATTCCAATTTCAACCAAACTTTCAATTTTAACGTGAACTAAACACACCCTACATCGGACACTATAAAAAAAAAAAAGAAGAAAATCGAGACATCCCATGCACGCAATTGTTTCAAATTACCAGGCCATTTTCTTCGCATATTCCGGCTCGCTTCAGACCTTCAGTTACCACGAATCTAAACAGATGAGCAGAACCGCAGATGCTCTGCACTCTGTAGTACATATAGTACTATGGATGCTTAGCGGAGAGGCCTGAACTTTGGAGCATTTCTTGTACACTTGGATCAGTTGGGGAAGTTACTGAATCATATAAGCTTGAACACACATGTTCGATGTGTTCAGCAACTGGTGACCGGTTCTATTTTATACTGTACTATTATTATATTGCAGAAGTAACAGGAGTATGTTTTCTTCCCATTCCTAGTAGCTTCCTTCCCTGATAACACAAGGACTCCACAGTTCACACCATGCGAACATGTTCCATGCTGTCGACTGCAACATCAAATCCCACGATCTGTTTCCAATACTGTCTACTTACTGTAAGCAGGTCATGGCAGTAGACAGCCATTGTTGGCTCTGTGGTGCACAATAGTTGATGGCTACAAAACGGCCGCAATAGTCTCTTGCGGGAAGTAAATAAAATCCCAGCTAGCTGTGACTTGTAACACTGCGGTGGATGATACAAGCTAGAGGCATCAAGGTAAAGTTATCACAAGCCACAACGGTCAACATAGCAGCAGAACTGACGGAATTAGATGAGGATATAAACGTAGCACTGAACCCTTCAAATAAACGTATAGCACTGAAGAGGGGAGCGCATGCAGCCACATGTGATGTACTTGAGTTTGTTCCAAGGCATTTCAATGGACAGGCAGTGTATTATTTGGTAGTATAGTTGGTTTTGAACTTGGCATCGCCAATGTTTACATAAATGGAACTTCCTCTATACAGTGTGTACTGTGCAAGATTTTTGCATTTCCTGTAATGAAAAATATATTTCAACTCCGACCTTTGCACATATATAGCTAGGGCACCCAGCTAAATTTCCAGATCAAATAAAAGGATTGTTGCATATGTGCACGAACGCCAACATTCTCGACTATCACACACAGAAGAAATGGCATATGTAAAGTAACTCTAAACATGAGAGGTAGACCAAAGATTAATTAACATGGTGGCTAAGATAAGTAATCGTGGCCTCCGTACCGTAATATAAAAGATTTTCTTTCTTTTATTTATTTTATAATATAAATAATTTTGGTGTACTATTTGTCACATCCATAAACACTAATTCAAATTTCTACCTATTTTAACCACCAATATATTATCCAATCACCCATAAGCAAATCTCATTTAATGTGTATATTCTAGTTTTTTCTTGCTATCATTAGTATTATAAAAAAAGAGAATAATCTCTTATATTATGGGACAAAGCAAGTAATAAAAAACCACGTCCAACCCTAAAAATTAGTAAATCTAAGAGAACTATGTCATCTAGAGAGAAAGTGAAACAAAAAAAAAACCTAATTAACACATTCCATTACACATAAATCTTTTCCCTTCAGTCGTAGCATCATATACCAGAAAAGAAACCAATGGGAACACACATAGATAATCTGTAACGAATTAGAAAACTACCTATTATCAAACAATATCATTTTGGCAACGTCATACCGACCAACAATCCTCTCTAATCTCCACAATATCATTGTTCCGCCAAATCATGGTTTCAGTAAGGTGCTATATATATCTAGACAGTAAGGTAGGCCACAACCTGGTCCGGTGGCCCCTATCTAGCGCACTACTAACCCCTCCGTCAATTCATGGTTAGTCTTATTGCCCAACTGTAGCACCCCTCTCAAACTATGCCCCTCCTTCCTCCGTCACTTTAGCCTGATTTAACTTCTTCTCCTTATCTGTTATTTCCCCTTCTCATAGGTGCCCCTACATTGTTCTTCTTCTATCACCGCCGAACGGCCCTTAACTGAGGTTTTCTTGATTCCCCTATTGCCCGCCATTGGACCGTCATTGCACTGACCTCCCTCTAACCACCCCCACGTCCTACACTAGCTTTACCTGTAAAATCTTATTGTCATGTTTCGTTGTTGAAGGAATCACGAGAGTTAAAGGAGAAGATGGGTCCAGCGCATAAATCTGCAAAGTCCATCGGATATATCACTATAAGATTTCTCCATCAGTTTTCTCAATTTTCTATCACAAAGTAGTTACCAAATTGGTATGTTATTAACTTATTATCATGATATATATTCCGTGGGGATGTGTGAACCCATCTCCCACATGCATAGGTTGAAAAAATATCCTTGAATTTACTCTCTTTTGGAATACAAGATTCTAGAACAACGAAAATAGGAAAAACGTTAGAACAGAATGTGACACTGTGAAATCCTATGGTATTCTAAAACATGTGAATACTAAAGTTTGTTCCTATAGATAGTTGTCAAGAAATAAATATATGAATTTCAAAGGAACTTGCTTGTGATAGAGACGGAAACTAAAGAGGTAAAGGAAAAGAGTTCACGAAGGAAAATAAAACATGAAGTTTGAGTCATGTGTATTTTTCTATGGAATTGGGTTGGGTTGGGGTTGGGGGAAGAGGGGGGGGGGGGGGGGGGCCAAAGGAGGGCAATTTATAGGAATTCCAACATCCTATTCCTTTGCAATAAAGGGTTCAACAGAAAAATTCCCAAGGATTCGAATCCTCCGTAAAGTCCATTAAAATTACTTCAATCCAAAAGAGCCCCGCACGTCATATCACTACAGCATGCATGTTTCCTACATTAGTATGTACTCCCTTTGTTTCATATTAATTGTTATTTCAGCATTATTTTTTTTGAAAAAATATTTATCGTTCTCACATCCCAAATCATTTATAGGTTGTGTAGGTTACCAACATCTCCTCTCTCGTTTTTCGCACGCACATTTTTAAAATTGCTAAATGTTAACCTTTTTTTGGCAAAAAAAACTTCTATAGGAAAGTTGTCCTAAAAATCATATTAATATATCTTTCAAGTTTTTTAGCTAATAATTAATTAATCATTCGCTAAACCACGGCTTTATTTTGCATGCTGTGAGGGAGGGGTTCGCAATCCCTGCAATCGAACACTGTCTCAGAGAATTCCCAACCCTATACCTCATCTAGTTTCCATAGCTTTAAGTACATTGTCATATAAGCCAAAAAGTTGAGTTGGCAATAGAGTTAACTAGGAGAGAGAGAAAAAAAGATGAATAAACTATTTCTTATGTAGGAAACTAGCTCTACACATAAACAAGAATAAAAACAATGTGATAAATAGATAAAAGGAGAGAGTAGAGGTGAACGGATGAAAAATTGTTTTGAAGAAACCATCCGTTGAGTATATAGTTTCTACACGTAGCGACTATATGACATAGTAGATATAGAAATTACTTGCAGTTTATAGGTTGGAATTATCTTTCCTACCCATCTTTCATCAATTAATACAATCATATATTAATAATCACACAACTCTCATTCACTTGTGTCTCACGAAAAAATAATTATGGTTTACTTATGAAGTTAACAATGTAATTTACCATTTCTTCATGGTTTATGTAGAAATTTTACTGTAATGACAAGGAATTTGAATTAGAGGAAGTACTAATAGTAGGTTGTAGTAGTATTAATTTACTCACGACTCGTAATGATATTTTATTTAGGCTAAGTTCGAGCCTATTTGGTAGAGCTTTAACTTTTAAATTTAGCTTTAGGAGTTGGGTCTGAAGAGAAGTTGTGGAGTTGACTAAACCTAGCTCCACCTCATTAGTTCATTTTGTGAGAGAATTCCACCCAAATCCACTCTCATTTTAGATGGAGGTGAAACTGTTTGATTGAGCTCCAGCTTGAGATGGAGCTAGAGTTGTACAAAATAGGCCCTTCGTTGCAATGTCCTACTACACCTTAAGCATGCAGGGAGAGGTTCCTGTAGGCTACCCGCTACCATGTCAAGAAACACGTCACGTGTGGTAACGCGAAATCTGCCGCTCGTACGTACTTGAGCCCCTGTAGCCTGGCGCAGCAGGTTAGATGGAGTACTACCCGCGAACACGTCGACGTATACTGCCACAAGCAACACACATGTACACACCTGCACGCGCGAGGACGTGCGGTACAGTAAACGCGCACTGTTCGGCACGGGCCGGTCGTACGCGTACGTTGATCAGTACGACGCGCGACGGCCTGCCTCTGCCTGATGATGAGGTGACGGGAGCCAACGCAGCGTGCGGTGCCTGCGGGGCGCAGCGCTGGCCTCGCCGCACTGGCAAATCAAAAGGGAGCAGCAGTGGCACGCGACGCAGCGTGTCGGCCGATCGGCTGCGTAGTCCCGGGTGGAAACGGGTGTTCGATCTCCCGGTGCATCGGCCGTGAAGGCCGTGGGGGTTGGTATGGTGGGGGAAGAGGAGGAGGAGGAGGAGTTGTCGAGTCCAGCGGACAGGGGCGTGCAGGTGCAGATCCGTAGGGTGGCGATGGGACGTTGGAAGGGACGGGAGCTGGCGCTCGTGCCGTGTGGCGTGTTGAGTGGCTGGGCAGCGGGCGGGCTCAGCTCACACGTCCCATCGGGTCGACGGGTCGTGCCGTGCCGCGGTAGGCTGCAGCGGATCGCAAGTGCTGCCCGTCATTTCGCGGAGATCTTCACACGGGCGGGGCGGCCTTGGTGCATCTCAATGGATACAGGACGCCAGGAGGTGGTAAATCTGTGAAGGAGCAGTGACAGTGTTTGAGAGATATTTAACTATTTATCACTCTTACAACTGATAGTTAAGAATTTAGACCCATATATTATAGATTATGTTGTAATTCTTAATTTTCACATCTTAAAAATAACAAACAGTTAAATGCCTCAGTATTTGATTTAGTTAGTTGGAAATTATAATAATTAACCTCAGCGTACCGTATATCTTTTGGAAAAGGTCAAATGGGAAAACCTTTGCATGAGAAAACCTTTTAGCAGTCTTACCCGAGACTCCTGCTTCCGGAAAAGACGGCCAAAACATAGGATCCGTCTGCTGAATTTTTTCACTGTTTGTGCAAAGCACTCTGCTAGTACCAACGCGAGGAACACGAACACCTTGAGAAAAAGTAACGACATTATGTAACTAGTCTGCGTTACAAGTGAACAGCACTAGAGCAGCATGCCACCTCCCACTTCCAGTAAAAGTTCGTCTTGGGACTTGGAGGTCGGGGAGATGCAGCCGTTGGAGTTTCGGTCACGGTTTTGTGGCCCGCGTACGGCGTACAAGCTGTCTTGCCGATCGAGATAAACCAGTTAAGGGCCCCTTTTAATCGCAGAATCAGGGCTGGCCCGGGGGGTCGAGCAGTGCAGCCGATCTGGGCCCGCAGGTCGTAGGGGACCCGACCTGACCTCCCCCCTCCCTTGGCCCAGTACGTAGAAAGGCAGCACACACGAAGAGGCATCGTATGATATAGGTCACAGGCTCACAGCGCCGCAGCACGTCGTTCCCAATTCCACCATACACAAGCGAGATTGCCGCCGCGCGTGTTGTTGACATTAGCACCTGCCTGCCGTTTATCCCGTTCGTTCCCCACCCAGGCATCCCATCCACTACATTCCAATCGCCGCCGCATCCACGCGCCTTCCATCGGCAGTCGGCTGTCGCCTGCCGCGACGACGCTGCCGCCGGTGGAAGTGCAAAACTTTAAATCGATCTTCAACACTGAATATTGAAGAGGTTGCTTTCTACTGCACTACATGTGAAAGAGGAGGTGAGCAGTAGCAACACCACCACGTTCTTGTGGTACTCTCGTTTGTTGCAAATTAAATTTCCATGCTATCTGTTTGTCATCTGTAATTTGGCTATGTTGGATTAATAGCTTTCTAATTCTGCTTGTTAATTAGATGTGTATAGTACAGAGGTTGCGCTTGAGTGACCTGCACATCCGGCCACCCACGCTCAATTAATTAGTAAGATTTTACATTTAGGTTTATTGTTTTGTAGTGAAATTTAGAAATTGATATTGGTAGATCATCAATACTTGCATCTAGAAATACATACGTACCCAAAAACAAATTTAAGGTTATACATATGAGGTTTTTCATATAAATATTATTTCTCCATGTAATTTAGGTATTTATCAGTAGCATATCATATATATAGATCTATTAATAATTATTTAGATAATATATTAAGGGATAATATATTAAGGGCCCTATGTTTATTTTCGCACCGGGCCTTTGGAAACTTAGGACCGGCCCTGCGCAGAATTGAGAAAATATAGGAATAGGAAAAACGTAGGATTTTAATAGGAATATAAGTATGAAACAGAGGATTGCAAAACACAGGAATAACTGTTTGATTGAACCACAGAAAAAACACAGGAATTGGATGAGAGAGATGACTCAAAAGGAAAGTTAGCAAAAGATTGAAGCTCTTACTAAATTTCCTCCAAAATCTCTATAGGATTATCCATTCCATAGAAATTTCAAAGGATTAGATAGGATTCAATCCTTTGTTTCAAAGGGCTTTATAGAAAATTTTCCTATAGGATTAAAATCCTCTAAAATTATTATGTTTTTCCTTCAAATAAAGGGGCCTAAAGCTATCATTGCAAGGCAATTTTCCTTGCTAGGCAACGGTGCCTCTGTCCTTCCCATTGGTTGATAGCCCAGAACTAGCGCGTGCAACCTGGTAAGCCTGGTATTGTGGCCCAAGAAGGATGCGATGGGCTCACCGTTGCAACCAAGGGGCCTTGACTTCCCAATTAAACGGTACCCCCAAAGTCCATATGTCCTCCGCAATCCGCCCTCAGCGTGCATATTTTACCACGTTCTGTATGCTGAATTCTTTGTGTTTTTTTCCCCGATACAGTATGATCGTACCAAGTTCTTTACATAGGGATGCAAGTAAGAAAATCCGTTACCTGAAAAAACCCCGGCTTTGATATCATTTTCTATTCGCCAATACATAATTTAGAAGAAAACAATAACCATTATTGTAATAAACAGGAAAAAGAAACCCGCTAACACATGCCTAATTTAACTCCTAATCTCAACATTTTAGTTTTTTCTTAAAAGATGATTTCAATTTTTTTTCTAATTTTCCAAAGTACCTTCTTAAAATTGGAATCCCTTTCTCCGTCCTTCTTGCTCTCCACCAACAAGGGAGCACATCGGCTACCAGTAACACACAGGTACATCGGAGGGGAGAGTGATCTCTATTGGTAGTTTAGTGTGGACCCACTTTTATTTTCTAGAATCAGATTTTTAAGATATTTATGAATCTATTCATATCTCAAAATATGATTAGGAATCTTAAAAACAAAATTGCGAGGGTAGATTTTTAGCATCTGTTGGTGATGCTCTTATCCGTCCCACTCGCATCCATATTTTTAAACATGCCAGTGACATTGTTTTGCTGTTCTTTTTAAATCCATCTACGTATAATATCTGGCACTCGGTTATAGACAAGATCATTAGCGACGCCTGGCCAACTTAGTTGTTCTAAACTACCGAATCACCCTCTTGAATTAAATTTAAAAATATACTGTTCATTTAATTTTTTTTTTAAATATTCGGGATACAATTTTTTTTTTATAGAAATATACTGTCGGTCTCGCACAATCGTTGCGCGAAAATGATGTAGGAGTGATGTCGAGGGTGATATCGCGCGGTGAAAAGGCGAGACCACGCATGAACAGTGTGAGAGTGCGCGGTCTCGTGGAAAGAAAGACTGAGACCGTTTGGTCTCGCTGAAGCAATGAGCGATACCGTGACATGCCGATTTAATTAGCGATCAATTATCCTAGATTAATTAATCACGAATCAAGATAATTAGTCATTAATTATTATTAATTAATTGTTAATTGAGTAATTAATCACTAATAAAATGAAGCCATTGGACAGTGTCGCTGTTTGATTTGGCGGGATCGTTTAGTCTCGCTCTTCCATTCCACAAGACCGCACGGTCTTGCGCTGTTGCTGCGTGAGACCGCGGTCTCGCGCTTACACCTCGCGATACCGCGCCCTCGACATTATGTCCAACGGTTGTGCAAAATCGACGGTATATTTCCAAAATAAATTGTATCCCAAATATTTCTGAGAAAAAATTGAATGAACAATATATTTTCAAATTTAATTCTCATTCTCTTTCAAGTGATCTTAGAGTTGTTCTAATATCACAATTAATATTTTTTTATATAATTAATTGCACTATCACATAAAAAAATTTAGCCTGATACTTACTTAGAGGAGGGAGAAAAGAGAGGGAAATTTGAAGAAATTGGGTCTCATGCAAGAGCTATCATGGGCGATAGGACCAAAATTGTTAGACCCAAGAAAATGCAATAGAGCAAGCCAGTGATTTTTTGTTTACCGGTCTCAATGTAAATATTTATTATTTGCTCCCTTTATGAAAACTGCCTAAAGAAACTATACAACGTTGTGATGGTCAGGTGTAGACAAACATTTACTACCCTCTCTCTCATAGACTCACAGACACTATATATTTAGAGCGTCTCCAACAGACTCTCCAAGTTAAATTTGACAAGTTTAGCATAAAATCGCACTCCAATAGCCTTTCTACTTGGATGGCCGAGTTAAATGACTAGCCAAACTCCTCCCTCTACTAGCCAAATTTGGCCAACCAAAAAAGACTTGCTAAACATTGCCCCACCATCTCTCTCCTCTCACGCTCAACCTCCCTCCTTGTCCGATGCCGCCGGGACATGCCGCCTCCCCTCTGCAGCACCATCACGCTGGATCTGCGCAGAGCTCGCCGTCGTCGTCCCTATCTCCACCCGTGCCCACCGCTGGCTGAAGTCGTTGCAGCGTCGCCAGCCGTCGCGCCTGCATTGTCGAGATCGCCATCGCCATCCGCCATTACTGCCGAGATCTCCGTCGCCAGCTGACACTGTCGTTGTTTGCTCTGTCGCCAACCGTCGCCAGCCACTGCCATCGTTGCCGAGGTCGTCGTCGCCAGCCACTGCCATCGTTGCCGAGGTCGTCATCACCAGCCGTCATATGTGCCATCTGGTCGGTCTCCACTACCTTCGTCCTCGTTGGATTAGGCCTACGCGGTGTGGATTCAGGGAGGCACGCGGCCTCCGCCCCCACCGGATTCGGCCAGCGAGACGTGGATTCGGGGAGGGTGCGACCTCCACTGCTTCCGCGCGGTTTTTGTCACCTTCGCGCGGGGCTGCAGTTGCCCTCCGCCGTCATCGTCACCATCTGCTGCGGCAGCTGCCGCCATTGTAGTCTGCGTCGCCACCGCCGTTGAAGGGCGAAGATCAGAAGAGGAAGGGGTGGATAAAATCAGAAGATGAAGAGGGGGAGGAAGAGGAGGAAGAAGGGATAGTAGAGACTGACATATAGATCCTAATGTCAGAGGCTCAAAATACAGAGGGTATATGGAGAGGCTGTTTGAGTAAGTAACAAATTTGACTATCTAAATTAGTTGGAGAGCTGGCTATATAGATATTTAAAGAGCCTAATTTGGTCATTCCGTTGGGATGCTCACCTCCAGTGTGATGGCTCTCTAGGAGGGAGATTTACTCTCGCTATGATTGCACACGTGGATTTGCATGTTGACGGAACTAAGGCTCGATGGTCTCACGACTCATGAGAACTATTAGTCTACCAAACCACCGCAATACAATAGGTACATAACATCACCAAATTTTAATCACATGAAGTCATGAACTATACCAATCAATATGTATATTTCTTAGGCTTTAGAAATGTTTTTCATCTGTCAAATAAATCTGATAGACTCCTAAGTCTGGGCATGTCTAACAATGATGACAACTAATCAGAGCGTACACAATGATTATTCATGGTGGCTGCCTAGAACAAATTTAATGTAAAACGATGTTCAATTTACATGAATATCCTGATCATGAAAGAGTCAACATAACCATAAGGTAAGAAAGAAAAATCTCTGACAACAATCCATAAGCATCAAAAGTAAGAACACCTCGTTGCCACGAAAGATTGTGGATTTACCCACGTCACTTAGAGCAGATACAATAGCAGACTATTAGCTAACTATAAACATATTTTAATGAGATAAAAGATAAGAGAGAAGAGTAGCGAGCTACAGATCTGTAGCTAGCTGTAGCACGGACTTCAAGACGCAATGTATGTATAGAGGTGGGACCATATATTAATAGTATAGAAAGCAACTATTGTATGAATTGGCTATTAGATCGGCTATAGATGAATTGGAGCTAGTAGTGGGCTATACTGTTAAACTTGCTCTTAGGATGAGTTTGACAAACTGAGTTGGAAATCATTCGTCACGCACGTAAAACGGAGTGACTTATTCGTACATGATTAATTAACTATTAGCTTTGTTTGAAAAATAAATTAATATGATTTTTTAAAGCAACTTTTCTAAAGTTTCTTTTTGTAAAAAATACATTGTTTTGCGGTTTAGAAAGCGTGCGCGTGTAAAACGAGTAGGGTGAAGTTGGGAACTTTGAGCAAAGACCACAGACTTACGGAGCAAAGCAACTACACTATTGATTCAAACCATGGTGTTTATGCAGCTGCATAGGATTGCCAGGTCCTAATTGGCTGATTCTGCCACTAACTAGAAATACTATACTTATATTAGAACTCACGTTAGATAGAGTAGAGCATATATAGGGGTTTTAGCCCCTCTCTCCCAAACACCCCCATAGTTGTGAACTCTCCCATTTAGATCCGAGTACCATCTTCTTATTGGTCTTGTTTAGATTCTAACTTTTTTATTCAAACTTTAAACTTTTCTGTCACATCGAATTTTCCTACACACACAAACTTTCAACTTTTTCGTCACATCGTTCTAATTTCTTCAAACTTCTAATTTTAACGTGGAACTAAACACAGCCATTGGCTTGTGGCGTGTGTGAGATGCAATGTGATTGAATTTTTTGGAATACCCTCCTTTTTATTTGAGAATTTTTCGTGCAGCTGTCAAACGCTTTCAATCTGGCGGGGTTTATTTGTGACCCTCGATCGGTCAATGGCCAGTAGCAATCCATCCGTCCGTTCAAATCCCTCTCTGGGAAACGGACGAAACGGGAGAGGCGCGGAAAACCCCCACCCCCCAAATCGGAGCGCGGAGGCGCCGACCAAGAAACCCTACCCTCCGCCGCTTGGGCGGCGATGATGGAGGCGGCGCCGGACGAGGAGGCCGGGCTGGCGCTCCCCGAGGGCGAGCGGATTCTGGAGGTCACCCTCATCTCCGCGCAGGGGCTGAAGCCTCCCTCCGGCCTGCGGCGTCGGCTGCTGCAGGCGTACGCCGTGGCGTGGGTGGACGCGGCGCGCAGGCTCCAGACGCGGCCGGACCGCGCGGGCGGGGTCGACCCGGAGTGGCACGAGCGCCTCCTCTTCCGCGTCCACGAGGCCGCGCTCGCCGACGACTCCCGCGCCGCCGTCACCGTTGAGATCTACGCCGCGCCCGCCGGCGGCTGGCACATCGGGGGGGACTCCCTGGTCGGTTCCGCCCGGTTCCTGCTCGGCGACCACGGCCTCCTGTCCCGGCCCGTCGGGTCCCCGTCGATGTTCGCCGTCGGTGTGCGCCGCCCCTCCGGCCGCGTCCACGGCCTCCTTAACGTGGCGGCCAGTCTCGTCGCCGCGCCGCCGTCCCCGGCAGCTGCCCACGCTCTCCGCTCATCCCCCGCCGTCTCCCTCAGCGGCCTCTCCACGGCGCCCATCCCAGCAGGCCGCGTGCTCCGCATCCTCAACCGCTCGTTTCCGACGCCCCCACCCTCTCCGACGGTTCTTACGCCCAAGAAGCAGCAGATTGCAGCCAAGCCGAACAAGAAGTGCGCTGACAAGCTGGACGTTGCGGTGAAGCTGAACAATAACGCAGATGATCGGAGCGATGAGGAGCGTGAGGAGTTGAGAGAGATGGGCGGGGTGGTGTTTTGCGGGCCTTGTATCCTACCATTACCAAGAAAGATCCACATAAGCCCCTCTGACGAGAACCTGCAGGCCTTTGCTAGCATCTTCTCCGGCGGAGTTGGCATTACCAGACAGAGCCCTCGCCATTGAGGAGTCCAGGCATTTAATAGGTTCGGTTCTTTCAGTTGATTCCTTGTGGAGATAGCCTGTTTCTTCTTGTTGTGGAAAATTAGTTTCTTAACCATGAGGATATAGTGCTGAGTTGTATTATAGCATCTATTGTTGTTACTGCAAATATGTCTCACTGATTCTTTTTTGTGTGAATCAATGGAATTATAGAATTATAGTGCCACAATGAATAGTGCGGAATCATTTTGTTATCTGCTATGCTCAAAGAACCTCAATTTAAGGTTTGAAGATTTCGTTTGAAGCAATATAAGCCTGAATGCCTGAGTATTTCCACTCATCTTAATGGCATATGTGGATATTTTCTTGTTGCTCAATATCAAATTTATCGGTGATAGTGCTATTGTGAAGAATTGTCAATTGGATTATTCCTGGGGCTGTTTGCTTTCTTAATGCTGCAGCTGCATTGCAAAATTGTTGCCTGGGTTGATTTGTAGTAGCATTGCAAACTTAGATGTTGTGAAAAGTTTTAATGACATCATATTATTTTCAAGTATTTTCATGTGAAATATGTAGCCACTGTTCTTCTTTAAGGTTAACTTGGCCGTACATGGGTATTCATGTTTGTCTTACGCTTTACCTGATGAATTATGTTATGTACAGACAATTCATAATAACTAGACATATATCCATCATTTCACTGCTTCTAATTAATGTCTTGTGTGGTCATGTGGAATTTAGTAACAGTTGAACCTTTAGTTTAATCTGAGGGACTATTGATAATTTTAATTCATATTCAGTGATCAAAAGTACTTAATCTTAGATTTAGTTTGAAAGGTGTGATTGTTTGGTTTAGAGGAAAGATCACACATTAATGATTGATCAGCATGCATAGAACAGTATTTTATGATTTTTTTTTTACAGACTAGCTCTGTGGGATAGTTCTCAAGCCTTAATGGCCTTTGAATTATTCTGAATGATCCCTTAATGGAACATAAAATGAACAAATGATTATTATTATAATAGTGCTGGGAAGATTAATAAGCAGAAAGATACTTCAATGGTAGAACCAGAGGATTAGTGCACTAAAGGCCTGATGCAAACAAGTCCATAGTGATTTGTTTTCCCTTCTTTTCTGAGAACAAAAAATGATATCAGTACTAACTACTCTGTACTTGGTTTGACTTTTGAAAAGTCAAGTGTTTTGGAATGATTAGTGTGAGCTTTTTTATGTGGATATCATATTAGTTACCATATTTGTTGCAAAGGACAATAAGTCTTAAAAGGTTGAAGATGCAAGTGGCAGATTAAGTTCAGGATGATGCTATGAATGCCATCTGGTTCTCTCACAAGTCACAACTATCAGCTTAATTTCTGTAACTTTGTTTGTATTCTTTTGTTGAGATATGTTTACTGGGTTTAACTGATTTGCACGTTCTTTTATAGTTTATGTCATAATTCTTAACACACAAAGCTTCTTTATGATGATTTGGCATGTGATGGTTCCAAGTGTCCAACAGTTTTTTGTCCAAGTCAGTGATTGAATGCAGGGAATAAACATCACTTGTACTGTTGTAGCTAATTACTATCCCCTGAATGTAGTTGATATTGTTTCCTTCTAAGTTTACAATCTGAACTGCAAAATCTGATAGTATTGTATAGGAATGCTTTATGGACTGGGTTAAAATCTTGCAGGCCATGTTTAGGGCCCAAATTCGAAATAGTTTCTTTAGCCTGTGACTATTTATGTCTCGAGCCTGTTTGTGGCTTTTTTTTTCATAGCCTAGGCTTCTGGGGCTTTGTAGTCTGCTGATATCGTGGGACATCTAATTGTAACTTTGTTGTATTTGGCTTTTGTATTACCAATTTTCTTTGCATTGATTCTGAAATTACGTGCTTCCTCGTTTTCTATCTTACAAATGTCCATGTTCCTTTTCGATGTATCGGAGTAAGATAAAGACAGTTTTGGTTAATTGACAACTCATGGAAAAGTATCTGCAGACTGCAATGTTAAGTTATCTTCTAAAAACCAAATGGTATACTTGCTTAAATTGTTAGTGATTCTTAATGCTTCCAAAGTTCCATTGTAGGATCAAGGCAGATTTGGTGAAGCACTGAGAGATAAAGTGCTGTATTATAAAATTGTCTGGAGGATATCCAAAGCTCATATTGTGACCTTACGATCTAAGCATTGGGTGGACTATACATGTACAGTGATTTTTTAACCATTTTGACAGCCCTTTCCATCTTGGTATTTTATAATTTTTTAGCAAACGGTAATTCAATGAACTATAGCGTCAAACTTTTGAGCATTTCAATGTAGTTTTGATATCTTTGACAATAATTTGTGGACTATTTCTATGTGATTAGTGGATGCTTTCTATATAAACAATCCTCTTGGTTCTGATGTAAAGCATTATGTGCCGTGTCACTTGAAAATGACAAAACAATATTCAGATTCTGAAAAACCATCTGCCTTCTTGACTTTGATGATTCAAGTATCCAGCAAGGGGATAGCAAGCAATAAACTCATGATGTTAGGTCATTTGAAGATCACATGTTTTAATAGTTTTGTCAGGATAGTTTGTCGGCTTTTTTTGGGTTTTGGCACATTTTTTAAATTTTTTTCTGTACCTCGACTATTGAGTATATATTTTTTTGTCAAGAGCTGTGTTACAGTACTTATGATCCTGTATGACGTGCTGCCACCAAAACTATCAAAGATGCCATTTTCACTGTACACCTAAATGGTGGTTTCTTCACCATCACCATCGCCATCCTCCATTCTAAAGTCGTTATTATAGTTTCCATCAGTTGGGTCATATGTGCGATTTCTGCTCTCCAAAATCTGCCTGCTTTCTATGGTAGGATCCTATGTTCCGATTTAGCCTGTTCCCTCGTATAATTGTTTTCCTGTTCACTCATATTGCTTTACAATGACTTATCGACTAGGGTAAACTGTTTGACAGTTCAGAACTGGAAAGGGCCACTTGCGGCCGTCAGATTTACGTGGAACTCACTGTTCCTTTGCTTATTGCGCTTATTGGACACTGCATAATTCTCCAAAAAGAGGCCATAAAGAAGTACTTGACGATTGTGACCTCACATCAATGGCCACATACAACCATGTACAATCTCCTTTGTTTTTTCCAGGACTTTTCCATCTCCCCCTTCTTCCAATTGCGATCCACACAATCCTGATTCAAGTTGCGCCACCGACGTAACATGCCGTCTTTTTCCTGGTCGATCCTTTGATTGCCTGAATTCTTTCTTCTTTTTTTTCTACGCCCCAACTGGTTGATTTGGATCCCATTCGTTCCCTCTCCTTTACCGGAAGAACCAACCCACTTCTTTTTTTTTTTCTCTGTCTTTGCAACTTTTCAAGTGCAATGTTGGAGAAGATTTCTTCGACGGCGCGAGCACCAAGAACCTCACAAATTGTTCCAATATTCCATTGCACACTCGGGGCATATTGGTTGGATCCTATTGTTTTAGATGCTGCCCATTTGCTAAACACGCCATGTTAGAGGTCTACTTGTCCTTTCTAGGTTCCTTTTCTTTTGATGCGTTTGCATATACGGTATATATGTACTAGATTCCATGGAGCATAGCAAAAGATAACCGCTGTTGCTTTGCGGGCATCTCATAGAAGAGAGGAGCTTCGTTGAGTTGAAAATGTTTCAAGGACAAGTGATGCGAATTCTGTGTGATGCCACAAGTGGAAAGAATAGCGCAAATGTGGCAAGCAAAGCAATGCATATGCGCTGCTTTTCCTGGTAGGTATGTGGCATTGCTAGGTGCGGTGGTAGATGTCCAAGGGGAAGAAGCACAAGGAGGCAGCCGCCTCTAGTGGCCTCGCCACTCACTCACACTGCCCCCGGAGTCTTTTGCTCTCCACCACCTCCCATGTTTCAAGGTAAATTCGTCGTGGTGGTTTCATGCCTTGTGCATATCAAGAAAGATGTACTTAAAGTTCCTGATGCCTTGCAACGTACTCGAGTTTATATATATATATATCAGTTGTGAAAGAGAGATTATGTGACGGTTGATTGTGTTTCTTCCTTAAAAGTTCATATGCTCACAGGTGCTAAAGTTTCGGACAGTCAAATGTATCGGCAATACCGTAGAGGATGCACGTTCATTTTATTACTCCCTCCGTTCTATAATATAAAAATCTAGAACTAGATATGATATTTTATATTACAACGAATTAGACAGGGATCATCTTATTACTCCCTTCATTCCATAATATAAAAATCTATAACCAGATATGACATTTCATAGTACAATGAATCTGAACAGGGGATGTCCTGATTCATTGTACTATGAAATATCTCATCTGATGCTTACATTTCTATATTGTGGGACACGGAGGGAAAAACTCCAAAGTTTGTAAAGTAGACTGGTAGCTTCATAGGGTGTGGGTGTCCCTACATTCTGCTTATATACAATCACAAAGGGTATCATTGCTAGCTAAAAACAGTCACAGTACAAGGTAATCTCTCCGTCCCATAAAAAACCAACCTAGTACTAGATGTGACATATTCTAATACTACGAATCTAGACATACATATGTCCAGATTCATCGTAGTAGATATACATATGTACATATTTATCGTACTAGAATATATGACATCCGGTCATATGTTTATTTTTTATTGGACGGAGAGAATAGATGAGCAATCGGGCTGATTTAGGGTGTGTTTGAGGAGAAGGAGATTGGAGAGATTGAGAAGATACGCAAAACGAGGTGAGCCATCAGTGCATGATTAATTGAGTATTAACTATTTTAAATTTCAAAAATGGATTAATATGATTTTTTAAAGCAACTTTCCTATAGAAAATTTTTACAAAAAATACACCGTTTAATAGTTTAGAAAGAGTACGCGTGGAAAACGAGCTGCTTTCTCACCCTATATCACACCCAAGCGAACGCAGCCTTAATATACACCTAGCCAAAGCTACCCGACCACAACTGTTCTACTAGGGGTCAGTGATTCAGACATTCCGTACTCATTTCTTCGTACCACCTTCATTTTAAAATGTAGGATATCGTTTACTTTTCGTAGATCATTCATCTTATTAAAAAAATTAATATAAATATGTTTAAAGAATAAGTTAAGTTTGTATTTTATTTGATGATAAAATAATTCACAATAAAATAAATAGGGACATATCCGATGAAACGAGCTAAGTGTTGGAAACTCGTGAAAATCATACCTAAAAGTTTAGTAAATTCATGAAAAAAATACTAGAGATGGGTGCAGATATGAAATACATTCTCACCAAATTCCAGCTCCAAACTCAACTTCGTTTATTTATGAAACTTTCAGATACGATTTTTACGAGTTTTTAACATTTAGCTTGTTTTCACACTTTGAAGATAAGTGATTAAATGTTATGTAAAAAATCAACGACATCATAAATTTGGAATAGAGGGAGTATTTGCCTTGCACCCTTTCCGACAGTTGAGCAGACGAAAGTATCGCCGCGACGCCGCCTCGTTGCTTTTTACTCCTACGTGGCTACGTGGTCGTCTCCTTTGGCCTTGGCCGATTGATCGATATCAACATTGATCTTTTGACGCGCCGAATAAATAGGTCGCGACGTTCATGAGAAAATCCACCCGGTATTGGCTTTCTCCCTTCCGCGTACCGGATGCTCAAGTGCTCAACTTGGAAACACCGTGCTTGCCTGTTTACACATAATCTTTAATTTTCTGCGATGATTGCCTGTGCCCTGACACCTCGCTGCCCGTCCGTAGTAGCTGTATAAGCCTTGTTTAGATAAAAAAAATTTTTTTTTGACAAAAACATCACATTAAATGTTTAGGCACATGCATTGAGACAATAAATGTGAAAAAAAAACCAATTACACAGTTTGCATGTAAATTACGAGACGAATCTTTTGAGTCTAATTACGTCATGATTTAACAATATGATGCTATAGTAAATATTTGCTAATGACAGATTAATTGGGCTTAATAAATTCGTCTTGCAGTTTACAGGCGAAATCTATAATTTATTTTATTATTAGTCTATGTTTAATACTTTAAATGTGTATTCGTATATTTAAAAATTTTACACCCATAAAACTAAACACAACCACAGTGTAGTGTAGTGTAGTGTAGTGTGCACCTAAAGCTGGGCCTCATGTCTTGAGGACAAGCAAGGTTCCATTGTTAGTCTGAAACAGAGATAAGTGAGGCAGCCAGCTGAGAGGTCACTGTTTTTAGCTCTCCAGGCGTCCAGCTAGTTACTGTGTTGGCGTTCAGAGAGTGACACACTCACACACCGTGGAGCATCTGCATGCGTCGGGCTAGTCGCGTTGAACTTTCCTTTACATTTATTTTCAGAATCAATGCCTTGGCAAGTTGACATACAGTAGTATATCTGTGTAACTTGAATGTAGTAGATGCGCAAACTGTCCTCAGTGCGAGGTTATGTGGTTATTTGTTCCGTTGGACTGAGCTGTTTAGTCATTTTCAGGAGCATATGCTCGATCTCCATTCAACGTATCTAAAAGCAAAAAGGAAAGAAAGAGAGAGAGAGAAAAGTCAATCTATCGAGCTATGAACTTTGTTGTTTGCATCCTGGAGGACCAAGTGTCGGTAAGCCTGTATCTCGGTTGCTAGCATGCATGTACTGATGCACGCCTCCCTTGTGATTGCTTCGACTTTAAGCTCACTCATGTACTAGTATTTTTTTTTGACACTCAAAGTGAGGAGGAGGAAGAAGAAACAACAAGCAAAGGCAAAAGAAATCTAGCGTGTGAGTGAGTGAGCCCCCACGGACCGATACAAAAAAAACCCGTGTGCCACGACGTGCGATGCATTCATATGCATGCATCCATCCTCGTTTTTTTTATTATTCCCTGTGTAATAATAATCGAGCCCGTCGACCAGTGCATCTGGATATATATATATATCCGGTGCTCCAGAGAAATTTTTCACGTGACATTACACCGTACACGCATATGGAGTGTACACGACGCGCAAAACAAAATTTCGCCGGGGAGCAGCGAAAACGGCGTGCAGGACCAGCACAGTGAGAGGGCGACGGGTCGACCATGTGAGGAAGGACGGGAAAGAGAGAGAGAGAGAGCGAGCGCGTAGTACAGTACAGTACGTGCCTCGACCGGAAAAAAGGGGGCCGGCCAAAATAGCATGGAACTGCTAAACCGAGGCGCGCGGGCGCATGCATATGTGACCGTGATCCCGTGCTGCTACGATGACGCACGGCGAGCGCGGGGTGTATCGGCATCGGCCACGGCCATCAGGCCAGGCAGCAGGAGGGGGCAGGAGGCAGCTAGCTAGCTGTAGAGCCGTAGAGGTAGCAGCTAACTAGGTGGCCAGCCAGCCAGCGAGACAGACAGCGGCGCGGCATGCAGAGGAGGCAGGGCAGAGCTAGAGAGAGAGGGGGTCGGCTCGGCCCGGCCGCCGGGGGGGCCCCCTCTCGCCACGGCGCGCGCCATGGCGTGGCTGGCCTGCCTGCGCTGAGACGCTGCACCGCACTGCATGCTACGCCTACGCGGGGGCGGGGGCCGGGGGGGGGGGGGGGGGGGGGGCGGGGGGCGGACAGCGTTGTGGTACGAAACCGAGCGTGCCGCCCGCCGCGCGCCGTAGGATGGTCCATCGAGACGCGCGCGGTCGAGAGGACGGACGCGGCTCGCTCTAGGATCCGAGTGACTCGCTCCGGCCGCTGCCGCCGCAGCGGCAGCACATGCAGATGCAGATCGACGCGCGGCTCGGGTCGCCAGGTCGCGCGCGCGGGAGGTGTGGTTGCGGTGTGCAGTTGCGGGCTGCGGCGGGGGGAGTCGCTCGCTCGTGAGTCGCGACGTGTTCGACT
Source organism: Oryza glaberrima (assembly GCF_000147395.1). Lineage (NCBI taxonomy): Eukaryota > Viridiplantae > Streptophyta > Magnoliopsida > Poales > Poaceae > Oryza > Oryza glaberrima. The sequence continues at coordinate 24,503,019 of NC_068326.1, forward strand.
CGGCGCATCGATCGGTGCGCGGGGGCACGGCCGGGCCGGGGGAGGGGGACCGAGTCGTGTACGCTCGGGTACATTGTCCGTTGGTGTTGCCGGGTACGAGGGAGTACGGTATCGACGAGGAGTGCGATGCATTGCGGGGATGAGCTAGAGGGGACGGAACGAGTTGTCTAATCGGTTCTGACCACATACTCCCTCCCCCCATTCCATAATATAAGGATTCTAATATTTAATATTTTGTTTGTACTGTTTGATTATTTGTTTTATTTAAAATATTTGTACAGATATTAAAAAATAAAAAGTTTTGCTTAAAATAATTTGGATAATAAAGTAAGTCAAAAAAAATAATTTCAATTTTTTTTAATAAAACAAATGGTCAAATAGTGCAAGCAAAATGTTAAAATCTCTTATATTAGAAGACGGAGTGAGTATATGAGAAAAGAGGATTTTTTGAAAAAAAAATAAACTAGACTTATGGCTTGTTATTTTATTCAAATTTCAATTACAACTTTCTCATTTTTTTCGTAAACACACTTTTAAAAGGTTAAATGATACGTATTTTTCTTGAACAAGTTTATATAAAAGTTTTTAAACATTAATTAAATCTAATCTTTCATGTTTGTAATAGTTAATACTATTTAATTAATCATTTGACAATAAGTTTTTCTTATTTTGCGTGTGGCTGAAAATCTCTTCCAATCTAAAATAACGAATGCAGCCTTAGGAAATGAGCCATTCCAGCCATTTTGCTTATATAGTCAAAATTCAAAGCTAATACGAGTAAAACCCAAATCAAGTGACAAACATTTCAAAAGGACAATGTTAAAAAAAACACGAATATTAGGAAAGAACCTAATATCAAATAATTAGAAGAGGTGAGATTTCGAATTTAGGCCAGCTAGCCTACCACCTTGTGGAGCTAGGCGAAAAACTCTAAACGTTTCTCTACAAGGACAATTGTTTCTAATAACCACATTCCAACCTTATCTCCAATTCCAAATTTCCAATCGCTAGTAACGACCGACTATATATACTGAGTAACACTAGTAGTAAGACTATTTTTAGAGAGAGAACGATTTAATGATTCATACATATAGCCAAGTGAAAAAGATTGGTATAGATAGGGCTAATTAATCCTGCCCCCGCCGTTTTCTCTCGGTTTATTAATCTTAACCGTGGATGTCAACATCACACATTGTGTACCAATCGCCATCTCACCACCTTTCCTTTTGCACTATAAATAAATCCGAACGGCCTCTGCTTCTCGAAGCCCGGCCTGTAGCCTCGCCTCGCCTCCCTCCGCCGCCCCGGTTACGCAACCAAATACCGACGGCGCCGCCCGCCGACGAGCCTTCTCCCTTCGCGCCGCCCCCTCGCAGCATCCTCGTGCCCTCCTCCGGCATCTTCCTGCGCCGCGTTAGCATCGTCTGTCGGCGCCGTCGGAGGTTCTGCTCGGAGCTCGCTTCCGATGGACGGCGCGGCGACGGGCACGGAGCGCCTCTGCCCTCTAGGATGAGGGGCCGGAGACGTCGCCGGCGGAGGCTTGTGCAAGTACGAGCACTTAATATTCTCCCCTACTCTATTCCTTTTCCATTTGAGAAAATTAGAAGAAGAAGAAAAAAAAACTCGGTTACTTTATTTCTTTGTGAGAAATGTGGGATTCGATAAGATATGGCCTTGCTCGTGCTGTTCTAATGCGCTGTAACTGTGGGTGACGGCGGTGCGTTTGGTATTTGTTGATAATGTATTGCTTCGTCGCTGCACATTCTGCGAGCCTCTGCTTGGAAAAGCAAACCAGCAATATTTCGGTGTACCATCACTAACTGGAGTAGCTGCGGCTTGTTCTGTTCGGTTCAGCATGATCTTATTTCAGAGTTTATTCGGTGGATTGATATGAAAACGATTTTTTGTACGGATTAAACCGCACGGAAAATACCGCTGAACTGGAAATTTTTTTTGAAGAAACGGTGGCCCGTGGAAATATTTTAAATGATCTGTTCCTTATAACATTTGGGTAGGAGACTAGGAGGAACATAATGTGCTCCAACTGTGCCACGGCATGCAAACCATTTACAGATAGCACAGAAGATTGATGAACTAACATTATGGTAATTGAGTTCTGCTGCAATAGTAACTGACATAGCTTGAGCGCTTTCGAAATAAAATGGTTTAGGATATCATGTACTTACATATCATGTGTTAGTATGTCTGCAATAGGCAATGGTAACTTCCTGTTCCTGTGGTTAAACATTAACCGAGCTTTTCTTGAAATAATATACTGATGTAATTAGCTTATGATCCCATGTTCGTTTTATTTTCCATTTATTTATTTATAGGTAAATGATCTTTGCAACTGTCCTATAAATATAACTTTTTTTTATTCAGGTCATCTATGCTAGCACACTTGATGACTGATGTCATGGAAGATAATTCTTCATGGACAGCTCTTTCTATTGATCACATTAGAATTTCTGCATTCAATTTCGGAATTGTCTCCGAGGATAACGATGAAGGCAAAGAATTTTTGCTTTCATTGGACACTGTTGTTCCTGATGATATCCTGGAGAGAATTTTCACGTTTTTACCTATAGTAAGCATGATAAGGTCAACAGCAGTTTGCAAAAGATGGCATGACATTATCTACTCAAGCAGGTTTCTTTGGACCCACATGTTGCCTCAGAGGCCATGGTACTTTATGTTCACTTCTAATGAAAGTGCTGCTGGGTATGCATATGACCCGATTCTCCGCAAATGGTATGATTTAGAGCTTCCATGCATAGATAAGAGCAGTTGCTTTGTCTCTTCTTCTTGCGGATTAGTTTGTTTCATGGACAATGACAGCAGGAATGCCATTTCTGTATCTAATCCTATCACAAAAGATTGTAAGAGAATTTTGGAGCCCCCTGGTGCAAAGTTTCCAGATTACAGTACAATTGCCATAAAGGTAGATCGTTCCTCTCATAATTACACCATTACATTGGCAAAATGCAAGCAAGTTCCAGAGGATTACGTCCGATGGGATTTCTCTTTATACAAGTATGACTCACAGAGTAGTTCATGGGTGACTGCGGTTGAGGAGGTGTTCATTGGTTGGAGAGGGGGTGATGACAGCGTGATATGTGATGGAGTATTGTACTGTTTAATTCACTCCACAGGCATTCTTGGTAATATTGAACCGCGTCATAGCATTATCATGTATGACCTTATTGCTGGGCCTTCTAAGGCGTCACTAATGCAATCGTCGATCCCAGCACCTTGCTCTCTCACCTGTGGACGTCTGCTTAACTTGAGGGAGAAGCTGGTTCTGGTTGGTGGGATTGCAAAACAGAACAGACCTGACATCATCAAAGGAATTGGAATATGGGAACTTCACAAAAAACAATGGCAAGAGGTAGGTCGAATGCCTCATAAATTATTTCAAGGATTTGGTGAGTTTGATGATGTATTTGCTAGCAGTGGCACAGACGACCTTGTCTACATCCAAAGCTATGGTGCAACTGCTTTGCTTGCTTTCGATACGAAGCAGAAGCAGTGGAAGTGGTCCGCAAAATGCCCTGTGAGCAAAAGATTTCCTCTCCAGCTTTTCACTGGCTTTTGCTTTGAACCTCGGCTTGATATTACCACTTAATTGTAATGCCTTCCAATGGAATCAGGTTGGCAGTCCTGGTCTTTGTGAATATATGCATGCTTCATTAGATTGTTGCGTCACATGCAATGTGCTTTCCTTTGCTTATCATCCCACATTCGTCCTGATGGATGCAATTTCCTTTGCCTCTTTTCATTGGATTAATTAATCTTTAGAATGTTGATCTCTCTCTCTCTCTCTCTCTCTCTCTCTCTCTCTATAATAATGCCTGTTTACAAATGTACCTCTATTTTCTTTAAAAACAATGCATAGATCTATGCTATTTATCACATTTATCTGAATTCTCAAGTTCAGCCATGTACTGCCTCGACAAAACCTGCATACAATGTCATTGCTTGATGCAGGCCTTAGAACCTGTCCATATAAACTGAATGAGCTATTGTCCTTACAGCATGTCTAGACAGATAAATTTTGCAGCGCCATAAGTTACATGTCTTTTCATCGCGCAACTTCCTGTATGTGATATCTAAATTTTTGTCCTTTGCGGTCTCAAGGGACAAGTTCAACTGTATGCGTTTTGTTTCTTGTGATACTTCATCAGTGATGGGCCTACCACTGATGTTTGCTGCTCCGGAACAGCTTGCACACTGGATGTACAAGGCGATTGAAAGTCGTTTGTCTGTACACTGACCAGTCACTACTAGCTGATTTTGTAGAATCATCATGGGCCAAATCCAGGTTTCCTCTTGTAGGAGCTGGCCCATCCCTGAAACCGCCGTGACTCTGCATCGTGATGCAAGTGTGAGCCAGAGGTGCCATTGATGAGATTCCAGCTCGTCATCACAGCTCCTCTGTATGTAGTGCTCAGTTGTGACATTAATAGTTCAGCCGTCTCAGCGTTTCTCAGAATGGTGTCACGCGCTCATGCTCTGCATATGATTTTGTTTTGTTGCCTTGCAGATTGCACTGTTCTCTCTCTCTTTTCTTTTGGCCGTACGTTTTAGCTGGTTAGCTCACTCTAGGTATGGCACCATGATATGGGGCCAATTCGTCTGCTGTTTTTCTTTGTTAATCTTTACCGTGTCTCTGATTTGTTACCAGTTCTGCGTGCTGTTTTAATCAGAACTAGCTGGGTGGCCCGCTCAATTCGTAATTGCGCGGCTAGCACCTAAACAAAATCATATATTTTTTAAGTATGATTTTACTTAAAATTTATTAAATAGCTATCTAGCTATTTCATTGTCTTAAGACTTTGAAAGACCAAACCTTATCATCCTCGTGTTTCTAATTATATAGTTTTTAAAAGTCACACCAGTTGCTACCCTTTATGTCATCTCCTTCTTTATTTGCTTGCTCGATCTACCACTATTTTCATTCATTCTTCTTGAAACCTTTAAAAATTGTGTCCGTCCACTGTCTCTTCTCATTGTTGTCATTGAGATTTTAAAAATCGAACATAATTATTGTTTGGGTTTATTTTTTACTTTCTAGAAGTCCCGCCAAACAATCAACGGCTTTGCTATTGTACTCTTCTATGGCTCGCCCGCTGCCTCCCTTCTTTATTGGCATTGAGATTTTAAAATTGAACATGATTATCATTGGTTTTTTTTTTTTTACTTTTTAGAAGTTCAAAACCTTTAAAAATTGGACTTGTAGTTTCATTTTTTATAATTTTTAGAAGTCCCATCAAACGATGCTACAATGCCCCTCTACAGCCCGTCCGCCGCCAACTCTTTATTGTTGTGATTCTAAAAATCGAACATAACTGTCGTTGGAATTCATTTTTTATTTTCTAGAAGTCCTGTCAACCGTCGGCGGCTCTGCAACTATACTCTTATACACCCCGCCTGCTGCTTCTCCTTTTTATTATCATTGAGATTTTAAAAATTGATTATGATTATCAATGGTTTTTTTTTAATTTCTAGAAGTCCCGGCAATCGCCTTACTCGTTTGCTTCACGGTCTGCTTGACGTCTCTCCTTTTAATCGTCATTAGGATTCTATTTGGTGTTTTATTAACAATTTTTATATCTCATATCAACCGCCACCACTCTACTTCTTTATAGGCATGTTACTTAATTTATCTTGTCATGTGTTTTAGATGGTCTTTTCTTTCAATAATCTTTATTTTTATCACAAATTTTAGTTATTTATAAATTGTATTCTTAATTGATATCTTATTTTTCTTTTTCTAATTTCAGAATTTTTTAAAAAAATTTTAGTTAATATCGTATTGTGTTATTTTAATGTTTTTATTTTTTATTTTCAATTTCAGTTGTTTCAAAATTGTATTCCTATTTGAACTCTCTTTTAATTTTTCTAGTTTTAGATATTATTTTATTTTTATTCTAATTTTTAATTAATCTCGTATTGGATTCTTCTTTCAATATTGCTTATTTTTAATTTTGAATTTCAGCTATTTTTAAATTGTACTTCTACTTGGACTCTCCTTTTTATTTTTTTTTCTTTTTCTCCGATTAATGTGGGAATTTCTAGCCCCCACAACGAACATGGTGCCTCCTTTCAAAGCTGTTTTAATAATATAATAGATAGATAGATAGATATTGCTTGACAGATGTGTCCTATCTTACAGGTTTGGAATACTTTTTGTTGGTTAAGAAAGCAGTAATCGCCTGTTGCTTTCTGCTCTTATCAGCTGTCACAGACAAACCCTTTGGCTTCTCACCCTCTTAACCTTGTTCACTTTTATCCAGACCAGATAATATATGAGGTGAGTGTTTTTAGATGAACACAATGGGAAACACTGCGTATGCAGTCATGGAATTATTTTTATCTCTTAGATTGTTAATGGCATGGTGTTTCCTTTTCTGGATGCTTACACAGAAACGAAATACAAATAGGGAAGAAAAAAAGAAGAAGAAAGGGATGAAGTACCCGATTTCATTGTGTTTGAATCTTCTCCTCCACTTTCCAGTTTCATCGTACCATTTGGCCATTTGAGCCCTTTAGGCTCGTGCTTCGTGTCCAACTTTGTAGCCACCGAATTACTGCAACTTCGTGGGGATTAATCGAGATTTTGATGTGCACTCTAGTCTATCTTGGCTGGCCATCCAACTTGCCCTTGTCCTCTACGGGTTGCAAGTGGCCACGCACAGTTGCGTTGGTCTACGCACCGTAGATCACGCCGCTGGGTGTCGACGAATTTAACTTTGGTTCAAGATGTGCCATGTGTGCCGTGTGTTGTCTTGTCCGGGAAAGATGGAAATTCTGAATGTGTGGTTTACTAGTACAAGGATTATTTCATCCAAAGAGGGAAAAAAAAAATCTGCGAGTTCCCTTCAGTAGAAAATGGGTAGCAGAACATTATTGTTTTAAGCTGAGTTCTAGATGTGTGGACAGTTTTCCATATTCAGATGAAATTCAGTCCTTAATTTTTCTTCTAAGAAATGGTTTGGTTGAGAGGGTTAGAAACAGCTGCAACTGTGTTTTTTCTCCTTTCTCAACGAAAGGCAGGATTGCTACCGTCGGATTGAGAAGGCAAATAGGTATTTATAATACAGAAACGAGTTTACAGGAGGCTATAAGTACTAAAACTCAGGCCTGTCGAAAAACACAGGCTGATGAATGATGACTGAATGAACAGAGACAACTGGGCCTTAACCCAGTGCACTCACTACTCTGAATAATGATCATAGCACTTATTTGCATGCATATCTACCATGCAGTAAAAATGAATTCTGACGTATGATCAGTGTTCATTGGACCACTTAGAGCTCATTCAGAGTTTCAGGCTAATAATAAAACTAAGAGTAACCGCTCCCCCGCGTCACTCTTGCGCAGATTTCTCGGGGGCGAAACCCTAGCCGCCTGCGTCGCCACCTTCCATCCACCCTCAACGCCTCGCCGTCGCCGGAGCTCGCTGCTGCAAAGGCGAGCGGCCAATTGGGAAGGCGGCGGTGAGGACATCGTGAGTCGTGACCCAGCGAAGCTCGCCCTTGGCATGAGAGGACGGAGCGGCGCATGGCGTTGCAGGTCCACAGCGGCTAGAGTCGATCGGCAAGGGCGCAACGGATCCGACGCTCTCGGAAGTGGATTTGGCGTTCCCAATGCAGGGGCGCAGACGGCGGTGGAGGTTGGCAGCTGGAGAGAAGGTGGTGGCGGCAGTGGCGGTGGTGCCGGATCTAGAGCTCCCAGATCCAGTTCGACAGTGACGCTGTGACAGGAGGAAGCGCATGGCGCCGGCCGACACGACGACGTGTGGCCGGCGAAACGCGTGGAGAGTGCGACACCCGTTGTGGGGCTCCAGAGGGAAGACCATGATGATGGCCCTGGCATGAAGGAGCACGACTAGTGGAACATGGCCGGCGTGGTGGCGAGCCTGCTATGGTGGAGCACGGCAAGGTGAGGTGGTGCGGTGACGAGACTGTCACAGTGGGAGGACGGAGGCGAAGGTGATGCGACCAGGCGGCCCGTAGGAGACACGGGCAGCCTGGTCGAGGTGGCGGCAACAACGGTAGCATCATAAGAGGGGCGTTGAGGACTGCGACAAGCTCCTCTCTAGGTGTTGGTCCTCTTACGGCGGCGATTTGCCATCGCAAGATGGCCACGCTGGACGGACTAGTGCGGAGAGAGGGGATTCATCTTCTCTCTGACCCTCTTCCTCTCCAGCCCACCCATGTGGATGAATCTGGAGCACGCCAGAGGTCGAGATGCTTCTTCGATGGCCGGCCGGTGGCGAGGCGTCGACACGGTGGCTGCGTGTTGAAGAGGATTAGCTGGTAGTGTCTGTTGAACTTGACATGCACACATTGACATGAGAAAGTAGGAAACTACAGGCAAAAGCCTAGCCTTCGGGCCGATAACGGCGACGCCTGCGTCGCCGCATTCCTCTCGGGACGTTGTTACATTTCTCCTATTCTAATGGTTTCTTTAAGTATTAACCATGTCCTGGTTCTCTAGGACGGGCGACGGCGGCGCTCTTAGCGTTGTTCCCTTATTTTTAGACGTTGTTCAGAAGAACTATTCCTCTGGCCTGTCGTGTGCTTGTTTTGTTTTCAGTAGCAGGATTAGACGTTGACGCATGGTGTGGCTATTTTTTTCATTTTTTTTTCTAGTCTTCTAGAACTACAGACTTGTTCTTTTTTCTTGATATATCAACGTATTATCTTGTGTGGGTTGTTTTGGAAAAAAATAAAACTAAGAGCAGAGTATCACCAGTTGGAGACTGGCCAGTCAGTTTCTACTTAAGTAGACTCTCCAATCTCCATCATGTGACTATGTCTGGATCACTACAACTTCTTCGACGTATGGTTTGCTCCATGGCCTGAACAAGTTGACTGGGACGTGACCTACGTGTCGCGCCTAACATTTCTTAAGTTCAGACCAAGCATTTGCCTCGTACATACGTAATTACGTATTCCATAAAGAACTTCACCGCGTCCAAAGCAGATGCAGCCGCGTTGCTACTTAATTATCAACTGACATGAGCCAATGATACATTGATTCTATAGCTGAAAGCTAATGAAATCACTGATCAATGGATCATGTCAAAGTCATCCCTGATTAGCGGGTTGTGATTAACTGGTGGAGGAAAGTTTCTATCCACAAATTAGAAGTCGACATCTCTGCAGAACTGGACCTAATGGTCTACTTACACGTGAATTCTCGCATGCAGTTCGTGATGGTACAAGTTGTGGCCACACAAAAGGCTGGACCTGTTCTGTTCATCTCTTGCAGAGGATTTTCACCCGTTTTGTCTTGTGTGAAAATTGACATTGCGTAGTAGTAACCGGTAAGCCAGCGATGGAACTTCAGTCAACAGGTTGTTCTCATGGAGGGATTACTTAGCAGTGTAGGCAACAATGTATTGAGGCCGTGTTTTCTCCTTCGGAGAAAATGACGAATATGGCTTCTGTTCTTAATTAGAACTGTCCTTGTTGCTCATACATGGATTACTTAACTGAGTAGACAAGTTAATAAGAGATCATATAGAGGGATAGTGCACAGCTAGGAGCTTAGGACGTTTGAAAATAACTTCCAATCCAATCGATTGCTTGCAAAGATAAGACGATGAAACTACCACAATACGGACTTCGATGAGAAAAGGGAAAAGGGGCGAAAGTCATCGCTGTCCAAAATTCTACGAAGTTCCTTTGAATTGGCTTAGGACATACTCCCTCTCTTTAATATTATACTCCGTAAGTCGTTTAACTTTTTTAAGTCAAAGTTTTTAGGTTTGATCAAGTTTATAGGAAAAAAAATTAGCAATATTTACAATACCAAACTAGTTCATTAAATATACTATTGAATATATTTTAATAATATGTTTGTTTTATATTGAAAATATTATTATATTTTTCTATAAATTTATTTAAAATTAAAGAAGCTTTACTCTAAAAAAAATCAAACGACTTATAATATAAAACGGAGAGAGAAGGAATTTCGGATGAATTTTAACATGAGATCTAGTCTCGTAAAAAATCATTTATCGATATATCTTCTTATTCATGTGTTCCTTCTGTGCTTCCCTCAAACGGTCATTTCTACATCATTTCTGCCTTTTTTTTAATCCATGGAAGCCCTTTTACGTGGTGATCATCAGAATTTCGTATGCAAATAATCTTGATGATCTTTGTAAACATTTAGATGGTATGGTTTTACTTCCTTGAAGATGAGCTTCTGATTATATAGTGTAATAACATAAGACACTTATTATTTACATTGGATAAGTAAACTTCGAAAGTGTAAAATTTTGCCAAAATTGAAGTAACATAAATCATAAAAGCATAACTTTGTTAGATATTTTTTATAATATTAATTATATGTCAAAGTTACATTTAAATGATTGTGTTAATATGTCTGAAACACCAAATATGAGTAAGGAGGTTTATTTAAGAGTAAATTGTAATTTGAGCCATCTTTTATTGTCAAAATGTTACTTTACACACCCTTAAATCAACTTTTCTTTTTTCTACTTTGTACTAGGTAATTTTTGCTATTTTTTAAATATGGATCACCCAAATATCTTTTCTAACTATGTCTAGCCTCCACTCTAGCAAATATATAGACTGCACATAGATGGAGGAGTTCGGCGGTGTGCTGGAGCCGATTTGTTTGAGGTTGTTGATATATATACATAGAAAAGTTTATTTATGATGATCCAAACTACAATAATAAGGGTGTGTTTAGTTCACACTAAAATTGGAAGTTTGGTTGAAATTGGAACAATGTGATGGAAAAGTTAGAAGTTTGTGTGTGTGGGAAAGTTTTGATGTGATGGAAAAGTTGGAAGTTTGAAGAATTATTTTGTAACTAAACACGGAGTAATATTATTATTCGATCCAAATAAAAAACAAATAGTTTAAATATAATTCAAAGCAAAACTTTAACGATAAAATAGGACTCAAATTACAACTCACTTTCTTAATCTATTATATTATTAAAACAGTTTTGAAAGGAGGCACCACGTTCGCTGCAGGGACTAGAAATTCACACATTAATCGGAGAAAAAGTAAAAAAAAAGAAAAGAAAAGGAGAGTCCAAGTAGAAGTACAATCTAAAAATAGCTGAAATTCGGAATTAAAAATAAAATAATATAAAAAATTAGAAAAATTAAAAGAGAGTTCAAGTAGGAATACAATTTTGAAACAACTGAAATCTGTACTATTATATAAATTGAAGATGTTTTTACCGGTATTTTGTTACGTCATCCGTGTATAAGTTGGTTTTTAAGTTCTTTTGTTTTTGAAAAGACATATCCGTCATCCGGTGAAAAAAAAGGTGAGAAAAAAAATTAAAAAAATAGAAAATAAAATTTCTATTGTAAAAAAAAACGTCCGACTCCGACTCCTCCGATGGAAAAAAAAGGAGAGACGACGGGAAAAAAATCGATACAAAAAATAAAAAAAGGAGAGAAAAATTTATACCGTAAAAAAAACGTCCGACTCCGACTCCTCCGGTGGAAAAAAAAAGAGAGACGACGGAAAAAAATCAGGAAAAAACAAAGAAAGGAGAATCAAGCGACAAAAAATTCAAGCGAATTCTCACAGTGATGAATCATCGTAACTAAACCATATAACAATAATAAGACTAAAATAGTTGTCACCCGTTGTAGCGTATGGGCTTTTCTCTTGAAAATAAAAAATAAAAATATTAAAAGAACACAGTACGATATTAATTAAAATTGAAAAAAAATTCTGAAATTACAAAACGAAAAATAAGATTTCAATTTGGAATATAATTTGTAAATAACTAAAATTTATGATAAAAATAAAGACTATTAAACGAAAAGACCATTTAAAACACATGACGAGATAAATTAAGTAACATGCCTATAATGGAGTAGAGTGGTGGCGGTTGATACGACATATAAAAACTGTTAATAAAACACCAAAATAGAATCCTAATAATGATTAAAAGGAGAGACGATAGGAAGGCCGTGAAGCAAATGAACAAGACGATTGCCGGGACTTCTAAAAAGTAAAAAAAAATCCAATGATAATTATATTCGATTTTTAAAATCTCAATGACAATAAAAAGGAAAAGCAGCGGGCGGGGTGTATAGGAGTATAGTTGCAGAGCCGCTGACGGTTGACAGGACTTCTAAGAAATAAAAAAATGAATTCCAATGATAGTTATGTTCGATTTTTAGAACCACAATGACAATAAAAAATAGGCGGCGTACGGGCCGTAGAGGAGAATAGTGGCATCGTTTGACAAGACTTCTAAAAATTATAAAAAATAAAACCCAACAAGACAATAAACTCTAAAAACTACAAGGTTCAATTTTTAAAGATTCGGAACTTCTAAAAAGTAAAAGAAAACAATGATAATCATGTTCGATTTTAAAATCTCAATGACAATAAAGAATGGAGGCAGCAGGCAAGGCATAGAGAAGTACAATGGCAAAGCCGTTGACGGTTTGGCGGGACTTCTAGAAAGTAAAAATGAACCCAAACGATAATTATGTTCGATTTTTAAAATCTCAATGACAATAAAGGGAAGAGATAGTGGACGGACTATAGAGGAGTATAATGGCAATGTTTGACGGGACACCTAGAAATTATAAAAACGAAACCCAACGTGACAAAAAAAAACTCTAAAAACTATAAGATCTAATTTTTAAAGGTTCTAAGGAGAATGAATAGAAATAGTGGTAGATCGAGCAAGCAAATAAAGAAGGAGATGACATAAGGGGTAGCAACTGGTGTGACTTTTAAAAAACTATATAATTAAAAACACGGGATGATAAGGTTTGGTCTTTTAAACTCTTAAGACAATGAGATAGCTATTTAATAAATTTTAAGTAAAATCATACTAAAAATATATGATTTTATTTAGGTACTAGCCGCGAGCTAGTTATTACTATTGCGCACAAGTCTGAAACAACCACCCGGCCGTGTTTTAGAACCAAAGACAGAGAGAGAGAGGTAGTACAAAGTATATAAAGACTAAAGGAAATTAGAGTCCACTTCGAATAATTAATGCATGGTTTCTGCAAGCACAATTGAAATAGACAAGTCAATGCATGGTTTCAAGTCTTCGTTGTACTGTGCGTCAAACTTTCCTGGCTAGAAAGTACACTGCAAAAATTGCCATCTAGTTTTTCAAAGTTGGAACGGTTCAATTCAACCATGCATATATGCATCCACCCCCTATAAAATGGCCACCCCGCAAGCCACAAACTCCACCACCAAGCAAATCACGTAGTCCCTCCACACACCTCGTACCTCGATCTCGAAGCTTAATTACTAGTTAACATTAACAATGGCTGCTAATAAGCTCAAGTTCTCCCCTCTCCTTGCCCTCTTCCTCCTCGCCGGCATAGCCGTCACCTCCCGTGCCGGCGACATCGCCGTGTACTGGGGCCAGAACGGCGACGAGGGCAGCCTGGCCGACGCCTGCAACTCCGGCCTATACGCGTACGTCATGGTCGCCTTCCTCAGCACCTTCGGCAACGGCCAGACCCCTGTCCTCAACCTCGCCGGGCACTGCGAACCAAGCTCCGGCGGCTGCACCGGCCAGAGCTCGGACATCCAGACGTGCCAGTCGCTGGGCGTCAAGGTCATCCTGTCCATCGGCGGCGGCGCCGGCAGCTACGGGCTGTCGTCCACCCAGGACGCCCAGGACGTGGCCGACTACCTGTGGAACAACTTCCTCGGCGGCAGCTCGGGCTCCCGGCCGCTCGGCGACGCCGTGCTGGACGGCGTCGACTTCGACATCGAGACCGGCAACCCGGCGCACTACGACGAGCTCGCCACGTTCCTGTCGCGGTACAGCGCGCAGGGGGGTGGCAAGAAGGTGATCCTGACGGCGGCGCCGCAGTGCCCCTACCCGGACGCGTCGCTGGGGCCGGCGCTGCAGACGGGGCTGTTCGACAGCGTGTGGGTGCAATTCTACAACAACCCGCCGTGCCAGTACGCCAACGGCGACGCCAGCAACCTGGTGAGCGCGTGGAACACGTGGACCGGCGGCGTCAGCGCCGGGAGCTTCTACGTCGGCGTGCCGGCGGCGGAGGCCGCGGCGGGGAGCGGGTACGTGGCACCCGGCGACCTGACGTCGGCGGTGCTCCCCGCCGTGCAGGGCAACGCCAAGTACGGCGGCATCATGGTGTGGAACCGGTTCTACGACGTGCAGAACAACTTCAGCAACCAGGTGAAGAGCAGCGTCTGAGCTATAGCCTCAACCTCAAGCCCCCAAGCCTGAGTAATTAACTTACGTGACACGTATACTTATTACTTACACAGTGGTTGAGTTGGACTATAAATAAGAGAAGATCCGTGCATACGCATCTGTAATATAGTAGTAGTAGTAATAAGCAGTTATGTATGCACAACCCACATGGTGTACTTTGTGTAACTCTGTGTTTGATCATGGGAGTGTATTTGCCGATATAAATTAAATAAGGAGAATGATTTGCATTAAGCCAGTATGTTCGAGTTTGGAGAGCTGATCGGCTCTGATTCACGGGATAGCCCCAGTGAACCACCTCTTCGTCTTCGGTGTTAGGTCGCGTGACCTATCGCGACCAAAAATAAAAGAATTCTTGTACGAAGGACCGGACGCAAGATAGATGTCGTTAGGTGTTTTTTTTTTTTTCAAATGAAACTCGTGATCAGAAAGTCACCAACGGAGCCATAAACGTATACGCGCAGGGCGTATCCAGTTGTACTATACGCCGGTGCCTAGCGTTAACTGATGATCGTGTACTACGTGCATGCATGGTGGAATAAGCGTAAAAGTTGACTAATCCAACAAAACTCAATCGGTCAATTCGCGAAGCGGCAGCTGTCTTTCTCTCCGTCAGCCCGCAGAGCACGCCCACCGGCGCACCGCGCACGCATGTGACGTGTGGTTCCGCTGGGGAAGGAGAAACGAGGGCACGCGAGCTCCGCGACTCCGGTCTCCGGCGCTCCTATGGCTAAGAATTGAAAGGCAAAAGCTACTCTCATGGTCATGGCGAAGCTTCCGCCCGTTGCCTGAGCAGATTGGACCTGTTTAAAAGATTTGTTACTTCACTGGGGAATACTAGGGATCAGTTGACCGATTCAGGAAATGAAAATCGGACGTACACGCGCATGAAGGAGACTCCACCCTAGTTTCTTCTCCCTCTCTCCTCTTTAAATATTTTTCCTACAATTACTTATCTAATCTAAGTATAATTTGATTATATTGTTATATTCGTTGTAATTAAATCTTTACAGCAAGATATCATATGATTATATTCTGATAAAAGAAAAACATATGTTTCAAACCATTGAGTTCCATACGT
Source organism: Oryza glaberrima (assembly GCF_000147395.1). Lineage (NCBI taxonomy): Eukaryota > Viridiplantae > Streptophyta > Magnoliopsida > Poales > Poaceae > Oryza > Oryza glaberrima. The sequence continues at coordinate 24,518,332 of NC_068326.1, forward strand.
GATAGCAACATGTTTTAACGCGTGTCTTCTTTGTGTTTCATAAGCTACCTGTCCCTCTTTTTTCTCCACTTCATGCATGCATTTAGTGATATTCGGAATGATTTTTCTCCTAACTACATATCCGATCTATGATCCAATCACTACCATTCTATTCATTGTAATTAAATCTTTACAATAAAATATCACATAATTATATTATGATAAAAGAAAAACATATGTTTAAATCCATTAACACTCGATGTTTCATACATGATAGCGAGTTTCAACCTGTCTTTATTGTGTTTCACAAAACTTTTAAATGTTTAATGGCTGATTTTTTTCACCATATATAAATTAAAGTTTCATCCGCGGTCAATTGAAACATAATTGAAACATTTGACTGTCCGTTTTTTTACATGACATCGGACGTTGTCCGTTTTTTTACATGACATCGGACGTTTGATCTAGAGCTCTCCCCTATTTCACCTACAACAAAATTTTTATTCAACTTGCAGTTATACTTTTTAAGCACTATTTTACTTTTTCATCAGTAGGAAGTTACATCAAGATTCATGTTCTTTTATTTTTATATTCAGCTGGCAGTTAGCAGTTACACTCAGTTATATAGCACTTGTATTCAGCTACAATGCACTTACACTTGGTTATAGCGCACCAAAATTAGATTTTACTATAGTTTTTTCTTCTAGATTTATGATTTTTGACCTTTTTTTATTTCATTGAAAACAGACTACATCCATTGATTGAAAATTCTGCAAGATTCGAAACTAAAATCTATTGAAAGATTAATAAGTAGTAAAAAGAAAAGGTTGTGTTGCAAGTTCCACAACTTCAAACACAATTATTTGCCTCATGCAGATATCTATCAAGCCTTACAGTAATTCATATAATAAAATTGTTTCTGTTCATACAATCTCTGACAAGGAAACATATAGGCAGTAATACAAATCAAAGAACCCTGCGATACTCATGCTACGGATTGGGAACGATCGCTCACACCATTTTACATGCAAGGTAACATATTTAGCAACGAATATAGAATCACAACAATGGCTCTCTCATGTCTTGCACACAACTCACCAAGCTCACAGTTAAATGATGCCAGTAATGCCAGCGTGGTATTATCATCAGGCCTAAGGTTTTGCTGGAAGACCGTCAATTCATTCATGGGTTAATATCTGTGCCCGCAGTCTTCACATCAAACCTTCCTGACCTGAATATTATGGGTGGACTGCGACCGCCAGATAGGTTGCCTGCCACTTTGAACAAGTGCAACCTCCTCGCCTTCCTTCACCATACCATGTTTCTGTGGAATATATATAGCATCATATCAAATGGTGAGTATCGTATGTGGAATAGTGGATATTTGGGGCATGGCTATTTTATCAGTCTATTTTCAGCAACAATTGCTTTCAGTGGCTACAGCGCAAATAACAATTTTCTGCATTCTGCTAACCCCAAAAGTTCTGAAAATAAAACATTCTATTATTCTAAAGGCGAATAAGTCAGCTGCTTGTTTTTAATCCAATTTATGTTTTACAACAAAATAAATGGTATGAATATGCCATTCACAGCAAGACCATTATTTTGGTCATTTCAATGCCTTTTCTAGTTCTATACTTATTTGTACTGGAAAATAACTGTGCCTGTTGGTTCGTTGGCTCAAACATTAAGACTTGCCTCAATTACGGTGTAAATTTTTTTTACATCTTTTTCACACTTGAACAGCAAAGCCCCTAATGGTGCAAAATTATCTCACTAGAGAGAAGGCATAATACTACAATATTATTTGGCCTTTAATGATAATTGATCATGACTTAAAATATCAAGATGCTTTTCAACATCGATTTTATTTCCCAGTTTACAGGCAAGCTGTAATAAATTTCAATTCTGAGGTCAGGTGTCAGGACATTCTCCTGATAAACGAGTTTAACTAATGCCTATTAAAGTGACGCAGAGAAAATCAGAAGGGGTAGAATATATTAGAAATTACCAGCAAGTATGACAAAGCGTCACCAAATGTCTTCTCAGCATCATCAGAAAATTCCATCTGGACTGGACATACACCTTGGTACAAAGCCAATCGTTGTCTAACTCTCTCCCTAAAAACATACCATCAACACTAATTAGGTGCTTGAAGATACCATATTATAAAGGAAAAATGAACAAGAGAAACATCATACTTTTAGAGAGCCAAACATTTCAGATCAATTGTCTGTTATAACGTCAGAAGTACATGCTGTAATTATATTATCTAAACTCAGTTGTCATTGATCACAATCTCATAGGAAATACTATCAGCTGATATTTAACCAATTACTAATAATGTATCAGGACATTTCCAAATAGAGCCAATGGCTGGTAAATTAAAAGGGCCTTCCATCTTGAGTTCATTTTGCTCCTAGACTAAAGCAAACCAATGCTAACTAAAACCCTGAGATATCCATGTAACCATGTAGCATAACAGTTTTTTTCTTTACTAGGATGCAGGCCACAAAATACATATATCATTTGATACAAATGGATAGCTCATGTAATGAACACAATTGAGCATAATTTCTTTCTTGGTTCACAGAGGTTATCAACTAAGAGGCTTGGTTGGCCAAGGCAGCTCCTGCCAAAGTACTACCGCTAGTCATTAGTATATGACGTTTTGGACAAGTAAATGAACTATCATTTGCCTAAAGTTGTTTGTTGTAACGACAAATATTATAGACCAGAGGAAGTATTACTGATGGATTGGAAATTTGGATGTGCTAAATGGAAAACCATAACATAATCAGACAAAAAAAGTTAACATAATGTGTATTTTACTGTTAATTCAAGATTATACAACTAGAAAGAAATTGGGGTTTATCAAGCATCAGAACGAAAAAAAATAGAATCTTACTGGTCCGTAAAGGCAAAAATGGTGCCAGAAGGGCGGTAATGACTAAGTAGGATAGCCATAAATCCTGTCCTGGTGAAAACCACAATTGATGTTCCAAGAGTGTTGGACATCATTGTTGAATGGTATGCAAACATTTCACTCATGTGATTCTACAGAAAGAAATGTAATTAGAAAAGGGAATTGAATGAGGAAAAGGCACAGGGGTATCATGGCAGTTCAGAGTTCAGACCTTGAACACCTGACCAAGGTTAGCCGGTGTTTCCCCACCAGACATAGTGGCTTCAGTTCTCAGGGCAACAGTATGCATGACCTTAACAGCTTTCAAAGGAAACCTGCCAGGAATCAAGCCATAAGCTTGGCAATGTATCTCTAAGTTGAATACATAACAGAATATTTGCAAGCATATGCTACAGAAACAAGTGCACCATACTTTGCAAGTAATAATACCAATGAAAAATTTTATCAATTCATGTAATGAATTTCACAGAGTTGGCAAACAATGATATAAAGTCCCATAATAATTTATTTATATAAATAATTTATATGGCATCAAACCAGGCGTTACTAGTAACTTCAATACCATGAGTCCATGACACATTTCCAAAGAGCAAACTTAGATGGAACTATGGAAGCCAAATCAACAGGAAACTAAGAACTCAATGCTGAAAAATTATAAATATTTACTTTCATGACAAATATAAGTAAATCAAAAGGCACCAGAATTTCATGACGTACAGGTCTTCTACTGGACATACCATATGTTCTAGCAATTCCAATAACTTCCAAGAGAACGCAATTGCAAAAACATGATATTGTATGGCAAAGTATGACTGAATAAAAAATAAAAAAAATCAGCCTACTTTAGTTATTAAAATTTGATCATGTGAGTGATCATCTATGCATAAGAAAAGGATATCACATACTTTCCGTGTGCAGTTTCCCCAGAAAGCATAATGCCATCAGAACCTTCTCGAACAGCTATAGCAATGTCTGAAACTTCTGCTCGGGTTGGAGTTGGATGAACAATCATACTTTCTAGCATATTAGTGGCAACAATAACAGCTTTTCCCATGCTCCTGCACATTCTAATAATTTCTTCCTGCATGAAGACACAGAAAATTCTAAGACTGCTGTTTGTATGTTAATGCATTCCAGCATGAAGACTATTTCCTGGACAAATTATAGATCTAGAAAGTACGGAAACAACCAAAGTAATGGCTTTTTCAAGCCTCAGGTTGTAATGGACATGTTAGCACAATGGAGTACGAGCAATATGATCGATTGCATCATACCTGCAGCAGCGGTACCTCCTCAATAGGGAGTTCAGCTCCCAAGTCACCTCTGGCAACCATAGCCTACATCATTCAACATTACATATGTCAGAGTTCACATATTGAAATAAAAAAAGTTTGTATACAAAATCAGAACAAGTAAAAAAGGAAGCCTTATTCAAGATTTTACATACAGCTCAACACAATCTAAAGCTAAGATGATGGGTTTAACGCGTCCTGCTAAACTGAAGTATAAGAAAATTCTGTCTCTTTACCCCATCCGATGCTGTGATGATTGAGTGTAGGTTTGGAATGGAATCTGCACTTTCAATCTTTACAATTACATGTATATCGGCATTGGAGCCTGAGAATCAAAACAAAACACACTATTAAGACAGTTGAATAAGTGCTGGATAATTTTCATAATGTAGGGGATAATTATTACTTCTGAGATAATCCTTCAATTCATGCACAACTTGAGCATCTTTGACAAAAGAAACGGCATAGTAGTCAACTTGATTCTCCACACCAAACTTAATATCATCCCAATCCTTGTCTGCAAGTTCAGAAAATGAGAATGAAACAAGAGTGTTTATAATATTCAGTGAAATGAATGTTGACTATTACCAGTTATTGATGGCAAGGTTGCGCTCTTTCCACGAACATTCAGGTGACGCCTGGATTTCAGTTCACCTCCATCAATAACTTCACATTTTACCGAATCTTCAGTTTTGGACTTGACCAACAACGACATCATTCCACCTAAATGGTATCAACATATCGATCAATAAAAGCACATCATGAAACCGTATAGAATCGAAGTTATATCAGAATACACAATCATCTCAAAGCAGAAAAGAAGATTTCTACAAATATCTGGTGGTCTAGAAGAAGTGTTAATCAGTTGTGCATGACTGAGCAATGTTAACAGCAAATCAAGACTAGCAGACTTCATCTAGGAAATGATCTCTAAAAAAAATGTTAGGTAACAGTGTTCTTAGAACTTGCCAGTTGCAGATAATTATGTTGTATACTGTGCCCACATACGCATACTCATACGACACATAATTCATGTGAATTGGCACTTCACAGTAGTCGCAAGAATGAGCTCTAGGGAAGCAGCAAAAGAATGGAAAAAAAGGAAATGTTAAATTCCATTAACTCTGGGCAGAAGGAAATGAATATATGATATTTGAAGAGCTTAGTAATTTAACCAAGAGCAGATCACTCATGGATCTATCTACTGCTCTACGTATGAGCACGTGCCATATATGAAATAAATAATTAATTCTAACCCTACAGCAAAATTTTAACACTTAACTGTTTTAGATAGAGTGAGTTGTTTTGCTTACAGTGAATACAATCATATGTGTGTCTATGCAAAGGAGACAAAAGTAAGTTAAAGATTAGAGGGGAAGGAATATCCACATACCATCTACGAGGAGCATGTCACCCACTTCTACATCATTAACAAAGTCATCATAGTTAACGCTAACACATGTCTCAGTCCCAACTCCTCTCTTAATTGTGAAAGTGAACTCCTGGCCAGTTTCCAACATTATTGGTTGAGGCAAATCTCCACTCCTAACTTCTGGTCCCTGATATGTAAAACACCATTATGATCCGAGAAACCCTCTATAGCATAAGAAAATGAAAAGGGCAGAGTCAGCCGCCAGCAAGTTTTTTTCCTGGTACTTGGTAAGTATTGAAAGGTATAGGTACCTCATAGTGTTAAGCAGGAGGTATATAGCTCTCAGTAGATGTATTATACCTCCTGATTAACACTAGAAATGCCTCTACCTCACAATACCTCCAGAGGAGGCGTAGACCGCAAAAAAACACTCTAGCATGAGCACATCATACTCTGTGTAAGACTAACACAAATATAGCAGGTTCTTAGGATGATTACTGTGAACCGCCCATTCATTAGAGTACAAAAACTCAAAGAAATAATACTGACCTTCGTGTCAAGCATAATAGCAATCACGTTATCCTTTGTTTGAGCATTATATTCCTTTACTAAGTCAATAACTTTCTGGTGTGATGCATGGTCTCCATGTGACATATTAAGCCGAGCCACATTCATGCCAGCCTCAGCAAGTTTCCATATCATCTCCTTTGTGTTAGTTGAAGGACCAATGGTGCACACGATCTTTGTCTTGCGTCTCACATTTGGTTTAGACCACACACCATTGGCTGATGTTGCAAGTTGCTGAATGGCCTTGAGATGCTGGAAGTTTTCTTCTTCCTGTAAAAGAGATATTATTGCCAAAAAGTTTAACAAACTTTCAAGTCATAAGAGTATGTTTTAAAAGATTACAGCATTACATTCTACGTTACTGAAACTTTCAATGCACAGTAACTAACTACGGTGACAATCTGTGCATAATACTCCCTCCGTCCCATTTTACAAGGCGTAACTTTTTTTCGACGGAGTCCCAAATTACAGGGCGTATCATGTATTAAGTAGCTTTCTTCCCCATGATGCCCTTCTGCTTTGCATGCATCTAACGCTTGGATACTAACCCGACAATTAATCGGCTTGTCAAGCCATACACCTTTGCGGGAGAGGGCAGACGTATCGGGCAGGGACATTTGGATCTAATCTACATGCATGCGTGAGTTATGGGAAGAGGAGCGATGGGAGTGATCTGCATGCTAGATTAATTAGTGTTTAATTAGGGGCACATGCAGAAGAAATCATGACCTATTTTCACGTCTTGGTCTTTGCAAAAAAAAAGGTGCGCCATAAAAAATGGGACGGAGGGAGTATTCACCTCAAACCAAACCAGAACAAAAGGAATTGAGTCTTCTTGATGGTTGGGAGTTTTCATAGCTTAATGTGGCTTGAGAAATGACAACGTTCTTGAATGGTTTTAACCAAACTAATCACAGAAGTAGCACATTCTTGTTCGAAGTAGCCTACCCATGACGAGATAGTTTCATTATGCTCAAGTAGTTTAATATTTCACAGTGGCGGGAAATAAGATTAGCACATTTCAGACTCTGCAGAGAAATATTTCCAAAAGCACCTTTTTAGAAGACTGTTACAAGATAAGGAATTGCAGGTATGAAGTTTTTCCTTCCTTACAAGATAAGGTCCCTAACTAACTCAGAATTGTGCCAATGTCATTTTCCAAAATAGTACATCAACCCAGATCCACACAACCAGAAACTAACAAACCAAATGAATCATGAGCTGAAAGAGAAGAGGGAAATGGCCACTTTTACTAAGGAAAAAAATATTTTCCAATGATCTATTCAATAAAACTACTGATTAACAGGTTCGCTACCAGCCTACGAGCTCCTAAGGATGCATGAAACGTATCAAAACCGAAAGTACACGAGAACGTATTCATGGAGAAATAGTGAAGAAAATGACATTTACAGCAACTCCGCCCTCTAAATTTCACCGCCACAGGCACGAAAACGATACCCCCAAATGTGACAAACTCGGTTTCACCGTCACAGGGTGCCAATTTCACGCCCTTTTCATCCCGAAAGCAACCGGACACCTCAAACACTCCATCCCATCCCAAATCCACCCGGGGGGATAAACCCAGCTAGCGACCTGCGAGATACCAGTCAAAAGAGTACGAGGAGAGAGAGATAGAGAGAACCTTCACGTCCGCGTCGTCGTCGGCCGACACCGGCAGCACCTCGGCGTCGAGACGCGGGGCGCGGCTAATCACGGACGTGACGGCGGACTCGCGGCGCGCCCTCGCTGCCCCCGCGCTCCCACCGCACCAGCGCGGCGCGAACGACAGCCTCGCCGCCGGGCGGAGCGCGTCGGCCCCAGATCCGCCGCCACCCAGCGGCCTCCCCACCGCCGCCACCGCCGCCGCCGTCCCTGCCGCAGCCACCACCTGCGCCATCCCGATGCGGAGGAGATTTGGGAATGGAGAGCGAGAGAGAGAGGGACAGAGGAAGAGGAGGAGGTTGGCGAGGAAGAGAAGAGAATAGGAGGTGAGGTGCGCGTGCGACGTGACCCGCGTGCAGCGGGAGGAGGAGATGGATGGGTTTGGGTTTAAGGAGAGGAAGAAGGCTTGGGCCGCTGCTGATGCGGAGCGGCGGCTTCGTTTGTATCGAAGGGGGCCCCCTCTGCCGAGCTGGCCTTGCAGAGGCCGCGTCGTGACGCTCTCCGCTCTCGCCTCGCGCCCCGCGGCCTCGGAGAATCCGTCGTTGAGTGGGACGCGAATATGCGGCTGGGGTTAGGCCTCCACGTTTGTTGGGGGGATCCGTGAATCCGTGATACGGGTGGCAAATGACACGATGAAACCCCTGTAAAATACTCCCTCCGTCTTAAAAAAAAAACTCTGGTTTCTGGATTTAACATTTGACCGTCCGTCTTATTTGAAAAAATTATAAAAAAAATTAAAAAGACAAGTCACACATAAAATATTAATCATGTTTTATCATCTAACAACAATGAAAATACGAATTATAAAAAAATTTCATATAAGACGGACAGTTAAAGTTGGACACGGAAACCCAGGGTTTGCCTTTTTTTTTTTTTGAACGGAGGGAGTATGTGTTTTGAGCCTTGTCAATGAGATATGCCAGTGAAATATTTAACTGCTAATAATTGTACTTCCTCCATCCTATAATATAGCAATCTAGTACCCGATGAGATATTTCATAGTACAACGAATCTGAATAGGAGAGTGTATAGATTTATTGTAATATGAAATATCCCATCCGGTACTATATTGCTATATTATGGGACGGAGGGAGTAACTACTAGTACTTCTACTGCCGAATGGGGGCGTGAATCTCCTGTGTTCTGTGATGGTGACGGCACCAGTAGATGGACTTTTGTTACGCTTCAAAACTCAAAAGTCCGGGGTAGGAAAACCATGCGGTGGACTTGGGATTGGATAGCCCGGCGCAGGCAGACGGTCGTGCCAAACGCAAGAACATGTGGAACGACCTCTCCCTCCGTCTTTTAACATGTGTGTTTACAGGGCGTGGAGTTGAGATAAAATCCAACCACCGGTTGTCGCTGTTAGTAATCCTGCGACAGTACATTCGTGGAATATGGTGGTATATACTCCCTCCGTCCTAAAATAAGTGCAGTTTTACACTATTCACGTTCAACGTTTAACCGTTCATCTTATTTAAAAATTTTTTATGATTAGTGTTTTTATTGCTATTAGATGATAAAATATGAATAGTACTTTATGTGTGATTAAATATTTTCATTTTTTCACAAATTTTTCAAATAAGACGGACGGTCAAACATTGGGCACGAATATCCACGGCTACACTTATTTTGGGACAGAGGTAGTCCTACTATGTACTCCCTCCGTCCCAAAAAAAAAAAAACCCTGGTTTCCATGCCCAATATTTGACCGTCCGTCTTATTTGAAAAAATTATAAAAAAATTAAAAAGACAAGTCACGCATAAAATATTAATCATGTTTTATCATATAACAACAATGAAAATACGAATTATAAAAAAATTTCATATAAGACGGACAGTCAAAGTTGGATACGCAAACCCAGGGTTTACCATTTTTTGGACGGAGGGAGTATACGGTAGTACTCCGTAGTACGGTACCGTGCACCGGTGCGCGTGATTCTGGTCGGCGATGGAATTATACGAGATTACGTGGTGTTCTGCACGCCACGCGCCGAGCAGTGGACGGGGAGTCGGGGACAGCTTGGGCAGTTGCGCGCCGCGCTAGCTGATAGTGGATTCGTGGGAGCGGCCGCAGGCGCGGGCGCGCGGCTGAACCGCTGAAGCGACCCAGCAGTGGCCAGCACCAGCAGATGATCGCGTCGACGGGATGGCCAATTTATTTTGGCTAATGGCTACTGGTTCGATAGCGTGGGACGAGTCGACGGTCTGAGCGCGCAGGTGCAGACACAGGCCTCCTGTTTAGTTCCCATAAAGTTTTTTCCAGAAACATCATAAACATCACATTAAATTTTTAAACACATACATGAAACATTAAATATAGATTTTTTAGAAAACTATTTACAAAATTAGGAAGAAAATCGCGAGACGAATCTTTTGAGTCTAATTAATCTATGATTAGCATAAGTACTACAGTAACCCACATATGCTAATGACGGATTAATTAGGCTCAAAAGATTTGTCTCACGGTTTATAGTCGAGTTATGAAATTAGTTTTTTTATTCGTATCCAAAAACTTCTTCCGATATCCAGTCAAACGTCCGATGTGACACCCAAAAAAATTTTTTTCGCGAACTAAACAAGCCCACAGTCGTAATGAGTGTTACGTGTGCACCAAGGCCGAGTTTAGTCCCAAACTTTTTCGGAGCGGTCGACCGATCTAAGTTGAAAAAAATCGGACGCTGCTACTCTACATGTGCTCTATTTTTCTCACGTCATATGTGCAGCATAGTATGTGTCTCTATATGTACTCTTTCATTGCTACTTAAAGGATAAAGTTTTATTAGCAAGTTTTGAATACTTTTTTCTTTTAAATTACTCATCTGTTATTGAATCTAATTACACCATCGTACTCATTGCAATTAAATCTTCATAACAAGATCTCATATGATTATATTTTGATCAAAATAATATATATATGTTTCAACCATTCAAATTTGATGTTTCACGTGTGAAAAGAAATTGTTTCAGTTGGAATCCAAATATGTTGCACGTTTTAAGTTTTCATGCTATAATCAATTTTTATTTAATGTTTGTACGTGGCGTTATGTGGATGTGACTTATTCTGATGTTTCGTTGATTTATTTGTAAATGTTGCACATTGTATTATTTGGATGTTTCAGTAGATATTATGTGATGTTTCAATCGTTACACCCCGATGTTTTATGTAGTATATAAAAATGTTTCAGTAAATATTATGTAATATTTCAATCGTTACACCCCGATGCTTCATGTATTATATAAAAAATTATATAAATGTTTCAGTAGTATTATGTTATGTTCAATCATTACACCTCGATGTTTCATATAGTATATAAAAATGTTTCAATAAAAAATATTATCAATTTTCTCATAATATGGTCATGCGGAATCTTATTATAAAGGTTTAATTAAAATAAATACAATGGTATAATCACATCATAAATTGGATCAATAGTTTAGAAGAAAAATCATTTAGAAAATTGATTAGAAAAAGTAGTATAGATGTGAGGTACACCAACCCATGAGAGAGAAGAAAGGAGAGAAAAGTACAAGCAGTACATGCATGCAGAGATTCCCACATCACATAGAGAAGATTAGAATATGGTGCTACAAATATACGGGCGTCCAATTTTTTTCAGTTTAATCGGACGTCCGATAGTAAAGCCAAAGACCCCCAAGACAAGGTACAACTGTTGGGAAGGGCCGTAGTTATCTCCAACTTTTTCTTCGAACTTCTAACTTTTTCATCATATCAAAACTTTCCTACACACAAACTTTCAACTTTTCCGTCACATCATTCTAATTTCAACAAAACTTCCATTTTTATTGTAAACTAAACACACCCCAAGCTAACAATAGTTATGGCTTTGTTTAGATCCACCCCTTTAGATGTAGGGGTAAAATTTTTTACCGTATCATATCGGATATATGGACACACATTTGAAGTATTAAACGTAGGCTAATAAAAAAACAAATTAAAGAATCTGTCAATAAACCGCGAGAAGAATTTATTAAGCCTAATTAATTCATCATTAGCAAATATTTACTGTAGAACCATATTGTTAAATCATGGAGCAATTAGGCTTAAAAGATTCGTCTTGTAAATTAGTTGCAATCTACGTAATTAGTTATTTTTTAGTATATAGTAAATACTTTATGCAGGTGTTCAAATATTGACATGGTGAAAAATTTTAGGGTGAGATTTAAACAGGACCTATAGTACAAAGCTTTAACACCTCTCCTTTCACATGTTCAGGTAGCTAGCGATGATAGTCCTACGTTATAATGGGCAGCATGTTGATACTGAAACCGTACGCTCCGTTATACAATAAATCGTGTCCACCAGATACCGCATGACAAGATTTTTTTTTACCACCTCACCTGAAAAGATATATTCAGATATATTCACTCTGTTTCTTAATATATAATATTGTTAACTTTTAAGATACGTTTGATTATTATCTTTTTTTAATTATTACTTCCTCCGTCCCAAAATGTAAGTATTTTTTAATTATTTTGCGTGTCTAAATTCATAGCTAAAAATGCTTACATTTTGGGACGGAGGTAGTTTTTATTTTATTATGACTTGATTTTACTAAATGTTCTTTAAGCCTGACTTAAATATTTTTATATCTACACAAACTTTTTTATTAAAATTAATAGTCAAATGTTTGTTAAAAACTCAACGGCGCCATATACCCAAAAGAACAGTATATGTTTAACCGTCCCTTTGACTTCTATGTTCAACATGTTCCGTCACATATTCATACTTGAGTTCTTTTGGCCATTGTATTTACAGTCTTAGCATGTTTTTAGGCACTCAAATCGTGGACGGACTCGTAGCTTTCTTTTTGGCTATGTTTTGTGGGGACACCCAATTTAGGCCTGGTGCCCCAAATATCCACTCGTGATCGTCTAGGATTTCGATCACGCACAGATTGATATACAAAACAGCTTTCAATTAATTATACAAATTTGTTCATACAACCTAATTATACAATTGTTAAAGGTTGAAGAGATCCACACTAATACATCCTTACTTGAAAATACAAGGAAAATCCAAACTCCTAAACTACTAAACTACAACTAATGAACTCCACAAGCAAAAGCTAGACTATCCTAGAAAAACTTGTTGTTGCTGTAGACCTCGCTATCTTCTGGTCTTCTTATTAGCACAATTCTCTATATGTTAAATTATGCAAGAGTGGGTACTTATGTACTCAGCAAGACATATTATAAATAATTAAAGGTGAAGAGATATGAATAAATGAAACAATGAGTAAATAAAGGAGTAATAAAATCATATATCATTCTTATCCTCAAAATTTAATTTTTAAAACTACTTATACTTCAGGAGTAGGAATCACCCTTATGACATATCTCCTTAATCGGGAGCATGGTGTATTCGAATACGGTACGACTATGTAGTGTCTGCCTAGCTTTACCCACACAATGAGAACAATTTGCAAAGGCTGTAAACACCATAGTCGTTCGAGAGTCCCACTTACTACTAGTTACTGCACAGTGGGGTCTTGGTTCATCATAGTGGTTGAACTCTTGCCAGGCCTAGGCAAGGTTACTATATCGTCACACTTTCATGAAGCCCACTGTTGTGAATCATGCCGCCCAAACACCTTACGCATGATTCACCCCAAAAAACTGCTCCTAATGAGCTACCCAACAGTCTTTCATATAGTGGGACAATACTAGGCTAAGTCCAATTACTTGGTCGTGTAGATGGGCGCAAATTATGTCATTTCCCATAGTATAAGGGGGTAATTATAATCCAGTTAAACCACCAAAAATTATGTCAACATCCAAAACTTCCATACCAACAAACTTCACCATAAATTCCAACATTCACAACTTTCAACAATCACAACCTCAACTCAAATGCCCATTTTAACCGGATTCCTAAGTTTGTAAAGATATTTGAATAATAAACCACATAAAATGATAACCATGTATCTTTCTATAACCTCATGTAATAATGCTTGAAGGCATTTAACATCTACCCATGAGATGCTAAATGAGTAATATATCATGCATAAAACTAAACTGAAGATTATATTGAGTTTTCTATATGATCAAAATTTTAGTTATGTCTTGCCTCACGCCTCGAGATTCTTGTGGTTTTAGCGTAACCATCTGGGTCCACATAAGCTCCTTGGATGTCGATAGAATTTGCTGTACGGTCGAACGTACTAATACGAAAAGATAGCAAATAAAGCCTATAAGAAAAAAGCTACAGAGAAATGATAAACCAAGGAATAAATAAAATTGGAGCAAAGCGAGGGAAAAAGGAATGGTTCAAAATAGATTTAAATTTGGAAAACAAAAGAGAGGTTTTGGTTTCTAAAGGTTGGGAATTAAATAAAATCGAAGAAAGGATAATTTGGATAGGTGGGGTTTATTTGGTGGATTTGGTTTCTAGTCGGTGCTATAGTTGAGCAGCACGACGGCTAGACATTTGGGTTTGGTTAGCCGATGCTGAGGTTGGGTAGCATAATGCCTTAAATGGCTTGTCTAGTCGATGCTACAGTCAAGCAGCACAACGACTAGTGAGTTAGGAGATTTTTGTGGAGCGGAATAGTGTTACTCTATAGTCGTGAGTGACAGTAGAGCGGCTAGGATTGCACATAGCCCAAGGACTTAGTGTGCAACGTGTTATGGAGGTCGAGAGAGTAGTAAGGATCCGACCGCTATATGCGTTGAGGCGTGGGGTGCAAAGAGAAACACTTCGACCTTGGGATTAGGTTATGCCGGGTTTTACGACCAACGGTTCGATGTAGGAGTTTGAAACCACGCAAACGTCTCCACAGAAGGCGTAAAGTGTCCACAGTAGCTGTTTAGTGGCAATGAGATAGTATAGGAATGGTTTAGAAATAAAAAGGGTATTTAAATAAATCAAAGGAATTTGAATTCAAAAAGGGGTTTCAAATAGATTAAAGAAATAAAATTTAAAATGGTATTTTAAAATAAAGAAATGGGTTTTTAAAGAAATTAAAGGATAATTTAATTTTAAAAAGGTTTTTAAATAAAACAAGAAATTTAAAACTAAAGGGATATAAAGTATATCAAATAAATTTAAAATAATTTTTAAAGGTTAATTAAAATAATTTAAAATCAGAAAGTAAATAAATAAATAAGGAAAAGCTATTTAAATAAAGAAATTTAAATAAAATTTTAAAAATAGGAAATTTAGTATCAAAATAAAGGGTTTGAAACTAGATGAACTTAGGTCAAAAAAATTCTGGAATTGGATCAACGGTTGGAGAGATATGGATGTCTAAAGTTTGGAATTTGAAATAAATCAAATAAAGAAAAGGATTACTATTTAGAAGTGGGGCCCACTCGTCATAGCCTTCTTTTATCTCTTCTTCTTCCTTGAGCCACAGAGAAAGAGGGGGAGGCAGAGAAGGGGCGGTGCGCACGGTCCGGTGGGTCGGCGCTTCCGGCGGCGGCTGGGGACGGCGCATGGGCTAGGACAACGGCCGACGGTGGAGGAGCGAAGGGAACACGACAGCCGGCGGTGGTGGATTTGAGGGAGAGAGAGAGAGAGAGATAGAGAGAGAGAGAGAGAGAGAGAGAATTTGAGTTTTGGATGGGGAAAATGGGAGGGGTTCGCCGGTTTATATGGGAGGCAAAGGCGGTGGAGGGAGAGTTGGTCGACGACGGCACGGCGGCGTCAGCTCGGAATAGTGATGTGACGGCACCGAGTGTCAGCTTTCGATTGGCTGTCGATGACGGGTTGGTGGTTGGCGGCGGCTAGTGGCGACACGCAACCGAGGGGAATGGCTCGGCGTCGGGCGGCAGTGGCAAAAACAACGGCGATGGCGGCTTAGCAGCGGTGGTGGCGGAGTAGCGGCGGCGGCCGCGGATTGGCGATAGCGGCGGCAACCTAGGGGGTGCCACGGGGGCCCCTGGTATGCGGTGGTGGCAGAACGGTGCCGGCGTGGCAATAGCGGATGGCGGGGACGGTGCGACAGGGCGGCGGCAGCGGCGCATGATTGGCTGGTGGCGGCGGCGCCCATGGTGATGCGGTGTCGGTGGCGGCGTGCCCACAGGGAGAGAAGGCAAGAGGCGGGCAGCTTGGCTGGGCTGGTAGCCCAAGAGGAAGAAAGAAAATTGAGTAAGGGGGAAAAGAATGAGCCAAATGAATTGGGAGTTTGGCCCAAATTAATAGGAAACAATGAGAATTTTTGTGGATTTTTGGATAAGATTTGGAGGAATTGAAAATTAAGGAAAGTTGTTGACTCTTTGAAATTTTAGAAAAGGAATTAAAAAAAGATTTCTAGGAATAAAACTAAGGAAAATTTATATGGAGGGTTTTTAATAAATTTTAAATGAGATAAAAACTAAAGAGGAAATCTTGAGGGTCTTTTGAACTTTATAAAAAGAATTTAAAATAAAGTTTTTAAAGTAAAAGGAGTTTGAAATATTTTAAAATAAAATCAAAGATATTTATTTTTGAGATATAAATTGTGAAAAGGATTAAAATGCTCCAATTTTATAAAATTCAAAAAGAGCCAAATGTAAGAGTTGTCACAAAAGATTTTCTCTAATATTTTAAATTTTAAAAATTGAAAAGGGTTTAAAAGGAAGGGAAAGAAATACGAATGATTTATCTACTAACTTTGGATAAATTTTGGGAAGGTGGCAAAAATAAATGGAGGGAAATAAATAGGATATTAGCCAATCAATATGTGGTATGGATTTTTAATGGTTCATTTGTGGGCTAAAGGAAGTTGGAAATAAGTTTCCTAGCACAAAAGCAATCACTCAAATATTTGTGATAATATTATTCTTGTGCTACAAATGGGATCAAGCCATAGAAATCAAATGGGTGGTTCAATCAAAATAGGAACTTGGCCACGAAATATTTTGAATCGATGGAGAGGAAGTAAAGGTTTACTGGATTAGGTTTAGACAGTGGTTTGATCCAAAATAAATTCCAACAAAAATGGAATTATAGTGGTTTAGCCTCAAGGATAAAAATGGATAATTTGGGTGGAGAGGATTTCAAAGGAGAGAGTATTTACTGGAGGGTAAAACTGCATTTTGGAAATAAATGTAGGTAGGGAAATATAAGAATTTCTATAGGAACAGAATTGGTGGTAGAATGGTAAGCTCTAAAGGAAGAGTGTTGCCTCTAGGGAGATGATATTTCATGTATTCTGGAGATGTTTGGAAAAGGATCCAAAGGAAATTTGTTCTGGAGCAACGCTTAGAGGCTAGAGAAATAAATGAAGGGGTTTTGTAAAAGTCGGAAGAAATAAAAAAGGAGGGTTTTATAAAATTTGAAATAAATAAAATAGAGAATAAATGACTTTTATAAATTCAAAAGAAATAAAACAGGGGATAAATAAAGGGTTTTATAAAAGTCGAAAGAAATAAGATGGAGGGTTTTTTTTTATAAAATAGAGAATAAAGGAAGGATTTTATAAAATTTAAAAGAGAGCTTTTAACTTTGCAAATAAAATTTAGACCCAAGATAAAAAGAAAAGATTAAAAGCAAGATCGCTCTAATGGAAAGATCGAGAAGAACACAACTAAAACTTTTCATAAAAATTTTTCCCTAAAAATTTGAGTCCGTTATTTACAGTTACCAAGTGTTAGGGTTACGGATAAGGCATACCTTCTATCCTACAACTTATGGAATATACCGATAAGGTATACCTTCACGTACACGGATCGTTTCCATATACACCGTTAGGAATTTGTTCCAAATTATGGAAAATATCTCTACGAGTGAAGCGATTTCCAAAGTCCTACTCGGAAGGGATAGAATTTTTGTTATACCGTACCAGATCAACTATCCTCATATCTTTATTGGGGGTCAAGATGATCCACGGTATAAAAGGGACCCCCAGGGAGGGGTGCAAGGCATCGAATTTCATCGCCAACACACCCACCATAGTTTACGAAGCCGGAGTACGCGGAGCCAAGTCGCCGGGAGGTTTCGTCGAACTCATCGACTACGATTTCGCCGGTATCATCTGTTTCGTCTACTCTCTTTGTAATCTGTTCTCGTTATCATCAATCTCATATAAACTGGACTAGGGCTATTACCTGACAAGGGACCTGAACCAGTATAATCCGTGTCTTTTGTTTGCTTGATGTCGTACTACGTAGACCCTCGTTCCAACGTACCCCGATACTCAACTTATCCGGTCCACGAGTATCACTTGTTGACACCAAGCTTGGACCAACTGAAGAGACTTTTCTGAAGCACTAGGTCATAAAATAATGGTGGGTACTCAACATGACGAGTAGGACAAGGCCACACCAAAAAATCTCTTCTATGTAGCTTTAAGTGGCATCTTTAACTTTTTGTGCAGTCTCTAATATGTTCTATTTTAATCCTCGTGTTTTCTAAATTTAGATCAAAGTTCAAAATTTTACACTAAACACTCTAAAATCCAAAACTAATATAAAATCCCTTCATTATTTGATAGTCTCTCCCCTTTCCCCTCCTTACTTTCCATACTCTACCCCAACCTCTGCTCTCCCCCCGACTGTGGCGACGGCTCTCCAGCGTTCTCCTAACGGTGACATTCGACTCCTCTTTGTGCGTCTGCTACAACTTATCCTGGCTTTGGCTGCTTCAATGGGACACACGGGACTCTGTCAGTGACCTCATGTGTCCATCGTCGTTGCTCCTTCGCGGAAAAGCAAAGGCGGGCACAACTGCTCCTCCAGATCCACCTCGCTTAGTTCCTTTGAATTCTATGTTCAATGTGTTCCGTCGCATATTCATACTAGTTCTTTAGGCCATTGTATTTACAGTCTTAGCACGCTTTTAGTCACTCAAATCGTGGACGGGCTCGTAGCTTTCTTTTCGGCTATGTTTCCAGCATGGCCCATTTACAATTACCAAGCTTGGACCAGCTGAAGAGACTTTTCGGAAGCATTAGGTCATAAATAATGGTGGGTGCACAACATGCCGAGTTGCAGACTAGGACAAGGCCACATCAAAAAAATCTCTTCTAGGTAGCTTTAAGTTGTGTCTTTAACTTTTTGTGCAGTCTCTAATATTTTCTATTTTAATCCTCGTGTTTTCTAAATTTAGATCAGGTTATGAATTAACAAATAAGACAGGAAAGAGTAAATATTTGCCGAAACATCGAGAAATTGTGCATATAGAAAACTCTAAAGAAAGAAAGTTCAAAATTTTACACTAAACACCCTAAAATCCAAAAACTAATATAAAATCCCATTTTATTTGATTGTCTCTCCCCTTTCCCCTCCTTACTTTCCATACTCTACCCCAACCTCTGCTCTCCCCCCGACTGTGGCGATGGCTCTCCAGCGTTCTCCTAACGGTGACATTTGACTCCTCTTTTTGCGTCTGCTACAACTTATCCTGGCTTTGGCTACTTCAATGGGACACACGGGACTCTGTTAGTGACCTCATGTGTCCATCGTCGTTGCTCCTTCGCGGAAGAGCAAAGGCGGGCACAACTGCTCCTCCAGATCCACCTCGCTTAGCACAGATCAGGGGACGACGACCAACGGAGCTTCGGGCAGCATGGATTAGAGCATGTTGGGCCTGTAGAACTCTGGGCGGCACAGATTAGGGCCCCTAGGCTGATGAAGATTCCAACCAAGACGGCGAGTGGTGTCGAGGGCTGGTGGGCTTCATGGTTGCACGTGGTGGTGGGGCTTCTAGGCAGCATGGATCGGGGCGTTGGGGGTCGGCGAAGCTTCCCCGGTGAGGCAACGACCATCCCAGTGAGACTCTAGTCTGGTACGTCGCTCCGAAGTTTTCAATGGTTGTATTTGTGCATGCTTTGGGGGTGTGGGGGGGGGGGGGTTGGACCTCGTGCAGATACTTTTTTTCTAGCGTGAGGAAACCTTGTCTTGCATAATACACGCAATTCACAAGCTTGTAGAGGCCACCCCTTTTCTTCCATCTCTCCTCCACCCTGGCTTGAATCTAACGTGGATTCTTTGACCACATGTTAGAGTGGAGCATTCATATCTCTCCTCCACCTTGGCTCGAATATGACGTTGATTTTTTGACCACACGTTAGAGTGGATCATTTATATCTCTCCTCCACATTTGCTCGAATCTGACGTGGATTCTTTGACTGCACCTTAGACCGGAGCATTCATGGCCAAGTGGTCCAAACATCAAAAGGTGAAAGATCACACGGCCCTTTGTGGAATGTACTACAGTACAAACTAGCTAGCTCACTTTAGTAGTAGCACACTAGCACCCATGTCTCTCAACCCGCACTCCCTATCAAACTCAACTCGATTAGTTAAATTTGAGATTAGGGACAGCAGAAGGTGAATTGATGAGTACCGAGCGTCAAAAAAACATAGACACTGCAATTCAATGCAACCCGATTATAGAAGTAAAGAAGAGGGGGGACATTGCGAATTTTCTTTGTGGTAAATAGACAGTGCACGGCCTATATAATATCTCTGTACGAGATGATAAATTTGTATATGCCCACAAGCTAAAAGAAGGAGAGACACTTGAACCACGTAGTGTGCTCACCACGTAGTCACCACTGTACCCGACGGGAGTTCTCACACAATATTGGTATATATACATACCTGGATTGAGAATTTGAGATTTATTCGAAATCAATATGTTATACTCGTGTGCTCAAAACTGCGCTGATGAAAAAGGAAGCAACACGGATACATCTCCGAATAGAGAAGAGTCGAGGGTTGGCTAAAAAGGAAATTGATCTATTGATAAACATCACTAAAAATAATCTAAGATAGGTTGGTAGCAAATTGATATGACACTCAGAAAGATTATAGGATTGATATTACATTACAGGGCACACGTGAAAGGTGTCGACAGACCAAGAATGGATAAGTTATAGTTGATTTATCTCTAGAATTTGGGACTCTATTTTACTTTTAGAATTCTATCTCTAAATCATACTTATCTCTATAATTTATATATTTAACTCTCATTTCTAACCATCCTATATGGACTTCTAACTATTCGAACTAAACATTGCACCGGTGGCAAGTTCGCCCTGCGTGTATGTGCCTACAACGGAGCGGCCAGTATAGGTTCACTAGAGAGCAGCCGCCGGCCAATCTCATAGGACACGTATGCGTCGATGCAGGCGTAATTGACCTGCTCCCACGTCAGCGTCGGCTCACCCCATCTGCTCTTCGTAATGTTTTTCTCCTTCTCCATGTGGGCGCCCATCACCGTGAGCGCCAGTCTCTTCAGCCCCGCCCTCGCAAGCTCCGGCTGACCAAGCACGGCCGCCGCAGCATATCTCAGATCCACCGCACAGGCGACCCTCAGGTTGCAATCATTGGCCAGACGCTGCACGTCGTTGTTGACTGCAACGCCGACGAAGCGAACGCTCGGGTCAGCGAGGAACTCCGCGAGCTCATGTGGGACCATATTGCCGGCTTGGTAGATCTGGAACATGAGGCACCGGCGGCCGACACAGAGCTGGAGCACCGCGACCTTGTAACATGTTTTGCCGGCGGGCAGATGATCAGTGCGCCACTCCGTGTCGATGCCGACGATGAGCCCCCCCTGGGGACGTTCGTGGACTATCTCGTTGATGAATTGGACAGCGAGGGAGTGCGACGACGTGATGGTGGTGTGGATCGGTATGGTGTCGCCATCCATGAAGACGTCGAGCGTGTTCTCGGGTAGAGGAGGAGGATGAGTTTGGGGAGTGTAATATCTGCCTGCCATTGGTGTAGGGGACAATTTTGGACTTGACAAATTTGGAATTTGCGTTGAGAAAAGAAGGCCTCTGCTGTGTCCTTTTAAAGCGGGCATACCGGTAGAAACCGAACCGGACAAGCATGCTACTTGGAATCGTAATCGGACTTCGGAATTCGCGGGGACAACCGAGTCGTTGACTTCGGAATTCGCGGCAAGTTGCGAGCCCACTCCGCCTGGGATTTCCACTCCTCCCACACGCCCGCATCGCCGCCGCCTCTCCCCTCCCGTCCTCACCGCCGCCGCCGCCTCACCAGCGCCACCTCCACCTCCACCCACGTCTCCTCTTGCTCCTCCCCTCCCCGTCACTTCAGCCGCTGCTGCCGCCTCCGCCTCCGCCTCTTCATCCCCAACTCCACTGCCCCCTCCCATCTTTGCTCGGTCCAGCGAATGCGGGGATCTAATTTGGGGGCCATGGCTCGATCCGACGACGAATTTGGAGGCCATGGATCGCCGCCGCCTGGTCTTCTGCATCTCCACCTGAGCTTCCCCCAAAATCTCCTTTGATTGGAGAAGTTAACATCGAAAGCTATGGTGCGTATGCTCTTTTAGGTTCTAGCTCCTGATAGTGGATCTGTCAATTGATTTAGTTCAGATAAGAAACAAGGTATCCATCTAATATGCAGTTCACGCTTGCACTGAAATAATGAATTGATGATTACTAGATTTTGAAAAATGGCAAAGACGTCAAGACTGTCAGTCCTTATTGAGGTGTTTAGGTTGGCAAAAAAAAAAAGATGGAGCAAATGGTAGTGACCAACCTCTGCAAAAGTGTTCCTGAGGATAAGGTGAGAATTTCTTTTAAAGTTTCAACCTTGCCACTTTGGATTCTTTACTGGATGACCTGAATTATGAGAGAAAATCAACGCTCAAGATACCTGTACTGATTACTAAGCTTATTGTCAACACTAGGGAGCTAGGTACCTGAAGAGAGAGACCATATATGTTGCACACTTGCACATACCAATATGAGCCCAACTACAAGTTTGGCCTACTGGTTTGGGAAAATTAAATCACATTTTAGAAATAACAATCGTTAATTCTTGGTACGATATTGTGTACTTCATCTCTCTTGATGGTACTATCATTGATATACTAGTTAAATAAGTCGGGCATTCGCACGACTATAACCTCTTTCTCTGCTAGATGCTTTCACTTATCATATACAGAAAATGATGATCAACCTTTTACTTTCGGTTCCCAAAGTACGACAATAAAAACACGGCCCCTTGTATATGATTATTCAAGCACCTCTGTTGGTGAAAAAAATCACGTTTACAATCCAACCAGGCAAGGACCAAAGCATTGACTCCGAGTATGGGATCATTCATAAATCCTTGAAAAAATTTTAAGCTTAATTGGAACAGAACTTGGGATTTTTTTTCTTTGCAAATGCTTTTATTTACCAAGACGTAAGAGAAAAAATATTGATTGGGGCGGAAGTAAAAAAAAGGGCAGGAACACAGACATGAGAAAGAATGCTGATAGGGGCTGAAGTACCAAATGCTTTTATTGCAAATTTGGATGTCTTGATACTCTGAATATGTGCTGTCACAGCCGCATATCGGAACTGTGTGCGCCTAAACAGAATTAGTTTATTGCATTACGAAATATCAACAACATAAGTCGAAGATTCATAAGGAGCACTTCCTTTCCTAGTGGCCTTATAATCTTAACTTGTGCTTCTTAATATGCTTTGCATTCATCAACCATCAACAAAATGGGAATCTTCTTTCTGATGATCTAATCGATGAACCGACATTTGTTCAGGATCAAAGAAACTTGCTAGGCCAAAATCGGCTATTTTCAATATGCCTCGGTTGTCACTCAAAAGATTGGAAGCATTAATATTGCGGTGAATAATGTGATGACTATGGCAATGATCAATGCCACAAAGTAGCTGTGGCATGTAACATTTCACCTAAAAATCAGTATGATTATTGCCTGCATGTTCGAACCATATTTTAAGTAAATAATGATTTCTTTTAGGACTTCTATAGATTACAGTATATTCGATATGGATTTTTTTTATGGTGCTCCAAGTTTACTTGATCTTTCTTTAAAACCAATAAGGCAATAAGATTTCAATAACTGGAGATCTACCATGGCTTATTACAACTGAAGTGCAACTGCAACTTGACTTCAGTTGTAGACCTTTTGGGTTGTCTACCAGTTACAGTAGCACTACTTGTCAAAGAGTTAACTTAGTATAAGCATTAAGTGGTAGCGTGGAGCAGTATAAGTGCAACTACGAATATATGATGTTTAAGACTAAGTTAATACTTTCTCAGGCCATCAATAATTAAATTGGTAGCTCTTTTGGCATTCTGCGAAAACAAATTAATGTTACTCACTTTCTCTGGTACTTTGACCCAATATCACGAAGACATAAATTTTCTACTATATTCTGATATGCTATTGTTTCAGTTTTATAAATCTGTCTGCATTCCACCCAATCTCGTCCTATAATGCTCCACACAATCATGGTGATTTCAGTTTGTTTTTATGTTTTGTAGTTGAAAGCAATTCGAAAGTAAATTTCAAGCTTTGGTCAGCCAGCTGAGATTATTTATATAATATTTCCTAAAAAAAAGGGTAAATGATGAGAATGTTTCAGCACCCTGAAAAGTTGAAGAACAACATGCTAAGCAGTAGTTATGTCAGTAAGAAAATAGAAACTCGTGGTGTTGATTTGCACTATCATATTCAGCAATGTATTTATATGTATTATAGGGTTCCTTGAAACTTTTCATCTACCGGTCACGATCTATAAAATGTAGAGAATGAAGGCCCAAGTATTAAGAAGTAAATACCTCAGCTTAATTTCACTCCAGAAAAAGAATTTAGTCTAGCTAGAGAAGGTAGTGCAGGATTGATGGATCTGGGTAGATGGATGTGGTGGCTCCGGTGATGGGCATTGGAAGTGAGGAGATGGCAGTAGGGATGCGGATGAGGAGGCGATTCACTCCCATCGTTTGGGATCCGAGAGGATCTCGCCACTGGACATTGGGAGGAGGAGATTCTAGCGGCGCATTGCATGGGAGGAAGATGGTCCAGTGGTGGCGCTCGGTATGGGGAGGAGGATGACCCGATGGTGGCAGCAAGGTGGAGGGAGGTGGCGGCAGATGCGGAGTCCATGAGGTGACAGGCAGGAGAGGCGCTTGGCTTGGCTTGGGGTCCCTGCCTCCCACGGACATGGAAGTATTCTTTTTACAAAGAAGGTTCTTGAAGTACCGGGAAGAGATTTCTCTGATTAAAGGATCCGATGGCTCTTGACATTCTGAGCAAAAAATTGGACGGTCCATATTTCCTGCATGACATGGCTCTGTAATTTTGCATTTTGGGGGTTCAACTTTCATATATTAAGATATATTGCTATTAGGTGCTTGAAGTCTTGAATGCATTGGCATAAACTACCCAAAAAGCCTGTGCTTCGCATCTATGAATGGACAGTCCTATCATTTATTCGCCCAATTCTTGCAGATGCACAAGGCCTCCACTTTTCAGTTATATTTGTTTCTTCTGTCTCAATGGGACAAACTTACCATTTTAACAGTTCTTATTGGTTCTCTGTGCATGTCATATATGATAACTATAACTTGCTATGTATAGTCTATATATAATTTCTTAAGAACATATGGCCTAGCTGCAAGATTGGATTTAACAGTACATGTTTATCCATTTATGTAATAATGTAATTATGCCTCAAAAGCTGGAAAACCTTAATCTGTTGTGAGTATGGACTAAAATGTGATCAACATGTTCTATAATGGAGTGTTTAAAGCCTGTTATATATTTTTCAGTTTTTGAGTGTGCATTTTTTTTTCAATTTAAGAGCACATAGAAAAGAATACATCCTACCAAAATGTAAAAATTTAAGCATTAAATATCGCAGTTGTACAGCAACAAAAATATGTTGATGGTTCAGGTTCATTAATAATAAATAGTTACATGCAAAATTGAATTGCGTGTCATTTTATACTCATTTTCAGAAAGATATAAAAAAATATGTATGATAACAAATGGGTTCCAAACTAGCAACAAAATATGCATATATGCCAACCATGTGAATAATTATGTACATATCATGATTAACAGATGAAATGATCAGTGCTAGCTTACTAGCTTTCTATTGCTGCAGTACCAGATAGAAGACGTATCATTCCTTACTCTAAACTGAAACACTGCTACTTCATTTTTTTTTTTGCAATTAGCATCGCATCAGTCATGTTTGGTTTCGGTAAAATTAACTTGATCTTTGGCGAACTATTTTGGTGGTTTGCTTTCTTTTCTAAATTTAATATCGTTGTAGAACTGAGAACTCTGGTGAAAAACACTTCTGATGTATGTCACATTGCCATTCAGCGTAAAGTCCGATCTGGTATTATCTGAATACGGTGGTAAAAGAAGTACTTCCAAATATATGGATCCATGAATATATATTATCTAATATTGTTTCCTCTGTGTGCATCTCTTGTTTGAAATTTATGTATGTTGTTTTCATGTAAAAGTCTAAGGCTTTCAGTTCAAATAAATAATTTCTTATGGTTTGCTATTAAATGCTTCATTCTTGCAAGCTTGTTACTGAGTTACATTGATATATATTTTGGGTTAAAATGCTTTAGGCTCATATATTTTTTAATTTGCAATACCTCTCTACCCTCTAAATAGATAACTGAAAATAGATGTCTTAGCAGTGTCTTTTCAATTATCAGAAGGTTTGCTAATTTTCAGAAGTTCAGCAGACCATTATTTTACTCTTATTCTAAATTGTAGCGAGCGAAGTCTATAGAAAAGCTGATCTTGGACTTGTCCAAGCTCAAGGTTGGCTGAAGGTGTAATCTGAAACTAATTTAGGTCACCACCAGAAACACAACATATACATAACCCATGCATAGGGTGTACCTCTAAGCATTCATGAGTTTTGGAGTGGAGGGTTTTACTGATTTCATGGTCTAACTAAGAGGTGATGAGGTTGTCTTCATTAACTTTGATTACTATTTGAAAGATCCAATCGACACAAAAAAATAAACCTTTAATGTGCCAAGTATGATTGCAATTGTAATATCTGTACACATTTAAAAAGATACCAATCATTTAGCCTGTATTGCCTGAGTGTTTCATGAATGTATGAAGTCGACATAATATTTAATATTTACTTAGAAGTTCCATTTGTAATATGGATGGTTCTCGGAGCTGTACAGTGAAACTAGATGGCATATTGCTCTAGGTTGTCTACATAAAGATTATCATGATGCCTAAATATTTACTAACCTTTTGAGTGTAGTTGTTCAAAGAGCTGCTACTGTTTTGGAGGACATACATTTAAACAAGCATATCAGGCGCATGGTCTGGGAGAAGTTAGCAGCAAAGGATACTAGGTAAAATTGTTGCTGTTAAAGGCATATAAATGTGATGTTCTGTTCTTTTAGCGTGTGAATAAATTCAGGATGCAGTTGGCCTTCGACCAGTGATCAACACTACTTCCGGGAAAATTTCCCCTCCTAGCGTTGCATTAGTAGTGTTTTATGTGAGTTGCTCAATTGGCTGTTCAAGTTGCTCTTTATTTTGCGCACCAGCTTATGCAAAATATTGTTTTCTTAAGGTCTATCCCAGATTTGGCCGGAGAAGGGGAGCTGGTTGGCGACACCGGACGGAGTAGGAGCCGACGGCAGTGGTGGAGGCGGCGCCCCACCCCTCCCTCTCCCTCCCTCCTAGATCTAGCCGGGGGAAGGGAGCTGGCTGCGGCGGCGGTGGATGGAGGAGGAGAGCCGGTGGCTCGCTCTCTCCCCTCCCTCCCTCCAGATCCGGCCGGAGGAGGGGAGCCGGTTGGCGGCGGAGGCGGCGCTCCCCTTCCTCCCTCCCACCCAGATTCGGTCGAAGAAGGGGAGCCAACCGACGGCAGCGACGGACGGAGGAGGAGGAAGAGGAGAACCGACGAAGTTGCTTTTTATTTTGCGCACCAGCTTATGCAAAATATTGTTTTCTTAAGGTCTATTAAGTGATAGTTTTGATAAATGTTCTCATATACATTACCAACTAGCGGTTAAGAGTGGTCAGGTCTGGTGGAGGTTGCTGGTTTCGGTTGAATTTGATGGATGCTCTGATATCGCAAGCTGGGGGAGGAGAGCGGAAGGAGAAGCGTGCTGCATGAGAAAGATAATGGGTGTTGTTATTTTTTTTAATAGGGGGTAGGCCCTACATAAGTTGTAAACAAAAGTCTAAACACGAGAGAAATTTTGGACAAATTAAACTTAAACTCTATGTATCAGAATGAGGAAAAATAACATTTACCTTCCTCGCATTGTATACATACTAATTCATGCTATTAGTCATGTTTAGATTGTAAAGTTTGTTGTTTTTACATCATTCTTTGCTTGATTGTCAAAACATGTATTGTCTTTTAAAGTCAAATGTCGTCGTAGCGTTAGCACGTGCATATTACTATTTAAGCCTAAAGCATCGAAGTGTCATCGTGGCGAGCCGATCGAGGACGATGCCGTTGCGGGGTTTATTGTGCTCACTAGGTAAATTAAAGAGTAAAGTCCATCACCGGTCCCTAAACTTGTTCAGGTTCTCAAATTTGTTTGGCTGTGTCATCCCGGTCCCTAAACTTGCAGATCACTCGTTTAGGTCCTCCAACTTGTTCAGTTGTGTCACCCCAGTCCCTAGACAGGACGGTCTAAAAACTTTATATCAAAAAATAATTCATAAATTTTTCATGTGAACTCTAATGAAGACAAACTTTATATCAAAATTGTAGCCTTCGACGCGACCTACAACTTTGTAGTTCAAAAGTTTTTGAATTAAAACTGTTTAGGGTCCTAAAATATTGTTGCATGTTTATAGATTTTGAAATTTTAATTTTAAAATTACATTTTGGGACAAAAAATGACTTAAAATAAAAAAAAATTCAACTACAAAGTTGTAGATCGCGTCGAGGGCTACAAGTTTGATATAAAGTTTGTCTTCATTAGAGTTCACATGAAAAAGTTATGAATTATTTTTAAATATAAAGTCTTTAGACCGTCCTATTTGACCCAAATGATATTCAAATCCAAGTTTAGGGATCGTGGTGCCACAACTGAACAAGTTGGAGGACCTAAACGAATGATCTACAAGTTTAGGGACCGGGATGACACAGTCGAACAAGTTTGAGGACCTGAACGATCGATTTGCGAGTTTAGGGATCGGGATGACACAACGGTACAAGTTTAGGGACCGGTGATGGACTTTACTCTAAATTAAACAAGTTGTGCGCGCGAAGCTGCGTGAGACAGAGCTAACTCGCGCAGGAATTAGTACCTGCACCTGGGTAAAAAATTGATTTTTTTTGGCAATGTTATGATTTTATTTTTTCAGACGGATTATAAAATCATCATTTGCAAAAGTAGTTCATGATACCATAAAGCTAGTCCCGCCTATTTCGCCTGCAAAAATCTGCCATCCACGCGCTACCCACTTCCTATCCTTCACCCACTAAGTCCTCGCTCCTCCACCCATAACCCCCCACCTCTCCCTTCACTCCCTCACCTTTCCCCTCCTCCCCCCTCACTTGCTCTCCTCTCCCAGCCGGTGGTGCGGAGGGCGGAGGCGGGGGCCATTGTAGCCGACGACGCTTACCTCTCCCCTCCCTCCTAGATCTGGCCAGATGAGGGGAGTCGGCAGCGGCGGCGAACGAAGGAAGAGCCGGCGGCAGCGGTGGAGGCGGTCCCTCCCTCCCTCCTAGATTCAGCCGGAGGAGGGGAGCTGGCTGGCGGCGGCGGACGGAGGAGGAGCCGGCGGTAGCGGTAGAGGCGGCGCCCCTCCCCTCCCTCCCTCCCTCCCAAATCTAGCCGGAGGAAGGGAGCCGGATGGCAGCGGCGGTGGATGGAGAAGGAGAGCCAGCAGCTCGCTCTCTCTCCTCCCTCTCACCAGATTCGGTCGGAGGAGGGGAGTCGGCCAGCGGCGGAGGCGGCACTCCCCTTCCTCCCTCCCTCCCAGAATCGGTCGAAGGAGGGGAGCCAGCCGACGGTGGCGGCGGACGAAGGAGGAGAGGGAGGAGAGCCGACGATTGGAGGGGGACGGGGTAGCGGGTGGGAGTGGTAGCAAGCGATTTTCTTTTATTCGGTAGGATTGTTTTTGCAGGCGGGTGAATGTAATGCCTATGAAGATTTAGAGGCTCACCTGCGAAAGTGATTTTAGCAGGCGGGGCCAATGTCCGCATGTAAAAAAATCGTATATTTTTGTATGCCTTAAAGTACCGGCGACGTGGAGCTCCGCCTAGAAAAATATTTTTAGCCCATTTGCAAAAGCAATTTTTCTACTAGTGCGATGTGCCAAAATCTCCGGCAAAAACGCCTCGTATTTTTATAATAGTAGGATTTGTAAGATGACATGTTCACCAATTAAAGCAGCCATCGATATTTTTATGGGACCTAATTTGAACGTTTTGTTAAAATGGAGGATGAACCCATTTCCGAAAAGGTTATTCGGCAAACGTTCGCCACTAATACATCAGGCAAATAGATTAGGATAGGGGAGGATGAGAGACGTAGCGATGCGATATTGGTGCGTCGCGTCGTTGCAGTATCTTTCTCCCGTTTTTAATTTCCCATTTTTCCTTTTTTATGTGATTCTTTTCGATTTTCCGCTATTTTCCTTTGCGTGATTCTCTAGTACATTACGTATCAGTCTTTCTATTTTTCTCAATCCTTTTCTTTTCCGAATTTATTTTTTTCGTTATAGTATTTCTCTGTAGCCTTTTTAGTGGAAACATTTTTATATGAGTTATTTTCATGGAAACTTTCTACATATATTCTTTTTTATATATAAACTTTTTATATAGACTTTATGCTACAAACTTTACATAAATATGTTTTTTATTTATAAACTTTATAGTATGAATTATATTTGTAGTTAAAAAATTTAGTGTAAAATTTTTAGTACAAATCAAAAACAAATCTAATCATCACCAGACTCCGGGTTTTTTTAGGAAATAAAAAAAGCATTCAGCGATTTGTTTTTGTAACTAGAAAAGTCTATAAAATACTGGGAGATGAACGTATCTGACTGTGAACGCGAGACGCAAACATTCGTGGGCTAGACCCACCGACTCCCGTGGGCGCGGCGCGGCCGCCTCTCTGGCCTGGTGATCACGACGGCTTTGGCTTGGCCGTTTCCTCTTTCTATCTCATGCAGCCGTAGCCGTTCATGCGCTTTACCTGGGTTCAGTTTCGGCTGCTAGTGGGGACTGCAGTCACCAGCTGGTGGTTTATGAGCAGGGACGTCAGACATGAGCGTCTGCATCTTGCATGCCTCTTACCTTTCGCTAGCATAGTAGTGGCATTATGCATGACGTGTGTGTCAAAGTATGCGTATACAAGTACACGCCATGCTTCACCTTGTTCTCTGTCACTTGTGTGTATGTTTGCTGTTAATCCTCCGTGCTCCTTGCTGTAATTGCTTGAACATGTTCTACTTGGAACATTGAATCCCATTACCTGGAAGTCTAAATCTAAAAGCTGAACAAATTCTTGACAAGTATAATATCTGAAGGGACAACAAAATTGAGCATCAATGACACGATGAGGATTTCATTGGTGATTACAACATGTCAAGATACATTTTTCATTTTTCTGAAACCCTACAGAACTGCCAGCGATTTATTAATGGAGTAAATCCCAAACTACAGGCAGTAACACGCTGGAATACCCACTGAATAATCAGGGGTCGAGCCAGATCGGAGGCGAGCAGTCTGCAGTGAATTCACGGGGGAATTGGCGAGCGCCAGGCCTGATCTTCTCGCCCTTCCTGTACATGCCCATGTCGACGTTGCAGTACGTGCTCCCGTTGTTGAGCACCATGGACAGGTCGAGGTTCGCGTCGTCGAGGAAGTAGATGGTGTCCTCCTGGAGCATGGGGAACTGCGCCACATCGACGGACCTGGAGCAGCTGCGGCCGAGGAAGAGCGCGCGGCCGGTCAGCTCGGGGATTTCCACCCACCAGCACGGGGTGGCGGCGCGCCTGGGCTCCGCCGGCTCGCCGAACGTCAGCTCGAAGATCCGGAACATGCGGGTGCGGCGCCGCACGACGGGGTTGCCGGTGTAGTGGCGCAGCACCATGAGCAGCTTCCCGCGGGACTCGGCGAGGTAGCGGGTCGCGATGAACGTCGGCGGCAGGGCGTCGTCGGGCTGGTAGTCGTCGCGGGGCCGCAGCGAGTAGCGGGTGCAGGCGAGCTTCAGCGGCGCGCCGGGGCGGTGGGGCGCCGTGGGCGCGTACACCAGGACCTCCTCCTTGTTGGTGAGGACGTGGAAGCCCTGCAGCAGCGCGCCCCTGTGGAAGATGAGGTCCTGGATGATGTCCATGTCGCGCCGGTACGCGGTCCAGCTGGTGGACAGCGACGCCGGCTGGCAGAAGGCGATGTTGGAGGCGCTGGACACGTGCGCGGCGGCGATGCAGTACGGCGAGGTGGGAGGGCAGGAGAAGACGACGGTGCGGATGAGCATGTGGTGGCGGGTGAAGCCGGCGGCCAACGCGAACTGGTCGTGGTTGCCGCCGGGGGGGACCTCGACCCTCAGCTTCTCCGGGAGGGGGAGCCTCACGCCGGTGAAGAGGTTGACGACCGCGAAGCCTCGCCACGTGTCGGCGGCGACCGCGGCCCAGCCACCGTCGTGGACGCCGCAGAAGCGCGTGCCGCGGACGCCGTCGGGGAGGCGCATGCGGCGCGTGGCGCCGGAGTGGAGGCTGAAGAAGGACGGCGCGTCGCGGGCCGGGAGGAGGAGCCACGGGACACCGCGCTGCGGGGCGTCGGCGTAGGGCGCCGCGTCACGCCACGCGCGGCAGACGGCCGAGAAGCAGGCGCGGTCAGCGAGGCAGTTGAGCTGCAGGACGATTATGGCGAGTAGCTCGGGCGGGAGGCCATCCGACCACGCGCGGCGAGACGGACGAGCCATGAGATGAGATGGAACCGGTGGAGGTGAGAAACCTCGAGGCGTACCTTCCTATTTAAACCTCGACGAAACGGTGGAACCCAGCTGGCAGAGAGTGCCGTTAGTCTCGAGTGCGATGCGCTGGCGTTCTGCCCAAACGCTCCACGCCGGAGAATCCGAGAGAGTTGTTACCACTTACCACGAGTGCGTCTGGGCCCACAAATCACACGTTCTTCGATGTCTTCGAGGGCGTGGGGCGTGGGAAAGGAGTGATGCGACCGCGCTGTGGATGTCGTGTCCTCTAGTCGTTCCTCTGCATCGGCGACTGCACGCATCGGCCACACCGCCCTCTGATTCACGCCCGTCGGAACTCGCCGCCTCGCCACCTCTTGATCTGCGCGCACCAGAGCTCGCCGTCCGTGCCGCTATCCGATCCATGCCAGCCGAAGCTCGCCAGCCACGCCACCCCTCGATACGCACCCCGCGGAGCTCGATGACGATATGCAAAACTTTCCATGTTTAGTCACATACTGGGTCAGTTGGCTCATTGACGGGATGTCCCACGCGAGATAAAGCGTTACAAGGCATAAAGACACTCATTGTACTACATTGAAAACCCCGAGGTGTAGCTTCCTATTTAAGCCTCGACTGACTGGTGGAACCTAGCTGGCAGACGGTGATGGTAGTCACGTTTCTTGGGCCGGTGGGCTGGTTAGCTTATTGACGTTGTGTCCCATACGTAACGGAACAACCGACGGTGTGTGCCACATTTAACGGAGTAATCGATGATGTGTCTTACACATAACTGAGCAACTGATAGTGTGTCTTAGCTTATTGACGTTGTGTCCCACACATAATGGAACAACCGACGGTGTGTGCCACATTTAACGGAATAATCGACGGTGTGTCTTACACAAAACGGAGCAACTAATAGTGTGTCCGCGTATAACGGAGCAACTGATGGTGTGTCCCACACACAACGGAGCAACTCTCGGTACATCTCCCACACATACCGGAGCAAAAAAGAAAAGAGATAGAGCATTATGACGCAAAGACGCTCGTAGTATCACGCTGAAATATTTTCACGTTCTAAATAGGAAAAAGGAAGAGAAAAGGTAATACGTTATGCATGACTTTTTAAGTTTTAGTGAGATATCTTAGGCCAGGTAGCTAATTGATGGTGCGCCCTACGCATACCAGAGTGAGAGACAAGAGAAACGGTGTTACAAGGCACAAAGGCAGTCATTGTACTACATCGAAGTACGCTCACGTTTTACAAAAGGAAAAAGGGGAAGAGAAAAGGTAGGACGATGTGCAGAACTTTCCAAGTTTAGTCACATACTGGGTCAGTTGGCTCATTGACGGTGTGTCCCACGCGAGATAAAGCGTTGTAAAGCATAAAGACACTCAATGTACTACATTGGAAACCCCGAGGTGTAGCTTCCTATTTAAGCCTCGACTGACTGGTGGAACCTAGCTGGCAGACGGTGATGGTAGTCACGTTTCTTGGGCCGGTGGGCTGGTTAGCTTATTAACGTTGTGTGCTACATGTAATGGAACAACTGACGGTGTGTGCCACATTTAACAGAGTAATCGACGATGTGTCTTACACATAACAGAGCAAATAGCAGTGTGTCTTAGCTTATTGATGTTGTGTCCCACACATAATGGAACAAACGACGATGTGTGCCACATTTAACGGAGTAATCGATGTTGTGTCTTACACATAACGGAGCAACTGACAGTGTGTTCGCGTATAACGGAGCAACTGACGGTGTGTCCCACACACAACGGAGCAACTCTCGGTACATCTCCCACACATACCGGAGCAAAAAGACAAGAGCTAGAGCGTTATGACGCAAAAACGCTCGTAGTATCATGCCGAAATATTTTCACATTCTAAATAGGAAAAAGGAGAGAAAAGGTAATATATTATGCATGACTTTTTAAGTTTTAGTGAGATATCTTAGGCCAGTTAGCTCATTGATGGTGTGCCCCACGCATGCCAGAGCAAGAGATAAGAGATAACTCATTGACGGTGCGCCCTACGCATACCAGAGCAAGAGACAAGAGAAACGGTGTTACAAGGCACAATGGTAGTCATAGTACTACATCGAAGTACGTTCATGTTTTACAAAAGGAAAAAGGAGAAGCAGGCGCGGTCGGCGAGGCAGTTGAGTTGCATGACGATTATGGCGAGTAGCTCGGGTGGGAGGCCATCCGACCACGCGCGGCGAGACGGACGAGCCATCAGATGAGATGGAAATGGTGGAGGTGAGAAACCCCGACGTGTAGCTGCCTATTTAAAACTCCACTGACCGGTGGAACCCAGCTGGCAGAGAGTGATGTTAGTCACGAGTGCGATGTGCTGGCGTTCTGCCCAAACGCTCCACGCCGGAGAATCCGAGAGAGTTGTTACCACTTACCATGAGTGTGTCTGGGCCCACAAATCTGAAGCCCGAGTGGCCAAAGAAAGTCACGCGTTCTTCGACGTCTTCGAGGGCGTGGGGCATGGGGAAAGAGCGTCGCGACCGTGCCGTGGAGGTCGTGTCCTCTACGCCGTTCCTCTGCGTCGGCATTCGCCCTCACTCTTCTTGTTCCTTCCTGCAGTTGGTCAGAGACTCGGAGCTCACCGGTCACTGCACGCATTGGCCACACTGCCCTCCGATTCACGCCCGTCTGAACTCGCCGCCACGCCCTCGATCCGCGCCCACCAGTGCTCGCCGTCCGTGCCGCCATTCGATCCACGCCAGCCGAAGCTCGCCAGCCGCGCCACCCCTCAATGCGCGCCCCGCGGAGCTCGCCGACTGCAGCTCGTGGGCCGGCCGGCTGCAGCTCGCGGGCCGCGCGCCCCTCGCGGGAGGCCATCCGACCACGCGCGGCAAGACGGATGAGCCATGAGATGAGATGGAACTGATGGAGGTGAGAAACCCAAGGTATAGCTTCCTATTTAAGCCTCGACTGTCCGGTGGAAACCAGCTGGTAGACTGTGCTGTTAGTCACGTTTCTTGGGCTGGTGGTGCCAGTTAGCTTATTGACGTTGTTTCCCACACATAACGGAACAACCGACGGTGTGTGCCACATTTAATAGATTAATTGATTGTGTGTCTTACACATAACGGAGCAATTCACGGTACGTCTCCCACACATACCAGAGCAAAAAGACAAGAGATGGAGCGTTATGACGCAAAGATGCCCGTAGTATCACGCCTAAATATTTTCACGTTCTAAATTGGAAAAAAGAAGAGAAAAGGTAATATGTTACGCATGACTTTTTAAGTTTTAGTCAGATATCTTAGGCCAGTTAGCTCATTGACGGTGTGCCCCACGCATGCTAGAGCAAGAGACAATAGATAGCTCATTGACGGTTTGCCCTACGCATACCATAGTAAGAGACAAGAGAAACGACATTATAAGGCACAAAGGCGGTCATAGTACTACATCGAAGTACGTTTACATTTTACAAAAGGAAAAAGGGGAAGACAAAAGGTTTTGGACGATGTGCAGAACTTTCCAAGTTTTAGTCACATACTGGGTCAGTTGGCTCATTGACGATGTGTCCCACGCGAGATAGAGCGTTGTACTACATTGGAAACCCCGAGGTATAGCTTCCGATTTAAGCCTCGACTTACCAGTGGAACCTATCTGGTAGACAATGATGTTAGTCACGTTACTTGGGCCGATGGGCTGGTTAGCTTATTGACGTTGTGTCCCACACGTAACGGAACAACTAACGGTGTGTGCCACATTTAACGGTGTAATCGACTGTGTGTCTTACACATAACGGAGCAACTGACAGTATGTCTTAGCTTATTGACGCTATGTCCTACACATAACGGAACAACCGACGGTGTGTGCTACATTTAATGGAGTAATTAACTGTGTGTCCTACACATAACGGAGCAATCGACGGTGTGTGTCACATTTAACAGAGTAATTGACGGTGTGTCTTACACATAACGGAGCAACTCACGGTGCGCCTCACGCATGCCAGAGCAAGAGACAAGACATAGCTCATTGACGGTGCGCCCTACATATACCAGAGTAAGAATCAAGAGAAATGGTGTTACAAGGCACAAAGGTAGTCATAGTACTACATCTAAGTACATTCATGTTTTACAAAAGGGAAAAGAGGAAGAGAAAAGGTATGACGATGTGCAAAACTTTCCAAGTTTAGTCACATACTGTGTCAATTGGCTCATTGTCGGTGTGTCCCACGCGAGATAAAGCGTTACAAGGCATAAAGACACTCATTGTACTACATTGAAAACCCCGAGGTGTAGCTTCCTATTTAAGCCTCGACTGACTGGTGGAACCTAGCTGGCAGACAGTGATGGTAATCACGTTTCTTAGGCCGGTGGGTTGGTTAGCTTATTGACGTTGTGTCCCACACGTAACGGAACAACCGATGGTGTGTGCCACATTTAATGGAGTAATCGACGATGTGTCTTACACACAACGGAGAAACTGAAAGTGTGTCTTAGCTTATTGACGTTGTGTCCCACACACTTATTGACGTTGTGTCCCACACATAATGTAACAACCGACGGTGTGTGCCACATTTAACGGAGTAATCGATGGTGTGTCTTACACAAAACAGAGCAACTAACAGTGTGTCCGCGTATAACAGAGCAACTGACGGTGTGTCCCACACACAACAGAGCAACTCTCGGTACATCACCCACACATACCGGAGCAAAAAGACAAGAGATAGAGCGTTATGACGCAAAGACGCTCATAGTATCACGCCAAAATATTTTCACGTTCTAAATAGGAAAAAGGAAGAGAAAAGGTAATACGTTATGCATGACTTTTTAAGTTTTAG
Source organism: Oryza glaberrima (assembly GCF_000147395.1). NCBI lineage: Eukaryota > Viridiplantae > Streptophyta > Magnoliopsida > Poales > Poaceae > Oryza > Oryza glaberrima. The sequence continues at coordinate 24,555,567 of NC_068326.1, forward strand.
TGAGATATCTTAGGCCAGTTAGCTCATTGACGGTGCGCCCTACGCATACCAGAGTAAGAGACAAGAGAAACGGTGTTACAAGGCACGAAGGCAGTCATTGTACTACATCGAAGTACGTTCAACGTTTTACAAAAGGAAAAATGGGAAGAGAAAAGGTAGGACGATGTGCAGAACTTTCCAAGTTTAGTCACATACTAGGTCAATTGGCTCATTGACGGTGTGTCCCACGCGAGATAAAGCGTTGTAAAGCATAAAGACACTCAATGTACTTCATTGGAAACCCCGAGGTGTAGCTTCCTATTTAAGCCTCAACTGATTGGTGGAACCTAGCTAGCAAACAGTGATGGTAGTCACGTTTCTTGGGCCAGTGGGCTGGTTAGCTTATTGACGTTGTATTCTACACGTAACGGAACAACCAACGGTGTGTGCCACACCTAATGCAAAAAACCGGACCAAGTCGGCGGTTCGATCGCGAAAAATCGGAACCAGCGATGTGGCCGGTCTATTCGTGCAAAAAGACTGGAGGGGAAAATAACCGGCATGCCCAGCCTGGTAACACAAAATTATGGGCCAAATCAAGGCCCAATCCAGTAATTTGCGGCCCAACAGCCAAAAATAGCACTTAATCTAGTGCGCATGGGATTCGAACGTGGGTCTCTGGGGAGATCGCAAACTTTTCTAGCCAAAAGAGCAACGCATATATTGTGTTTGAAAGGAGTACATGAGTAAATAACGGTTTTTCACCTGCACTTGAACCAGTTGACCCGGCGGTCCAACCGCTCGACCCATGACCTAGACGTCCGGACGGTTCGGTGACCAGTCCGGTTTTTTCTACTATGGTGCAACATTTAACGAAGAAATCGACGGTGTGTCTTACACATAACAGAGCAACTAGCAGTGTGTCTTAGCTTATTGATGTTGTGTCCCATACATAATGGAACAACCGACGGTGTGTGCCACATTTAACGGAGTAATCGATGGTGTGTCTTACACATAACGGAGCAACCGACAATGTTTCCGCGTATAACGGAGCAACTGACGGTGTGTCCCACACACAACGGAGCAACTCACGGTACGTCTCCCACACATACTGGAGCAAAAAGACAAGTGTAGAGCGTTATGACGCAAAGACGCTCGTAGTATCACGCCGAAATATTTTCACGTTCTAAATAGGAAAATGGAAGATAAAAGATAATACATTATGCATGAATTTTTAAGTTTTAGTGAGATATCTTAGGCCAGTTAGCTCATTGACGGTGCGCCCCACGCATGCCAGAGCAAGAGACGAGAGATAGCTCATTGACGGTGCGCCCTACGCATACTAGAGCAAGAGACAAGAGAAACGGTGTTACAAGGCACAAAGGTAGTCATAGTACTACATCGAAGTACGTTCATGTTTTACAAAAGGAAAAAGGGGAAGAGAAAAGGTAGAACAATGTGTAGAACTTTCTAAGTTTTAGTCACATACTGGGTCAGTTGGCTCATTGACGGCGTGTTCCACGCAAGACAGAGCGTTACAAGGCATAAATGCACTCGTTGTACTACATTGGAAACCGTGAGATGTAGCTTCCTATTTAAGCCTCGACTGATCGGTGGAACCTAGCTGGCAAATAGTGATGTTAGTCACGTTTCTTGGGCCGGTGTCCTGGTTAGCTTATTGACGTTGTGTCCCACACGTAACGGAACAACCGATGGTGTGTGCCACACATAACGGAGTAATCGACGGTGTCTTACACATAATAGAGCAACTCATAGTGTTTCTGCATATAACGGAGCAACTGAGGATGTGTCCTACGCATAACAGAGCAACTAACAGTGTGTCCCACACACAACGGAGCAGCTCATGGTATGTCTCACGCATACCAAAGCAACTGACGGCATGCCCCACACATACCAGAGCAAAGGGACAAGAGATAGAGCGTTATGATGCAAAGACGCTCGTAGTATCACGTCGGAATATTTTCACGTTCTAAATAGGAAAAGGGAAGAGAAAAGGTAATACGTTATGCAGGACTTTTAAGTTTTAATCACATATCTTGGGCCAGTTAGCTCATTAACGGTGCGCCCCACGCATGCCAGAGCAAGAGGCAAGAGATATCGCATTGATGATGCATCCCGCGCATGCCGGAGCAAGAGACAAGAGATAGGGTGTTACAAGGACAAAGACAATCATAGTATTATGTCGGAATACGTTCATGTTTTACAAAAGGAAAAAAGGGAAGAGAAAAGGTAGGACGATGTGTAGAACTTTCCAAGTTTTAGTCATACATTGGGTCGGTTGGCTCATTGACGATGTGTCCCACGCAAGATAGAGTGTTACAAGGCACAAAGACACCCTTTGTACTACATAGGAATACATTCAAATTTTACAATAGGAAAAAATGAAGAAAAAAGATAAGACAATGTGCATATCTTTTCAATTTTTTTAGTTACATGTCTTTGGTCGGTCGGCTCATTGATGGTGTGTCCCACGCATGCCAGAGCAAGAGACTAGAGATAGAGCTTTACGAGGCACAAAGACACTCATTGTATTACGTCGGAATACGTTCATGTTCTACAAAATAGGGAAAATGAAAGAGAAAAGGTAAGACAATGTGCAGGGGTTTCCAAGTTTTAGACACATATCTTGGGTCAGTTGGCTCACTGACGGTGTGTCCCACGTATGCCAGAGAAAGAGTCAAGAGATATAGTGTTACAAGGCACAAAGACGGTCATAGTAATACGTCGGAATATGCACAAGTTCTACAAAACAAAAAAGGGAAGAGAAAAGGTAAGACAATGTACAGAACTTTCCAAGTTTTACAATGGAAAAGAAGGAAATACATTCATGCATCTCCTACATACCAGGATAGATAGGGTCTGCACAATCACAAGAGGAGTCAATGCTAGTAAAATAACGTGGCATGTTTTTACCAAATATTGCTCCACTATTTAGAGCTCTTTAGAACACATGCATTTTCATTTTTTTTAGAAACTAGTTTAGATCCCATGAAGTTCTCTTGTGATTTCTCCGTTTCAAAAGATGCCTTAAGATACGTAGAGAAAAAGAAGCAACATGTGAAATCGTCCAAATTATAAGATGATGCATAACGAGTACAAAAATGTATCTCCTACATGGAGTAGTAGACAAAGGGGTTACGGAGTGACGACTGGAGTCTTTGCTAACAAAACTTTAGGAGCCATTCACACCACATACGGTGGAGCAACATATAGGATATAGAACACACTAGAATGCGTCTGCAGCACATAGGGCGGAGCTGCATGCAAAACCGACCAAGTTATGTAGTAGGATGTTGAGCGTGCACATAGATACATCTCGTACAGTGTGAGTGACACCTGGAGGTAGTCCTAGCAATACATCAAGATACGCTTCGCATTGTATAACACTTAACATACATAGAAAGAGCAAACTAATACGGAAAAAAAATACAAATATCTTACGTAGTAGAGATAGCAGTTGTAGTCTTGCAAAGTGATGACCGGAGAACTGGAGTTCACATGGACACTAGTGAGCATCATCACACATCATGGTCTGCGACATACATAAAAAAGTATTCATAGGTCAAGGTGGCAAGTAATTTGCGTAGGCCACCATTCTAGTTGCTCTTTATTTTATAAATAAAGCATGGGGAACATAATATAATGTAATCATTATTTGACAAACTTTGTGAAGTATTATGGCATAGAAGGAGCATCCATGGCAAAAAAAAAAGATTTCACTAGTGATTGCAACATGTCAAGATGTATGGAGTAGTAGATGATATGGTTTACAGAGTGAGAACCGAAGTCTTTGTTAGCATCAGGATGCGTTCACACCGCATACAATGGAGCAACATACATGATACAAAGTACATTAGATGCATCTACACTGCATGGGGTGGAACGGCATGCAAAATCGTCCAAATAATGTAATAGGATGCTGAGTGAGTACATAGGTACATCTCCTATAGAGAGAGTGACAACTAGAGGCGCTCCTAGCAACACATCAAGATATGTATCGCATCATTTACCACTTTACATCATAGACATCTCCTAAAGAGTGAGTAACACGAGGCACTCCTAGCAATACATCGAGACATGTTTCGCATCATATCCCACTTTACATCAGGATATATTTTGCATCGCATACCACTTGACATAGAAAGATAGATCAATGCAAAAAATCCAAATATTACTTACGCAGTAGAGATAGCGTGTGCGGTCTTCCAAAGTAACGACCGAAGAAGAATTGGAGTTACATGGACAATAGCAAGTGTCATCACACATCATGGTCTGTTGCATGCATAAGATAGTATTCAAGGTCAAGGTGGTGGGCTATATATGTGGGTATGTATTAACATGTCAAGATGGGCTATACATATGACAAATTAATAGAAGATCATGCCTTGTTTGATGCACGTTTTGTTTTAGGGGAATCATTATCGTGTGAATATGAGTTATATACAATAGATGTATGTGTATCTAATAAATCATTCTAATGATGGACTTAGAAGCACAATCCAACACACACACACACACACACACAAACACACACAGAGAGTTTTTTTTCTCAAATGAATATTGTGTAAGGCTTTTTAGTTGGTTTTTTCTTAGATTACCCAATTAAAACCCTACATATATTTTTTTCATGTCTATTACTCTAACGCATGATTTAGTCATCAAGAGACTGCACATCATCGAAGACAATGATTAATAATTAGCTCGAGGACAACCATTAGAGTGTTTTGGAGGGAGGAGTTGCCAAAGGTGTCACAACTTGCAAGAGGAGAAGTAACGGGAGCACCTTTGTTCCCTATGCGCTGGGCTAAATGCCTACAGTATGCAAAAAGAAAAGAGAATGGGGTACCACACATTTGTTTTTCATTTATGGAATTATGTGCGGATACCATTTTAGCAAATATATTCTTCTAAGAAAATTCACTATTTAGAATACGACATCAAGCAACATTAATCGCAAGGATTGTTGCCTGTTTATTTTGCCTTTTTTTTTATTTGATAACATGGGTTGTCGATCCTTGCTAGATGTACTTCGCAATTTTTATTTTTTTCTTATGAACAATGTAGTATGAAGTATGTCTTTTGTAAATTTATTATTTTTGCGTGTCATGCATTATCTTCCCATGGTTCAACTCCGTCAAGGTCCCTAAATATGTCCTCCAAATAGTTTTTAAGGCCTAAGGTGAAAACCAAAGGTCCAACAGGACCCCGAGCCCCTAGAATAGGAAGGCTCCCAAATCCTACCCCATAATCTTGGGGCTCTAGATTCCATCCCCTTTCACCCTAGTTCGTGTCTCTATGTAAGATGTTGCTAGGAAGATTGGATCTGGAGCTTTGTTAGTTCCACTCATCTTTTACTGCTAGGGATAAGCGAGAAGGACCGTTGCAAATTCTGATTGCGCCGATAAAAATGTTTCGAAGTTCAGTAGAAGTTATTTGCACTCCTAGAAAAACATTTTCCTATTTGTGTTGGTCAAGAAGATCATAAGCATATCACAGAAGAATGATATTATCTTTGCTGGCTTTGATTAGCTTTGAATTATAATAATATGATAATATCTCTAAATGATTGTCTGAACAATCTGCAGGTTTTGGATATTCAACCTATTTTGTTTGGGATTAAATAAACTGTTAATTCAGGATTTATTGGTTGAGTGCCACAGCGTCTAGAATGCCTACTTCTTATTCGTCCTTAATTCTTATTCTTATCATAATGCTTAACTACTTCAATTGCTAGTGGAGGTGATTCCTATGTAGTGCATATGATGTCTGAGGATATGCCATTTGCTTGCTTGAAAATTTTGAATTTGAAAATTTTACTTTATATATGGTTGAAATCTATGCATTAGAAATATTTATATTTGAATTATCGTGGTGTAAACTATACGTTAACATAGAGTATGTGCTAAAATAGAAGAGAAAATGAAATATGATAATATCTCTAAATGATTGTCTGAACAATCTGCAGGTTTTGGATATTCAACCTATTTTGTTTGGGATTAAATAAACTGTTAATTCAGGATTTGTTGGTTGAGTGCCACAGCGTCTAGAATGCCTACTTCTTATTCGTCCTTAATTCTTATTCTTATCATAATGCTTAACTACTTCAATTGCTAGTGGAGGTGATTCCTATGTAGTGCATATGATGTCTGAGGATATGCCATTTGCTTGCTTGAAAATTTTGAATTTGAAAATTTTACTTTATATATGGTTGAAATCTATGCATTAGAAATATTTATATTTGAATTATCGTGGTGTAAACTATACGTTAACATAGAGTATGTGCTAAAATAGAAGAGAAAATGAAATATGAGCTAAATAAATAGGCACTATTGCTGGAGTAGGTGGTGTATTTTGGGTCCTCAAGAAATAGAAGCAATCCCCTTTTAATCCTTGAGAGGTCAAATATGGGGCATGTTGCTGGAGATGCTATAAGAAAACAGACCAAGATCAAAATTTAGGTTGCTAGTTATGCTAGTACGTTGCATAATCTAATCAATGGCTCTTGGGTACACAAAGCAGTTGAAACAACACAATCAAGTACCAATGTAATATCAAGAAGAGGCTAAATGTAGAAATACATTATATACTTAAACTTCTTCTTCAAAATAGGTTCTACTCTCTCCATTTCATATTATTAGACAATTTGACTATTTCCTAAGCAAACTTTTATAAGTTTAATTAAGTTTATAGAAAAACATAGTAATGCTTTCGACAGCAAACAAATATACTGTCAAAATTTGTTCAATATTTCATTTAATGAAGCTAATTTGTTTTTGTAAGTGTTATTATATTTTTCTATAAATTTGGTCAAATTTATAAAAAGTTTAACTTAAGTGTCACGAAGGGAATAAAATACAACTAATCCAACGACAACGAGATAAGCCAGGTAAGGCTCTATGCAACAATGAGCCGTGGAATCATCTTATCGTCCTCTCTATCAGGGTTTAATTAATCGCACAAGAACAGGTTACTGTTTCCTGCAATTAAAGCAATATCCTGGCCTGTCTTCTGATCCCATCGGTATTTGTTTTCCATAAGCCATGCAGTTGAATTTGCTAAAGCCTTGCTACATGTATTTGCATCTCTAAGCAACCAATGTGCTACGTGAATCATTCCGCTTTCACATACAATTCAGTCATTTGCTTGTTTCATACGGGAAAGTAGCATGAAGAGAATACAACATGATTACTGACCTTCTCTTTAGATAATAATACACAGGAGATTTGCTTTCCAAATGTCCTAAGTGTATCCCCTGAGCATGAAGCTTAAAACAGCAATCTAGGTAACTTAACTACTAGGAGAGACCCATTCAACAGCAAAGTGAACAACAAACAGAAACCTCATTTGCCAGATCTGTCTGAAATAGGAGTAGCTTGCAGCTTAGCAGCCCTGCATAATGCTTTGGTATAAATCATCATTTGCCTTATATAGTGGATAACTGGATATTTGCGCTACAAGTATGCCTGGGGCTTCATATGCAATGCTTAATGGTCAGTGGCTTGGCATACCATTTTATTCACAAGGAAAAAATGCTGATAGAAGAACAAACCACTAGCTAGGATGCAGGTAGTATGGCCTGGTTTAGTTCCTAACTTTTTCTTCAAACTTTCAATTTTTCCATCACATCAAAACTTACATACACACACAAACTTCCAACTTTTCCGTCACATCGTTCCAATTTCAATCAATCTTCCAATTTTGGCGTGAACTAAACACACCCTATGTTGCATTGCACACAATGTGATGCAAGTGGCTATCACAGTAAGAGACCCAACCCAAGCAAAACAAAGATATTATGCCTAATTTTAACCGATGTTCCAAATTGCTAGGCAATTCAATGAATGGATAATCTAGCACACCATTGTAGAACAATTTGAGCAAAGGAGCCATTTCCAGTTGATGACATGATCTGCAAGCAGTATCATCTAGCACAGATATAAAAAAACAGCACTAAAAACGCATAAAGGATCGGCACTGGAAATTTTCATTAACCATAGTCTAGATCAGAAGATCGGCACAACGTTTTTTCATCCGATTCTTCAATTCCTTCAGTACTAAACATAAAACCCATAACACCTCAAATCTGATAAACCCTTGCCTAACATCACGAGAGAGCAAGAGAAAAATGCAGCAACAACTGAATCTAGGTAGCCTAACACATTACGAGAGAGCAGGAGCGAAATGCAGCAGCAACTGGAATCTAATCTAGGTAGAATTAGGCAGAGAGGATGCGAGCGATTGCGGTACGTGCCACGGCGACCGCCTCGATCGACGATCTATCAGTATCAGGCGCGGAGCAGCCTCCTGCCGACCTCGAAGGAGACGTAGGCGTCGATGCAGGCGTACCGGATCTGCTCGTTGGAGAGGCAGGAGGCGTCCCAGCGGCTCATGGTCACCCTCTGCGGCTTGACGAGGTCGGCGCCCATGACGGCGCGCACCACGGCCTGCAGGCCGGCCTGGCTGAGCTCCGGGCGGCCCAGCCTCTGCGCCGCGAGGGGGCGAAGGTCGGCGGTGTTCGCCACGGTGAGGCCGTGGTCGTCGCTCAGCCGCTCGGCGTCCTTGTCCACGCCGACGCCGACGAAGCAGTCCGCGGCGCCGGAGAGGAAGCGGCGGAGGGAGCCTGGGACGTAGTCGGCGTAGAGGAGCTGGAAGATGAGGCACCTGCGGTCGACGCAGAGCTGCAGCAGCGCGACGGGGTTCTGCGCGGGGCCGTAGCTGGGGCGCCACTCGACGTCGAGCCCCACGATGAGCCCGGGGCCGTACGCGGCGCGGACCTCCCGGAGCCACCCCTCCACGGCGGCGCCGGAGGACGTCACGGTGGTGGTGATCACGGCGTCGCCGAAGGCCACCTCGGTGACGTACGTGTCGGTGTCGGCCGCCGCCATGTGGATCGCCTCGCCTGCGGCGGCTGCGGTGCGGAGACGACAAGGGTCAAGAGGGTTTTGGTTTGGGGGAGAAGAAGAGGGGAAGCAGCGAGTCGAACGGTGATTGAGGAGGATGAGGCGCAACGGGCAGGTGGCCCCCGTATATAAAGGCTTGGACAGCTGGACGCCTGGACATGAAGCTCGCAAATTCCTTCGCAATTCAAACCGGAGGGCGCCCATCCAAATATTTTCCAATGTATAGAGAAATTTACGAAACAAAAAGAACCTAAACCAAATACTAGTACTGTACTACTACTCCAATGTGAGAAAAAAAAATTAGCTGTAGGAGAAGTAGTAATTCAAATTTCAAAAATAATGAAAGATATCAGAGAACCGTACTACTTTTTGGTAGACTTCGGTAGGGGGTAGTTTTGCTTTTTGGATTGGCACTGTAGCTTGCGGGAGATCAGAGAACAGAGCGAGCGAATCACGTTGTCAGACGAGAGTTTGACCCATCTTATCTAACGTACAGTACGCTCTTGGCTTGCTGGGCCCTGGGCTCAACAAAATGATGTGTTCACGTCCTGTTTGACCATTGGCACGTGCCGTGTCACGCCTGATTGCAAAGCCACAATGTTGGGGCGCCTTTTGGCAGGTAGTACTAGTATTACTCTAATTTCTTTCAAAATTCTTAATTTTAATTAGCACCTGTTTATATTTATCCACTTGCACCATCCGTACCATACAAAGTTAAAAACCACTTCAAATTTAGATGAGTGCATTCATCCTTAGAAATTGTCCTTTTGGACTTAGAGAGGACGCAGTTACACTTACACCCTACTCGACAAGATGTACTTCTTCCTTCCCAATATATTTGATGTTTTACTTCCTGTGGTCCATTGGCCCACAATGCTTGACGTTTTAGTAAGGAGCATAAACATGAGACAGGCGCAGCAGAGTATGATTCAAATTTTACTAACCAGGTAATCAGGAACATCAGCTAGTCCATGATTCCACCGTGGTAGGAACGGCCGGTGTATTTTTATCTAAAATGACTACTCATCATGGCTATTCAAAGTAACTAGTACTCCAGTTAGGGCAGCCATAATGTAGCAATAGAAGGGGATCTTAAGCCTCTAAAATAGCCCTTTATACATTGTGATAGTAGTCCATATATTAGTCTTTAAGATGAGCTAGCCATATGCATAATGTCTACCCATCAAAATAAAGTAATAATACTTTATCTTCTCTCTCCTCTTCTCTCTCACATGCCATACATTTGAGTGAGAGTGGAATCCAGGCTAATGCATTCTCTTACCATATACTAATACTGGGTCCCACCTTATTACCCAAGTAGACATTATACATTGAGGTTGTGTTTAGTTCATACTGAAGTTTGAAAGTTTGGTTGAAATTGGTACGATGTGATAGAAAAGTTATGTGTGTATGAAATGTTTGATGTGATGGAAAGTTGGAAATTTGAAAAAAAAACTTTGGAACTAAACAGGGCCTGAGCATACCCTTAGGGCTATATGGTAATTTTCACCTAGGCTTGATTTGGCTCAACTATGCTAGAACGTCGAGTATACTGGGACAGAGGGAGTAGATTCTATCTCGGCTTCCATTAGTATGTTTTTCAAACTGCTAAATGGTACGTTTGTGAAAAAAAAATTCTATTTGAAAGCTGCTCTAAAATAAGTTTATAATAATTAAAACTTAATTAGCTATATGCTAATGTCTTTCTTGTTTTATGTGCTTTACATAATCTTAATCTTCATCTATCATGGCCCCTCTCACGGTTCTCCCTTCAATAATAACTGGATTTGATAAGCATATTTGAATTAATACAGAGTTTATTAGTTATGTTTCCATATTATAACCATACGAGTCAATGTTAATTTTCACAAAACATGTATCGGTGTCTCTAAATATGAGTTATGTGCACTTTTAGTTGGTGCAAAGGCCAAAAGTTATATACTATATTTATTAAAAAAATAATACGCTAATTGTTTGAAATTCGTCTCAAGATGTATCGGGTGATGTATACTTGTATGGTGGTAGCAAATTTGATTCGCAAACCTAACAATGGACAAGGATGAGCATAGACAAATCCGTAGTTACATCTGATGTTACTCTACCGGAGTAAATTAAAATTTGGTTTAATTTAAAATTTCAAATTACACTACTTCCGTTTTTCATTTTCATTATTTTCGAGTTTCGACCAGTTTTAATAAAGTTTATAAATTCTTATCCCGACGCGCTGATCAGGGTGGTGATTGCTATTTCGTTCTTGATGGGTTTTGGATGGAACTTCTAAATTCTAGATGTCGCACAACACTGTTGGTATTTTGGTCATTTTACTTAAAAAAAGTTGATTATATAGGTTTATATGCATGGTTAAAAGTGGTAAATAAATTAAAAACGGAGGGACCGAGGGAGTAATTTGTTTGGTTGAACCTGGTGGTGAGTCCAAAAGGCAATCCTTCGAAAGTCAAAGGTCAAAAGTTACGCAGTGGAGAACTCAAGCAGAAGCAATTGGGCCGGGCTGCAGCAACAGCTGGCCCGGCCCGACTAGGTGGATATTTTCAGACTACCGTCCAGGTGGCAAGAGCTCCTCCTCCTCCGGATCCGTACAGGAGAAGGGAAATGCAAGTGCAAGCCGCCTCTCCCGCTACCGCGGCGTCCTCGCCGGTGGCGCCATCGCCACCGCCACCGCCGCGCGCCGCCCTCTCGCCCTGTCCCCGCAGACGCGAGCTCCTGCTTCTATCCGCGTCGCTCCCGCTCCCGCTCCCGTTGCTCGCCCCGGCGGCGGCCTCGGCGCGCGGGCTGTTCCGCATGCCGCCGCCGCGGCTGGCGAACCGCTACTTCCTGGTGCGCGCGGGGGAGTCGGTGTACGAGGGGCAGGGCGTCGTCCGCACCAACCCGGTCTCCAAGACCTCCGTGGACAGCGGCCTCTCCCCCGCCGGCCTGCGGCAAGCCGCCCGCGCCGCGCTCGAGCTGCAGCGCCTCGGCGCCTGCGAGGACGACTGCTGGATATGGCCCTCCATCACCCAGCGCGCCTACCAGGCCGCCGAGATCATCGCCGCCGCCAACGAGATCAACCGCAGGTGCCTGCCTCCGCCTATCTCTGTTTCTTCAATCGCACTCTCTTAGCCCACGGCTTCACACGAGTACACTAGTATAGTAGTAGTATAGTATGGCCGGTGAATTGTGAATTCGTGATCATGTATTAATGTGTTGGTTGCTTGATTTGTAGCCACATTGTACCCGAGTACAGCTTCTTAGATGCGCGTGGCCTGGGCGCGTTTGAAGGGAAGAGCCTAGAAACATTGCCTGAGGTATTCTTCACCCGAATGATGCATCTTTGCCACTTTCTCGTGGAACGCGAAGTTGCAATAACCGGAACTAGTAAAAGAACCGTTGGTCATTTTAACAATATAATCGCACAGCAGAGTGATACAAGACTGTTGTGTGAAGATGTTGGTTTTAGGTGACATTGGGTGCTAGATTGAGAATTGATGCAATTGGTGAAATACTGGTTGCCAACTGCCATGAAGGGCTTAAAAATCTTTGGCTCCTGATAGCACTGCTACTAGTATTAGATTAATAGAATATGTTAATTTGACTAGTGTTTAAGTGTTTTCGCAGACAGGAGTATTCTCGACCTGCTAGTTAAATATCTCAACAAACAATGAACAATGTAATATATAGGATATGAGTTCCGTTCATTCTTAGAACTAATTTGAGGAATGGATATCCTCGTGTACTCACTTTATCATGATTCATGAATCAAACATACAAGTTTATTCTGTTTGGTTTTAGGTTACTGGGAAATAGGCAGTGAGATTGGTACCTTTGATAAGTATAGATATATACTTTCTTGGTTAGAAATCAGGGAATGAACTAATATACACTTCCACGCCAGTACTGATATTGCAGATTTTGCACTATATTGACTGAGCTATGTTTCTTTTTCTGAAGCTTCTTCGGTTTATGGATCAGCCATTTTTTTGCTTGGTAAATTCCATCCTGTTCTCATTGAATTTCCCTTTCTTGCTATGGATTTAGGTGTATGCATCAGACAGTATTTCGCCAGACATCAAGCCACCTCCTATTAGTGATGGTACACCAAATGAGAGTGTTGCAGATGTATTTGTTCGGGTAACGCAGCTCATGTCAATACTAGAGACTCAGTACTCGGGGGATACCGTTGTCATTGTTTCACCAGATTCTGACAACCTGTCAATTCTACAAGCTGGGTTGATAGGGCTAGACCTCCGGAGGTAAAAACCAGCAATTCATTTTATTCCACTCCATTTTGCAAGTTTTTATCTGCAGGACTTCTGGTAAACACAGTGCAACAATGTTAGGGAGTTTGTTAGTGGGAACTTTTCTCACCGCTGCTCATGTATACTCTGCACTATTAGTGATTGGGGGGAAACATATCCTTATATCTCTATCATTTATCATTTCTGCAGGCATAGCAGCCTATTCTTTCAGCCCGGTGAGGTTCGACCTGTTGATCCAGCCAGCATACCTGAATACAAACAACCTGCCTCTACTGTTTTCAAGTGTACAAATCCACCAAGTTGCAAATAATTTACTACTTGTCATACAACCATACAGGTTTCATATCTGCTGTACATGAAGAATATGAATATATCCCTATATCAGTGCATAGTTGAAAGGAAGTATACGTTGCATGCCCATGCTTCTTCAAGAGTTCAACACCTTTGACTAACCCATCCTTAACATGAGCCAGAGTGTCATAGACATCTCTAGCTTTTATAATGGAATATTTCACTGTTGCAGTTCACATGTTGCATAAACCCTTCTAAAATTTGTACAGTTCATCTTACAGACCAATGGGAAAAGGTGTACATTGTGGTAATCCTGCACACTAGGTGACTCTGGTGAGTTAGAATCCCTCTTAGAAGAAAAAGAAAAAGAGTATATTCCGCTAAGGTACAACAACCAGCCAACCAGGTGAGCACACTTTAGTGTCAAGAGCTTGCACTCTGAACAATCTGATAGTAGTACTATAAAAACTTGACTAGAGTGCGTGATTAAAAAATAGAGCTATAAAATATGCAATCCAATGTAACATGAATATTAGTTCTTATTTAGTAAACCTGGACAATGCTTCATGCAAGGCTAATGTAATGATCGGGATTTTGAGACGACAAACCTTACATGCGCTTTCCAAACACCCGTCAAGTTTCTACCGAAATACTCTGGCTGCAAATACTAACTTGCACTTTTCTTATCTCTAGTTCACGATTCAATTTACTGATCCTTTATTACTAGTAAATCACGCTCAAGGATACGTCCAATACAATTTACATCAAGGAGTTGTTCAGAGCAGGTACAATAGCAGGCTATAAGCCAGCTGTAAACATATTTTAAGAAGATAAATAAGGAGAGAGAAGAGCAGCGGACTACAGATTTATAGCTAGCTGTAGCACGGATTTTAAGACGCAGTGTATGTATGATAGGTGGGACCATATATTATAATAGTATAGTATGTAACTATTGTATGAATGAGCTATAGATAAATTGGAGCTAGTAGTTGCGATAATGCTCGTTACCGAGCGCCCGACGCGGGGGGAGCCGGATCGGACGCTCCCCCGCGCGTCCCTCCCCCACGTCCGTACTGTTGGACCCACCCACTCCTCTCTCCCCTTTTTTCTACAAAAATGTTTCACCTAGTGTACTTACAATGTTTCACTATTTATAGATTCAATGTTGCAGTGAATTAAAATTTTTTTTCAACAAAAAAAACCCACATATTTTGGAAACTCACTATTAAGGGAATTTGGTTCATTTTTTTTCCAAAAAAAAATGTTTCACCTAGTGTACTCATAATGTTTCACTATGTATAGGTCTAATGTTGTAGTGAACGGACATTTCATTGCAAAAAAAAACCCATATATTTTGGAACCCCCATTAAGGGAATTTGGTTTATTTTTTTGTTCCGCAGAAAAATGTTTCACCTAGTGTACTCACGATGTTTCACTATGTATAGATCTAATGTTGCAGTGAACTGGAACATTATTTCGCTATTTGCTAAAACATTGTTTTTATATAAGATGAAACAACACCCGATTTAAACGAGTGAAACATTTTCGCTCTACTTAGTGAAACAATTCCGATATACCTGGTGGAACATCGTGTAATATTTAAAAATAATTCAATAATAAGCTATTTTTTTCGTCGGTATATATCCATGTGTGATCTTGTTTTGAAGATTTAATTGCAACGAATTTAATGGTATAATTCGGATCATGATTTGAATTAGTAATTTAAGAAAAAAATAAGTTTAGAATAGTTTTACATGTAAATCGGACGTATGACGCCGGATTTCCCTACCCCGGATCAGTCCGGATCCGTAGGCGCGACATAGTAGTTGGCTATACTGTTAAACCTGCTCTCGTACTCGTACGTCCACTTCCCTTGAGAAACCTAGTCCACCTGACCACCTCCCCACTTCCCTTTCCCCGATTCTTCTCACTACTGCCGACCAGTGTGGGCTACTACACTGAACTGAACACCAACCGAAGCAGCGACCTCAACAACCATCGAGCAAACTAGCAATGGCCTCCCCAATCCCCTCGCCGCCGCCGGAGCCGGCCACCGATGGCGATGATGCCCAATCCCACCCTCCCCCTCCCACCCCGCACCCGGCAACCGATCCCCCTCCCATCTCACCCCAAAATCCAACCCCTCCTCCTCCTCCCCTTCCTGCCTCCGCCGCCGCCCCTACTACTCCGTCACCAAATCACTCCGGCGATCCCTCTCGCCCCATTCCTTCGCAGGCCCCGGCACCGCCCCCTCCTCCCACCGCCGATCCGTCTCCTCCCCTCCCCCACGACAACCGAACTCCACAGCCGCGGGCGGCGCCCCCTCCCGCTCCCGCTCCCGATCAACCAGCACCGCCTTCTCCACCACCATCACTGCCGCCTTCTCCCCCAGCACCGGGGTCCCCGGAATCCATGCTGGAGCGGGAGGCGTCGGAAGCGGATGGAGAACCGGAGAACATGACGCTTACCCTTGCGCTGGCGGAGACGGAGACGGAGAAGGCGATGCCGCCGACGCCGCCGAAGGCCGCGGAAGCGGCGGAGTCCCCAACCGGATCGCCGCAGAAGGAGTCTGCCCTGACCATTGCCAAGCTCCTCTCCGGCGAGGACCATGCGGGGACGGAGACGAAGCCGGTGCCCGAGAAGGCCGCACCAGCAGCAACCACCACCACCGCCGCCGTCGCATCAGTCGGCGGCGGCGGCGGTGGTGGAGGAGGAGGCGTGGGGTCTAAGAGATGGCTTCTTGGCGGCGTCCCAGAGAAGGTGCGGCAGTCGGAGCTCAGGAGGGCCGAGCTAGGGTTCAGGGTTTTGGCCGCCGTCTTCTGCTTGGTCTCGCTCTCCGTCATGGCCGCCGATACCACGCCGGGCTGGTCCGGTGACTCCTTCCGCCGCTACAACGAGTACAGGTTGCGCTCTCAACGCCGTACCATGATGCTTGCCAAATCCCCCTCTGGCGGCCAGCTTCTGTTATTGATGGAAGTTGTGTGCTTCTGCAATGCAGGTATACACTTTCTGCGAGTGTGTTGGCTTTTACTTACTCGGGGTTCCAGTTGGTCGTGGAAGTGCACTACTTTGTCACGGGGAGACGTATAATTCGAGACCCATCAGGGAAGTACTTCAATCTCGCAATGGATCAGGCAAGAACTTCAGCTCTGAATGTATTTTCTGTCCTTTCGGTTCATATTATGTGTGAGCTTTAATCTGTTGCTGATTGGTCTATGGTTACAAATTGTTGTAAGCTTGGATTCCGAGACAGTGGTCAACTTTTTGCAGGATTAGATTATCTTAATTCTTAAGTTGTATGAATTGGGGTAAAGTAAGCTGTAAGCTGCATGCAGGGGATGGACTTTGGTTGTTCATGAACTTTATGTTATAGTTGATCATTTTTCTCTACGACATATTCAATCTTGAATCGAGGACTCAATTTTACAGTTCATTATCACAGTGCTGTTTGCAATGTAAGAAAATTTTCATGTACCTGTCAAGTCAATCATATAATTTGCCTAAAAAAATGTGGAATTCAGATGCTTCTGGTGCAGGTGCGTAAAATTTGTAGATTATGTTGTGCACTTTATCCTTAGTTCAGATGTTGCTGGTTCTATCGTGCCAGGCGCGTAGAGTTTGTAGATCAGATGTTGCTGGTTCTATCGTGCCAGGCGCATAGAGTTTGTAGATCAAGTTGTACACTTCATTCTTCGGTCCTTCCTTTGATATAAGCTATATCTCATCAGCTGGAGTTATGCTGCACTTGTTCTCTAACTTCCTGTTTGGCATTGTCCTAACATTTATCTCTGAGGTTCTGCACATATTGGCATCTTGGCTGAGAACTGTATGCATGGGATAGGATTTCGTTGCATGACTATTTATATATGTTCATTGCAGATATTGGCTTACCTCCTGTTGTCAGCATCTTCAGCAGCACTTTCTCGCAATGATGTTTGGGTGTCTCGGTTTGGAGTGGATCAATTTGCCAAACTTATCAATGCTTCAGCCTCCATGGCATTCTTAGCTTTCGTTGCTCTTGGTTTTAGCTCCATAATCTCAGCGTATCATGTCTTCAGCTCGGTTTTTTAAACCCATTGTACATTACTTGTTGTAAGTACTATGTGCTAGTCTGCTAGATGTATCTTGGTCAAGCCAACCTTGATTGTTGCTTCTTGTTTGTAGAATTGTGGCAACGATATTGGACTCCGAAATGGGAATACACGGTGATCTTTTTAAGAGCGTGTAATGGCAGTTGGGCCTTGGGGACCAATCGGTTCTGTAATAAAAATTCTGTAGAGCAAATCATTCAAGGATGCGACTTTTACTGGTATTGATTGACTGTTTTTATGGTCATGTACTCTATGGATGCATTATCTGTTCTATTAGATGGTCAGGAGTCTATCAGCTAAATAGATTTTGTCAGGTATAGGCAGCAAATTCCATTCTATTGAGGCTCAGCTATGAACTTCTGAATAGACTGATGAACATAACAAAGAGTCATCCTCTTGTTAGTCAGCCATGACTCGCGATACAAAGTCGCAAGGACGCAAGTTAGCACTAACACTACAAAGCCATTTGCAAACTTGATAATCTTTGCCAAAGTGAATATAGTTTAACTAGGTAGATTCCTTGTAGTAGAATTAATCTACTTGGGTATAAGTTCTAAACTTGTTAAGGGTGTCCGTATTTACTACTAATTATTCTCTCCTAGATTCCTTGTAGTAGAATTAATCTACTTGGGTGTAAGTTCTAAACTTGTTACGGGTGTTCGTATTTACTACTAATTATTCTCTCCTAGATTCCTTGTAGAAGAATTAATCTACTTGGGTATAAGTTCTAAACTTGTTACGGGTGTCCGTATTTACTACTAACTAGCATGGTAGGCATCATTATATTTTCTCTCATATAATAGCATATATGTTTTCTCATTATATTATTCAAATATATTAAAATGACAACATAATTTTAAATTTTGCAATAACTTTACAAACTACTAATGTGTAATATTCATATTATATTTTATATATGTGTTAGTTATTAATTATTTTTAATATCAAATTTTAGTTATTTGTAAATTATATATATTTCTATATGGACTCTAGACTCGTCTTTTAATTTTTTTTTTCTTAATTCCGAATTTTCTGTAAATTGTATTTCTATATAGACTCTATACTCTTCTTCCAATATTATTTATTTTTATTTCTGAATTTTCATATTATATTTTATATATGTGTTAGTTATTAATTATTTTTAATATCAAATTTTAGTTATTTGTAAATTATATATATTCCTATATGGACTCTAGACTCGTCTTTTAATATTTCTTTTTTTTAATTTCGAATTTTTTGTATTTCTATATAGACTCTATGCTCTTCTTCCAATATTATTTATTTTTATTTCTGAATTTTTATTATTTCTAATTGTATTTCTACGTGGACTCTAAACTTATCTTTCAATATTCTTTAATTTTTAATTTCGAATTTCAGTTAGTTCTAAAATGTATTCATATATTTATATTCTCATATTGACCTTAAACTCTTCTTCCCATGTTTTTCTTAATTTTGAATTTTAGTTATTTGTAAATTGTATTTTTATACGGAGTCTAAACTCTACTTTTAATTTTATTATGTTTATTCCAAATTTTAGTTAGTTTTAAATTCCTATATGACTCTGTACTCTATTTCTAATATTTCTTATTTTTTAATTCCGAATTTCTATTTTTTTTTCTTAATTGTATTTCTATATGGACTCTATACTCTACTTCTAATATTCCTTATTTTTAATTTCAAATTTCTATTATTTCCTAATTGTATTTCTATATGGACTCTATACTCTACTTCTAATATTCATTATTTTTAATTCCAAATTTGAGTTATTTCCTAATTGTATTTCTATGGACTCTATACTCTACTTCTAATATTCCTTATTTTTAATTCCGAATTTCAGTTATTTCCTAATTGTATTTCTATATGGACTCTAGTCTCCTCTTCTAATATTTCTTTTTTTAATTCCGAATTTCAGCTATTTCTAAATTGTATTTCTATATGGACTCTAGTCTCCTCTTCTAATATTTTTTATTTTTTAATTCCGAATTTCAGCTATTTCTAAATTGTATTTCTATATGGACTCTGTTTTTTCTTTTTCTTCGATTAATGTGAGAATTTCTAGGCCATGAGAACGTGGAGGCTCCTTTTTTTTTATTTCTTTAATAATATAATAGATTATTCTGTCCTCTCAGTGGTCCAAATAGTGGGCTGCAAGTGAACAACATTAGCCCAGCCCAAACTCATCACTAGGCCCATCTCCTGCCAAACTCATCACCTGCCAAGCCCACAGCATGTGTTCCAACTTAGCCTAGGCCCATCTCCTCCACAGCAAGCACTCTCAGGCAAGCAGACGCCCGCACCGAAGCGCCGCCGCCGCGTTCACCGTTCGTCCGTTCCGCTCTTCCGCTCCAGTCTCCACCGCACCCGCCCACCCGCGCGCCGCCGCCGCCGCCGAGCAATGGAATCGAGGAAGCCGCCGCCCTCCGCCCTCGTCGACAACCACGTGGTACGCGTCCCAAGCACTCTTACCTTACCCCGACCTCCGACTCGCTATCCCTGCGGATTTGGGCTCGCTCCCTCGCATCACCGTCGCCTCCCAGGTCCCCGGGGACGTCGTCCTCGACCTCGCCGAGATGACCAACCAGACCATCAAGCTCGGCGCCGGCCTGCGACAGGTAACTTCGTTTCGTGGTGGCAAGTGGGGCTTTGTGAGAGATTGTTAGGGATTAGGGTTTAATCAAGGGTTTATTGTTATGCTTATGAGTGCTCCCCGGTGTTTGCAGGATTGCGACACCATACAGGCTACCAGTGCTGGGAGGCTACGGCTTTCGAAGCCCAGCAAATACTGGGTCGAGAGCTCGCAGAAGAGGGTGAGCGCTCCTGTTTGATCTCATATATAACACAATGGAAAAAAAAAATGTTTGCCTCATGTGTGTCAACTTTGTCTGCTTGAGAGGTATATAGGGGTCCATGGATCGTTATAAGGACTAATGAGAATGTGAATTGATCAAATACGCTCACTGTGTCTGTATGGCGTGCTGCTTTATGCCCATGTATTGCTTTTCTTAGTGCGGCAGAAGGTTGTTTGCCCCTTCCTTAATGTTTCATGATTGAACAGAAAGATAATTATGTTGCTATTCCCACTATATTACCTTTGACACAGTATGCAAATTGGTTAGGTAGACGGCATATGCGTGTGCCATCCTGAGTTTATTTCCAGTTTAATGTTATGATTTGTTTCCCATGTGGAATGGGTTATGCTTGCCATGTTTTTAGCCTTTATATCTTCTCAACGGTAGAATGGGGATTTCACATAGTTCTTTACTCTCTTTGTCCTTCAGCGCTTAGCCTGTTCACTGGCTTTTATTCTTATTTCTTTTGCAGTATATACCTTCTGTAGAAGATACAGTTCTTGGTGTTGTGGTTGACACCAAACCAGATGTAAGTACATTTATGTATATTTATGTAAATTAATTCTTCTATATGGTGCATTTTTTAGTATGTGGACCTAATTGTTTTGATACAATCACTGTTCTGTACATTTCAAATATACTACATGAACTGATATGGACTTCCACTAACTGTCTAAAATCTTGCTTTTAGTTTTGTCATTAAATGAGGCATCACGATGCACCTCATATGATATATTCTTACCTCTTTGCTGAGCTGGATTCTGTCATTACAGAACTTCTTGGTGGATATAAAAGGTCCTAATTTGGCCTTTTTACCAGTTCTTGCATTTGAAGGTGGTACCAGGAGAAATATTCCAAAGTTCGAGGTATGGCAGTGACTAATGGGCCATCATCATTCATCAATGGCTGTTGATTTTTTTTCCCCAACTCAATTCTTTCATAGGTTTTTGTCATGAAGTTCACTGTGGTATCCTGCTTTTATTGACTGCCAGCTTTGAGAACATTTTTCTTACTTTAGGTGGTCTATATACCATGATTTTGTGTTAGTAGATATACTTGAAATTATCTTAGTTTGAATAGCTATCATCTTAGTTTCAGAAAATAATGGTGAACTCAGTCTGTTATGATGTATAGGAGAATATTGTTTATTTCATTGAATAATTGTGTTCTTGCACAATGCAAATGTCAGGTTTCTCCTTGTTTTAAACTGCTACTGCCTAGAGTTATATAGCCAATATTTTCTGATGTTCTATGCAGTAACATGGGCTTAGATCTATAACTTCAACAAAGTGATATGTTGTTTGTAAAACACCTATCTTTCATTTTGATCAGCAACTCACTGATTTGTTGCTTTTCATCCTCCTTTGTCTTTGTACTAAAGAGGCATGTACAGCAGGCCCAATCTGTGCCTTACCCCATGATATTCTCCTGCAGATTGGTACATTAATATATGCACGAGTGGTGAAAGCAAATAGCATCATGAACCCAGAGCTCTCGTGCATGGATGGTAAAACTATTATCTTACAACTCAGCATTGGGATTTTCTATTTTATACTAATCCATTAGAAGTACTCAAGTACGTCTTTTGTTATTCTGTCACTCCTTTCTATATGATAATATTTGACCTTACATAATGACACCATTTCAGGCTATACTGTTAAGTTTGAATTTGTCTAATTATTGCATTAGTTCTGTTACTTCAATATGAATATATTGCTGTGGCTTGTATTTTACAGCTACTGGGAAAGCAGCCGAATTTGGTCAACTAAAAGATGGCTATATGTTTGACACGTCTACTGGCCTGTCGCGGATGTGAGGACATTACATACTAGCATTCTTCAATGCAGTTGCATTATTTTCTTATATTTTGTAAATTGTTGCTTGTAGGTTGTTAAGTTCTCCAACATGTCCAGTTCTAGAGGCCCTTGGAAAAAAACTTTCATTTGAGATTGCTGTTGGCCTGAATGGCCGAGTGTGGGTATATGTCTTGATTATATCACTCTTTTATGTATCCTCTTTATCTTTGTTTCTTTGGAAAAAATATAAATCGCTAATGTCCTTGTAGGTTAATGCACCTTCTCCAAGTAATGTCATTGTTGTATCAAATGCGATTATAAAATCAGAATCTTTGAGTGGCATAGGGCAACGAAGTATGGTGGAAAGTCTCTTGGAGAGACTATCTTGATGGTAAGCAAACTTTTTTTTTTGTCTTGGGTAAAAGTTTGAATTTGTGGTTCCCATTTTGCTTTAAATATTAACAAGTATAACATGGGGTCTTATCATTTTTTGTTACTTAATTTTAAATATTCATTCCCATTTATGTTTCCATGAGCGTATATATTTACCTTAAACAAAAACTTAAGCTGCGGTCAGTTTTACCTTGGGCTCTCTGCATTCTGCAGCTGCCCTCAGGTCCCTACTAAGATGAAAGCATACTTTGTTCTGTTGTTCGATTTCCCATTTATTTGTTACTATCATGCAACCACCAACTTTGAGGTTGATATGACAGCTTCCTTTGTCATGTTAGCTAGATCTGGATTCCTAGGTCCCTTACGAGCATTCTTCCTTATCTGTTATTGTCTCTCTTGATTATTAGCCATAGCCCACAAATTATGTAGCCTTCACATCATGTTATACAAAAATATGTTGTCATGTATAGCGTAGGACTACTACCTCTAATCTACACCTTTATGCTCATTTTTCCTTATCATTATTATTTTGTGGGTACCCTGTTCTCTAGTCAGTGTAGGGTGAACCGACTGGCAGTACTAATGAATCTTAAAGGAATTACTGGTTAGACGTCAGCTATGATTCTGCAAACCGGAGAAACGGCACTATAATCGTGTTATCTCAACAGGGAGCGGTAGAAGAATGTACACATAAGCAGGTACATGAAAGAAGTTGATGCGTTTTGATGTCTTATATATGAAGTTAACTGGATGATTCCGCTTATGAAACTTCATAGAGAGTTTTGTTCCAATCATACGTGATACGCTGGTTTGTAAGATGTCCTGGGATTTGCACAAGGTTACTTGCTGATCTGCTGGAAGATGATTGGTGGGTGATATTGAATTTCTCAGATATATGGCGTGTGAAATTCCCCATCTGTATAAACTAACATATCAGCTGAACTAGTACTTCTCAAATGATAATTTAGCTCCCATCTTTAAGTGACCTATGCGTGACGTTGGGAGAATTTAGCCACATATGCCTCGCAAGTCGCAGACTATCGCCTTCTCAATCCGGGATGACAAGTGCAACAGGTGTAGAAAAGGTTCGAGCTTAAACTTCCGTACCCTTGTTTAGTTCTAAACTATTTCTTCAAACTTCTAACTTTTTCATCACATCAAAATTTTCCTAGACATAAACTTTTAACTTTTCTGTCATATCGTTTCAATTTTAACTAAACTTTTAATTTTAGTGTGAACTAAACACACCAAGTTGTTTCTGTTTTCCGAACTAAACACACCCATAGAACAAGAAACTGCCTCGTCACCGTAGCTTATCTACAAAGAATTTCTTGTACGGCTAGGACAGTCGACATGCTTTCTTTTGCCCCCTTCTTTTTTTTCACTTCCCACTCTCAGCCGTCCGTCCCGTGCTCTCACGTCATCAGGCATCCACCCGCCTCTCGATTGATTCCCCGAGCCGAGACGAGACGAGACGAATCCACCGCATTTTTCCGCCGCCCCACGCCCCGCACCGCACCCGGCAGGCCGGCGCCACCACACCACCGCGCGCGTCGCTCCCACGCACCGGCACGCAACCCCACGCCGGCCGCGCCCCGCCGCGAGCGTGACGCCCGCTTCCCGCTTTCTTGTGCTTCCCCCCTTCGACACCTCGACTTGCTTTTCGTCCCTATCTTGAATTCTCCTCTCTCTCCATCGCTTCGCCCACCCGCTTGTCACGCACGAGCCCGGCCAGCGTGACGACGCGTGTGCGTGTGTGGGGGCGTGAAATTCTATAGACGGCGCCGCGGATTCGGGTTCGCGTCCTTTGCGCTTGCGGTAAGAACAGCGCGCGCGCGCTCGCCTTTCCCCTCCCTCTCTCTCCCGCGTCCCTTCTCCAATCCTTGGCCCGAGCGAACTCCAGTGAGGTTGTCCAGCTGCTGTTCCGGATTTCTCAAGGTGAGCCTCTCTCCCTCTCAAAAGGTATCGATCGTTGGGGAATCGGTTTTTCCGGTGGTATTCCGCTGGCAGGTTCATGTCGGGTTGAGAGAGGAATCGTCGGTATAGCTCGCTCTGTGTTGCTGCTGCCGCTGGGTGGTTTCGTGCTGTCTTGGTAGTTAGTAGGTGGCAAGGAGCAGTCACGTGGATTAATCTAGTCCGGGATGGTTGGGTACTTAGTTTTAGCTTTCTGAAGCCATAAGGTCTCCTTGCAAGGCTGGTGATGCAGTGGTATCAGTTTGTAGTGGTATTATGTGTCATTTGTTTATAGGATTAATGATAAGATGCCACGTTTTTGTTGGTTTGCTTAAGCTATGCTTGAAACCGAACCATTCTGGAGTTGTTGAGCAGCTCATGAAACTCCCGCCACTGATGTTCTTCATCAGCTTTCAGTTTATGTCCCAATGGATAGCATGCCTTTTGGAAATAAATCGGCTGATTCGACTTCCTTTTCAAAGAAATCCCTCTTGTATTTGATTTTGTGCGTTTATATTCGTTTGAGATGATCTGATCTGCAGGTCGAAGTCTGGTGCCAAGACCTAGCCATGGGTGGCAGGAGGTATACAATACTGGCCTCATGTGCATCTTCCTTGTGTGGTTGTATTTAATATTATGCCATCATGATATATTCAGTGCTAAATGGCAGAGTTGAAATCAATGCAAATAAATGTGGGACGCATCCAACGCCAAGTAAACCATATTATGTGGATAAAATCGATACCAATGAACAAAAGGTTGTCCACTATCAAGTTAATTGTAGACCAGCAAGAGATCGCAATACCGGTTCCTACTCTGTGAAGCACCATTACCCATCTCCTATTGTTTCTTGGATAGAAGACCTTTCGAGCTTCGGCAATGTTTCTTTTAGCCAGGATCCTGAATATGCTGATGAGCAATCAAGATCTTCAGTGGGGCAGTCTTCAGCATCTGTCAATTTGCATGACATGCAGATAGTACGTTCTGCTTCCATTATCATCCCTTTGTCTCGATTTGTGATGTCACTACGAAGAAACTGGAGTTTAAGATGAAATAACTGTTTTATGCATGTTCTTCAGTCAGTTAGATTGACAGATGAATTCATCGAACTTGCAAAGGAGAATACAGGCAACAATGTAGAGACTTGTGGAATCCTAGGTGCTTCATTTGTAAGTCCCTTTTAGATGAATTTGTAGGTTCGCTTCACAAAATGGTTTGCCAATATGATAATCATACCTATTTTTGGATTTGCATTGTGATCTTCAATGCTTCTTTGCAGAGAGATGGGACTTACTATGTGACTATGTTGATCATACCAAAGCAAGAAGCAACTGCTCATTCTGTACGTCAGAAATTAAACTGTTTTGAAACATAGATACATTATTAAATATTAGTACATCATAGCCATTTTTACATATTTTGTGCACGCATATCTGGTTGTCACGCTCTGAAGCGGTGGTTTATCTTCCCAAATGCAGTGCCAGGCTGTCAGTGAGGAGGAGATACATGCTATTTTATCGGAGCAATCACTTTACCCTGCAGGGTGGATACATGTAACACTCACAACCATTATTTACCCTTTTGTCTTGATATCCTTGGAACTTTCATATTATCAAATCCAACTTAAAATGGAACCCATGCATGACCTTCTTGATATGTTCATATATAATGGTTATTTTAGTTAGCAGCTCACAGATTGATTTTTTTCATTATCTTTTCCAGACACACCCTTCACAAACGTGTTTCTTATCATCAATTGATCTGCACACTCAATACTCCTACCAGGTAATTATATGACAGATAATAATGTTTTATCTCAAAATAAATGGTGTATCAATAGAAAGTTCAGCTCTTATCATTTATAAAGGATGGTATGATACTTTGATGCACTGATATGCATCAATTTTTGCCTATTATAGATCTTGTGATTTTTCTGTACATAGTCCGATTCTAGAACGAAAGCTGCAAACTCTGAATATATTACTGTTCATGATCTTTAAGTGCTCTCATATCAGTGTTGTGCGCCTCATCTGACAAAAAGGATTTCTATTGGTGTGAAGTTTGTTTAGCAAGCTATCGTAGGGGGCTATGGAGTCATGGAATCACATGAATAAAATGGCACCAAAGCTCAAGAGAAAACATAACAAGACTTAACACACCACCCTGACATCTGCATACACTATCTATGGTGCTATCCTTAGTTGAGCAGTTGTAGTTAGGCTTATAGAACAAAATAATCAAAGGTATGCATTATTATCATTTAAAAAGGCCTTAGGTTCCTTATTTGCATTAAAACTTTGCCTGCAGTAAGACATGTAAACGAAGTTAATTCAGTTGGTGAAAGCACGACCAAATCTTTTGTGCTTTTGGCTGTATTCTAATCTAGCTAGGAATTACTAGCCACTACTGCAATTATTAATCTACTAGCTCAGGACGACTTTATCAGAAAGAAATTTTGGTTTGCTTTGCCATTCCTCTAATTCTGGTAGACATAAAGTACTGGATTTCTTCAGGTTATGTTACCAGAGGCCGTTGCGATTGTGATTGCTCCCACTGATCCTACTAGGCAAGTATTCTATGGACGGTTGTACAGTTTCAATTTATTATTCCTTTTGCTTTTGGTGGTGTCCCCTGCCAATTTATTATCACTTACAGTGAAATGCATATGCTCTCAAATCCTTTAGGAACTGTGGAATATTCAGGCTGACAGACCCAGGAGGGATGGGTGTGCTTAGGGAGTGCAGTGAAAGTGGGTTCCACGCCCACCGGGAGACAACGGACGGCGGCCCAATCTATGAAACCTGCTCCAAGGTTATATTCAACCCAAATTTGAGGTTCGAGATTGTTGACCTGCGTTCCGCTCCCTGAACAATGTAATTCAGCCTCAAACTCTCCATGTACTCCCTGCGTGCTGCCAAAATATGCAAGTAAAAAAAAAAATGCCATGATCGTTCAGGCAATACGGCAATATCTGCTCATCGTTTGGATGGGTTGGGTGGGTATTACTAATCCATGGTATCAACTGAGCTTTGATGATGGTACAGTAATATGGTATTTGTAAGAATGAAGTGTAACTGGAAGAGAGAAGAAAAGCAGTGATGAATTGTCTTGCAACTTCTGGCCTTTGTACCGACACTTCTCTAAAAGAATTAAAGACCAGCACTCTTGGTAAGGTTAGAGCCATCACTTGGCGTCGGCGTCGGACGCGACGTCGGCGCGTTCCCCCTTGTCGCCGCCTTGTTCCCCCTCGCTTTTGAACGGCGCGCGTGACGGCGTGAGCCCACCGCACTAGCGAGGCCCCCTGCCCACGCGTGCCGTGGCCGTGGCTCTTTCGTTTCGTGCGTTCTAGCCAAGCTAGGCAGCAAACAAGACGCTAATGGCTCACTCATCACTCACCGGCTCGACAAGGGAGAGGATAATAATAAGTGGACGACACTGCATTCGCCGACCTGATCGATTTACCCCGAAACGCAACTCACACGATGACATGAACGTGGCTACTGATCGCGGTTGGACAAAAAAGACTAAAATCTAGGCGTATTCGGAGATTCTTTTTCAATAATAAAATAAATCCTGATCTTTGCTTCAGCGATACTGCAACAACTTATTACACGATTCGCTGAACAGAGATCACATATAATCCAGTAACTCACGATGCAAAGATACATTTATTCAAATCCATTTGTAACCTTCATTCAAAGTTGGTACAAATTTATATAACCATTGACTTTAGATTTCGATAGGTAGTATGTATTAGATCTTTTTGTTCTCGTCATAACTTTTAAAGTTGTGTCTAAAACTAGAGCGAGTAGTGTGCCCGTGTGTGCGTGGTTGGGTTTGGTTAGCGGAGGAGCAGCTGTCGCGCTCGGGGAGCCCTTTCCCCGTCGTCGCAAACTCGCAAATCTTCGTCCCTCGCAGCCAACTTGACGGATGGTGCCACGCACCACGGTGGATGGGCGCTGTGGGTGCGACAACGAAACGGGAGATGGGCACCAAACCACCGGTTCCACACAAAAAAAAACCCGGGGGAAAGTTTGGAGATCGATCGAGATTGGGGCGTAACACGTAACAAGGCTTTTGCTAGTTTTTGTGTAATCTGCACGGGTAAAAGTTGCCACTCAAGAAGCAAATAGAAATAGTAAGTGGCTAAAAAAAAGAAAAAGAAAAGGGAGAAAAGGAAGGAGGTGTGCGTCAGGGAGATGCTCGTATTGGTAAGCAGATTCTTGCTTATCGAAATGGCACAGTCTCTTTACCATGAAAAGAAATCGGTACTGTAGTAGTTTAGTAGCAGTGGTAACTATCGCCAACACGACAAACCATTCACCCAGTGCTAATTGTGGAATATCCCCACGAATAAATATAGTTTTAAGACTTTTAGTGACAAAGCTCACACGCACGGATAGAGAATTTAGGTGAGAGCTTTGAAACGATCAATAGCGTACGTTCACGTCGTGACAGGTAGGCAGATAGCTTTCGCTAAATACACATGAAGCATTGATGACAAACTAAATTGCCCCATGCCGGGTTACTGCACTACGTACGCGAAATCGTTGTATTGAAAATCAACTGTCGCCGCTGATCCTGCCTCGCACACAACCTCTTAATCAAAGAACAAATGATGACACGTTGACAAATAACTAAAAATCTAGTACTAATTCAAGCCGCCACGAAACAAAATCCTCTAATCAATAATTAATGGGGTTGGTCGGTTTAGTACTAAGCGTACAGAAATCCGGTCTATCTGAGATAGAGATGAACCAAAAAAAATTAAGCAGCCACAGCCGACAAAACAGAAAACCCATCCTGAACTCTTCCTCTCTGTTTGCATCAATTCTGAAGTAACTACTAAACATGTAAACAAAGAACAAACAAATGCTAACCATATGCTTCATCAATACTTTTTTTCTTTTTATAGATAAGATAAGATTTCAATCTCCATGTTTGGGAGATGCTTACTCACGTAGCCGTAGGGACATTTTACTTTACACGAGCTAATTACATTTACAATTTGTCAACACGCCGATTTTATTCTATCACTACGAATTATACTGAGAGTATCTAGCTATATGCACAGGAGAGGACGAACACGAAGAGAGAGAGAGAGAGAGGAGGAAAGGATCGAATTTAAAACGGGTGATAGCTCCGCCGCAACCCACTGACGTTGGCGAACAACCCGACGAGCTCTTGCTTGTAGGGAAGATACGATCTCCGACGGCCGCCGCCGCCGCCCTTGCTGTAATAGCTCCAGCCGTGGCGGCCGGCGTCGCCCTTGCCGACGCTGCCGCCGCCGTTTGCATCGTCGTTGTCCTTGGGCGGGTGAGGCGACGGGGCGCCGCCGCCGGGGGCGTTGAGGAACACGAACTTCTCCTTGCCGTCGCTCTGGCTCCGGCGGACGAGGCGCTCGCTGATGCGGCGCCACCGGAGCACCGACCCCGTGGAGCCGCTCTTCCGGCACCGCCGCGGGGACGCCGGCGTCGTCGACGGCTGCCCGCCCGGAGCCCAGAGGCAGTAGCTCTCCGGCGGCACCCCCTCCAGCTCGCCCTCGTCGTCCGGCCGCCGCCGCTGCGGCTGCACCGGCGACGTTCCCGAGCTCTCCCGCTGCCTCGCCCGGAACTCCCGCTCTTCCAGCAGCAGCCGGCCCAACGGCACCCGCAGGGTTGCCGTCTCCGGCTCATCCTCCTCCTCCTCCACCACCGCCTCCCGCGGCGGCGGGGACATCGGCCGACCAAACACCGGGTACACGGGCACGATGAACGCGTCCGCGGCGAACGGCGGGACGGGGAAGGAGAAACCCCCACCATCATCCTCCACCTCGTCCTCCCCGTCCACAGCTGCGACGGCGGCGGCGGCTGGTCCCGGGGCGTCCTCGTCGGCGCCGCCGCGGTGGTCGCGGTCTCTGAGCTCCATGGCCAACGACGTCTCCCGCTCCTCGCCTCGCCTCGCCTCGCCTACTCGGGTTGGGGTCTCCTCCTCGGATTTATTCGCGGATTCCTTCGAATTTTCGCGTGGCTCGGGTTGAGCCGATGGCGGCGGCGCGCGAAGCTAACCGATTAACAACAGAAGGCGGTATTATGGCCGGGTCTCGCGCGCGCGCGTAGTAGATAAGGGCCGCCTCCCGTGTCACTGACCGGTGGGTCCATCACAGCCCTGGGACCACCTGTCAGTGGCGAGTACGCCTGATTTCGTAGGTTGTGCGGGACACGTGTCGGGCCCGGAGAGCTGGGGATGTGGGAGGTGGCGCTTCTAGAAACCCAACTAGAAATGCGATTTCAGATTATGTGTACGGTTTTTTCTTCTTTTTTTTTGAACGAATCGTGTACGGTTTATGACATGTGCCCGTACTTGTGCTATCCTGTTCCTTCCTCCTCTCCTCTTTTTCGCTAGATTTTGCCAAGTGGTTTTGTTTCCCTACCTTTTTTTTTCAAGTGCGACGTTGTTAGTTCACCTAATTGTGTGTCACTGCAGATGCAGAACAGCAACGGGGAGAATCGAGTTATTAGCTAGCGGTGCGGCCGTGTGGGTCGATGAAAAAAACCAAACCGAGCAGATGTCTCATCCGCCGCGACCACGAACGGGCCGTGGTTTCCATGTTGGCTGGTGGTGGCGTCGAAGCCGCTGGGAACGCGACCGGCTGGCCACTGGTATAAATCGCCGGTACACTATTGGCCAAATCAGGGAGAGGGTGTGGTTGAGTCTATTACTCCCTCCATCCAAAAATAAGGGTAGTTTTACACTTTTTATATTCAACGTTTAATTATTCGTCTTATTTAAAAAAAATTATAATTAATATTTTTATTGTTGTTAGATAATAAAACATGAATAATATTTTATTTGTGATTAATTTTTTAAATTTTTTCATAAATTTTTTAAATAAGATGGACGGTTAAATGTTGGATACGAATACCACGACTGTATTTACTATTTTGAGACGGATTTAGTAGCACCTAGTGAATCTCGAGCGCAATAATCGATGACCGGGAGAAATTCCCTTGAAGAATCAGGACGGTTAGGTGAACCGTGCCGATCGAGAGGGAGAGGGAGATGGGAATGGGACCGAGCTAGCTACGGTTGGCTGGCTAGCTGGCTGCAGTCCCGGCCGGCCCGGGCCGTCGTCATCCTTCCTTTTTATGATTTTATCTAGGCTTCCCTACCTGGACCAACCAGGCAATATGAGTGTACATGACGCAGCACGAGCATCATCCCAATCTCTCTTTGGTGCAAAGGCTCCTCAAACTCTTCTTTGTTGCTGGGCCAACGTGTTTCACTTTTCGGAACGCAGGGCTGAGCAAAACTATACTATCAGTATAATTTCGTTTTGAGGTGAAAACCAAATCTGAAAAACGAAAGTGTAAAAATCCTCTGTTCGGGACATGATAGCAGTTTGTGGCAGCAATGCATGTTTGCGGCGGCCCGAGGTATTTCGGCGCTCCTCGTACGGACCGGCCCATCATGGTCTTCGGTTCCAGTTTCTCTTTGTTTCCCGTACAGACTATGGGCCCATGTGGGCTTTCATTTAGAGTCAGATTCAGGGACGATGAACGAGTTGTAAACTTAGTACTCCCTCCGTTTCAAACGGTTATAAGACGTTTTGACTTTGATCAATATTAAACAGTTTTAAGTTTGATTGATTTTATAGAAAAATATTGTAATATTTATAATTTTATCAAATCAATAATTGAATATGTTTTCATAATAAATTTATCTTATGTTGAAAATGTTACTACGTTTTTCTATAAACTTGATTAAACTTAAAACAGTTTGACTTTGACCCTGAAACAGAGGGAGTACTTTCTTCTATTGAAAGTTTGATGAAACCTGAAGCAACAGGTCTTTTATATTCTCCTACATGGAATCCGGATTTTTAAAAAAAAAAAAACATTTGCCCACAGAAAATCGCTCTCTAGCGGTTTTGCCAATTACCTACACGGTGAAATTCAGATAAGATTCGTTAAAATTCAAAATAACTTTAAACCTCATCCGTTTATTAACTTGTTAACTTGCATTTTGAAACACCGCGTATACATTCCGTCAGTAGGGCTCCTCTTTTGCCTATTCGTTATCTGGAATTGTTTTCAGATATGAACGATCTTTGTATACACTTGCACATTTCTGATACTAGAAATGGAGGGGTACCCACCCTTTTGATTAAAAAAAATGGAGCTCCTCTTATAGCAGGTAGAATAACAGGCTATAAGCCAGCTGCAAACATATTTTAAGCAGATAAATGAGGAGACAGAAGGGCAGCGGGCTACAGATTTATAGCCAGCTGTAGCACGGACTCTAAGACGCAGCGTGTGTATGACAGGTGGGACCAGATATTAATAGTGTAGTATGTAACTATTGTATGAATGAGCTATTAGATTAGTTATAGATGAATTGGAGCCAATAGTGGGCTATACTATTAATATTAAACTTGCTCTTAGTTTTTGCCATTTGCAAATGCCTGCAGTGCGCAGTTGCAGCCTCGCAGGCGCAGGAAGGCCGCTTCGGTGGCGAGCGCAGGCGCTGGCAATGCAGATACAGAACTGACATCCATTAACATAGTACTGAGCCAAAGTTGGAGCGCAATGCCACACTCTTATCACGCAGATAAAATTTATCTGAGAAATGGTGGTATGTACAGAGCGATCACCGAAGACGGCATTATGCTTGGATGGAGGAAGGAGCTCGACGGCACAAATTATCTACACTTGTGAGTACACTTCGAGCTCCCTGAACAACAAAAAGGAAGAAGATTTCCTTCAAAAAAGGAGAAGAGAGAGAGAAATCATGAACTCAAGTCCTTCGAAGTTCGAGTCAATCACTCATGCCGCTCTCTCGAACGTCGCCGACCAATTTCTACTTGGACCATGGCATACAGCTCACAGGTTGTACTTGCGTTCGCCCAGCGCGGCGACAAATCGCACGGGAGAATTGATCGAGCTGGGGGAGCAGCAAATGGCGTCGATTCGACGGCACGGGGCTGGCATTGGTTGTCTCGACGGTCAAGAGACGTCGCCGTCGGCGGCGCAGTCGGCGTTGCGGGCGGTGGCCACCACGTAGGACGGCCTGACGGGCGGGTTCGCCGCCGAGACGGACAGGCGGCCGAAGCCCCAGCGGCCCACCTGGTACAACTCCAGCCACACGTTTTCCGCGTCGTCGCTGCCGGGGGACGCGGCGGCGGCGGCGGCGACCACCACGACGTCGCCGTCCTCGCCTTTCGACGCGGCCGCCGCGCCGCCGGGGAGCGGCTCCTGGTGCCCCCCGCCCGCCGCGTTCTTCGCGGCGTCCAGGTCGCGCACCCGCTTCTTCTGCCGCAGCCTCCCCTGCCGCCGCCGCAGCCGGCGCGCGCACCGCCGCGCCACCGCCAGCGGGAGCTTGACGAACGCCAGCCCGAGCAGGCTCACCACCGCGCACGGGCAGCACCCGAGCGCGATGCAGTCCGCCAGCGACACCGCCACGCACGACCGGCACGACTGCGC
Organism: Oryza glaberrima; assembly: GCF_000147395.1. Taxonomy (NCBI): domain Eukaryota; kingdom Viridiplantae; phylum Streptophyta; class Magnoliopsida; order Poales; family Poaceae; genus Oryza; species Oryza glaberrima. The sequence continues at coordinate 24,589,554 of NC_068326.1, forward strand.
CGTGCAGTCCGCCTGGTCAACCACCGCCACGCCAGCGCATTCCTCGTCGCCGTCGCCGCCGCCGGTGGCGAACCGGAACCGGCCGTGCCGCCGCGACATCCCTCCGCCACCACCACGGCGCCGCCCGGTCAGCGCCTCATGCCGCCGCCGCTGCTGCTGCAGCCTGTCCATTTTTGAACGATAATAATAACAACAATAAGAGAAGAGCCCTTAACGACAATCCGGTCAGGGAAATGGTCATGGCCTGCGCGGCGCCACCGCCATCACTACCGCTTCCCGGTGAGGGCCGTGAGGCGAAACGTGAAAAAAAGGTGACGTTTTTTTCCTTTTTTTTTTTTGGGCCCAATTGGCGAACTGGCAACGCAGGCGGCCACCACATGTTGCAAAACCAAAGGACTGGACATGGACACATGCAAGTAAATGCACACGGACACCTTAAATAGAAGGTTTGGCAGATTTGAAGCCATCAAACAGTGGCCTAAACCTCCAAGTAGACCAAGCACACCACCATCACCATGACCAAACAACAAGCAAGCAACCATCACAGTTACTACTACCGAAGTAAATTGCTCACAGTCGCAGCAACATATAATCCACTAAACAGTAAAAAATATTACTACCACTACAATGCTTCTTCATTTCATTGCGTTGTGGGTTGAGCTACTGTGCGGACACGTAGGACGGGTACGAGCGGAAACTGTAGCAGCCATCACGGCCGGACGAGGCATCTGACGCGTCGGTCCCGCGACCCTGCCGTCGCTGCTGGCCTTTGGCGACGTTTTTACTTGGCAGAGACCGATGCGTGTCGATCGAAAGGCAAGAGGGCCCTGCTCCCCCCATGGTGTGGTTGATACAGATTTCTAGCGACAGCTACTTCAGATGATTACCTATAGGTTTCTTTTGCGTTCCTTTCATTTTATTCTCTCTTTCTTTTTTGGGGGTTTTCGCCGGCTGATTCATTATTGGACAATGAATCGAGTTAGCTACGTGGGGGAAGATATCTGATTTTTTTTTTGTGTGTGTGTATGTGTGTTCTCTAATCAATGGACTGAATATTAATTGTTGAGGGGAAGATAGCTGGAGAGTGGAGAGGAAGGTGCCTGAGTGGTATGGATAGAACATGTCAGAGAAGAAGGAACCTGAATATCTGATCGTGTTGGGAGTTGTCTGTAGGCTCCACACAAAAAATGTGTACTCCGTAGAAGATTCATAGCAACAAGGGGACCAGACCAAAAATAAAACTTACGAGTCTTACTCTTAGGTCCTATTTGAATTGCAAAATTGTTGTACTTACGAGTATTATTTACCAATATCGAACTAGTTCCTACAAATTTTCCAAAAGGCATAATTCAAACCAGGGTAGCGATCGATACCATTACACGTGTCCTTTAGAACAGGGCACAAGCTATGCGTGACCAAAGTACACCTAAGGTTAAACAAGATTGGCTGTAAACAAACTGATCTTGGGTCGCCATCAATCCCACTCTGTTGCACATCGGACTAGAATTAAATACACAGCAGCGCAAAAACATGCCGAGCCCTTGTCCCCCAAATAATTGTATCTATAGATACCCATAGCTTGGACGGCATGGCGATGATTGTATTTGTTGCGGCGACCAAGTTGCACGCTTCATTTGATGTTTAATGTACATTCGGTGGTTAAGCAAAAGCGAATTGGGCCTAAATTTTAATGGCATTAGTTAAGAGACGATGCTATTATTGCTTTGGTCCACACAGGTGATTGTTTGATGAACGCTTCGTTTTAGTGGGAAATTCAGTAGCTTTCTATGTGGAAAGAAGCCGTGTTCATCATCAAAAGCTCCAATAATTTTACTGCAACCGTTATAACAAGAACAGCAAAAGCCGCGCGCCGATCTCGGCTTCTTGCGTTCTAATCAATGTTAGTATACACACGTTAATGAGCTAATTAATAGTATTTGGAACTGCATGACCCGTGCACGGACAGGAATGCCACTCCTTATAGTAACAGAAAAAAGTGAGTGGTGAAGCATTCATACGCCAACTATATTTTTGATCCTTTTTAAAATTGAAACCAATGCAAGTATACCTACTTGTAAACATTTCGAAGCCGTTTGAATTTTAATATGTTAGAGACAGTGGCCTTTTGTCCTGACGAAGGGGCCAGATAGAGCTACAGCAACTACTGACGTAAACAAAGGGCAAGATTCCATATTTCCATTGGACTCTAGAGGCATTAGAAAACGGACGAGATTACGCGAGCAAGCTGACCATGGAAGTCAGAAGACACCGGATGAGCTCAACTCAACCAAACCTTGCTGCTATCGAGATTTTTATTAATTACAAGTAGTAAACGAAGCTGATGCTTCGTGTCAGCGAGGAGGAGGAGTAGCTAGTAGCGTTGCAGCGGCGCCCCTGCACTGCCGACGATCCTGCCATTGTTCAGGCCGGGCAGCGCGCGGCTAGAGATCTCTTCCTAGGATGTCATGTCACACACGTCGAGGTACACACCGCTGCTCTCGGCTACTAGCTGCGTTGCAATAATACTACGAGCACTGTTGCGACACTTTAGTTGGTACTGTGTATTTAAGAAGCTGCATGTGCTGTGGCCTCTTTCTCGCGTTCCTTGCTTCCTTCCTCCTCCTACTGTGAAAGTGAAACTGCAGCTAGCTGAGTTACGTTGTCTTGTTGTTTAGCTATGGCGCGGTGGTGGTGGTTGTGGTGCATGGGCCACGTTTCTCAAAATCATCTGCGTTTATGGCAGCTATAGCTATAGACTAGAGTATCCTCCTGGTCCTAGTTCTGAACATTGGAAATTTTGCTGTAGTCTCTCCACTAAAAACGTCGTTTCGTTTTCATTTGAGACAAAAACGTCGTCGCGGTCGAACCGTTAAAAAAAAAAACGTTTCTAGATAGGACTAAACGAAACATCTGTACAGTTAAAATTCGCAATGCATTTCCCGTGAACTTTCTGAATTTTAACCGGAGCAGAAACACTGAAACAGGCAGGAGCAGCGATCGATCGGGCTTACTTGTTGCGGTTGCAGCGTAGGGAGGGAGGGGATGCCGCCGAGTCGCCGACCGCCCCGCCTCCGCGCCCGCGAGCTCGTCAGAAGCCGCGAGCCAACGCCGCCTTGGTCGCCGCCGGCTCCGCGGGGAGCACGCGAGGCATGGAGTGGGCGGCGAGCTCCTCCGGCTTTGAGGCAGCTGGGGAAGTTCGCGAGACTCGCGATGGCTATTTGAGCAAAGAAGACGGGAGGGGAGAGAGAAGTAGAGATTCTGTTTCTCGGGACAGGTTTATATAGGGAATGGCGACTGCTGTTATTGTGCATCGGAAATTGCGTGCGTGAGCATTATTTTTTTGGGGGGGGGGGGGGGGGGGGGGGTTACTATGTGATGGACCGGAGCAAACCTCTGACGAAGATGATGGACTTCATTTCTTTCTTTACAAAAACAAAGGAAGAAATAAAAAAACATTTTTCCCTACCAAATGCCAAAATTTTCAGGTAGTTCTCTCGCTTTGATTGTTTTTTCCTATTTGGTAATGGTAAGTTGTCATTTTCTTAGGTGGAAAAATGGTAAAGTTTCATATATATACCATTACATTTGGTTCTCCGAAGGCTGAAAATAAAATTTTGGAGGCATAAGCAATGATAAAACCTCCAAATTGTTACTTCTAAACAAGAAAAACAAATACTCCAGCCACAGAGGTCTATTTTTTTTTATTTTAATTAAAAAGTCCGAATGTACTTAGTACTACTGATTAGTGATGAGCAATGGTAAGTACTCCATAGAAGCGAAGATAGCATTAACGTGCATAAATCACGATAAATCAATTGTAATATGCCATAGCACTATTGTGAGGATAATACATCTTCTATAAATGTAAAATAAATAAATTAAAAGAGATCGAAAAATACAATAAATATGTCTTGGCATTTAAAACAAATAAATAATGCATGTTGTCGACGTTTGATGTCACGATTCCGGTATTTGTATAGTATGGGGATCGTTGGTACTAGGATATATGCGAGACTGAGGTAAAAAGATGGAGACAGGGGATTTTTATACAGGTTCGGGCCCCTGAATTGTCAGGTAATAACCCTACATCCTGTTGGCCGAAGCCGGTATTGCTCTTATTTACCATAATCGCACCAGTACAATATTTGGGGTAGCCTATCTAACTGTTGTCGACATGGCGGTCTGAAGGTCTGACTCGTAGTCGACAACAGGGTAGTCTTCCTCCTCGAGTTCGTGCCCGGCGAGATCAGAGACAACGCTAGATCCCTACGGCCGGCCTCTGTAGGTACCGGATAGGGTCGATCTAGGCATATCTCTGATATCGATATCCAGCGGCTTGTCTTGGCGTATGTTGGCTTGTATGTTGATCTTGTGACTTGATCTATTGTTCCGTGTCTTCTATGGTGGGTGTGTCCCCTCTCCTCCTAGGGGGCCTTGTATTTATACCCATAGGTGTCCCCTTATCCAAGTAGAACTAGGGAAACCAATATGGATATAATCCGAGTAGTCCTTGTCGTTTCCATGTAGAACTCTGGTTGTCTTTCCTTATCCGGAACTCCTCCTATATCCGCAGGTTGTTTCCGTATAGGACATGGTATATGGTGGGTCCTGCCGAGATTTAGTCGACTACTATTAGGTATGTGGTATCCATAACCCTGACACATGTTTCTTTGCACATAAATTGCGACAAACCATGTGTATTCTATCATGGAATTAATGTGAGTGCCATACATATTCTATAAAATGTAATATGCATATTATGTAAAAATATCAATCGTAGATCATTTAGTAAAGAAAGAGATCTAGACAAACAAATAAATATATCCTGGTACTTTAAAATAAAAAACAAATACAAGGCTCATTGTGCATAAATTATGATAATCCATGTGTAATCATAAATCTTCTCTATTAAATGTAAAATTTCGTCTTATAGAACATTTAATGAAGAATGGCCGGAGATCCGAAAAATACAATAATTGCGTCCTAGCATCTCAAAAAATAAAGTAATGCATGGCTCAATGTGCATAAATTGCGACAAACCATGTGTATCTAACATAATATTAATGAGAGGATCGTATATCTTCTATAAATGAAAAACTATGCCTCATAGAACATTTAATAAAGGACGAAGATATAAAAAATACAATAAATGTATCCTATCATTTTTAAATAAATAAATAGTGCGCGTCTCATTGCGCATAAATTGTGAAAACGTACCATGTTTAGTCCGCCATAGTATTAATGGGATGATCATACATCTTCTATAAATGAACAAACTATAACCCGATCATAGAACTTTAATAAAGAATCTTATAAACTGATTTCAAGGTCTAATCTCGGGCCTCTAATTGAGCCACGTGTCACCACTCATTGCACTCCGTCGGAATTCTCGGCCCAAGAACGCGCCATGTATTTGCAACCCTTTCACAGTCGTTTGATGAAATATCAGCGGTGAAAAACAATCTGGCGGACCTAAATGTAAATGCAAGTTCATAGAGGGTTTTTTTACAAAACGTGTGATGCTAGAGGAGTCTAGATTATCCAAGAAAAATCCCAGAAACAAATCGCAAGAAAAATGGATTCCTATCCCAGCGGCGGTGGCTGATAGGTTGTCGCGGTAGATAAAAATTGGATAAACATTCTGAACTATCATATTTTGTTTTGGCAAAATTTTGGATGTTTATAATATGATATTTTTAAATTTTTATCCAAATTTAGGAAGTTTTTGTCCTAGGGGTATTTTGCTCATTTGGACAAAATTGTATAGTACTAACGAAGGCTAACCGGACGGCAACGGTAAATCGTACAAGTTAAGCAAAAGTCGATGGTATATTGTAGAACGTGACAAACGATGGTAAATCGTAGACGTGGGACAAGATCAGTGGTATATAATAGATTCTCTCTAGTAGCAGGAGGTGTCATGTAAAAAGAAACAATGAAATAATAAAAGGTTTGTTACGTTACCCTTTAGGAAAACATTTTTTTAGTCAATCAAACAAAGATATACATATTTAATTGGATTTACAAATTGATAAAGACATCATAAGTATTTCTCCCCACTACAAAAATGCATGAGAATGGCTAGAAATAACGTTTTCGAGGGTATTTAATTGGTATTTTTTTTTGTTAGTTATATTTTAGTGTGAAATGCTTTGTCATTATAATGTTTATAAAATTGGTCGAAGTTGGGTATAGGTGTTAATAAATTAGGCGTGTAAGTAGAGAAATTAAATAAGAGGGGTATGATCGGTTGAGATAAGTGAGTAGATACTCAATTGCTATATTCTGAGTTAAATAAATAACTTATTGAAGTTGGCCTAATCCTGCGAAAATATTTTAAAATTTATATGTTCATACACGTAAGCACAGCCTAAAAAGAGCGTGCCAATTGGCGCGACCATTTTCTAGTGGAGATATAAAACCATACCATTTTAAAATCACAAAATATTGTATAATGATACTCTGTACTTATCGTGAAACGTATGCGATTTGGATTCCAACATAAAAGCAACTTTCTTTGAAATCCAATTCTTAAAATGATGTAATGCACGCATCAGTCTAAAAAGTACTCAAACGGTCCAACCCCGGTATTGTTCTAGTAGAAATATGCAGTACTCCAATACACAGCAGGGCCTGAATAATTGGTTTAGACATCAGCAGTTTGTATTAACTTTTCACATCAAAAATTGCAAGCAACTAATATATTAAGTGGGGAGGGGGATTTTTCGATCGATGTATTATAAACCTTAGGCTGAATTGTACAGGGCATTTGGCTTTTATAACTTATTTGACATATTTTCTAAATTGTTAAATGATACACTTTTAAAATCATTTTATATAAAGTTTCTTCAAAAATTTAGATAGATATGTTTTTTAAGTTTATAATAATTAATGCTTAATCAATACTGCAATAATGACTTGGCTTGTTTCATGAACTATCATTTTAGTTAACAAAAACACTAGTTCGAACTGCAGGTCCTTAGGGCATGTACAACCCACAGACGGTGGGTCGTCTGCAGAACCTCGAAATTCTCATACAGATAGATATAAAGACAGCTCATACAACCCACAAACAGATGGGCCATCTGTAAGCTGTTTAATGCTTTGCATGTAGCTTAGATCAACTATAAATGTATTTGTATGTACCATTGTGTGGCTAATTGATAGAATAAATATGAAGATTAAATAATAGAAACGCGATTACAATAATTTTTAGAAACCATACATATAATGGGAAATTTGTGGGCGAGCGCGGCCGCACGCGGGATCCGTTCGCCCGTCGCCTGGGGACGACGGCGCTCTACAGCGCGTGGGCTCGCGTCGACTCCGCCTGGGAGAACGGGATGAACTCGTCGCGTCGGAAGGCGCCGGGCTGCCCGTCTCTGTGCGTGCACGGGTTTTTTTTGCAAAATCACCAACGCACAGACGGGGCGAGGAGACGGGTTGTACATGCCCTTAGCCAACTTCTACTCCTAGAAAATAAGATCAAATATGAGCCACAAAATTGATGAAATGATTCCTATTACTTTTAAAATTAAATCATATTATCTCTCCGTCTCAAAATATAATAACCTAGCATTAAATAAGATATATCCCAATACTATATATTAAAACGTATCTTATTTAGTACTAAATTTTATATTTTATTTTAAGACGGAGGTTGGGCAGTAAAATTTGAAATCCCAGGCATATCTTTTCGGAAAAAGTACGAATTACCCCCCGAACTATCGCGGTCGTCCGAATTACCCCCCAAACCATAAAATCGGACTTTCTTCACCCTCAACTATACAAACCGGACGAATTACCCCCCTCGACCCAATCCACGGTGGTTTTGGTCTACGTGGCGTACACGTGGCAGTCCAGTCAGCATTCTATATTTAAAAAAATGTGGGGCCCACCTGTCATACACACTCTCTCTCACTCTCCTCACTCTTCCTCTCTCTCTCACGGTCAGCGGCAGGCTGGGGTGGCGGCCTCAGTGCGAAGGTGGCGGTGGCGGTGGCAGGGGCGGCGGCTGAGGGAGGCGGAGGCGCCGCCGGTGGTAGTGCTGCCGCCGCGTCGCCGCTCGGCCTAGACGAGGAGGAGGGGATAGGGAGGACGGCGGCGCCCCCGCGACCAGGAAGGATGGATGACGCCGAGGTAGCCGCCCCCGCCGCCCTAAGCCGCCGCCTCCGCGTCACCGCTCGACGCCGCTGCAACTCCGTGCCGAGGCCGCCGCCCTCAACCGCCCGCCGTCTAGGCCGAGCGGCGCCGCGGCGGCCGCACCACCACCGGCGGCACCTCCGCCACCCTCCGCCACCGCCCCCGCCGCCCTCAACCGCCGCCTCCGCGTCACCGTCCGACGTCACCGCGCTCGATTGTGCGCCGCCGTTTCCCCTTTTGCTCTGTTTCACCGCCGCTGCGCTCGATTGTGCACCGCCGTGGTCTTCCTCGTCGATTCCTCGCGCCACCACCCTCCTGGAGTTCCCTTGAACCACCCCAACCTGCCGCCTTGGCCGCCGGCCTCCCCACTAGCTCCCGCGCCGTGCCTCCCCTCCCGCCGCCGCCGAGTAGTCACGCTCCGCCGTCGGCCCTACTCCCCCTCGATTCTCGTCGCTGTCGCCCTTCCCGTGTCTCGAGCAACCGTCCCGAGTTGCCGCCCTGGCCGCTCGCGCCTCCTCTCCCCTTTCGTGTCGCCGCCTTCTTCCGCCGCCGCATAGCGCCGCCGCGCATGCGTCGCCAGTGACCATCTAGGCCGAGCGGCGACGCGGCGGCAGCACCACTGCCGACGGTGCCCCAGCCGCCCTCAGCCGCCGCCCCCGCTGCCGCCGCCGCCTCCGCGCCGAGGCCGCCTGATGAACCCTGAGTTCCACTCGACACTCAAGACAGTTGTTTGGCCCGATCTTTCGGTGAGTTGAGATAACTACGATTTGGGAGAAACGTTGACGATCCGACTACAACCGTACAAGACGTTGTGTTGCGCCTTTGCGATCGATACACCTCTCCGTGGGTTGTTGATCTTGCCGGTGCAGATCAACCTTATTCCTGCAAGCAAATCGAAGAAACAAGCAAGAACAAGATAAAAGCAATCTGATATTGCAAATAGGAATGAATACACATGATAAGTTGGGGTTCCGAAGAACAAGCAGACGGGCGGTCTAGCTGACACGCGCGCTGCAAGCAAGTAGCAATGGCTAAACTTTAATCTAACAAAACCCAATAAACCCTGAAGGGGTACCTAGCTATATATAGGGGTGGGAGGACGACCTAGGGGTGGCTAGGGGCGTGCTCCACCTGGTTGGGGCGCATCCCACATGGGCCCCACCTGGGCCGGGGTCCCAAATGAAGTTACAAGCCCATAGCCCCATTATAGATGACGCAGCACCTTGTGCCTGTGATTCCGGCCACACGAGATGGAATTCGGAGATAAGGCTGGACCCATTGGAAAGAGGGCTCCAAGAGCTTTCCATCGAATACTCACGGGCCGAAAACGGAGGTCGTATGCAGATTCGGCGACCGTTTGAAGTCAGTAGTGTAGCAGGTGGCCGAATCGGATTCCAGCATTTGGACGACGTGATCTCGATATCTTCTTGTTCATCCATGATGTGAGCAATGGTTGCATCCGTGGTAGTCATGGTCACATCACCGCCGCCCTCAGCCGTTGCCCCCGCCTGCCGCTGACGTGAGTGAGAAAGAGTATGACAGGTGGGCCCCACATTTTTTAAAAATATAGAATGCTGACTGGACTGCCACGTGTATGCTATGTAGACCAAAACTACCGTGGATTGGGTCGAGGGGGGTAATTCGTCCGGTTTGTATAGTTGGGGGTGAAGAATGTCCGGTTTTGTGGTTCAGGGGTAATTCAGATGACCGCGATAGTTCGGATGGGGGTAATTTGTACTTTTTCTAACTTTTCTCGTCGTGAACTATCGCGTGTAGGAGTAGTCGCGTAGCCGAGGCTCGTCGGTACAAACAAAATTGTCAGTCAGAATGGACAGGCAGCGTATACAGTACTGTACTACTTTTCTCTCTCTCTCTCTCTCTCTCTCTCTTCCCTTCGAGTCTGTGCAGTGCACAACTGCACATCTTATCAAAGATCACCAAAGATCGCGGCACGGTTGCTAGCTTGGCCCTCCCAGGCTTCCAACACAAACACTACTGTATGCAGGTTGTTAAGGGGGTGTTTAGGTGATTTTAGTCCCTCAAACCAAAAAATAAGTCCCGAGACTTATTTTTTAGCACCCAAACACCCCCTAATTCTCATATCCTAGCAGTCTCTTGTAGTCTTGTCGCATGCGTGTTCTCTACTTCCGGCGCGGCATCTGCATGTGGCCGCGCCTGCACACGTGTAGCCGTGCGCCTACGTGTCCGTGCTGTCCGCGATGACAAGACTGACCGGTTTTCTCCGTGTCAACCTTCCCAACTAACCTGACCGACCTCGCACATTCACAGCTCCAGTAAATTAAACTTTCAAATGGAATCTGCTTAATTAAAAGCCCACCAAAGCAGTTGATCTACTAGTATAGTAGTACTATACTACTGTGTTCTACTAGCTGGAACAGTACATGATAGGGTGTTTAGTTTGCGGTTTTTCTTTTTTGCAGTGAAATTAGCAAGAGGAGGCAATTCATGTGCCAGATCCAGATACAGGTGTGGTTTACGTAGTGCCAGGTCGATGCGACATCTGCAGAGACTGCAATTCATGCATGTTCATGCGCACAGTGTCATGCATGTTTAAGCTTCGGTCAAACGCCGCTGGGCTGGCCGCTATAGCCGCACTGTGAACTACAGTGCAGGTGATGTGAACCGCGCTACTCATCTGCGCGCGGTTCTCCTGCATCGCCATGTGACCTTGGCTAGCTATATGGGGGTGCTTGTGAAATGTGAACACTGTGTGATCGATGTGCATATGCCGTGCATTACTGCGTTGTTACTTTGGCCCTATTTAGATCCCTCATAAAACTTTACACCATGTCACATTAAATATTTACATACATACATAAAATATTAAATATATGCTAAAAAATTAACAATGTGGTTTACTAATAACGGATTAATTAGGTTTAATAAATTCGTCTTGTGGTTTACTGATATATTCTGTAATTAGTTTTTTTATTAGTCTAATTTAATACTTTCATTATGTACCGACATATCCGATGTAATACGCTAAAACTTTACACCTCTGATCTAATCACAGCCTCTATCTTGTTATATTCTGCATCACTACGACTCTACAGTCTCTACTGCAGTATTTCTGTCAGTTGCATTTGTAACTTGTAATTTCTTTGATTTGAGCTGTGCCAAACTGGCAATGAAGGATTAATTACCAACCAAAGTCTAGTTTTACAGTTTAGTATCACGTCCTTGAAGACTGAAGTTAGAATGGACCCCGGTATATATTTATGTCAGTTATCTAGAGTTGAGAGTTTGATCATGCTTCTACTTTATGAGTAAAAAGTTTGAATTACCCATTTAACTATTGCGATAGTTCAAATCACCCCATAAACTACAAACTTTAGGCAGTTCTCTTAAATAATTTGTCACCGAACACTTTCCTGAACAAAATTTACAAAGTCAGCTTTGCCATTTCGCAGCAACTGATTAATATACCTATCCTGTTCATAATTTTTTTTAATGTTTGCAGAAGTCATATGGCCTTTCAGGAAACCATCTTATCCCTTATATTCCGGGAATAGCCACTTTTTTAAAAAATATATATTTGTAAATTAAGCAGACGGCAAGCTGACATATAGGTATATTATTCTTCCACTAAAATACTGAATAAAACAATTATAAGAAATATATTGATATGCCCATTTGTCTCTTTCACTTGAAAAAACAAAGAGTTGCGATTTGTGTGCATGTTTGCCAGATATTTTATTAGAGGTAGGGGCGGATCCAACGTGGGTGCAGGGGGACTCAAGTCTCCCCTACACCCTCAAGACCCATGAATACCTCCGGAGCACCTCCTTCGATTTTTTCACCATGAATGATAAACTAAAGTCCTTAAATAGCTGGAGATTGAAGATACCGTATAACTGAACCCCTTAATTTTTTTTCATGGATCCGCCCCCGATTAGAGGCAATAGTATGTACTAAATAATTTTTCAACAGCATACTTTTTGCAGTTCCGTGTAGCGCATTGTGTTCAATTGTAAAACAGGATGCAAATAAATTATTTTTGCTTGCGTGGTTTCAAAAACCAGATAAGAATATCTATTGCAAGAATTAGTTAATTCATTGCTCTCTCTCACAAGTTATTATTTATTAGTTCATTGGTCAGTTAGATCAGCAATCAGCGTCGAGATTATTGTTCGACGACATATATACACAGCATTACACGATAGGCATACATGGACGACAAAAAAGAAAAGAAAAATGACTGGACAAAGGGAATCAAATTAAGGATGAGTTTTCAATAATAGCATCAGGACTAGATTAGATTACAAGTGGGATATACCTTATCAAAATGGAAAGGACCAAAGGCAGGTGAATAAACTAGGCGTCCCCTCCTCCTTCAGACCTTAAGTAGCGACCAGCTAACCCAACTGGCTCGAAAGAATAAACTGTGACTAATCCGTATCAGTTGCCATGATGATGAACGATGTTAGAACTAAATGATGAGGAGACACAAGTCACAACAGGAGACAACAGGCACGTACGTACGTGCACCAACTCCACCTGGAGGGTGTTGTCCGTTTAGATTTTTAAGAGTGTACCAGCTGAACCAAACTGCGTAATGGCGGCAGGGGATGGATGATGGATCCGTTGTTTAATCTCTGTTGCCTACTTGATTAATTTTGGCCTGAAAGAGACATCACAGCGAGCTACTCCCCCTGAATGAAGATGCAATTTTTCGTTTTTCTCTTTGAGACACCGGTGGAGAAACCATGTTTGGTCGGTCGACCAGATTTTACAATAGTCCCGGTTGTATTAAAAACCGGGACTAAAAACATCTTTAGTCCCGGATTCGTAGTCCCGGTTGGAAAACCGGGACTACATGGGGGTTACGAACCGGGAGTAAAAACCCCATCTCCACCAGTGGGAGCGAAGCTGCAACAGTTAGTAATACTCCATCCGTTTCATAAGAAACGAAATATCGAATGTGTGATACATTATAGTACTATAAATCTGAACAGACGTATGTCTAGATTCGTAATATTAGAATATGTCACATTGGTACTATGTTAGTTTTTTATGGGGCGGAGGGAGTAAGTAGTAATCAATAAATGCAGCATCGCAATATCGCATCGCGTCGCTGTGTAGGGCTCGTACGTACACCAAGACACGGACACTGGCTTGAGCCTTGAGGATTCTCGACGGGAAAAGAAGACTGCAGCCCGTTTGGCAGTAAAAAAGCGCCGTTGGCTTGGTCGTTCCGAGAATATTGCAGCTGCCGCGGACGAGATACCGCCGACGTACCGTACGCCCGCACTGACATTGCGCAAGTGGATATATAGCCACGGAATGCGCCGCGGGGATCACCGTCACAAGCTCCACTGTTCCGCGGCCGGATAGCGGTCGATCGGGCGGCCAGATCTGCCCCTCGCGTAGCGCTCGGCGCGCGGCGGGCGGCAGGCAGGCGGCCTCGTCCGTCTTGTTTTCTCTCGCGCTCCGTGTGTGGCTCCAATACTGGGCTGGATCACGTCGGCCACGCCCACTCGCTGATAGCGCACCCGCCCCACGGTGCTGTGATGTGGCCTCTGGCCCGTATCCCTTCCGCGAAACACGCAACGAAATAAGTAACGCATTGACTTTCTCATCAAATTATAGTTTCCCAAACTAAATTCATATCTCCCCATCACAAATATCACTGATTTTTCTAACTATTAAAAGTTTAAAACTGGTACAAAATAACTATATAGATGATGTTTTGAGGATAGTTTTCGCTGATGTGGCTCGTTCACCTAAGTTATGACACTTGTCAATGACTCCTCTTATTTCTCACTCTCTCTTTCTTCTCTATCTTCTCTCTCTCCCTATGCATCTTCATCAATGAGAACGGGTGCTTCTCGCTCCATGGTGGTGCCCAAGAAGACTGTAGGCGACGAGCTTTGAGGCCGGCGAGAAGATCTAGGTGGTGTGGCCGGCGAGCTTCTATCATTAATGCTTCATCATCACCTCATCTCCCCGCCTCACACCCCATGGCAGTGGCCGAGAAGGCCACAGGCGCGAGCTTCGGGGCCGCAAGCGGATCTAGGTGGCATGCCACCAAGCTTCTATGGCTACTGCTTAGTGGTCGCCTCCTCTCTTCCTGAGCCATGGTGGCTGCCAAGGAGGCTACGAGCGGATCTAAGCAGCGTGGCCAGCGAGCTTATGTCTCTAATGGTTCAACATTGCCTCCTCTTCCCTCTTCTTGGTCCACAGCGGTAGCCGAGGAGGATGCAGGCGACGAGCTTTAAGGCTGGCAAGTGGATCCAGGCGGCATGGTCAGCAATCTTTTGTCATTGATGCTTCCTCCTCTCCCCTCTACCCCCGCCATGGTAGCGGTTGAAGAAGCCGCGGGCAGCGAGCTTTGGGTCCATTAGGAAGTGGGCAGCGGTGGCGAGCAGCGAGCAACAATGACCGGTGCGGGAGGCGATGACCAAGCAACAACCCTATTCCTCCCCGGCACTTAGAGGATAGAGTAGAGAGATGGGTAGGGGTGGACAGAAAGCTCGTGGCTCGTTAGCTCGCTCGGCTCGTGACAGGCTCGGCTCGGCTCGTTTGAATTTTCTAACGAGCCGAGCTGGCAGTTTAGCTCGTTAGAGATAACGAGCCAGCTCGAGCTGGCTCGCGAGCCTTAACGAGCTAGACTCCATCACAGCCCAAAAGCCCAATACAACAAAATGGCCCAAGCCCAAGACACTGCAAACCCTAGTCCTCACTCAATTCCCCACTCTCCCCCAGCCGCCGTCGCCGCGGCGCCTTTCCCCCCGCCGTCGCCGTGTCGGGTCCCAAAACTAATGATTCGGTAACCGACATGTTTAGACTGTATCAAGCCCTGGATCAGTAAGTTGATACAGCTTCAACAATCTGGATCGTCTTTGCATACGTTTAGACATAGCTTTGAAGGAGATATTATTACATAAAGTAATAGGGTATTTACGAGATTGTGGCTAACTATTACAGCAGAAGCTTTAGAATGACCTAACTCTGCTGTTTTACTATAGACTTAAACCATCTAAATAACCTAGACTTGAAGATTAAGTTACAAGGGAACTAACTTATGTGATTGAACTCCCGGCCTCGATAAGAACTCCAAATGGACTCTGAAAAAGATGGGGTTGAAGCAAGGGTGAGTACAATGTACTCAGCAAGCTATTATATTCAATATGAATGTATGAAATAGCAGTATTTGAGTAGGACTAGATTTACTTGCAGAAAGCAGATAATGTAGAAGAAGAAAGCCTATGATGTTTGAAATGCATCAGTATTTAATAAAATCTTGAATTAGGTTTCTAACCAAATACCATATGAGTCCCGATACTCAAATCCGTGAGCACGGCTATTCGAATAGATTCATTTTCACTTTACTGCAGTAAATGTACGCTTTACCCGCAGTCCATGACTTGCCAATATTCATTAGCTTAGTCATGGCCCAGTATTAGGTTATTAACAATTGTGGCACCTGTTCCATGAACTCTAGTCCCCATGCGCTCTGAACGTAACGTTATCAGCAGCGAGAGGAGTTCTGGCGTTCCCGGGGTTTTTAGAGAGAACTGGTTGAGAGACCCCCGTCATCTCAACCAGGTTTACATAAAATCACACACACAGCTCATGAGCGAAAATCAATATATTTACCTGCGCCTCGGTAAATATCATAAGATGCCCTGCTCGGCATAAGATTGCCTCCTGCGCGAGGACTTACAGAAGAAACCACTGTACAGAGGTACCACATTGCTAATTAACATAATATCTAGGTCTGTCCCCATTCAAGAAGCTGCGGTCGTACTCGTTCGTTTGACATAAGTATTTGGTGGCAATTATATCAACCGGGACAGTACTAGCCACCCGGAAATCAACCAAATCTTACGTACTGTCCCAATTTAAGTTCATTATATTTTTATGCAGTCTAACTAGGCAGGGCTAAGCAAAAGCTAGCATATCTGGTTTGCTATATGTTCAGGTTATGCATTCAAAATCATGAATGACTAATGCATAGAAAAGAGATATAGAATATAGGGTAATTATGCTCAATGGGAGGAATAATAACTTGCCTTGCTCCAACGCAAATAAATCCGAGATAAGCAACCTTATTATCCAATCCTCGAAATATCACAGGTTGCCATCCAAAATAAAATAGACTCTACTAAGAAAGATTGAAGAACCAATTTCAATAAAATCCATAGAATAGCAAGAAAGAGATAAACTGTTAGGAGGGCTAGGGTTTAGGGTATAGTCTATCTATTTTATAGGGTATATGGATTACGGTGCTGATATTTTATGCGGAGATTCTAGAGAGTTGGAGGCTAGAGGGGATTAAGCAACTACTGGCGCTTATATTTCATGTGTGGGTTTTGGTTGCTTGGAGAATAAAGGATATAACTGGTTAAGTGAGTATGTGGCTAGTATTGGCTGGTGGTAGGTTTGGGCAGTATGATACCTAGGGTTTGGTGGTATTTAAGTCGATTGTGAAGTAGGGCAACATATCGGCTAGGGTTTGGTTGGTTGTATGCTAGTCGATGCTAGAGCATAACGAGTAGATTTGATACCTTTCTCTAGCCGGTGTCGACCGACAATATATCGGCTAGAGGAATAGGAGGTTGGTGTAGGTTTGGTGGGGGTGGAGTGTTACTCCAACAACCGTGGGTGGCGGTGGAGTGGCTAGGATCACACAGAGCTCGAGAGCTAACTGTGCGGCGTGCTGTGAAGGTCGAGGGAATAGTGAAGCTCCGACTGTTATACGCGTCGAGGCGTAGGGTGCCAGGAGCAGCACTTTGACCTTAGGTTTGGGTTCTGCCGGGCTTTACAACCAACGGTTCAACGTCGGGGCCAGTAGACCGCGCGAACGTCCCCATGAAAGGCGTAAAGTTTCAACCGGCGGCTTTTTAGTGGCTAAAGGCTATTTTGGAGTAAAAAGGAAATATTCGAAAGTCAAATATAAATTCAAATGGCATGAAGGAATTTCAAATAAAATAGTAAAATAGCAAATTTGATATCAAAATGTAGCTTTTGAATTTAGATGAATTTAGGTCCAAGTTTGACTGGAATCGGATCTATGGTGTAGGAGATATGGGCTTCTAAAGATTAGATTTGAATTAAATCTAGAAAATACGAAATTGTACTGTAGAAGGGCCCACCTGTCACTCCGTTCTCCTTTTCTTTTTCTTTTCTCTTTCTCTCTCCTTCTCCCGTCTTCTTCTTCTTTCCTTCTTCTTTCTGCCGAGAACACAGAGGAGAGAGAGGTTGGGCGCCGGTGCTCCGGTGGTCGAGAGGTTGCGACGCCGGCGGAAACACGTGTTCCCGGACGACGCGCACCCGGTGAGGGTAGTGGCAGGTGGAGGGAGTGAGGGAGATGGCCGGAACAGCGGCGGCAAGGGCTCACCATGAGCCGGCATGGATGATGGTGGTGGTGACTTGACTTAGAGGTGGAGGGAGAGGGGAAAGGGGAAAAATGGACTCGCCGGATGGAGGCGAAGCCGGTGGTGCGAGGAGAGGGGAAGAGGAGCTACGGATGGGGAGATCGACCGACGGCGTCGACGATCGGCCATGGGAGGAGAGAGAGGAAGAGCTTCAAGCTATGATGATGTGTGAAAAAGAGGGGACCTCGCCGTCTATTTATAGGCGGCGAGAGGTCGGTTCGAAGAAGAGGAGGAGAAGAAGGACATGGCGACGGCGGCGTGGAGAAGAGGACGACGGCGCCGACTCTTTCTTCCCATTGGACGATAGTGTCGGTTCGGCACAAAGGATGACGTTAGCGAGATGATGTGCGGCTGATGTTGGGCAGGGGATCCTTGGCGTCGAAGGCAATATGGCGGCGGCGGTAGCTTAGAAAAGGAGAAAACGGCGGAGGAGGAGGGCAAGGCACGGCAGCGGCGGAGGAGGACGAACACGGCACGGGCGTGAGCGGCGGCGCGAATTGGCGGCTCGGCTGGGTGTTGGGCCGGCTTGGACTGAGAAAAGGAAAAGGAGGAAAAGGAGAATTCGGCCCAAACGTAGAAGGAAGAAAGTCTAATTTTTCCTAGGGGCTGAATAATTTGATTTAGAGGAGAATTTGTATTTGGAAGGAATTTGAATAGAAGATTTTGAAAGCAAAATATATTTGGAGATAATTTGAATAGGGAATTTTGTTTCTAGTTTGAGTGCAATATTTTGAGAGATTGAATATAACGGAATTTATTTGATGCACTCAAATGAGAAGGAGAGGAAATAAATGGAGGAAGATAAATAGGATTTTTAGACTCAAAATATATGGCATGGGTTTCAAAGAATTGTATGAGGCTAATAGGATATTTGGATGACAAGGATATAATCTTATTATCTTAGTATAAGAGCAATTATTCACAATATTTGTAATAATATTATTCTTGTGCTGAGAAGGAAATCAAGCCACGGGAATTAAATCAGTGGCTAGATCAAAAGGAAGAATTTGGATCAAGAATCAAAGGATCGGTTTAAGATAAAAGAATAGGCTAACAATTAATTCCAATAAAATTGGAATTACTTTGGTTTAGGTTCAAGGGCAAAATTGGGAAGGTTTCTTGGACCATAATCCATAAAAAAAATAGAAAGGGTTTTCAAACTAATTTTGAATAAAGGAATTTTAGTCAAAAGAAGGTTTTAAACCAAATCAGGAAATACATCAATTCAACCACATGTATTTTAATTTTTAAATGAAAAACATAAAAGAAGTTAAATACCAGAAAGAGATTTTATCCAAGTTAGTTTTAGAAAGTCGCTCTAATTATATTTTCCTAGGTTTAGGAAGTTATTAAGAACATAAGACTCAGCATGATGCAGAATTAGAAAATGGTTAATTTTCGGTATGTTACACGCCGCTCCGCCTCTCCCCTGCCGTCGCCGCCACCGGGAGATCGAGCACCCGCCGTCGCCGGTCTCCGCCTCTCCCCCACCAGCGCCCGCCGTCGCCGGTCTCCTCCTCTCCCTCGCCAGTGCCCGCCGCCGACGGGAGATCGAGCGCCCGCCGCCGTCGGTCTCCACCTATCCCCCATGCTCGCCGCCGCCGGGAGATCGAGCGCCCATCGCCGCTGATCTCCGCCTCTCCCCCAGCGATCCAGCGCTGCTGCCGCCGGCGTCCACCCCCAGCGCCCGACGCTACCGGCGGGCTCGAGCTCGTCTCCTCCAAGTGCCGGCGGAGCTGCGTCGAGTTCATCCCCTCCACCGTCGAGCTCCTCCATGTCCCTGTGGTCGCCGGCGAGCTCGATCGAGCTCGTTTCCTCCGCCGTCAAGCTCCTCCCCTCCTCCTTGTGCTCGCCGGCTACGTCTCTTGCCCCTAGCTCGCGAGCTTAACGAGCTGGCTCGAGCCTGTTGACGAGCCGAGCCGAGCTAGGTTTCTAAGCTCGGCTCGTTATCCTAACGAGCCAGACCGAGCCGAGCCGAGCCAGCTCGACATCCACCCCTAGAGATGGGGTCACTGACATGTGAGCTCCGCATGCTGATTCGCTTGGTAGGACTAGCTTTCATAGTTAGGGGGGCCAAAGATATTAGAATTGCAGTTGAGGGATACGGTAAGGTTGGACACATATCGATTGAGGAACCCAAATTGGATTTGTTGCATACGCAACAGCGCAGGCCGCATGAGTCCGTCAGCCCCTGAGCCACACGGCCCATGGCGCGCTAGTACCAAGCGTTACCCGCTACACAGTTGTCGTTCCGGGGGAAAAACTTCTGTATTTGTTGTAAGCATAGATTCGCCGAATCAACGCTTCCACATTTGAAGTTCGCTCTCCACGCTTCACCTGGAAGAAGATCCACAGGTTTTATGAGGGGATCGTATCGCATGGCACTGATAGATGGCAGCAAATGCGAGATCGCGATGTGTTCTTCCTTGTATCGCACTCGCGGGCTCTCCTATAAGGAAACCTCTCACATTTGGAAAACGTTCTTGACGCCCCTATATATGAGCAGAGATTGGACATGCGATTCCTTTCACAGCGCTCCAAGATCCTCCGCTCCTCTCTGCTCATCTCTCTAGGTATGTATACGACGGACTCTTCTTTATGTGTGTTTTTTTTTTTCGCATCCAAAAACCTGGTGTTTCAGTTCACGTGACAAAACTATGTTTTACCGATCTTTTTTTTTAACAACATCTCATATATATATATGCAGCTGCTGAATCTGGAGTTGAAGGGTGTAGAGGACATGAACCACAAGGAGGAGGTCATACTAGTGATCGTCATGGTGGCCGTTGGCCTGTTGTTAGTGGCATGCTTGGTTCTCAACTTCAACTGGAAGTACTGCTGCAAGGATGGCAAGAACAAGCACAGCAAGGCGATTGGCACGCACGGTGACGGCCACATTTCTATCAGTAGCACTGATGGCTCTGTGCGGAATGCACCAAACCTAGTCTAAAGGGGCTCATGCATCCTACATGCATGACTAGTAGCATTTTAGATCAGAATTGCTAGAAAACTTGTGGCAGTTTTTTTTCTTTCCTGGCTTCTGAATTTTCGGCCATACAATGTTGGCCAGGATTCGTGCTACTCTATTTATATACAAGTTACATTACAATTATAATAGTTACAATGAGTAACAATAATTATAACTACGTTATAACATCTATATAATTATAATTTAGGTATAGAAAGTTGCATATATTTTCTATACTTATATACAACTTATATTGTAGCTATAAGCTATAGTAGAGTTATAATAAAACCATATGATAATTTGAAAGTTTCTACTTAAAAGATTCATGGTAGTGCACAGACACTAGGCACGGATCATTATCTTTTAGGGTTACACCTTTAAATATACTTATTGTAAGCCGCCGTTCGGTGTTGTAACCTCACCCCGATATTGAAGATATTTTACTGGCTGGCGTCCGTGGTTTTTTCTCTTCTATTTTAGGAGGGTTTTCCACGTTAAATCTCGTGTCATCTGTAATTTATATATTATTTTTTATTGTTTATTTGCGTATCGTTTCCTAACACCCAGCTCCATCAGATGGAATCAAGCGGTTTAATATTATTGCCTACAATATAACGTTGTCTCGGTGATAATCTTCTTCCCCTGCACTCCAGTTAGTACCAAAATCTGTTTTGCTGGTGCCTTATTTCGTTGATCGGAGATTGTTGGATGCACTTCATCTGTTCTAAAATACAAATATCACTACGTATTCTTGTTCATATATATTTTGTAACGAAAGGTATTACTCCCTCCATTCCAAAATATAGGTCACAACTACTTTTTAAAAGTATTTCATAATAGGAAAAAGTACGAATTACCCCCCCCCCCGAACTATGACGACAGTATGAATTAACCCCCTAAACCACAAAACCAGACATTTTATACCCTGAACTATCTATATCGGACGAATAACCCCCCTCAACCCAATCCAAAGTGGTATCGTCCTACGTGGCGTCCACGTGGCAATCCAGTCAGCAATTTTTTTTTAAAAAAGGTGGGGTCCACCTGTCATACTCCCACACATCTCTCTTCCCCTCTTCTCTCAATCTCTCTCTGTCACTGTCTCGGATGTCATTGGTGGCCGGTGATGGGCGCGCGGCGGGCGCGCCGCCGGCACGGCCGGCGCGGCGGGTGCGGCAGACGGCGAGCGCGGCGGGTGGCGGGCGTGGTGGGGGGTGCGGCTGGCGGCGAGCGCGGCGGGTGGCGGGCGTGGCGGGGTGCAGCGGGGCGTGGTGGGGGCGGGGCAGGCGGCGGGCATGGCGGGGGCGCGGCGGGCGTGGTGGAGAAGCGGGCGGCAGGCGTGACGGCGCCCGTGCCCCCCTGCTGCCGCGCCGCCCCGCTGCCCCCGTGTTGCCGTGCCCCCCCTGTCGCGGCGGAGTGCGGCGAAGTGGCGAGGGTGGAGGCGGAGGTTGTCTCCGCCCTTCTGCTCCGAGCCCCCGGCGGTCGCTGCCACCGCGCCCGAGCTCCTCGTCGTCGTCTTCAACCTGGGGTCGTCGGTCTCTCTCTCTCTCTCTCACCCCTCTCTCTCGGGCCATCGGGAGGTCGGCGCGCACGGCGGCGGGTCGACATGGCCGTGGCCACCGCCATCGCCGCCACCGCGCCCGAGCTCGCAGTCGTCGTCTTCAACCTCCAACCTCATCCGTCCCTCTTTGGAGGCTGCCGGTCAGTATCCGCCGCCCTTCTCCTTGCTCAGCTCTCCCGACGGCACCAGAGAGAGAGAACGAGGGAGAGAGAGAGAGACGACCGCCGTCTCCAATGTCCTTGGCGTCGCACGCCGCCCGTCTCGCCCTCCCCACCGCGTCCGTCGCGCGCAGCGCCCGCCACGCCCTCCTAGGGGAGGACTCATCGCCCGCCGCTTGCCTAAGCCGAGAGAGAGAGGGACAACGATGACGACGTAGGCCGCATCCTCCAATGCCCTCCTCGGCGCTGCCAGCCGCCCGCCGTACCATTCCCGCGCTCTGCCGTCACCCCCCGCACGCCGACCGCCCATCCGCGCGCCACTGCTGCCGCCCACTGCCCGTCGACACACGCTTGAGAGAGAAGGAGAGGGGAAGAGAGATAATGACAGGTGGGCCCTATATTTTCTTTTATTTTTTTGTTGATTGAATTTCCACGTCAGCGACACGTGTATGCCACGTAGGAGAAAAACCGCTTAGGAATGATTCCGGGGGGGGGGTAATTCATCCGGTATCAATAGTTCGAGGTGTAATATGTCTGGTTTTGTGGTTCAGGGGGTAATTCATACTGTCACAATAGTTCGGGGGGGGGGGGTAATTCGTACGTTTTCCTTCATAATATAAGGCCTGCATGCATGCATGGCAATTAATTAGCATATCTTCTATCTTATATTATTATTTTTTAAATCATACACTCACAAGATGTTTAATTCTATTGGGTGCATATATTGTATTAGTTGGATTGATTCAAACAAAGAGGTGATAATAATTGTTTCTTGGTCTTTGGGTCAAATGTGGTTATGCCTTATATTTTGGAATGGATGGAGTATATTTTATAACGAAAGGTTTTAATCGATGTATGCATCGTCGGAGAATGTGTCTATGATGTCTTAATTGATATGATTTAAATTGTCCTTGGTCTTGGTGCATAAACTTTTATGATGATCAATTTGGAAAGCAGGGATATGTTTTATCATGGCAGTCCCAACTCTCCAACTAGGATGGTGTCTATAGCATTAACTACATTGCCATGTTGGAGTTTTAGCTTATGTGGCACTATATTAATTAAGAGAGAGAGTGAAGAGAGGAAGAAACTGGGTCTCATACAAGACACAGCTTCAACACGAGAACTTATGCAGTAGACACTATCAAGTTTTGTATTGGGAGAGAATAGTGTATTCATAATAGATGAAGAATAAATATGATTGGTAGAGAAGAGAGGTGATGTATTTATTAATGGCCTACTTT
Organism: Oryza glaberrima; assembly: GCF_000147395.1. Taxonomy (NCBI): domain Eukaryota; kingdom Viridiplantae; phylum Streptophyta; class Magnoliopsida; order Poales; family Poaceae; genus Oryza; species Oryza glaberrima. Next base: position 24,613,028 of record NC_068326.1, read on the forward strand.
AAGAAACCATGAGTTGTGGAGTATAGTTTCTATTGTGATATTTTATTGACATGATACCATAAACACTACTTATGAACACTATGAGTTGGGACTGCTCTCATGCATTATATCCCTTTTTAACTTCCAAGTAGTCAGCACTCCTAGTTCGCACAATTTGATTAGGCATCGCAACGAAAAACATGCGTATTAGCCACTCGCGGCGCACTATATAGCGTGGCGTCTTATCCCAACGCCGCCTCATCTTATCCCCCCGTCTCCTCGCTTCCCCTTCCCGCAGCTCACCTCAACTCCGGAAGCGAGAGCTCACTCCCCCCATCCCCATGGCTTCCACCGCGCTCTCCTCCGCCTTCTCCCTCCTCTCCCTCCCCTCCTCCTCCTCCCCCGCCGCCGCCGCCGCCGCCGCCCCAAGGTCCTTCGCCGTCCCCAGCCGCGCCCGCCCACGCCGCGCCGTCGCCGTGGTGGCGTCCACCGCCACCGAGTCCCCCAAGGTCCTGGAGCTCGGGGACGCCATCGCGGGGCTCACCCTCGAGGAGGCGCGGGGCCTCGTGGACCACCTCCAGGAGCGCCTCGGCGTCTCCGCCGCCGCCTTCGCGCCCGCCGCCGTCGTCGCCGCGCCCGGCGCGGGCGGCGCGGGCGCCGCCGCCGACGAGGCCCCCGCCGAGAAGACGGAGTTCGACGTGGTCATCGAGGAGGTTCCCAGCAGCGCGCGCATCGCCAGCATCAAGGTGGTGCGCGCGCTCACCAACCTGGCCCTCAAGGAGGCCAAGGACCTCATCGAGGGCCTCCCCAAGAAGGTCAAGGAGGGTGTCAGCAAGGACGAGGCCGAGGATGCCAAGAAGCAGCTCGAGGAGGTCGGCGCCAAGGTGTCCATTGCGTGACACTAGGTAATTTTAGGACTCCCCTTTTTTTCTCATCCTAATCTTGTGTACCACCTTTGATATTTACAATGGTTTGTTGTTTCATACTGTGAGATTTCTGTATGTGGATCTGTTAGTTCACATTCCATCTTGTATTGATATCGATGTTCCACGCGCTAAATTGCCAGTGTAGATTTTGTATATTGGCGCAATCATAATGGTGAGAATTGTGCAATGGCGGTGTAGTGTTGAAGTGAAATTATGCTGTCTGTTAAATTGTTAATCATGGCAGTAGAGAAAAGCTACTGTCAGGTCAATCACCCTTAATTCGAAGTGAAAATTCTGAACATGCTCAAGCTTCAGCTCTGGATTAAATCACTACATATTTCCTACTATCATATTTTTAGAGTAGATTCAACTATTTATCATTTCCTCGTTGGAATCAATATCTCTTGAGCTTCTGAACATTGAAGTCCATCCTGCAAATGATGCCAAGACACTTAGAAGTTGATATGTATCATTACTGCGATCCTGCCCGTGTACAAGTGACAGACAGTTGTTTCAAAGTATCATCTTTTGCCCCGAGATAAGCGAATATGAGCAAATGTCGTTAGCTAACATATACATATTGTAGATGATTGGTTCCTGCAACTGTGTGACATTACACATCTTGGGGCTGTTCAATAATTGTGTCTAAAATTAAAACTTCATGCAGATTGGCTGCTTATTAGTTAGCTTGTTCAGCTTGTTCCTATAGTTCTTCTCGATATAAATCTGTTCTTGTTATAGATGCTCAAATGCTGCTGTCACTTTTTTGTGGGGGAGCTTCTAGCATTGTGAGGATCACTGCCCACTGATTTCCAGTTTGTGCGCGCATTCTACCATAATGTGCCATCCCATTTTTATTTGTTGGCCTTGTTTTCATTGCTGTGGTTATCACCTTTATTCTTGAATTAGCTCAGCTCATTTCTCCAGTTAACACTGTGATGCCTTTTCAGCTCTCACATTTCTTTGTTCATGACGATTTTTGCATGTTTGTGATTTCCTTCATCAGGAACACATGCTATATATACCATATTTAAAGTAACAATAACACTAACAGTAGTCTTCTCCGCTTATCATTTTTCATTGTGTTGAAAATAGTTAGTGTGATTTATGTGATTTGCTTCCTTTGCATGCCTGTGTACATCACTCTGCTGACATGTCAAACTATTTTTCTCGAAGACATTAGACATGTCAAACAAATTGATAGTGCGTCATACGAAAACAATAAGGCCGACTTTAGTTCCAAACTTTTTCTTCAAACTTTCAACTTTTCCATCACATCAAAACTTCCCTACACACATAAACTTCTAACTTTTCCGTCACATCGTTCCAATTTCAACCAAACTTTTAATTTTAGCGTGAACTAAATACACCCTAAATTGATAGTTTACCAGAAGATTTCAAGCATTTATGCCGTGTTCCCTTGATCGTATTGAATTTACAGAAACAACCATTTCTGGTTGTCATTTTGACCGCATGACTCTTTCTCCCAGTGCATGACACCATTGACATGTAGAGGGGGCCAGATGAAGAACACTCCTGAGGTAGTAAGGTTCCAGATATCTATGCGCGGAGATACCCAAATGGATGTTGTTTCTATCTTTTTTGCGTGGAGGAAGTTCTATTTTTAAACTCTATTGTAATATGTAAGATGTGAATTGTTGATGATGCTATTGCCTATTGGCCATTTGGCACCTTGATGATACGCATCTACCGACCCATGTAGCAATGGGAGGCTGTCTACCCTGTAATTTCGACGCAAAAGCTGAATCAGACCCACACATCTCAAGTCTCAAGCTAACACAAGGACTAAGAAAAATGATTTGGATCTTTGAAGAAGAAAATTCAGCTAACCTGCACAATTTTTTGAAGAAAAGTTAACTGGAGGAGTGTTCCTCATCTGGCATCTGCCCCCTCAACATGCCAATGGTGTCGTGCACTGGGAGAAAGTCAATAAGTCATGCGGTCAAAATGACTCGATTTGTAACACAGCACTGAGTTCTTTTCTCGCAGCAAATAATTTGAGCTCATCGACTTCATGGGAACCTCATAGAACAGCTGTTTCTTCTTCTTCCTTTTGTTTTTTTGGAATAAGTTCATCTAAGGTCCTTTAACTTGTCAACGAATCTGATTTTCGTCCTTCAACCGCAAAACTAGATACAACGCCGATGCATATTAGGTCCCTCGACGGTTTCGATGGCGGTTTTGACTGACGTGGCGCCTGCGTGGCTAATTTTGACTCGGTCTCGATCTGACGTGGTATGACGTGGCGCTTACGTGGCAATTTAATCCGGGAAAATAATAAACCCCATAGGATCCACATGTCAGTTTCACACACAAAAATAATAATAATGATGGTGGGACCCACGCTACCCCACATGTCACTCTAACTCACCCCTCCTCTTCTGCTTCCTCTCTCTCCTCCCCTCTCTTCATCTCTCTCTTGTGCTAGGGGATGCGGCCAGCGACGACGACGGCGGCGAAAATGGTGAAGAGTGGCCGCCTGGGGCACAGGCGTGACGTCGCCAGGGGCGCTTCAAGGCGGAAGTAGACGCTTACGACGTGGCCGTTGGAGGTGAGCGAGGTCGTCATGGACTCACGGTATTAGCGGTGTCGTCGGCAGCGGCGGAGCAGGAGTTGTAGTTAGAGTCCTCGTCGTCGACCTCGAGTTCGTCACTAGGAGTTGTAGTTGGAATCATCGTCACTAGGGTCGTCTTCGCGGCCGGCCGCCTCTCCCCTCTCCCGCCGGCGAGGTGGCCCCCTCACCCGCCTGCACGGATGGCCGCCTCCGAGGATGCGCGCGTGTGTCGGCCGGTCGGCGGGACACGTTCATCCCGTCGCCGAGGATGCCGAGGTCGACGTCGACGTCGTCCGCAGCCACGGCCACGCGGCGCCGCCTCCGCCGCCGGGCTGGTTCCCTTCTCCCCGCTAGTTTCCCTCCCGCCGGCTGCCGCGCCGCGCCCCTTCTCCCAGCCGGCCACTGCCCTCTCCCCGCCGCCTGTCAACCGGAGAGAAGAGAGAGAGAGGAGAGGGGAGAGAGATGAAGACAGAGAAGATGGGGAAGAGGAGAATCAGAATGACCCAGCGCAAGAGAGAGACAAAGAGAGGGGAGAAGGAGAGAGAGGAAGCAGAACAGGAGGGGGTGAGTTAGACTGACATGTGGGGCCCACGTGGGTCCCACCATTATTATTATTATTTTTGTGTGAAACTGGCATGTGGGTCCCACGGGGTTTATTATTTTCCCGGGTCGAATTGCCACGTAAACGCCATATCAGTGCCACATCAGATCGAGACCGAGTCAAAATTAGCCACGTAGGCACCACGTCAGCCAAAACCACCATCGAAACCGCCGAGGGACCTAATCTACACCGGTTTTGATAGATGAGGGACCCGTTCTATCTGGTTTTGCGGTTGAAGGACGAAAATCGGATTTGTTGACAAGTTAAGGGACCTTAGATGAACTTATTTCTTTTTTTTAACCATTGGTAGATGGCCCAAACAGCTCAGTAACCCGTCCAAGCCCAGTTGGCAATACTTGTGTGGGCTCACAGCCCATTTGCTGCAAAAAACGGTGTATGGATTTGGCGCGCATCAGCGTGTGACCAACTAACCATGTGACTGCCTAGGTGAGGGTCGTGAAACGCTATCTTACCTGCACCGCATCACTTCGCCGACGTACGCTGGCCTGGAAGCGCTCGTGCTTTACCGGACGCACTCAAAAGCGATGGTTAATGTTTGGCAAGCTCAATTGCTTCTGGCGCATGAGCTGCTGGCATGCCAAACGTACAGGTTTAACATGTGATCGCAATGGCGTCAGAGTTTCAGAGGGGGTGATGCTATTAGCGTTTACCCTTTTTCGTATTTTGATTTTGGGATGATGAAAAGGCCACGTTTGGTCGTATTTGGCGAAGGATCTCCGGTTTCGTCGGAGGTGGAAAGCTACTGCAAGCTTTACTAGTTCTGTATGAGACGGCACGACAACACCCTCAGGAGAGGAGTGACGTATAAACGCCACCGTTGCCAGCCCGGTCAAGGTTAGGCTGGGTTTTCACCCGCCGTCCTTTGCCTGCCAATCCACAGTTGACGCACCATTGCTCCACCACCATTTAAACCACCACCGGCGCATACGCACCACTGTACCGGCGCTCCCCGCTGGCCAGCCTCCACGTGTCACCACCGGCCGCGCCTCGTCGTACCGCACCCGCACACGCCTCGCCGGCTTCCGTCTCTGCCGACCTCGCCTCCCACTGCGCTAGCTGCAGCTCCTCACGTCGCGCCGGCCTCTGCCACGCCTCCTTGCGCCGCGACCGTGCGCAAGCGGCGCCTCACCGGCCTCCGCACCATCCATGCCTCGCCGGTCACCTCACGCCGATTGCGCCCCCACGTGCTGTGACAACCTCGCCGCCGCCAACCAAGTTTCCACGTCGTCATTGACCTCGCTTCCAGGTGACGCGACCGTCACCACCGATCTCACATCCACGCCGCCGACCGCGACTCCAAACTGTCGTGCCGGCCTCCGTGACGCCTGTCGCGCCATCCTCCACGACGCCCGCCGCGCCGGCCTCCCTCTGCCGCACGCTCCACGCCGGCTTGCACACCGCCGGCCGTGCCTCCTCTACTCCCGCTGACGCCTGCATGGCTGCATCCCCGCCGCCTGCCGCCGCCATCCGCACGCTGCCACAGCATCCCCGCCGCCTACCGCCTCCTCCCGTGCCTGACTTTAGATCCGGCGGCAGCCGACGCGGGTCTGGTGATGCCGGAGGTCGCATACTCCTCCGTATGTGACAGCTGCTTGTGACGGGCCATTAACCGGACTCGCCCTGCGAACTTCCGAGTGTCTCTCAAACAGAACTTGCACTCTTACAGGCACCATGGATATATCTACAGAAGTTCAGTATATTCCTAGTGGATGGAGATACTACGAGAACTCTCAAAACAATAACTATTCTGCATTCCTGTTGGATGGAGATACACAGAGAACTACTAAACAGTTATTTTTTTTAAAAAAAAGAAAAATGATGCAAGTGACCAGGCAACTCAAGTTCATGAGCATCTACCAACTCAACCTAAGACTAATTGAAACAACCAAAGAGAAACAATGTGCCTTATCTCGCGACCGTAATTCCGTACCATATGTTCATTACTAGGCCATACACACGCATACACCTTTTTTTTTTCTTTCAACATGACAGCACATTTATTCAAAAATGTTTGCCTTCATCCTTATGATACATGCTGCATAGAGTTTGTGAGCGTTACACACTATTTCCCGCCAGCAAGAAGCAGAGCAGAGACTTCTTCATGACAGGTTCTTTACTACGAGTACGCAGGGCACTGCAACATTCTTCATGACAGAACCTCTGGCACTCATGCTTCGGCAGCCTTCTCTTCACCCTTTTGTGCTAGCTTCGCCTTCTTTGCTTCGTAGTCTTTCACGGCAGCTTTAATTGCATCCTCAGCAAGCATGCTACAATGGAGCTTTACTGGTGGAAGTGACAAGTGCTTGGCAATCTCACTGCAAAGCAGAGCACAAAACCCTGTTACAGCCTTACAGAACTTGATTGAAAGCATTTGACAGCATCCTCACACACAAACTTATTGATAGACAAAATACAAAATTAGTAAAAATAAAGGGAAAGTATATTAGTCTTCCATGCAAGCAAAGGGCATAAGCTAAACTGTATGCTGCATGGTTATCCTGATGGGATTACCATCTACATTCATAAGAAAATATGAGCAGCCAAACAACTCCTAGCAAACAGGCAAATCAAGTCTCTGAATGAAAATGCATCCATTAAACACAAATAAGTTCATGAATCAATGCAAACACGACACACTCCACTGCCAAGGAACTACAGAAAAACCAATATGATCTATACAAAACAGTTCTGGAAACATCATGTTAGTCAAGTGCATATCAAATAATTTTACCAAAGTGCTTCAGACATGTCCAAATGCTGAAGCATTAACTGAAAGACGGTCATCATTACGACAACGAATGACAAAGAAAATCTCACAGATGGAACCCCTTTACCGACATTTAGTATTGAAAATTTTGATGAAAAAGTATGGTCTGAAAAGGAAATTGCACATACCAGCCAGAAACTTAATTACCACAAGGTAATAACGAACCACAGTAGTTCAATGACATCCAAAAGGCCATATAAGCATAGCATGTTAATGTAACCACTGAGAGTATTGCAGTGCAAACAACCAGGAAGGGGAATAGCTCACGTGTTTTTTATAGTCACTACTTCCTCCATTTGCTTGCCCTTTACCCATTCAGTAGCTGCAAGGACAAAAGCCGGATCAGGAATTGAATTTGTTGTTGGGACCCAAATTTTCTCAGCACAAACAATCTTCCAAAGTAAAGAGATTCTAGAGAACAATCATAAGAGTTAATCCACCAGCTGGGCAACTGATGTTGTTAACTCTATTGGTTGAGAACAGGGGTGAACTCCAGGCATCTGAACATGATGATTTTCATGTGGAAAATATGAAAATGCATTGAAGTAAGTTAATATTAACCTCAAGCTGCAATTGGTTCTAGTTTTTGGCTTATAACTAGCAAACAATACATACAGTATGCATCATATCATGGCGACATTTGCTGTAACATAACATGAATAAAGTTACATACAGGAATTCGCCTCACAACAGAATAATGCACATAACATAAATAGCAATTCTGTAAAGACTCTTCTGTTTTCTTCCACAAAATTGCGATCATCTTGAGAACAGTTTGAGCTGCTGACTATCAAAAGTATTTCACCGATAATACACCTTTCTCAAGTTGTTTGTTCAGTGGTGGGGCCCAATCATGTCAAATTTCGTTTAGGACATACAACTTGGGAAATGTAAAAACTTTCAATGCTACTAATTAGGACAAATAATCCCATAAGTATAAGCTCACCAAAACAGAAAATCATTAGGGGGAGGGGAGCATCTGAAAACAGTAACCGCTTGTACCAGACAAGCAGAACGAGCACCTTAGCCCTAGACCACCAAAACAACATACTTATCAAATTAAACCCAGGACTAATCAACCACATCTACCCTAGACCACCAAATTAACATAACTCAATCAAATTAAACCCAGGATTAATCAACCACATCTACCCTAGACCACCAAATTAACATAACTCAATCAAATTAAACCCAGGATTAATCAACCACATCTGCCTCCACAGGTTTACAACATACACATAGTATTAATACTCTCTGCACCAAATCAAGATAACATTACATTGAATATATTTGAATTGAACATGATTTCTAAGGTGAAAAAACACAGGCAGCTATTGGACACAGACACAAAAAATATTGCTGTTAGTACTATAATTCCTACACTGATCCAAACAGCCTTCCTGTTTCAACAAGCATCTCATGTAGCTATATCTCACGCTCAGAATTGGCCCCCGGAATTTCCCTATCATACTACAAAGCAAATCACAATCCTTCCTCGTACGTTCCGACAATTTCTCATCGTTGGCAAATGGCCCAACAATTGAAAAATACAGAAAACCTCACGAAGACGAAAACGAAGCCTAAACCATACCATCCAAGGGAAGGTGGGGGAACAGGTAGGGGAATAGTTGGGGTTGGGGGGCTCACCGACGGAGGAGGACGCGATGGCGGATCCGCACCCAAAGGTCTTGAAGCATGCGTCGACGATCTTGCCGGAGCTCTCGTCGACGCGGATCTGCAGCTTCATCACGTCGCCGCAGGCCGGCGCCCCCACCAGCCCCGTCCCGACGCTGGGGTCGTCGTTCTCGAACGACCCCACGTTCCGCGGGTTCTCGTAGTGGTCCACCACCCGCTCGTGGTACGCCCTCGCCCCGCCCACGGCCACCGGAGCGGCCGCCCCGCCGCCGAGGACCCGCCGGAGCCCGGGGGCCAAGAGCCGCCTCCCTCCCGCGCGCAGCATCGTCGCCAACAAGGTGGGAGCCCCCCGCTTCTGGATTCCTCCGATATTTTTTCCCGATTAGGTTAGGTTTTCCTCGTTGTTTAACCCGGCGAGAGGGGAGGAGGAGGAGGTGGTGAATTGTGGCTGTGCTTTCTTGTTATTTTAATAATATTATTTATTATATTTTTTTTAATTTCGTTATTTTGTGCGGCGCGGGGGAGACGGGGATACCGTGCGCCCCGACTCGGTGGATGCGTAGCGTGTGTTGGGTACGTGGCGACTTGGTGTGGCGTTCGCTTGCGATGGGGACACGGTGGATGCTGCGTTGGCTGCCGCAGGCGATTCGGGGCCGTGGAGAGACGCGACGCAACAAAGGATAATATTAAGGAGGACTGGGCCTTTTTGGTTTTCTCTACTGGGCCTCAGCCGCAGGTTTACGTCACCAAGCTATCGTTTTCTATGGGCTCATCTCATCTCTCACGGGGTCACGAAAGAATCTCGAATACACAGAATACTCTTATCAACAAGCCACATCCAAATTCTTACAGATAAATATCCTTGAAAATGTTATTAAAATAAATTGAAAAGCAAACAAAACAACCAGCAAAAAAATAAATATAGGCCAATTGTTATAGGATCAAATAACTAATGCACCACAAGGCCATTTATTTCCAGCGGCTAAGATATGTCGGGATGAATATTCACATATACGTAAGCACTGCAATTTACACCTATAAAAATGCCAACTAACAAATGACATGTAAAGGATAACGATCTCGCTTCTACACCCGTCCACCGGGGCTGGCAATCATTTGGACGCCCACCTATGCTTCCGGCAGAGTTGACGAGGAAACGGAGATTTGAGTAGCATTTCAGTCTGCGTCATGACATACAACAGAATTGTAGAGAAATCTGTACTAGTAGTGCACAAGTTCAACTTTTAAGGCTTCCGAGGGAACTTTGAGAAATCAGGGCGCCGTCGCTCCATGTATGCATTTTTGCCTTCTTTTGCCTCTTCAGTTCCATAGAAGATCAGTGTCGCATTGCCACCGAGCTCCTGCAGCAGAAGCGCCGATTGCATCAGTGGTTCCAACAAACTCAAGCATCCAAGGGGTAAGTATGTTCAGGAAAGAGGCAAAAGGAGGATTGTTTTTTTACTACAGCAATTACAAAGGAGGAAGAAAGGAGCTGTAGTTTTATCTCTGGCTTTCGATGAATGGTGCTAGTACCTGAAGGCCAGCATGGCCATCATCAGCTGCATTGAGTGCAGATTTCAGCACCCGGATGGCTGTTGGACTGTTCCTCAAGATTTTTCGGCACCATTTCACCGTTTCTCGCTCCAAATCAGCGAGCTATATGCACAAAGAATGTATACGGTTAGTGCATAAACACCTGGCATGAGTCATAGAGAGTTAGAGACTGTGCATTAGTTGTAAACTCCTCGGGCACTCACTGGTACTACTACATTGACGAGACCCATTCTGTCTGCCTCATCAGCTGTGTAGAACCGTGACAGAAACCACATCTCACGAGCTTTCTTTGGTCCTACCTGTCCGAGACAGGAAAAAAAAAGAGAGACAGAAACATCTTACTATTTTCTGAAAAAATGAAGATGTTTTGGATAGGGGATTTCAATGCATGATATGGTCATATGGAAAGTTACGCAATGACACAAAAGCTCTATTGAGGACATGCACCTCATTGACTTACCAACCGAGACATAATTGAAGAGCCATAGCCAGCATCGAAGCTTCCAACCTGTATAAATCACAGAGACAAGGTAAAGTAAGCTTTGCGTTTCACTGATAAAATTTACTCTGAATAAGAAAAGCAAAAAAAATCTTTCAGAAAAAAAAAGATAAGTGCAAAAAAAAAAAGCAACTCAGATTAGACCATTCAGATAACCTACTCTTAAAAGTACTATAGCACACAGGTAATCACGAATCCCGCTAAGGGTCAAACTGTCAAACTACAAGGAAACAATGTTTGAAACCTCGTTTAGCTTTTACAACTCCCTCGTTTACCATGAATACATTTTTTAAATTGCTAAACGGTATGTCTTTTGCAAAAACTTTTTATACAAAAGTTTCTTTGAAAAATCAAATAAACCAATTGTTCAAGTTTGTAATAGTTAATAATTAAATAATCATATGCTAATGATATTTTTCGTTTCATGTGTGGCAGTCTGGCAGTAAAGCAAAAGCTAAACGGGCTTTCAAACAGAGCCTAAATGCACCGTGTGTTCTTGATGCATAGCCCAAACACCAAGCTATTCAACCTACTTTCATTAACATTTGATTGCACTAGTAGTTCAGTGACAAAATTTTCCCATTTAATCAAAGTCTGAATAAGCTTATAGAAGCTTAGATGTACTACGGTGAAACCAAAGTTATCATATTCTTTAGGTGGCATAGCTGAAATTCATCAGTGCTACTAAAGCAAGCACAAGGACCTCTACATGCTAGAGAAAGGTCAATACACCTCCCAACAATCATGTCGTTGGACTCTAGCTTTATGTAATTCCATCTCTAAATCTTACTGCATTTGGCCGGTTCTGTCGCTGGCCCGGTGGGAAAAAAGGAAAAAAGAAATGTCAAGACAAATTAGATTGTTGTAACAGAAGTTGCATCAGAACTTTGAGTGATACTGTGATAGCAACTAACGTCGTTCCGCTATATCGACTAACTTTTATAATAGCAACGTGTAATGCCTATATACAGGAAGTAATAACAGGCCAGAAAAACACCTTAGGACCTGTCTGCCCAAAAATTGCATTGTCAGCTGCAATCGTTAGATCACACACCATGTGCAACACATGGCCTCCTCCAACAGCATAACCAGCAACCTGATATAGTATGAGCACCAAATTTAACATTTAGAAATGTAGTACTAATGTAGAATGGTTAAATGAGGGGAAAAACACAATAGTGATGATAATACCATTGCTATAACAGGCTTTGGAAGGCGCCGTATTTGCACCTGAAGAAACAAAATGTACATTCTGCTCAGAGCTAAAAACATCATTCTGTACGGGGTTTGATGAGTGAACAGTGGAACATAAGACATCAACAATGTGAACAAGTAGTTTTCATGTAGGACTTGAAGTACCACCAAAATAGAGTAGTTTATGGAAGCTCATATAAGAATATCATGAACATTGAACACACTCAGAATTGAAGCCTAGTAATCTAAAAATGAATTTTATCCTGAAAAGAGGCTTTGGCCTAAAGATTAGATAAACATACAGAGGAGAGTAGTACATCCAACCTCAGCTACAAAACTGAGCCCTCGAATACTTGCACGGAATGCTTTTGAAAAAACAGCACATGGAGCACCAGAAGCTTGTTATGAGGTGCGAGAATATATTTTTATGAGATAGTCAATCAGTGTGTGCAAATGTCAGAGTAATGCGTATGACCTGGAGGTCTAGGACGTTGAGCCTGCCAAAGCTATCAAAATCAACATATCCATCAGCATCCCTTAACGCCTGGTCACCGCCGCTACAGAAGGACTGGGTCCCCTGTCCATCAAAAAACATCAAAGTAAGTATTTCATTCACATTGCGTACCAGCTGGAACCTGAATACCTAATGATTTCTCTAGCATAGTTACCTTCCCTGTTAGTATGATGACTCCGATTGAACTATCATCTCTAGCATCCTCGAAAGCACGCATAAGCTCCTTCACGGTCAGGGGTCGGAATGCATTCCTTCTATCAGGGCGGTTTATTGTGATCTGCAACAGGAATCGCGATTGCGAATCAGCCAATCACGAAATGGGAGATGAACACACACTATAATGCTAATCAACAAAAGAGATCGGTCTTAGCAATTCAACAAAGGGAGCTAAACTGTGCTGTACACTACAGCGATTAAATTGGCAATTTGGCATAACACAGATTAAATTCGTTACAGCTCTTCACCTTGGCGATGCCCTCGCCGACGGCCTTGTCGTAGAGGATGTCCACGAAGCCCTTCCCGGACTCGTCCGTCGCCGCGCGCCACTCCGGGGGCTCCGACGGCACGTCGCCGTGGACCCGTCGGTAGCTGTCCGACGCTGGCGACGCGGCGGGGGATGGCGCGAGGGTAGGGGCGGAGGCGAGCGGGAGCGGGAGGGAGCTGGGCAGGAGGTGGGCCGTGACGCGGGCGAGCCTCCTCCCCGCCGCGTCCATGGCGAGGGAGAGAGAGGCGGGAGGTGCCGGAGTAACGCCTTGTGTTGTGTGTGGGGGGCGACGGAGCGTGGCGCGCGGGGTGTGGTTGGGTTGATGGATGGTGGTTTGGATCAGATTTTGGGGGTCATGGGGGAAGGGGCCCGCCGCCAGCCTGCCACGTTATCGTGTTGGAGTTTTCAGATGGGCCCAAGTACACGGCCTGGGCCTACACCAAACGTTCTGGGGTTTCTAATGGGCCCAGACGCCCAGGTACACGGCATACATCAACTAAGCCCAACTGCCCAACAATCAAGATTATGCAACTTGGGCTAAGTAATCTGGTTTTCAAGATGAAACTACACTATGTTTTTTTTTTTTTTGAGAAAATGATACTACTATCGACTATGTCGAGGTAGTCAGTGGGATGGCGGCGACGAACACGGCGGCCGGAGAAGAGAAACGAGGACTGAGACACACACAGCGGTGGGGCGGATCGACTGCAGTTTGGGCGCTCCTCCATCGGGCAGCTTAGAGCGGAGCCTATAAGCTAACTATAAAAATATTTTAAAAAGATAAAGGAAGATAGAGAAGAGCAGCGGGCTACAAATCTACAGATATGTAGCCAGCTGTAGCACAGACTCTAAGACGTAATGTGTATATAACAGGTAGAATCAAGTATTAATGGTATAGTAAGTAACTATTATATAAATTGGTTATTATACTGGCTATATATGATTTGGAGTTAGTAGTTGGCTATGCTATTAAACTTGTTCTTAGACAGAATCACGTAGAAAGTCGAGACTACTGTTACATTACAACTGTAGAAACTACGAAAACGCGGGCCCTTACGTTGGCGGGTCCCAGGACATATGCAGCTACCGATGATTGACCGTTGGGGCATCCTCCCACTCCCAGGGCCCAGCAAAAAGGTGCAAATCTCTCTATAGGCTCTAGCTGTACTACCCTGTGCACGGTGTTTCCAATGGAAACCAATCATGGTTACCAACAGGAACAGGCACTGTTACTCCTGGTAATGCAGCGTCATACCATATGCTCTTGCACAAAAAGAACAGGGCTCCACTGTACTTTAGTAGCAGCAGTACTATACTACTACTATTTGCAATCGTCGTGCAACAAAGAGATGATAGTTTAGCAGGTTGGCTTCACCCGCATATATAATTAATGTTTGGCTAATTTGCCTTAAAAATCTATTTTACTCAAATAATAGACATTACAAATGGCAATGGACGCTGATGACAAAATGCAGCCTAGTATAGAAAACTTGATGACCATATATATCAGCTTCAACTTTCATGCAGCTGGGGTCGTTGGTCAAGTACAGCATCTCATGCCCTCAAAAAGAAGTACAGCATCTTGTTGTTACTAAAAAGGGGAGAAAAGAGATCTAGTGAGTGAAGAGGGAGTAAGATGAGGCTGGTAGCCTAGCTAGTAGTACTGGAACAGGCTTGGCATCTCCCGGACGGCGCCGAACGCCGGCGACGAGGGCATGACGCCGAGCCCCCACGGCAGGCACGGCCCGTCCTCGCCCGCCGCGTCACCGAACATGCCGAAGGACGCCGCCTTTGCCACGGCCGGCCCATAGCATCCCCACTGCTGCTGCTGCCGCGGGTACCCGCACGCGTACTCCACCCCGCCGTCCGACGCCAGCGCCGTCGGCGCCACGGCCGCCGCGGCGGCGCGCCTCTCCTCTTTCTTGTACCGGATGCCACACGCGTTGCACAGCGACTGAAAAGCAGATCACGCATACGTTTAGCATCGAATCGATCACACATGCAGGAGAATGCGTGTATGCTGCTTGTGTACGCGAGCACATTGCATTAGCTTATACGTGTTTGTGTAATTATGTATGTTATGATCAGTGTGCTTTTGTAGGCAATGGACAGTACCTTTGGTCCGCGTGGGCCGTTCCGCCAGAGCGGCGTGGAGGTCGTGTCGCAGTTGGCGCAGCGGCGAGGAGCCGACGCGGCGGCGGCGCCCGCGCCACCGCTGGGCTCCGTGCGCGGCGCCGCGGCGCCGCTCATCTCCTGCCGCCCGTTGCAGCTGGGCTGCAAAGACGACTGATCCCACGGCAACCCCGCTACCGCGGCCTCGGCTCGCCTGGTCGACGGCGTGCCGAGCGACAGCGTGCAGTCCACCGAGCCGCCGCCGCCGTACGGCACGTCGGGGTACTCCCCGTCGCCGGCGCCGCGGTACTGCTTGTAGTAGTGGTGGTGGTGGTGGTCCCCCGGCGCCCCCGCCGGGAACAGCAGCGAGCAGCCGCCGCCGCAGCTGCCGTAGAGCAGCCCGCACGTGCAGGGCGCCGCCTCGTGCAGCATGATGCCCAACCGCGCGCTGCACTACTCTCTGATCGATCGATCGAGTTTGTAGTGATGGCGCGGAGGTGTGGCAGCTGCAAATGACCAAGACGTACGTACGCGCTAACCAACGATCGACTTGCTCGATCAAACGCGGGCGGCAGCGAGAGCTGGTCGGCGAAACGACGAGGAGATTTGCGGCAGATGGATGGATGGATGGATCGGTTGGTGGTGGATGATGGGTGAAGGGGTACGGGTGTGGGGTTTTTATAGCGACGACGTGGGAGTACGGTGGGGTGGCGGCTTTTTACGTGGCCTGTGGCCGCCCTGGCCCGCGCGGCTAGATTTCGGATTCCGGCCGGGCGCGAGACGCGATGCAGCGCCCGTCCGCCGCAGGGGATAGATAGGCAGATGCGCGTCGACGCGCGCGCGGGGGCGAGGAGGATGTCTCATGTCTGCCTTGCCTTCCTGTTGGTCGATCGATCGGCTTGGCTGGCTGGCTGGCTTGCCTAGGGCGTGGTCAAAGACGGGTCAAAAGAGAGGCCACGTGAAACCGGGAACAGTCTCCGACGCAGCATATGGGGACGTGGAGGCCGGGCTGGCTGGTGCATAGCGCCAAACTATAGCTTGTGCGGCTCATCTGCTGGGTACTCGTCCAGTCTCCATTGGGTTTCGCCGATCACGAGGGGCACAGTTCGATCTGTCCCTGAATCCTCCTACCCTCTCTGCTGGGCTTTGTGGGATCCCCAGGCCGGCCACCACCACCACCGGGGGCAAACAAGCTGGCAAAGCAGCCACGACGACGAGGATATGATGCATGGCGTGGCATGCATTGCATGCATGCGCAAGCGTCCGTTGTTCGGTGGGCAGCTCTCTGATGAATCCCGAAAGCCTGGCGCTGCATCTGCATCTGCACTGCATGCATCCACTGCATCGTGCCCCTTTTATCTCTCTCGCGACGACGCGATGGATCGAATGCCATTTATTTACTACACGTACCATGTGATCGTCTGATCGATCGAGCTATAGCTAGCTGTGACTGTGTGATTCGGATCGATCGATCGATCAACGACCACGCAACGTACGTACGCTGCCGTCGCTGCACCCTTAGACCACACCAGCTTTGACTGCAGTATATCCGGACCGATCCACCGATCGATGGATATGGATGGATCACACCACGAGATGTTACAGCACGATGCTACTACTGCTGCTACGTTACGTACTCACTCTCATCAGATCGGCCCTACAAAGCGAGCTCATTCCTCGGTCCAAAAGCAGCCTACAACTGGGCTACCGCTATCTCCACAAGCAGCACGTTTGGGCACATGATTAGCAGTAGGCCAAGCCGATCGAAGCGCTGCGAGCTTCCAAACGCAAAGGGAGTCGAAGACGAAGAAAAAGGGCAAAGGAGCCGTAGCGAAAGAAGCAGGGCCGGGGTCGACGAATCGAAGAAGAAGGGAGGAAAAAAATAAAACAAAAGAGAAGGGAGGGAAACCAAATCAAAAGAATCAAAAGGGAAAGTGATGCCAGGAGAAGAGGAGACCAGGGGGCTGTTTGGTTTCAGGGACATATTCTAAGTCCTTGTCACATCGGATATTTGACACTAATTTTGAGTATTAAACATACATTAATTACAAAACTCATTCCATAAGCTTGGACTAATTCACGAGACGAATCTTTTGAGTCTAATTACGCGATGATTTTGACAATGTGATGCTACAGTAAACTTTTGATAATTATAGATTAATTAGGCTTAAAAAAATCGTCTCGTGGATTAGCTCTCATTTATGAAATTAGTTTTTTTATTAGTCTATGTTTAATACTCTAAATTAGTGTCTAAATATTTAATTTGACATAGGCTAAAAAATTTTAGTCCCATCTAGACACCCCCAATAGTGGTAGGAGTGGAGGAACACAGGAAAAGACGGGGAGGGGAGGGGAGGGGAGGGGGGCGCGACGTCGTGATGATAATCGGGCTCGCCATGATGGCTCCCCCAAGTTCCATAAAGTCCCCCGTCGAATCGAATCCGATCATCGGTCCAAGGAACAGTCGCGGTCAGGCATAGAAGATCCCGCCTTTTGGCACCAACCTCCACGCGCGCTTAACCCAGGATGGCAATGGCAATGGCCAACGCCACGGGGATCCGATACGGCGCGCCGTGACTGTATGCCTGATCATTTCTCCTGCGAGTGGTGGTGGTGGTACATGTCACTGCCCATCGGACGAGGAGTCTGAGGGGGAGAGAGAGCCAGATCACCAGAGAGGCTTTTCTTTTCTTCTCTGTATTCCTTTTCCTTTGTTGATGTTTATAAGCTGCGTAATTCCCCCTGCCAAGTCAAAGGAGGCAGCGATGCCAGAGAAAGCGAAAGGCTGTGGAGCCCATCATTCCGTATGCTGCTGCCCAACGGCCAAAGCGCCGACACGACCTTAGCCAAAGCATGGCTCCTGTTTCCTTCTCGTCTCTATCTATTGCGAGCCCAACCATTCCCTGTATTACTGTAATTATATCCACGAAATCTCCACATATGCAGCAGACGAAAGCTCGCCTGCGTGCTCACTGCACAGAGTATCTAAACCATTCCCTTGATCTGGTGTGTGTGCAGTGGATTAGCAGCTGAATAAACGTTTGTTTAATTAGCAGCTTAATGCTCAGCTTGGCAGGGGTTTGTACGCCTTGTGCTCCGTGTGATCTGTCGCCGCATGACGGAAGTGTTAAAATAAGACGGGAGAAAAAACAAGGGGAGGAGCACGAGCACCAAACAGTATACGGCTGCGAGTACTAGCGTTGTGTTGTGTGTTTGGTGCGATGGCTGGGGCAGGCAATCCGGCCGAGGAGATCGTCGTTCAAAAAGTTGCTCCCGACACGGCCAGAGTTAAGCCTAGAGATTGGTGTCCTTTGGTTGGGTTTGGGATATGCACTACTGTATCTAGGATGCATGAAGGCTGAGCCTAAGCTAGCTCGGCCTCACTCATATAGTACTCCTCTCTTTGCCCTTTGATTAGAGAGGATGGTGAGGCTATATCGCCATCTTTTGGAAAGCGATAGGCACCCCTGAGTTCGTCCCGTTTCTCTAGGTTTGAACCATTCGTTGCTGGATCTCTTAACTCTCGAAAGCCGGGGAGGCTCATCACACAAAGACACAACAACGAGACGGTCGTTAGGGCATGTACTCAGTGGCCTTAACTAGGAAGTCTAGTGCAAGCCCCTAGCTGGCGCATGTACTCCTATCACAGATTGCTGTTCCATGCAAGTTGTGTGTATATGTTTTTTTTCTTTTGAGATGAAAAATGAGCGTATTTGTTTTGCATTTTATCAGTTCACTACACTTTGCTTCACAACAAGAGGCACATGAAAAAGTTTGCGGTTGCAGCCGAGCAGGGCTAGAGTTACGTACGTTGTCGGCAAGCTAGCACCCCGGCCCATGGCATCCTTTGAGGGGCTTTTGTCGCCGTCACCGAGTTTAGCGGGGCCGGCGACGTGACCCATCCGGTGGTCCAGCTGCACCCCCGCCGCACACCATATCATCTCAGTTTTGAGCCCGTCTCTCCCGGCGGGGGACCCTGCCCCAGCTGCTTCCTGTGTGACCGCCGCTGCGTCGACATTGACCGCCGACGTCCTCGGCTCTCCCGCAGCTCGCTCGCGTGCTTTTTACATTGCGCGCGCTTGCAACGAACAGCCGCCGAAGAGATATTTAACTTTTTACCATTCCTATTGTTTTACAAGTGATAATTAAGTATTTATTATTGGACTCACATGCCATAAATATCACGAATCCTCTGCGTCGGGCGCCCGTGCCGTGCCGCGTCACGCCTCCGCGCCCTCACCACGTGCGCCCGTTGCAACAGCCGCCCGGATACAACAGAAACACCGGATCCGTTTCATTATTTGTTCCACCAACTATGTTTCAGCTAGTGTACTCGTAATGTTTCGCTATGTATAGATCAAATGTTGCGGTGGATTTTGCTACTGTTTAATAATTTCTTCTTGATAGACACATGGTTTGTTGATGTACATAGGGTGCATACGTTGAATCAAATTATTTCATCTAGCAATCTGACCATGTTTCACTTTTTTTTTTAAGAATTAAAACATTCTTTCGCTATTTGTTAAAACATTATTTTTATATAGGGTGAAACAACGACTGATTTTTTAAAAATCGTTGTTTCATACGTTGTAGCAAAATGTTTCATGAGGTGATTTGGTTGTGTTTCAGCGTTTTAAAAGATTGAAACATTTTCGATCTACTTGGTAAAACAATGCCCGATTTTTGAAAAAAAAAATCGGACGCCTGATTTGTAGGCGCATTCAATAAATATATGAGGACTCCCTGTGTCATACATTGCGACGTTTCTTAATTGTGGTAAATAGTTAAAGGAAATCCCCCACAAAACACAGTGTTGCCACTGTGTCAATGGGCCAAGCTCGGAAGGCTATCGGTTGGGCCTACCGAAGCAGGACGGCCCGTGAAGGTATATGGGCCGTTGGGAGAAATAAGCCCATCAGGCCTTGGGCGCTCGGTGGTTGGGCGGCTCAGAAGTCGTCCCGGCAAGGGCGAATCCGCCGCAGGTGAAGGGGCGCACCGCCACCGCCACCGCCACCGCCGGTCGCCCGCGGCCTCGTCGCGCTTGAACCAGGGGAGGCGATGGTGAGTAGCCGCGGCGGCGGCGGCGGCGGCTGGCCACTCGGGGGGCGCGTGGGCAAGCTTCCCGCCGCCTCACGGAGAGGCGATCGGAGGGCAACGCCGCGAACCGGCAAAACTAGGTCAGTGCTATGGCTACTGGGTTCGCATTCTACATCTCGCATTTACTACATGTTATTTTAATTCATTACTGCGTGTAGAGAGATAAGGGTGTGGTAAATTAATTTGGCGATTGCTATAAGGGTGTGGTCTGTGGCTATTCCTAGGCTTAAAATCAATTAAACAGGTCGGATGGTATCTTTTGGGGTGTAGAACTGTCTAAATGGTATATACTTCTGGCCTGTCTAAATGGTACATTGAAGCATTCATAGTTCAAATGTAGACATCACAAATTCAAAATTCTGAAACCAGTTGGTCCAATGAGGAAGTGAGATTCTAGCAAGCACAACTTTATAATCACTAGCACACAAGTACAGAAGTCTTACATCACTGATGTTTACTACATAATTTAGCTGGAATGTTTAACAACCACACACAATGCCAAATGCAGGCTAGTTTCTGCAAGATCGACACTGATTTGCTTTACAACCTAGAGTATGTACAAACAAGTCTTTTCTTCTTTTATTTATAACCAAGCGACCACAATCTTCTTAACGCAATAACAATATCAATATACTTCCTTGATTCCTTCAGTAACTTAGCCACAGCTAGCAAGGAATATAATTTATATTGGAATTTTTTTCCTGTTGTCTGGAACCTCAGATGCTTCCACCCCTGGAAAATAAATTGGAAAGATGAACTGTGAGTTTATCTTAGCAGTGATAAAAAATAGATATATTTCAGGGCGCCATAATGTTGCATTTGAATAGGAGATATTCAGACACCGTTTTATCTTAATTTGCTTTCTATGTAGGCGTTCTAGGTGTGGTTTATTGGGTCTCAGAGATTACTTATCTATCTATAAAATATATTTTGAGAAGAATGGTGTATGCATAGCTCCCTCTTCTAGGGTTACAATGGTTGTGCTCCCTTCCGAGAGAGCATAGAATAACTTTGAATAAATTGCCTTTTCCTATAGACACATCACACTTGTGCCTCTTAAAAAGAAGGCAATCACCTTTTAATTTGCCAGATGAACTGACATGAAAAAGAGATGTTTAAAGCACCTGTCGGCTGCTAGTCTGGAACTGAATTAAGCACAACTGCTCAAGGGGTAAGACTGCAAGATTCAAACTTTCTTTTGTTTGGTAGCAGAGAGATTATTCTTCTGGTGCTAGATCCCACGTGAATAATTGTAACTAGGGGACAAACCATCAGTACATAAATTAGGGCTAACTCCTGTGCCTACCAGCCTATGTGCAAACCAATAATCACAAAATGGTGCATCGTGCATACCACTGCATGCAAATTATGTGTGCATGATGGCTTGTCACAGGCTCAAATTATGAGCTCTTGGTTTTGCCAGATTTATCTGTTACAGTACAGTGCAGATACTCTGATGTTGCACTGCATCTGAAAAGTATAACTGCAAATGAAACGACAACTGACTACCCTAGCAGTGTTCAAGTTCAATCATCTAGGGCATGATTATCATGGCTGACATCTAATGATCCCTGCATATGTGTTCGTGTGAGATGTGACAGTAGCTATCAGCTTACAAGCTAGCCTGCAACTGAAGATTGTTTTGCTAAGCAGCCGATTATGAACTTATCAGAACACGTGAGATGACTAGCTTTGAAGAGTTATAGCAAGGTAGCAACACGTGTTTATTACTAGACGCGAGAGGATTGAATTAGGTTGAATATTTCCCAGCTGGTTACCTATCAGTTCCATGCTCCCTGTGTATTGTACTTGGGGAACGGGACTCTTCTTGCCTCTATCAGCTTGAGGTCGTCCTCGAGGATCTCATAGTGGCGGCGCACCTCATCGGCTGTCTTGGTGCCTCCCATGGCGCGAGACACCTTGTGAAAGAGGTCAGGTGCGCCCTCGCCGTAGTAGGCAAGAGCCTCCTCGAACAGCTTGTTCTCCTTTTTGCTCCACTCTGAGTCCATGTTGACACTGTTGCTGTTGCGGGAGGAGCTGCTTGACCTAGAAGACATCCTTGGATTGGACTACTGTCTTTCTTTGGAAGTGAACTGGCTAGCTAGCTAGTGTGCAGCTAGACTGAAGTTTTTTTCTCTTCAGAAGAGATTTCTGCTGTTTTGATATGATATCTGTTCTGCTTGGGTGGCAGCTATTTATAGGCCATTGGGGCGCCGGCTGTACTCGTGTTCATGAGGGTGCGGTTGTGTGAGCAGTGAGCTGTAGCTCATATGGAAAATATAACAGTGTACACACTTTTTGGCTTGCAGATTGGGAGGCGAGTGTGATTCTGATGCTCTCTGTTGAGGACCCACAAGAAGGGAAGGGTATATATCGTATCTCTGCCGATTCCGAGATATAAGTGCTTTCTTTCAAATGTAGATTCTGATGGTGCACAGTGTCAATATCTCAAATATATGCCTAGCTTCCAGTCTAAAAAAAATACATGCCTAGCGAATAAAAATGTCAAATACACCATGCTGTATGTACCATTATTGAGATCCTTCCATTAATTGTTGAGTGATCACAGCGTACGTTAACCATTCTGTAGGGTACGGAACCTAGAATAGGCGATAAATAAGAGTGTAGTGGTAGACTGGTGGTGAGTGGTAGCCTAATACGTAATTAGTTATTGGAAAAGACTGAAAATTATATCCTTGTAAAAGAAGTAGTTCTCCTGAGGTTTAGTTTCATTTAACTAAGCTCCACCGCCCCTTTTTGTTTTGTTAAAATTTTTTTATTGTTGATATATAATGTCATTACATTGTAACCACACAGAACATGATGATAAGATTGGGAGTGTCACGATATTAAGGTATCAGATCTACCATGACAAATCCAGCAATTCTTTTATCTTTTGAAGTCACAAGGTATATATGGTGGTGCCCATTAGCTACACTGTTACAGGGTTCCCAGTAGGCAGTAGTGGCCTAGTGGGTGATAACTAGCTGGATGCTTGGATGTATGCTCTAATTTTCATATAGCTAGCTAACATTATAGTACTGATGGACATCCAACAAATAACTGCAGAAGATGTCTATGCGATAGAGTGGTAAAATCAGCTGGTTAACTCATGGATATATGCAAAGCTAGTGGTGTTAATAGAGATGCTTCATGCCTGCACCCTCTTCCTGCATAGGAGGGAGACAATTTGTTGGACCTGCATGCATGTGCGCCACTAGGCATCATGAATCATATTTTGTGTGGTGCTAGAAATGCCATGCATGCAATTATCATCTGGGTTCAGCATGCATGATGTTTCTCATTCTGGGTTTCTGGGGATATGCTTCCCAAGGACGGAGGTTCATGCACCTATATCAGGACACTGTGCTAGTATTGGTGGTGAGAGAGTTACATAAATACTTCTCTTTGTTAGTCATTCTACTAGTTTTTATCTCATAGATGCACTGCTAATTTAAGTTACTCATTTTAGATTTCTAGTTACTGACCTGTATGTCTTAAAGGACTTAAACAAGCAGCCTTCTTACTAAATGAGTGGTTTAATATGCATAAGTTCTTACTATCATATGATTTCTGGTATTTACTGTTATATAATTGTGAAGAAATCTGTAATTGACCTTTCATGCAGTATATCAATGTGGGCATTTAATTGGTGTAGTGTAGGCATCACAGTCGCGGCTACTGTGCTGCTGTGTACTGCCGGATATTTGAGAAAATGCAGTTTGCAATTCTATTTTTAAGGTTATTATTTAATGCTGGCAACCTTTTTTCACAGATGCAGGTGGATAGCAGCTAAATATGCTGGAGAAGATGACATGATTTTTTTAGAACAATGAGCAGATGACATGAATTGAGTACTTACAAAAATAAAAACTGATGTAAATGAAGGCTTAAAACAACTTAGCTAGTCTTGAAATATGTAGTAGCAGGGAAACAATCTACAGGAAATTTTGCCATGGCCTCCTCGAGTTCAATCTATCTGGGCTGCACCAACGAGATTGGTAGAATATGTGCCAAAGCATGGGTTGAACAAGGTTTGGAGCCCTTTCTGGACCAAAGAATAAGTATCTCCGGTTGGCTGGCAGGACCTCGGAAGATGGAATTGGATTTTGTTCTTTGGTCCTTACTGCTCATTGTACGTTTGGGCCTTTGAATCTCAGGATAAAAATTGTAGACCACATAGTGCTTGTTCTACAAGGCTGTGCAGTTTGTCCTCTTGTTAGCTGTTACTCTGCATTTGTAGCCTGCCTTGCAGTGAGAGGTTCTGTCTACGTACTGGTCCTGAAAACTGAAAATATGTTTTGCCCCTCGGTGCTGCCTTATGACAATAGGACCATTGCTTTGAGGGACACACTTGGTTCAAGGTCTAACAGATAACTTAAAAGTGATATACTGTAATTACTAGCAACATTGTGCAATTGCATGTAACTATGTAAGTTACCACAGAAGTTGATGCCAGCATTGGCGCCCTGTGCATTATTATTGTCCAGCAATGAACACTAAAGGAAATCTTGCTGACTCACGTGAGAAAGAGAATTTACATTGTAGGGAGGGGACAACAGAGGTCCTTCGTATAAGGGAAGCCAAATGGGAGTTGCATGTACTCCTGCGAAGGGTATAATACAAGTTGTTTACTTCAAATTCTACAAAAGCATGTGGAGGATAATTGCCGTGTATCTGCATCGGTTATTTGTGGAAGAAACCGGATTCAGATGATTAGGACTGTTGAGTGTGAGTGTGTACTCTGCCTACCAGATTCAAGCCATAGATTTTGGCTCTAACTTTCACCAATTTCGAAAGAAATGCAGAGATGTACATTTTAATAGGTAGGTGTATATACTCCCACTGGATATAAATATTTGACATTCAAGGGTATGACTAAAATGTTTAAAACTCTAGTCATCAATTTTATATTTAACAATTATGAGTATTCAAAAATACACATACCATTTATTTAACTAAATATTTAAGAATTTATTTTTTTAATAATAAAAATTGTTCATATCTATGGCCTCTGTCAACAGACATAGGGGCAATGAGTCTACAAGAATAAATAAAAGGACTTTTATGGAACAAATCATCATATCCTTCCTGATAATATCTAACTGAAATGGAGTACCAAATAGAAAACACATAAATTTTGTAACGATAATGAGAAGTTCTTGATGATCAAAATTTCAAAACTTCAATAAAAATACTATCCTAAACATCATGTATTTATGACCAAGTAGAAGACACGTGTACCTAATATGTACTATGTGTTGGCGATTCCCCGTCCCCAAATGCAACCTACACTTTGACAAAGACAAATTCAGACTAGTAAAAAACCCGTGGGACCATCCAACAAAAAAACGAATGGATCTCACCATCTCCAACTCCCATGTCCTTGGAAGAGGGAATTTAGCTTTTGCCATGAAGTGATGCTTTTTCTTTATCCATGGTCCTGTGTCCTGTCCATCCTGTGCATGATCTCGCTCCTAGGTTCAGTACGCGAGGCCCATGGAATTACGAGAGATTTTCCAGCGCCCATGGAAGATTTTACTCCGTCTCCAAAGCTCCAAAAGCAGCATGGTCTCTACTCTACAGGGAGATGAGAATGAGATGACGACGTGGAGGCCTTCGTGTCCAGCTGATTGTCTCGTGAAACTGGTGCAACTTGGTGTTCTCGTGATGGCGTGGCGCATGCAGTTGTGCCTTCGCTTGTATGGGGGGCCGGGGACCTCGAGCCTCCGGTGCGGGAGATCTCTGGTGGAATATAATCTGCACAAAGCGCATCGCCTTCTCCCAAAGATACATGATTCCCTGCGATATTTGCAATGCCTTTTCCTGCTCGAATCCTTTATCCTTGTTAGTGAAATTCATTTTTGCCAAAAATTTTCAGCTAGCAAACAGCAGGTTTCTTAGTTTCGATCTGTTGAGATAAGGCTGGTAAACTGTAGTAAAAACTGAATTGAGGAAAAAAAATAGTTTATAGGTAAAAGTTTTTTTCCTAAACAAGATTTGTGGGTAAAATATTTATATATTAGCGGTTTGAAAGCCAAGGCTAGAAAAATAAACTACATTAAAAAAACTCTAAATTTAAGTTTTAAAATTCAAATTTTGGTTGCAGTAAGACAACAAGCAGAATAAGCGGTTGGCATTGTGGTTGCTGCTTACTAAGGGTTTGTTCAGTTAATTCCAAATAATCTGACTGAAGAGGATTTATAGAGGAATAAACAAAACTATAGAAACAGTTTTCGTAGACGAGCCCCCCTCCAGCCTTGAGGTGGGCCATGCCGGCGTGTGATAATGTTGGTCCGGGAGAAGGACAAGACCCATATGCAAAAATCAATTTTTTATATAAGGGCCTCTTAACATGCCCGCTTACAAAAATAAACAAAATTTCACAAGCGACGGTTAAGAGACACGTTTGGCCAGCTACCCCGTCTCTTCTTTTCTTTTATGTCCTCTCTTAGAAAAACTCTTTCTCACCCCACTCCTCACTCCACACTACTCCCCTCTCCTCCCTCTACTGATTGTCGCCAGGAGTGACGAAAGCGGCCACGACGATGGCGGTGGAAGCAACCACAACGACACTGAAGGGGCAGCGATGGGAGAGGCCACGACGACACTGAAGGAGCAGCACGGGCTTGAGGTAGCGTCTGTAGCCCTGCGATGGGCGTATCCAGCCCTCGATGGCCGGATCCAACGCTGGCGGCGAAGGGGTTGGGAGGGCCGGTGGTGGAGGAGCTTGATATGGCGTAGCGGGGACGGGGCAACGATTATGTGGCTCCATGATGGCGGGGTCGGCCTCGGGAGCACCGGGGCCTCGGCGACAACAACGGACTGCGGGCTTGTGGCGGTGCCTCGGCAACAATGGCAGACTGCAGTGACAATGATGATGGCTAGGACGGATGGGAGCTAGGGTTTTATGGCCACCTATTTGGGAAAATACCGATTTTCGCAGACACCTCGAGGTATGCGGGTCACGCAGCTATTTGCAAAAATATGTTTTGACTGTTCGTAAAGATCATTTAAGTAGTAGTTAATTGAGCACCTAAATTTTTTTGGGAGATATTAACGGAACAAAGAATGAGGATAAATAGTTTTCTATCATGTTGCAAATATTGTGGAAATATGATCTTCCAGCGTTAACGAATTATTAGCATTCCCGCGGATGAGCTTGTGGCTCAGTGGTAAATCTGCCTAACGGTGGCTAGCCTACCACCCACGTTCGATCCTGGGATCGACCGGGTGTCGCACGGGGTTTTAACCCCTTTTCCCCTTGGATTAGCATAGTCCAATCTTAGTTAATTAGGTATAGGGTACACACACGTGAGTGCGTTTAATGGGACTGTGTGTTACCCGCACATAGGAGGCTTTAGGTCCTCAAAGCCTATAGATACATGTGTTGGACGCACACGCGTGCGTGTGGGGTGTTGTGCTTGACTGTGGAGTGTATTCGGCCGGTCACAGTGCGGTGAGTGCGTGCCCCAGACACAACGTGACCTCGCCAGCGAAACCCAAGCGTGAAATCCCCGATACGTCCTCCAGATCCACTCCCGCCACAGCAAAATCTCCTCTTTCTGCCTTCGACTCTCGTCCGCAAAATCAAGAACACAGATCGCAACGGCGACGTTACAAGAAGAATCACACAAGAGTCACACAAAATCACAAAAGAAAAATCAAGAGACACAAAATCACACAAGAAAAATCAAGAACACAGAACTCCAAGGCGAGGTTGAGCGGCCGTTCTTGAGCCGCCGTGGCGGTGGAGCGGCAAAGTTGTCAGTGACGACGTCCTCCATGGGGTCTCTCCCTCGGCGAGGTCGTCGCGGTGGAGGAGGCGCGTCCATGGTCGATGGCGGCGGATCCATGGCCGACGGCGGTGGATCTCGCGCGTCCATGGCCGCCGCCGACGACCCCGAGAGCGGAGAAAGTCTAGACGACGACCCCACGACGGAGACGACAGGTGGAGGGAGATGGGATTTGGCGCGAGGTGGACGTCAGCCACCCTGCGCGCCCGTCGTCGTCGGCCACCCCGCGTGCCCGTCGCCGTCGTCCACCTCACGCGGCACTCGGCACCGTGCCCCGTGCGCCGCTCGCCAGAGAGAGAGAGAGAGAGAGGAGATAAAGTAGGGCGGCGGTGCTGGTAGAGGCGTGGCTTCCCGTCGGCGTCGCGGCGAGGGAGGAGAAGGAGGCAAGGCAGCGCAAGTAGTACTCGAGGAGAGGAGGCAAGGGCTGTGTTCACGAAAGTGGAGGCGATAAAGTAGTACTCGATGCCTCGATTCTTTTTCATGGGGTCCACCAGCTGTGGGCTTGGTATCCTAACTATGGATGCTTGCACTGTGGGATGAGTGTCTTTGGGTCAAGTTTTGAGGCTAAGGATATGGGTCCCATAGCTTGCATTGTGAATGGCCTTATACATCCTTAGTTGTACCCTCTCTTAAAAAAAAAGAATTATTAGCCGTCCCGTGCCGCAATTTTGCCGGGTACGTAGACTCTGAACTTCTAAATCCTGGTGAAGCATCATCACTGGTGGTCGGTGTCTTGACTAGCACGCACACAGCCACTGCATATGCACCTAAACATGCAGTCCACATCCACCGGGATCCCAAATCCGCAAAAGTAGAAGCTCAGATTCCAAGCACCAACTTGCATCGCAGGGATTGGAATCAAGGTGGTCTCCTGCTCTCTCCATCAGCTCTCAGCCGGGATTCAGAATATTTACCGCCAGCCCTCGCCGAAAAGGCGCCACCATCCTCATGTTTGGATTCTCTTCGGCTCATATATACCCACTCTAATCTATCTATCTGCTACGTATCTATCTCATAATATCAGAGCTAAGCCGTGACATTACCGAGTACTCCTTCCAGATTGATACTCCATTTTGATCACCATTTAGACAAGAACACAATCTCAAAAAGTAATTTTGATCACCATTTTTTTATTATTATCAACAAATATATAGTTTGATTGGAGTACTTTTAAGACTAATATATATATATATTCTCTATATTTCCAAGATAAATATTTTAGAAATTATTTATAATAAAAGATTTTAAAAATTAACGTTATTCAGTATTATTGATCTGGAGGCGGTATATCTTGTCTCTCCGATGACCGATGGATCATGGATCGACGCAGCCAACCAGCCAGGCAGCGTGCCAACTGATTGATGATACTGAAAGGAGATCGATTGGTGGAGCAATCGTGTGGCGTGTCGTGTGATCGCCTGATCGATCGAGCGGCAGCGTGGACTGGACCGGCCGGGAACATTGTTCCAAGGCCACAGGGCACCAGATTCCAGCCTCTCTCTCTTTTCTTTTCCCCTTTCTTTCTAGCAGACGACGGACGTACCTGTCGACCGTGAATGGCACCAAATTAAAAGTTCGTGGATATCCTGTTGCTGGCTCGTCAGCTTAGATATGCAGAAGCTAGCCGGGGATACTTTTTGATCATCTTCGTTTAAAAAAAACGGCTTAGCTGCAGCAGTCGCCACTGCATCAGATCGGCAAGAGGCAGTGTGGCCGCCGTGGTCACCAGCTCAGCGACACATTTGCTGAGAGACCTGGAAGAAGCCACGTCGGGGACGAAGGTGAGGAGCGAGAGCTTTTGCGGCCTAGTGGTTACCGGCGGCCGATTGGCGTAGTGATGGGCGGAATGCTTAGATTGCTACTCCTACTGCTGCTTTTGAAGCTGGACCCCCGGCTATATATGCTAGTTGATGCCTGCCTGAAGGTCGGCTGATCGATACTGCCTGCAGGTCAGAATCGTTTTCGGGGTGAAAAGTTAGCCGCGCGCATGGTGACGAATCAAATTGAAGAAATGCGCCACTAGTTGCTCTATTTGGCATGCACGAACAATTGCAACACATCAGAGCTCCGGGTTATCTTTGCTTACTAGGAGAGCTCCAGATCTTTTTTCCTTGAATAAACAGCTTACAGATTTTTTTTTTTAATTGGATCCATGCATTGCAAATTCGCTGGTTTGAAAAAAATGCTATTACTATTCGTGATATTGGGTGCATGTCACTCAAACTTTGTAAAATTTGAACCGTGCCATTCCCGTCAAGATTTCCGCCCGAGCATGCATTTGATGGTACATTTCCGTTGGTGCCTCCGTTTTTTCTCCAGCTCCAGCGCATACAGTAGTAAGCGACAAATCTTCAGCGGCGCTCGGGCTCGTAGACAGTGGCGCGGAGGGGACTTGTCGACGGCGGCTTGTGGGCTTGAGAAACAGGGGCGGCAATTCGTGGGCTTCTCCTCCTGCCCACACCAACGCTGATACTTGTGCCCAACTCCGGCGAGCGAGGCAGAGGAGGCATGCGGCGGCGATGTAAATCCAACAATGGTGGCTTAGCACCCGGTGAAGAGAGGTGGAGCTGGAAGGGAGCGGCGGCCGCAGCCACCAAATCCGACAAGCCTGACATCGTGTCACCGGTGGTGTTGGAGGGGAGTGCAAGTGTCGCCGCCGCCGCCACGGGCTGGGAAGGAGGAGGTGACGTGGAGGATGGAGCTGCGGGAAGGAGTCGTGCTCGACGTTGGCGCCAGCGCCGATGACCAGCACTGGATCCTGACGCTCGCGCAGCCAAGAAAAGAAAAGGAAAGGGAGGGAGAAGGAGATGACACAGAGGATGGAGCTACGGGAGGGAGTCGTGCTCGGCGGCGGCATCAGCTTCTCCACCGGCCCCGACGACATGCGCTTGATCTTGACGCTCGCGGCAGCCGGGAAGCGCTATCTCCGAGCTCACCGTGTCACCGTCCTCGACCTCACCGATGCCTGCTCGTGGCACCCAATAATGTGCTCGTCACCGCCACCACCAGCTGCGCCTCATCGTTGCCGGACCCTTAGACCACCTGGCCCTCGCCAACGACCTCCTCGTTGTCGCCATCTTGTGCTTGGCAGCGGCATCGCCCGGTGCTCGTTTCCTGTTAAAGATGGTAGAGGTACTAACAGAAATGGTGACGGAGTGGCATAGTTTAAATTTTATAAAGTTTCAGTGGTATATACCTAATATCATGAATGTGGTATTTTTTTCGAAGCAACAAATTTGCAGTGGCATATGGGTCCAATTAGCAAAGAGAAAAAAAAAAGAGAAACTTGTCCTCCCAGCCAGATCAGCGAATGCGGCCTGCGAGGCGGCCTGTTTCTGGGCTGGATGGAATTCTGGTTCGGGCTTTCGGCCGTGCAACGTCGGCTCGTATTTTTCCTTCAGGCGCTTGGGCACTCCGGTTGGGCGATGGCAATTACTACCGTCTGTCATTTTTCAGGCGCTTGATTCTTCAGCTTGGCGTTCGGAAACAGTCGTCTGTTATTTTTCCTGTGTTTTCTTCCAGTGGTGATTTTGCATTTAGGGTGAATATTGGCATTTGATTTTTTATAGTGATCTGCGCCTTTTAAAGAAGAGTAAATTCCCTGGGTACCCTGAAAACTTACTCAATCCCTCTCGTAACCCTGAAATTTACCTGATCCCTTCTATACCCCTAAAATTTCAATTTGATCACTTCCATGTCCCTACCGTTACATTTTTCATCATTTCACTATTACGTTTGGTTGCAAATGTCTTTTTTTTTTTTTTGCCCTTGATGCTTTAGGTTTGAATATAAGCTTAAAAAACGATTGAAATTTTTGTTTGAGTGCACAGATTGAAAAAACAATTCAAAAACGATTGAAAATTTTGAATGAGACTAAATAACTAGTGTAGGAGCGAAAGGGCCTGTAGCCTGCTACTGAGGTTCTAGGTTCTACTCCCCATGGGAGCGAATTTTTCAGGATTTAACGGCGTTGTGCTTTCAGTGGTAGGCGACATACCCGTCGACAGCGAGGCGCCTGTGGTGACTTCGTCAATCTCTCCAGAATTTGCCGACCCAGTCTTCGAAGATGCTCATAGAGGTAGGGTTTGCGTGCGCGTGCGTTGTGAGTGTCAACGTTGTACTATGTAATTCTCAAAAAAAAAAAAACTAGTGTAGGAAATTTTGACATAAATTTTGGAAATAAAACAAATGAAATAATTAAAATTTTTATTTGATATTTTAATAGGACAATGGATTTTTTTTATCGGGAGCATTCATAAAAATTATTGTGAAAATTGGTAGTCCTATCTTTGTATGAATGCTCCTCATTTTTATGACTTTTTTAAAAAAACTAAATACATGATTTTTTATTTTATTATCTATTTTTTTAAGATAAATAATGCATCGCACAACAAACTCATAACTATAATAGTCTAATGCGAGAAGCTTTTACATTTTTAATAATGTAATTCAAAAATTTCTATATTCATCCAAAGGGTAGAATGATCATTTTTATAGAAATTAGACGGTCAGCTAACGGTCAACTGACGGGAGAGGTATGAAAGTGATCAAAATCAAAATTTAAGGTATACAAGAAAGTAAGTAAAATTTATAAGTATAGAAAGAATTAGCTAAAATTTTAGAGTATACAATGGATTTTCTCTTCAAAGAAAGAACTGTACTGCGGACTACTTTGTGCGCATTTTAAATCCTACAGTAGGCACATAATGATGGTAGGCGTGATTTGCTCCCCAAAAGCAGTCAATCCCCGTAGATGGTGCCGGAGACGCGCTTTCTTGCGCCAAGTGAACTTGTTCCGTGCAATCAGGTGCACTGCTACTCTACTCAAATGATCAGGTTTGACACCATGATCTGGCTGGGGCCTAATAAAGTTTTACATTCTGCCCATGGTCCGATCACTGCAGAGCAGATCACCGGATTCTTAATTTTCCCCATCCTTTGTTATGGGCGTCGTCTGATCAGTGTGTGATCAATTAATGCCAGTAACAGGGGACTCTGATAGTGATCAGCCGGTGCCGACGAGATGCAAACAGGCGCGCGACAGCGTGCGCCGCGCAAAAGGGAAGGGAACGACGTGAAAAAGAAGAAAGCGAGGTACCGGCGGCAAATGGCTTGCTTGCTTGCTGCCCACGCGCCCGCGACAAGACGGGACTCTGACCGCGGAGGTGCGAGAGATGAGGGCGTGTCGGTGGAGGGGAGGGGCGCGGATCGATCGATCGATCACACTGCACGGCCGCGGCGCGCAAGCACGTACTCCACTAGGACTAATTTGGGGGTGCGTACAGGGGCGCCCCATGTGGGTAGGTGCCTCCTTGCCCGGCCCCAAACGGGCGTAACTTACCTCGGTAACGTCTCGTCTGTCGTTTTCGTCCACTAACAATGGATTAGCGAAAAAAAAAACAAATAGGTTAGGCTGTGATGAGGGTGACCGGAAACGGCCGGACGTTGTCGGTGTCGAAGACAACGTATACTTGACAATGGAAATTCCCGTTTATCTGCAGTTCCGCACTCGATCGGTCAGCAGGCGTTTGATTGGAAAAAAAAAAAAGAGAGAAGAAGATAGTATTCTGAGTCGTGAATTATCACCGTATCACCCATATGTACCCTACTCGTGAGTCGTGAGCCTAATGCTCGCGCGCCTACGTGAGCTTGAGCGCGCATTATTACGTCGTGCGTAGAGCGGCGCACGTCGCGCCGGGGGGGGGGGGGGGGGGGGGGGTGCGGCACGGCCCACGGGGAAATGAATAATACGCCGGTGAGAGCGATCGGTCGCCTCGCCGACCGCGACCCGCACGTACGGTTAGGGTACCGTGCGAGGTAGGCCGGCACGTCGATCCGATCCACCGGTGCATTTGCCCGTCCCCCTTGCGGATTCCCGTGTATAGTCCCAGTCCCCGCCCCATGTGCCTCCACATGCGCGCGCGCACGGTGGCTGGCCGGTGCCCCGGCCGGCCCGGTGGGATACTCGGATTCACTCGCTCTGCTTTGTCTGCAAGTACACGCCACCTGTCCACCCCTAGCTACCAGTGCTAGCGCTACAGTTAAGAGCATTGGCAGCAACGGGTTTTAGACAAGGGAATCCACATGCTTCCCTGAGAAGCAAGGAACAACAACAAACTACCCCCTTCACATGAATGGAAGCTTACGGAGAAGCAAAGCCAATAATGCGTTTACTACATGGGGAAGGAGTAGATCATTAGAGGGGGCGCATATCGTCGCATCACAGGCGAAAATTCCGTCTCTTTTGTTTTATATACTTTACTGGAGTAAGTAATAACCAGTGGAAGTCTTGGAAGAGTTTGACAAATCAGTTTATTGGCAAACTGAACCATGCGATTGGGTAGGCATTGACTAATTAACCGGCCGCTCGACATAGTTGGTATACCTACCAGTACTGGCATGGATCAGCTGTACGTAGGTCATAAGCCTACCCCAATGCAATCCATAGCTGAACTTGTACCAATGTAAAACCTGTGCATATGTAATCAGCCATTCTCAAACCAAATGAAAGTTAATTAAGAACAAGCTATATATTTATCGATGTATTTTCTTCTAAAATATTATTATGAATTTTCTTCTAAAAAATATTATGAATTTTCTTTAAATTCGATATAAATATAGTATAATCACATTGTAACCAGCATATAAGTATAGTATAACTTATATAAAACTTTTAAGAATCATTCGATAGTACGCTATTTCCGCAAAGTGAAGGTCGTAGAGGACCAAATCATCTTACCCGTGCGTGCTGTGGTTTTTTTTTTCTTTCCCACATGTGTGAATCTTAAAATAAATCTGACGGTTTAAAATTATATGAAAGTAATATGCAAATTTATTAGGGCAAGGCCAATGCTTATGGTTCCATCAGCCATATATGTGGGACCCGCTGTAAGTAAGCATTAGCTATATCCATATCCATAATGGCTGTGCCTATGGGAGAAAATAAGCTGGGTCCCAATGGGTCCCACCGAAGGATAAAAAAATCACTTCTTATCCTCCTGTGAAACTCTTTGCACAATGAAAATTCCCCAAAAGTACTAGCGTGAACAGTACATCACAAAAGTATTGTATTATATAGTCTTGTTGCCACACCATAAGGCTAATGCTCATTTTTTATGTCAGATTCTTATGGTACACTTTCACAATGATTAAGGTGATATACTGTAGAGTTATTATTGCTTAAGGTTACTTTTAGCACACATTGTGGTTGACCTTATAGTTACATGCAAGATACAATATAATTGCATCACAATCATATTGTATTTAGTACAAAAATTCATCTGTAAATATATAGCAAAAATCGGTTAATTATTACATGCAACGAAAACAGATGGCAACAAACAGTATACCGTGGACCAATCAATTAATAATCTACGTACAACAAGGACCCAGAGGATACTGCATTACATTGGACTCGCTAGGACAGTACTCACAGAGTCACAGTTCTAACCGAAACCACAAACGTGCCCTCCATTTACTAGCTGATTGGGCTCGAGATAGATTTGGTAAACCCTACCAAAGAAACCGTACACTGATCACCATCGGTCCCAGTCCAACACCGTCATCTAACTTCCACCCCATGTGGGATGCTCAAATATTAAAGGAACCATTTGCTTCCTTCCATGGCGCGACGGTACCGACAAAGTTAATGCCACCCCTCTCCTCCACCACCCGCTGAGCTAAAGCTAAGTTCTAGCCATGGAGTAGTACAGTATTGTGCGGGTTTGTTTAACAACGCTTTAACATTTAAATTTAGCTTTAAAAGTCTATTATGGAATAAAATTATGGAGTAGTCTGAAGTTTTGAAACTCGCTATATCTCTCTAATGCAGTTTATGAAAGTACTTTAAACTGTTCTTTTTTTATGAAACTATAGCCTGAAGGACATGCCCTTCACATCCGGTGGTTGCTATGTGCACGAAGCTGGCACTAGTGACCCACTGACAAGTGAGCCTAGCTGACCCCACAGTGATACTCAGCTTCTATTTGCATTGCCGCGCAGAATTGAAGCTAGGAGAACGACATGGCGCCCCATGAGTTGCAGCTATTTATCGCAGCCTTCACCTCCTTGCAAGTTCCATTCTTTCATCTCGCTTCACCTCATCGCCATTGCCATCCAAAGCAAAGAAGAGAGCCACCCTGCAGACACAGTACGCACACGCAGAGAGAAAGAGAGAGAGAGCAAGGGATGAGGCTTCTCGGAGCTCATCGTGCTGCTCTGCTGGTGCTCGCGTGCGTCGTCGTCGTCGTCATCCATGGCCTAGGAGAGGCGGAGGCCTTGGGAGGAGGGGGCGGCTTCGTGAGGGCGCAGGGGACACGGTTCGTGCTCGACGGCAACCCGTACTACGCCAACGGGTTCAACGCCTACTGGCTCATGTTGCTGGCCGCCGACCCGTCGCAGAGGGGCAAGGTCACCGCCGCGCTCGGCGAGGCCGCCGGGCACGGCCTCACCGTCGCCAGGACGTGGGCGTTCAGCGACGGCGGCGGCGGCAACGCGCTGCAGTTGTCCCCCGGCAACTACAACGAGAACACCTTCAAGGTCGGTCCCTTAGCCACATTGTCCCTCTCAAGTGGGTAGTCCTGCTACCCGTGTAAAAACCGCTTGCTAGTTTATTTTTCTCATATTAGTACAAAATTTAGAAGAAAAAATAAACTAAAAGTATGGATAAGTGAGAAAAAAAAGTCTACTTGCCCGCCTCGATTGCATCTCTACCTCCCACCCTCTCTCTCTCTCTGTGAAAACAGAGCATGTGTTCATGTGATGGTGATGGTTTTGTTTATTGGGGGTGATGGTTTTTGGTTTGAGATGTGTGGTTTTCGCGTGTTAATTTTCCGTTTCCTTGGTGTTCTCTGTGCAGGGTTTGGATTTTGTGCTGTCTGAGGCTAGGAAGTATGGGATCAAGGTGATACTGAGCCTTGTGGACAACTACGACTCTTTTGGCGGGAGGAAGCAGTATGTGAACTGGGCAAGAGCGCAGGGGCAGGGCATTGGGTCCGACGATGAGTTCTTCACCAACCCTGTTGTTAAGGGCTTCTACAAGAACCACGTGAAGGTAACAGCGGCAATAAATTCCGAGAAAATATCTACCGTTTAGTACGTGAAGTAAACCATAGCTATTTCTACTTTCTAGGATATATGGGGTTCTTTGTTTCCTTCGTATTTCAAAAGATGGTTCCTTTGTTTCATTTTTGTGTTGTTTCCATTTTATGATCTATAGACTATAGTTAAGAAGAAAAAGCTATCGAGGTTAGTTTCACCAAGAAGAACGTTTATCTCATTGTTTTGATATACCCGCAAATGCTGCGGTGAAATATTCGTCCCTGAGAATAGCAAAGGTAGAATGACCAATTTAAGGCAAACACGGATAGAGCGTTCGTTGAAATGCAGCGTGATGCGCCGCTACTAGTACAGTATCTTGCCGCAAATTTATTGGGAAGACGCATTCCTATGCACACTCCAGAGCGGCAACTGTGGCTTGTAGTGGACTAGTGGTACTTCCTCCGTCTTTTCTTTTGTGTATTAGTATTGAATTTTCTTTTTGTGTATGTGTCAAGTATTACCTCAATCCCAAAATAATTATGATTCCAAGTTATTTAACATGGAGTATACTAAGATTTACTAAAAATTATCTCTCATTAAATGGTGTATAGATAAGAGTAGTACGGTGGTTGAGGGTAGAATAAAGATAAATTTAAATCAGAAGTGACAATAAGATAATTAGTACTCCATCCGTTTCAAATTATAAGATGTTTTGACTTTGGTTAAAGTCAAACTGCTTCGAGTTTAACTAAGTTTATAGACAATTATAGTAATATTTACATTACCAAATTAGTTTTACTAAATTAATAATTAAATATATTTTTAAATAAATTTATCTTGGGTAAAAAATATTACTATCTTTATAAATTTAGTCAAACTTAAAACAATTTGACTTTAACTAAAGTATAACCTTAAACGAAGAGAGTAATTCATTATGATAACTATGTTAGGATAAATTTAAATCTAAGAAATAGGACGGTGAGGCGGAGATACTACTGTTGATTTAATACTGTGACTGTCGGTGGACTGGTCTGAACTTTCCAAAAAGCACACTAGTGGTGGTAAATTCTTCAAGAACAGGCAGGACTCTGTCATCAGAACGGTGCGCATGGCAGCACTACCTTTTTCTTCTCTTTGCACTGTCGGATGCCTCTGCAATATCGTTGCTCTGCTGCATCAGACAGTTGGTCAAACACCACAGGGCCCCATCGGATAAGTGCTTTAGTGCAGTACACCCTATAATACTAGACATGGTTTCTATAAATTTCACATCATCAAGAAACTAGTACTAGATAACACTTTTCCAATGCAAACACCACTATTTCATACTTCAATTTAATACTACTTATCTCACATGATGTCTTGGATGTTGTGTAGAAATCATGTTTCATGTCTTGCATGGTTTCCTTCTCTTTTCTTATTTATTTACTTGCCACATCATTTTTTTTCTTAAGTGGCAACTTATTTAATGCTATGGACACCATCCTAGTAATTGGGTTGGGAATGCCCTTATTAGTGCTCAATAGTGTCGCGCCCACTCCATGATCACGTTACTTTATCAGTCAGGAAATATAGATGCCACAATTCTCTAGAAATTCTGTTGATTCTCACGGCACGCTTCTGACGATCAACTTTGCTTTTGTCTGATGATGATGGGCGAAGACGGTGTTGACGAGGAAGAACACGATCACGGGGGTGGCGTACAGGGACGACCCGACCATCCTGGCGTGGGAGCTGATGAACGAGCCGAGGTGCCAGTCCGACCTGTCCGGCCGCACCGTCCAGTCGTGGATCACCGAGATGGCGGCGCACGTCAAGTCCATCGACCGCAACCACATGCTGGAGGTCGGCCTCGAGGGCTTCTACGGCGCCTCCTCGCCGTCCCGCATCGCCGCCGTCAACCCCTCCGGCTACCAGCTCGGCACCGACTTCATCGCCAACAACCAGGTCCCCGGCATCGACTTCGCCACCGTCCACTCCTACCCCGACCAATGGTATATGACTGACCTCTTCGTCGTCGTCGTCACCGGTCGATGGATCGATCGATCAACGACGGCCATGGCTGTCTAAATGCTAAGTGATGAAACCGACAAATGCATGTGTGGCGCGTGCAGGTTGTCGGGCAAGGACGACCAGGCGCAGCTGGGGTTCATGGGGAGGTGGCTGGACGCGCACATCGCGGACGCGCAGGCGGTGCTGAGGAAGCCGCTGCTGATCGCAGAGTTCGGCAAGTCGTGGAAGGACCCGGGCTACAGCAGCGGGCAGCGGGACGCGCTCTACGGCACGGTGTACGCCAAGATCTACGAGTCGGCGCGGAGGGGCGGCGCCACGGTGGGGGGCCTCTTCTGGCAGCTCCTGGTGCCCGGCATGGACTCGTACCGCGACGGCTACGAGGTCGTCTTCGGCGAGACGCCGTCCACCACGGGCGTCATCACCACGAACAGCCGGCGGCTGCGCTTCCTCAGCAAGGCGTTCGCGCGGGCCAGGCAGGCCCAGCCGGCGAGGGGGAAGGGCCGACACAACGGCGGGAAATAGAGATTGACCGCTGATTAGGCCCAGAAAGTGGTAGTAAAAGAAAGAAAGGCTTGGTTTGATTTGTGTGTTTTACTTCATGTGTGGGAGGTACGTGAGTGTGAGTTGATGGCTCCTCGAGATGATTTAAGATTCATCCGGGAGAGAAGGATTAGTATTTGTCATCCTTCTTGGTGCCTTGGGAGGACGTGTGTTTTTAGGTGTTCTTAATTATGTGGACCACGAAGTAGCCACTCTGTGGTGAAGTTTTATGGTACCTGGCTATGGAAGAAGCCAGCCAGTGATTACAAACTACTTACGTACTTCACACTAGTATAATACTCCTATATGAATGATGTTTTGCTGTCAGTCATAATGATTTTTTATCTAGTACTTGTAGCAGTTACTATCTCATAATCAATTGTTTCTTACTGTTAGTTTTTTTTTTTAAACAGGTTTTCCTCGTTATCAGTTTGTTTTGTTATTGCTAACTCATGGAGTATTTCCTGTGATAAACTGTCGTCTGAATTCTGCCTACTTATATTTAGCTTAGCCAAATTAAAACAGACAGGTTTTGAGATCACAGTAGCAATATTTATTGAGCATGCACTAAAATATATACCTACACGCTTGCGGGAGATAAACCCGAGCTGAAAAGCTAAGGGCTCTCCGACTCGTCCGATCACCATGGGGGGCATTATGCCGCCTCTGCGAAGCCAACCTTCAGGTTGCCATAGTCAAACACGGTATGGTAGGCTCCCATAAAGACATCTCCCAAGATCCTGCAACAGCAAGCTCCCGTGGTCAGTGAAGGGCAACATGTCTATCAGTCTATGGGGATTTGTTTTAAGTAATGTGAAGCACAACGAAGATTGTTAAGTAGTAGTATCATAAAAGAAGAAAACTCGAGCATTTCAACATACAGTCTGAACTCTGAAAATGTTGAATACACTTCTTTTGTTGGATGACAAGTATCTAAGACACAAGCAGGACAGACGATTACTTATGCAATTGTTCTGTTTGAGCAGTACATGCTACACAAAAAGGATCATTGATGGTGAAAAATGCAAAAACGCTCTGAGAGGTGGATAATTTACCAGAGAGGACCACGAGGAGGAGGAATGTCCATAGCTGTGAATCCACTGATGCACTGGGTAGCAGTTCCCTCACCAACCTTCAGGATGTACTGAATAGGGAAGATAAAACAGAATATATGAATTTTGAATGCATGAGAACCATTTACACACAATATTATCTACCTCTTCCTCAAGGCTCAAGCTATAGGAAGTTCCACAAGCATTTTTGCCACCATTTCTGGCGTGCTGATTTTCTCATTTCTTATATCTAGCTGTAATTTTTTTCAACGTTGTTATTTTAAATTTTGATTGTCATGCAACAATTTGAAAAAAAGAAAAAAGGAGTGCCAATAAGCATTGTATTGGAGTATTGGACTACTCCCTCCATCCAAATGTCTCTTATGTATTTCATTTTTTGTTTTTCCAAATGAGATGCTTTGTATTTGTAGTCTCCATGCATCTAAGGCTTGAATGAACAGAGTGACTCTTTGTTTAGCATCACTGGATCAAACATATATCTCGGAGCCCAAGCAACCATTCTCCAACCCCATTACTTGCATGCAGAGTATAGATTGGAGGAGTTAATTTCTCCTTGGTCTCGATGACAAAAGAAATATGTATGAGACTTTTGGATGGAGGGAGTATATTCTAAAATAGAAAAATAAACATCCTACGGGGTTCTTTTTTTGGGGGAATACATCCTACGGGGCTCTTCCCTAATATATGGCTGCATCACTTTAACTCAAGATGATAATGGAGAAATCACATCTTGAGTTAAAGTTCCTAAGCAAAAACATCTCAATCTTAAAATATGCAAACAACAAGTCCTGAGCTTAAGAGCTAATATGGATGCAATTCCCAAGAAAAGACAGCATAAGAGTCATAGAGAAGAAACGTACTTGTTCTGGTTTGAGCACAAACTTGTTGCCACCGATTGTGAAGGCAATGTCAGGCATGGATGCAAGGCTGCTGCAGTCAACAGATGATTCTCCCATAGGACTAGGAAGACGGTCACATAGCTGTGAAGGTTGGAAAAGTTACACACAGTTTGTATAATAATGCACTGCAGCGTTGCTCTTACAAGCTAGGAAACAAACCTGATCAATGTACTGCAATACGAGATCCTGAGTTTGATTTTGTGCAAGTTGGGTATGCATCCATACAACAGCTGTCTCACAAGCATTGCACATCGCACTGCTAAAGGGACCACTTGATTTTCCAACTTCATCATCCACCACACTCCGAATACCAGCACTGCCATTACATAGCACAACTAGTCATCATAAGTAACAACTCCAGTTAT
This sequence comes from Oryza glaberrima, assembly GCF_000147395.1. NCBI lineage: Eukaryota > Viridiplantae > Streptophyta > Magnoliopsida > Poales > Poaceae > Oryza > Oryza glaberrima. The sequence continues at coordinate 24,654,711 of NC_068326.1, forward strand.
CAAGAATAATGAAATCAACAGTACTTTAATGCAATTCATCCCTTATAATAATCTAGTACATTTAGTAAGCACAAACAATAGCAGCACTCGCATTCAAGTAAACACCATTAGGAATTTGCAAAGTAAAATGCTACGCATTCAATTATCCATCCACAGTAAACCCACAACTGTAGAGGCTGGACAGTTCCCAATATCTAAAAAACAGCAAATCCACAAATCTTACCTAACACCATGAGTACCATCAAAAGTACATAAACCGACCGAAGAGCATACTTTCGCTGGTTTTGTCTGCATCACAAACCCAGAGAAAGTTCAGTTACCAGTGACGAATTTGAGAACTTCATGTCGTCATGCTTTTGGAATGTAGAAAACTGCAAACCTCTGCTCGCAGCTGATCTAGGATCTGTTGACCATATTGAGAAACAACTGCCTTGCACTCTTGACTGACTACCCCAGTAGCACCAATCTTTTCATTTATCTGAGTAATTATGGCCTGCATAGTTCCAAATTGATTCATCAAGACAAAGTCTAATTTTAAAAGAAGGAATGTACCCACCACAGAAGAAAGTTCTGACACTAGATAATACACGCGATGTTCTTTAAATGGTTATCTATCTAATTCAATAGGCAATGTACACATTGGGAACAAATTAAGTACAGCCTTTTGGGAAGTTAGTGATTCTTTAAGACTTTCCTGACCGTCCCTGGGAATGAGCTGGGATTTGGGCCCTGCCAAGCAAGGCCCAAGGAATATTTGTTTGTGCCATTTAAGGGTAGAATACCATTCAGTTGGTTTGGTGCTTGTCATTTAATTGTAGGATTACCTTAATTGATCAAAAGGAAACCTGCAAAATTATAAAATCATGCATCTATGCTCTATGTTTAATCTAAACGAAACTTTTCTGACAGAACTATAAAAATGTTCAATGCCTCGGTGTACTCAAAAAATGCAACATTTTGTGCTAATGGTAGAAGCCGTAGAACTTAAGTTAAAAGCACAGTGGTTTAAATGATTGTTAAGAAATATTTACAGATGTGAATTTCACACGCGATTGAAATCCAGATTCAGGCAATAAACCAATGTTAGGAACCCCAGTATCAGATGCAATCCAGACCACTTTTCCTTGCTTATGGACATTTTTTTTATAAAAAAAGAAGAGTTCACACCATACCGTGGGACCAGTAAGCAGTGAAGTTCCAGAATCTGCTATTGCTGCACACCCAGCTGCACAGAATCCTAATGACACATAGGGAACAACCAAAATGATTTAGACTATGTTCCTTTCAAAAAGAAAAAGATTAGACCATTTTGCATTTAAATAAAGGTATAGTGAGCATGAAAAAAAATTGATAATTGAGCACCTGTGGAATTCCCTCCAATTAGGACATCGCCCATATTGAACTTCAGAAAGTAAATGATAATTTTATCAGCACAGACCATTGCTATCAATATTGAAATTTAAAACGTACCCAACCAACTTCAAAATGAGATCAACCTGCCAGTATCCCTTCCTAGTGACAGGGACATATGTATGATTTCCCTTGTAGTGATTAGGATCAATCCCTCCAAACACAATCTCGCCTCCCTGCCCTTCATCAGCATGCCGGTTGAACCAGAATGAGAAAACAGGATCAACAACAAGACCTTGTCTCACCATGTTGTACCTATGAGTTTGCTTTGCAATGTCAGTGACAGGAAATCTGCTTCACATTCGAAGCATGAGAGAAATATGCAGGTAGCCCGGTACAAAATGGTCTTCATTTTGCAATATAATACAGTAAGATAAGTCTGTCAGTCTAACATAATTGATCTGTATAGGTGTTGGTTTGCCGGTTCCCACTTAAAACTCAGTTTTCTCTTTCCTTCCAAAAAATTGTTCAGAATGAAGGTATACATGTCACACACAGAGTAAAATGTTCATTTTTATTGTTGATGCTACTATTACCATACGAGTGCAATGGATTTATTTTTTTCAAGATGCTAGCAAGACTTGCTCACCAGATAGGCACTGCATTTCCTACCGAGATTTCCTTAAATCCAAGCCCAAGAATGCCATCGAACTTTGCAACCATGAATGTAATACTTGGCTCCCGCGTAGCTTCAATAAAATCCTAGCAGTGTTACCCAATAAAATCAGGATATTCTCGAATTGGATGCACATAAGAATATAAGATGAAAGCAAGTTACAGCTGATGATAAACCTGATTTTTCACAGCTACATCACCAACTTTCACACTGTCCTGACTAAAATAGCCAGAAATTGCACCCGTTCCATAATGAATTGAAGCAGGTTTTCCTGCCAAGGAGAACTGATAAATTATATTCATGAACTTAACACCCTGTTGCAGTTTAAATCCAAGGACACATCAGAACAGATACAGATTTAACGCACATAATGAATAACATCTTATAATCATGACGTCTATGTTGCTACTCAGTTGATTGCTTGCCAAAGATGTAAATACAGGTTATGGGTTCTTGTTTTTGCTAGAACATAGTGGGAAAAAAGCTGGAAGTATCATAGTGGCAATTTCACACTACATAATTTCTCCAGTTTTGGTTTTTGGATTCACAGAATTGACATCATGGTACAAATAATGGCCTATCTGAGAATAGATTGGGTAACTGTAGAGTCCACAGAATAAATATCAGGATGGTGTCAACGTCACAATCTAAGATGACTATAAATCCATCAAACCAAAAATTATCAACTAATCACAATTACATAGCTGCAGAAACTTATTACAGTATTACTCCCTCTTGTTAAAAATACAAGAGCCGAAACCGTGGTGATATGAAGGGCCATCGAAGTTTAGAACCTTTTCGCAAGATATAAACCTATGATCTGTAACCCAGGGTTTATATAGCCAGGTCTGTAACCAAACACGCTTTGGGGAACTCTCTCTATCTAATGGAAGGACATGCAACCCTTTTGCATGTTCTCCAAAAAAATAAGTTAAATAAAAATATATGATGTTTTTGGGATATGTGTAATTAACCACTATAACTTCAGCTATCGATATCTCTATTCATTATATTGGACATACCAACATACAAAAATGGGTTGCATAAACTTATCTTGAAAAATAATTTCACAGTATCATACTTTTATCATATTTAATAAACATCCAACCAACACTAAGTACCATTTGGGCATAAACACATAAATCTGACTAGTGATTTGATATTTTTTCTACTGTATATGAGCAGTAAGATCAAACATGTTGATGCAAAAATTGCTACCTATTTGTGGTTGGAGAGAGTATTAATTGCACAAGAAACAGCGTAATTTAATAAATTGCAGAAAACATCTAGTTTGATATATGCTTCAAATCAGTTTTCATGTTAATGCACTTTATCAACCTGAAATTTTAAATTAGTCATGCCAATTCAGTTACTCACTTGGAGCCAACAGAACTACTATATAAGAACAGGCGAAAGGCACCAAGCCACCAACAGAGTATTGATCGATCAGATTATCAATATAACTGGAGAGATAACACTGAGTGCTACTAAATCACACTGCAACACAACATTATAAGTCTGAGAAGATATTGGTAGAAAGCACAAACCATTCTTCTTATACGTGCTCGACTGACCAGCCTTGTACCTCGAGTGGAAGTAGCAAGCAATCTGCAGCAAACATCAGAAAGGGACACTCCAATTAGCACCACAAACACTACCAAACCACTAACAAAACCCCTGAACCGCGGCAACCAAAGAGAACGGCGCGCACCGAGAGGTGGCACTTGGAGGAGGGCACCCAGAGGTTGGAGCTCCCGGTGTCGAAGATGACGGTGAACATCTGCGGCGGCGTGCCGATGGCGATCTCGCCGTAGTACTGCGCGTTGAGGTAGTTCTTCAGCGCCACGATGTCGCCCTCGGCCTCAGCCCTCGCCTTCCTCGAGGCGGCCCTGGCGGCGTCGTTGGTGAGGAAGCCGTGGCGCCGCGCGAGGAGCCGCTGGGCATCCTCCCCAGCGAGGTGGCCCCCGACGCGGCCGGTCTCGTCGACCTGCCGCTTCTTCAGCGCGATGCGGACCACGCCCTCCGCCGCCGCCGCCGCGAGGAGGGGCTGGAGCAGTACGGCGGCGAGGAGGACGAGGAGGAGGAGCCCTACGCGTCGCGTACCCATGGCTGCGCGGCGAGCTGCACATGGTGGAGAGAAGGATCACGAGGAGGCGAGACGACGAACACGAAATCGATCGGGATTGCATAGTTCGACGACAAACAATGGCATCAACTGCCCAACTAAATCGCCAATTTCGGTGAGATTTGGTACAAATTTGCTTTGGTGAGAAAAAAAAACAGGAAACAAATTTCAAAGCAGTTGCTAGAAAAAAAATCACCAGAAAAACGGCATGTTTTTGGCTCAAATTGATCATCAAGCGAAAAAAATTTGACAACAAAGCAAATCTAGAGTGGATACTAGAAAAATTCTTAAACCTGCTCGATTCCACAAGTTTCTAACGGCGATTTTAGCCAAGCAAAAGCGAAGAACTCACGACACTCCACTAGTCCACTTCTCCAGACGAGACTGCTGCTCTGTAGCGTGGAGCCCCCACTTGGGGCCAATTTATAGCGGAAGCAGCGGACTCTGGAGCCACCCCTCGCCGTCCGATCCTACCAACGGCGTCGTACGAGCCGTCGGATCGGCAGCGGAGGGGTGACAGGTGCCACGAGATATTTCTTTGCTAAGCTCACGCGAGAATGCACCTGGAAAAATGTCACGCCGGATTGCATGCCTGGGCTTGATCAGTTTGGCTTGGTTTACTTTTGCGGTAGCGTAGCGGTGGAAAGCGAGTGCAAAACGAAATTAGAGGACAATAATGACAAAAGGAGTAGATGGATTTTTTAAAAGTCTTTTGCTCGTGTGTGCCATACGGTTCCGACAGGTCGCAAGGCATGACATAAAAATGGGGTGGAGAAATGCTCAATTCATGGTAGAAAAGGTACAAAACTCCGCTAGCATTTTCATCATGCCATCATCATTCTTGTTGTTGCGAAGAAAATAACTGTGATTACGTGGAATCCTGATCTAATCGGAATATCAAGACGAAACGAAGAAAAAATGCAGTGAGCTACATCCACATTTTCAGGCTTCTTTTTAGAGAAAAATGGTCACGCCTTGTGGTCATCTTCGTCGCTTGGTGTTTCCACAAGGAAAATAGTGTGACATTACCATGTGGGGAGCGTATCCTATGCACACAGGCCCTCACGTGTACACACCGTGTACACCAACTAAAAATTATTACAAAAAATTCTAGAAAAATTTATACATGTACTTTCAATAGTATTACATCTACGTGCAAAGTCGCATCTTCAAATTCATTCTACATAGAGAATAACAAAAAAGATAAAATTATGACAAAATTGTAGCCTTAAAACTGTCAGATTTTTTGTTTTTTTTTGTTACGGCTAAAATATAATGAATTTGACGTTAAGATTTTAACCCTAGGTGTAATACAATTGAAAGTATATGTATGATTTTTTTCTAGATTTTTTGGTGACATTTTTTAGTTGGTGTGTACGTGTGTACACGTGAGGACTTGTGTGCATAGGATATGTTGCCTACCATGTGAGCTCAGAGTCAGGAATGGTTGTTGGCGTGTTGCTATGATCACACAAAGTTCCAGGCAAGCTAAGAACTACAACTCGCAAGGCTAGTTGGTTAGTACTTGTTCATGTGTTACTTTCAACTCTGGTAGGCATTTCTCCTACCAAATGTTTCAATAGCTTTGTGTTATAATCACTACTTCCTCCGTCCTAAAATATAGCTACCTAGTACAGGATGTGACATTACCTAGTACTACGAATTTGGAATGTACTAGGCTGTCCCGATTTATAGTACTAGGTAATATCACATTCTATACTAGGTAGCTACATTTTAGGACGGATGTAGTATTAGCTTACAGCGTAGACAAACCATTAAATTGATGTGGATATTGAGCAGGAAAATTGAGTATGCGGGTAATGTTCGTTAGAAACTTAGGCTGTGTTCGCACGAGCCTGTTTCCAACCAAAACAGCGCGCACGGAAAACGGAACAGTCCATTAGCACGTGATTAATTAAGTATTAGATAATTATTTTTTAAAAAATAGATCAATAAGATTTTTTAAGCAACTTTCGTATAGAAACTTTTTTTTTTTTTGTAAAAAACACATTGTTTAGCAGTTTGAAAAATGTGCACACAGAAAACGATGAGAATGAGTTGGGAAACATGGGGTAAGAACACGTGCCTTAATGTAAGTGTAAGTGAATTGCCCTGCTTTTTTTATTGGTTTAAATTTTTGGGTTGAATTGATTTATGTATTCAACTTAAAAGTGTCAAACCCCCACAAAGTTTGAGCCAATAAGGGACCTAAACATAAACAAACAAGGAGTCAAGAGTAGATTTGATGGGCGTTAAACTTCCTTACATATAAAAGCCAAAGTGAATAATGCTATTTTTTTATTCCAGAGTTGAAAGTTCGTTGGCTATATTCACATTACTAGCACGATATTTTGATAGATACATATTAAAAGCCAACCTGATTGAATAAATAAATACTACCTCCACTTCAGGTTATAAGACTTTCTAGCATTGCCCACATTCATATAGATGTTAATGATTCTAGGCACACATATATGTCTAGATTTATTAGCATATATATGAATGTGGGCAATGCTAGAAAGTCTTATAATATGAAACGGAGGAAGTAAATAGTTCTAAAATATTATCATATCAACATGAAACGATTAAGTGACACTCCCATTTTAGCCTGTGTATCACCAAGGGTAATAATGGGCGATGACCAAGCGTATTGATTTTTTATAGGAAAAAGTCTAAATACCCCCCGTAAACTTTGGATAAAAATCCATCTAGCACCTTGAACTTTAAAACCAAACATTTAACCCCCTGAACTTTGGAAAATTGTTCATATTACCTCCTAAGGTGGTTTTGCATATTTTGGATGCTTAAACGAACAATATTAAATAACTTATATAACATATTTGCATATAAACAGTTGTAAATCATCAATTTATATTTATACAATGATACCATACTATTATTATGTCGATACTTGTCCGTAAGTGAGAGCTAAAAAGTAGTACAAATAAAAATTTAACTGAAGATTTTAATATATATGTTCAATGTGTATGTCACGTGATCAAACTCATTAAATTTATATACAAATTAGATAAAAACCACCATACAAAACCACCTTAGAGGGTAATATGAACGGTTTTATAAAGTTTAGGGGGTTGGATGTCTGATTTTAAAGTTTAAGGTGCTAGACAGACTTCTATCTACAGTTTAGGGGAGCATTTGGATTTTTTCCTTTTTTATATAAGCTACTTCTTTCGTTTTATATTATAGGACGCTTTAACTTTTTTTATTTTTTTATAAGTCAAACTTCTTTATATTTGATCAAATTTATAAAAAATATATAGCAATACTTAAAAAACTAATTAATTTTATTAAATCCAACATTTAATATATTTTCATAGAATGTTTGTTTTGTGTTAAAAAATATCTATACTTTTCTATAAATTTGATCAAACTTAAAAAATTTTGACTTAGAAAAAAATTAAAATATCTTACAATATAAGACAGATGAAGTAGCTAATAAGCTGAGTCAAAAATATCAAAATGCAAATACACGAGCGTGTAGAAGTTGTCAAAAATAATCTGTTAGAGAAAATAACTTCAGGACAATTTTGGGACCACCTGTCAGTGACCCGTCGAAGCCTCGAAGGCTACTAGTAGTACTATTTGTAAACAGCGGGTACACGCGCTACCACACGTCAGGCAAACCCACACGCCGCCTTCCCGCCGCCTCCGCTCTTCTTCCCCCAACCGCGTCGCAAGCCCACGGCGAGCGCCGCCGCCGTCCCACCGTCGCCGATGACCCGCGGCGTCGCTATGGCGCACGCGAGGCTCCTCCTGGCGCGCTACTACGTATGCCAAACGCGGGGACGAAGAACTCACCGCCCAGCCCCCCACCAACGCCGTGTAAGCATACCGTCGAACACCTCCCGTGCGCCACTAACCCGCCTCTTTTCTGTTGCCTGTGCAGGCGATGGCGGCCCCCAGTTGGCCTACCGTATCCAAGAACCTTCCGCTGCTGGGCCATGGACGGTACGAGTAACCTCTTTCTTGAATCGTGCTCGAAATTTTATACCGTGGGTGGGTTTGTCGGGGTCTGGATTGTTGTACGCGCTGTTGTTTTTGAAAGGGGTGGGAGAGGTGGTTATGCATGTTAATCTGTAATTATATCGTTAATTGCAGATCCTTTGGGCACAGATGATTACTAATTATCTGTTGCATGACAGATTAATATGCTATGTGGTTCGATTTTAGCATATATTTCAGATCACTTAGTGTTGTAGTTTCAGAATCAGAGTATTTCTGCACATCTTTGCCTAATATATACTACCAATAAGGATGTATATGAGAACACCATAAAAAACTTGAAAGATGCACGGAAGTAAGGATCAAGTACTGTTGTTTAACATGAAAAATAAGAGTTCTCTAGCCTGTTAGGTGTACGGCGAATTCTATTGTTGCTGTAGCGGTCATGCACTTTTAATTTTGGTTTGGAAGCATTACAACATGGTTGATATGCTTTTGGAAACAGTTTTTTTTTTCTGAAAGGAAGCTTCTGATAAATTTTCGTGGCATTTTGGTACAAGTATATGCAAGCATATGCATTTAATAGGAAGACGATTCCTTTGTTCATTTTTATAATTGGAACTTGCAAACCTTTTGTCCGGGCAAGTTTCCTGTTGGGAACAGTCATAGAGGACACAATGTAGAACTCCATTTAAATCATGGCTAATGACCAAAAAACACTCAAATTCTGGGTTCGATACAAGTTCCGTTGATAAATGAGATCGTATGACGTCTTGTATGGGCTTATGGCCTTTATGCTATAGTGAGCTTTAGCTGATGGTCTCATGGATAACTGAGTGGAGAAATACCATTGTCTATGATGCAGTTCTCATCATCCGATGTATGCAAGTCAAGACGAGATTAAAATGTCAAGTAGAAGATGGTGCCATGGTTCCCCTGACAATCAAGGTAGTCTTGTAAGACACCAGCCTCCTGAAAGTTTCTTAGAAATGTTTGAGGATATTCATTTGAACTCATCCGGTTCATCTGTCCATGTATTAGTGCACCCACGTACAATTCACACCTAGAGTTTCATCTCAACTGGTTGTTTTTTAAATGGAAACTATTACATGTTTGAGGCATGGAGTAGTAATGCAGCTAACGTGCATAAATGGAAACATACTATTATCACAAAAGTAGGGCATTTTTGGAAGATTGCGTATCCGTTACATTTCATTCTCACTCTGTTCTTCTTCTTTGCCTTTTCTTGTTAAACTCTGTACTACCTGTCATTCACTCATTCCATCTATAAAGCACAAACTCTTCTACAATCTACACTAGCCATTCGCCCATTCCTGTCTCTGGCATCACGCAGCCGAGGAGCTTGACGAGGTAGGCGGAACCGGCGGACAACGGCGCTGTGAGTTGCGCCGCGGCGGAGGAGTCGAGCCCTCGCCCTCGAGCGGTGGCACCGCACCAGGCAGAGAAAGATCGTCTGAGCCGCGCCGTCGTCGGGATGTCGTCGTCTACGGCTGCGATCGGCGATCCAGGTCATCTTTCGACCGCCTTTAATTCCCCCCCCCCCCCCCCCCCCCCGTACTCTAATCTCTTCCCGTCGCACCATGCGTACGGGTCGTCGTCGCGCACCAGACCGCGGCCATGTGTCCATGGTGTCCTTCTCCTCCCCTCCTGCTTGAGTTGTCATCGGCGGCGCTCTAATGTCTTGCTTGATGCCGTGGCCGTGGGTGCTCTGTCAACACCATCTTGCTGCAATCGTATGAATCGTCTGCCCATACCCGTAGTTGGGGTGAAAGAAGGCCAGGAGGAAAAAACTTCTCTCATTTAAACGGACACCGGCAGATTTGGTGAATGGAAAACGTGATGTCGATTCTATTCTCCTGAATTTATGCGTTTGCAGTAATACTTTACATTCGACCTTTCTGTTGATATTTTGCAAAACTTTGCTACGGGTGCAATGGCATGAGCCAATCTTTTAAAATTTTAGCTGGGTATTCAAATATATGAACATGTTGTTCTTATTTGATTTTTTTTATAATGTAAAAGAAATGGACAGCAACAGGTAGAAAGAAAGCAATCCACCTAAGTAAGAAGGATAAAAAGAACTAGGAATAACCAAATAAAGGATATCTTAACCATGTAGTCACTAGTCAGGATTCAGGAACCCCTGGTTTGCTCCTCTAGCTTTTTGAATGATATTCAGAATACTATTCTTATCATCTTATTTGAAGGAATAGTGATGTCTTGATAGCATGCAGTACAGGAGCTGTGATACTCCCATCATCATATTGTGGTTCTCCAGTAGCAATATCGATCCCCATTCTTCTGTTCTTGACTTTCTCTTGCCTTGTTAATCCATACTGTCATTTACTGTATAATCTCACAGATCTGCTACTCCTATTATTTCAGAGCTGGCAAAGAAGATTTGTGTTCCATGCAATTCTAAGGATATACATGCCATGCCAGAAGATTCTGCTAAGAAGATGCTAGAACAGGTTTTATTCTTGTATGATTTTGTAGTCAAGAGTCTGATTAAGGTTATTGGCACTTCATCAACTGACTCTTGAAAACAGGTGGGTGGTTGGGAATTAGCAACCGAAGGTGACATTCTGAAATTGCACAGAGCATGGAAGGTGAAGAATTTTGTAAAAGGGCTTGAATTCCTTCAGCTTGTTGCTGCTGTTGCTGAGGAAGAAGGTTTCCTGTTCTTTTGTTTCTTTTTATACATACTGGCATAATCTATATGGTCTATTTCCACCACATGTTTCCTTAGTTAAATTAAGTCAGCAATGATTAGCTAACTTCTCTTACAGTACTAGTTGATTTGGAGGTTCACAGTTTTACATACCTCTTTTGAGACACCAAACGTACCATAAAAAGGTTAAACAATATGATGCAGAGCAAGTGTTCCAAGTGGAGCTACTGCAAGCTAGTACTATTTCATATGCAGTACTTCGTGGCTGCATGTAATTCTACGCTTATTGTCTGGATGAGATAAGATAGAGAGGAGAGCTAGTAAGCTAGCTCCTGTTGAACTTGGGAAAATATCTTATAATTGTTATGGCTATTGATGAAGAATAGAAAGATTGCGTTACATTTGATATAGTGTAGTCATGGTGATCAGAATCAAATTATTAGTTTTCTCACATTTTTCTACCTATGCATTACATTTGTTGTCATAGCATGCTACAATTATATTTAGTATGCTGGGAGTTTATTTACATGTTGCATGAAAAACACTTCTAAACTGTTCACATTTTTTGGATCTCATTTTTGTTTTAAATAACAGTGCCAGTGAAGTATGTTTGATGTCCTTTCGCAGGCCACCACCCTGATCTTCATCTTGTCGGTTGGAACAATGTGAAAATTGATGTTTGGACTCACTCTGTCAGTAAGTGATTTGCATATCATTCGTGTTGCCAATTTGTTTTGATGTGATCATTTAAAAGAATCAAACCTCATATCTCTCAGTATTTTGGTTTGTTCTTTAGTCAAAGTTCCTTCCAAACCTGAAAACACTTGACTCATTACATTTAGCAGTGAATGTTGAAGCCAATGCTGCTGAATGAAATAAAGGGATCACTGTTGTTCCTGTTTAACTTTGTTTAACCTTTTCAATCTCTAGGACTGAAAGGTCAAAATGGCTCTTTCCTAAACCTTAATGAATGATGGCTATTAGTCAATACACTATTTTAGGAACTCTGATTGACTTGACTAAGTTTTCACTTTGCAAGAAAAACAAGATGGCCATAATGGCATAATTTATGCTCTTTTATTTGGACAATATCAAAATTCAGATGTTTATTTGAGAAATTCTTGCCCTCTATTAGTTGAAACCTAACCGAATTTCTATGGATTATGGAAAAAAGATTACATGCTTGGAGCCTTGGATGTTTAGTCTGTTGGTGATTTGCCTTTTCCATGTAAAATATTTGTATGCTTAAAAGGAGATAAGTCAAGAAATAGGGACCAGACATAGCAACTGTAGCTGAAGGCACATAATCACAGTATTTGGTTGTTGAGAATTGGGTTAGGATTTAGGAAGCCGTACTGAAGCAACATAAGCACAGTAACAGAACAGAAATCACCATCAGTCCATCACTCTAGTTTATAATGATGTGATTCCACTGCTATGGTTGCAGGAGGCTTAACTGACAATGATTTCATCCTTGCTGCGAAGATCAATAACCTCAACTTAGAAGGCCTCTTAAGCAAGAAAGCTACAGTCCAAAAGTAGTTCGCGCAGATGAAGCGATTGATTTCTGACGAGATTTATGTACTTGCTTCGGTTAGAATGCGTGAGTTGAGGTATCTTTAACTTGATAAGCTTTTCTTGAATTTGTACCGGGAGTTTCTCTGTTCTTTCTAAATTTTACCAATGCTGTTGGACCGGGTCTACTTCTGTTACAGAATGTCGAGAACCACCATAATCTAGATTTGATCAAGGAGAACCTGTTTCTCTTACATGTGGGCCAAGAGATGTAGGGTCCACGAACATTTTAGAGTCCACCACACCTATTCCGCTACGTTTCCTCATTCTTCCGTATGTTATTCACTTATTTGCACCAGGAGAGGTAACGCAAGTGTCCTAATATGTTTTCAACGAGCACAAATATGTCGTGTGAAACAAAAAGGTAAAAGCTTGTTTTGATTTCCAGTACAAATACAAACCGTGAAAATGTGGCATAATGAATTCTTTACCTTTAGAGTTTGAAGTTGTGTCAGAAAAGATACCACAACGTTCATCATGAAGAATTGAAGTTAAGGCTGTGTTTAGATCCAAGGGTGTAAAGTTTTGGTGTGTCATATCGGATATACGGACATATATTTGAAGATGTCAAAAAAGTTACCACAATGTTGATAGGTACGTTGCTTTTTTATCCTTTGATGTTGGCTCTTCCTATCATTTTAAAGCAAAGTTCATCAAGTTTCGAATTATTCACACACCAATAGGGAACGTGAGCTAAGCTAAGGTGTCTAGGCAATTATAAGAGTTTTAACCTACTTATGACCATGCCGTGATTTTAGTTAATAAATAGATGACATGAACAAAGTCAAAGTATCGATCATCCCTACTATTATACATGCTCTTAATTTTTAATTTTTGTTTTTTAAGAACATGCTCTGAAGTAAGTTTGTAAAGAACGGAGGGGGAAAAAACGTGTCTAGACAAATCATTTTCAAATGCATATCGCTATGACATATATCGCTGTATAAAATTAGTAACACGAAAGTTGCTTCACAAATATTGAAATCCAAACTTGGGCAATGTTTGGTATTACTCCAACCCCTAAATTTAACTAAAAAGCTAGCTAGGTTTTGCGTGAAGTTATAGAGTAGGATCTCTATAGTTCATTTTATGATAATACTATAACATGCTCCGCTCTCTTTTTTAAGTGAAACGGAAAGCATTTATTATTTTATGAGAGCACTCTAAACAAGCCCCTGGTCTGCACATACAATTTTTTTTCTTGACTGTAGATTGAGTTTTAACTGGAAAGTTATGGAGTAAAATACACATGGTACCAATGTCATTTTTAAAGAATATCTTTCATAATTATCTGTAAAGCTTTTGGCGGATAGGAACTGCGGGCACATGCATTGGCCATATTTGGCCTTCTCCATGTTTTAGGGGTTGTTCAAATTATGCCCAAAATAATCCTTATCAAATTTTGGCATTGGCAATTTGACAATATTGCTAAGTTTTGGTATGATTTCTTATATATTTACCAAAGTTTGATAAAAAAAAAACTAAATGGATGCACATATATATTTGATAAGTTTACCAAAATATGCTATGGTCTAAAATGGCATCAACCTAAACAACCCCTTAAAATCCGCTTCCAGAATCCTGTATAGACAATTGCAGAACAATGAATCATTGATTAACCACTCATCTCTTCAGAAAAGAAACTTCCTTGCAATAAAAAAGAAAAAGGAAGGAAAAATACTCACAAAATATTATCTTCTTGTTAAAGCCCGTTCTAACTTTCATTGGCATCAAACATCGATAAAGCTTGCACGGAGTGCTCTGCTCTGCGGTAAAAACTTGCAGCATTGGCTGCCCAAAACAAGCTATCTCCAGAGGAATGAAGTACCATGCGCCAAACTAGGCCACTTCAGCTTCTAACCAGTAATTCTTTACATATGCAAATATCCGAATGCCAGTGAAGAATGCTCCTGGATGGGGACTGAACTCTGAAATCTGAAAGCCCTCAAGGTGGATCAACGCAACCTGCAGAACTTGTAGCAACACCTGCATGCTGCAGCTTGTCCTCATCTGACTCTGCTTATCAGCAGCTACTTTATGGGAGTATACTTTGAGATGTGCAGCGACCAGCATGTAAAATTAGTGGGGCATCAAGAACATAAAGGTTGAATCACATAGGGTATAAGAAGCAGCTCTTGTTAGATGAAATTAGGACTTACCGTTACAACATAGCAACTCACTATCGAGTAAACTCGTAACAGCTGAAATTAGTCCCCGGACACACGCAACAAGTGAAGAAGAAAAGAAGAAAAAACAGCAACATACTTCGAAACTGTAGAAAGCATTGTCCACTCTTCTCCGTGCGCAAGACGGCAGCTCAGCTAGTCTGCTCATTTCATGGCGCATGCCAGGTCACCAGATCACCTGGCAGTGTAGAGGGGCTTCTCCCACGAGGGCAGGACTCAGTAGATGTGTTGCCAGATCTGGTGCGATGGCTGAGATGGAGTGGTCTGAGAGCTGTTCAAGGTTCCCTCAGTAAGGTTCTGCGGGTGCTCCTGCGGTAAACCAGCCTGTGACTGGTAGAAGCTTGGGTACCCAAGGCCACCGTATTGAGAGGGCTGCTGCCCCTGGCGGAAGCCACCTGGCTGATTCTGGCCCTGGAAACCATAGAAGTTGCCAGGTGGTACCGCTGAAACGGCCCTTGAACCAGCAGCTCCATGAAGCCACATTGCAGAGCTGTCGTTCTGAAAGGCATCACGAATGAAGTCACCAAAAAAATGAAATGGAAATCCAAATGGACAGATAAAGTGCAAGTGCAAGTGTTTTTGTAGTATAATATCCTCAGACAGGACAAAAACACAAATGGCGCCAGAACATAGGCAAAGCATGTGAAACTTACCTGCTGTAAGGCAATGTATTGACTGTTATCTTTGAACTGTGTGCTTAAAGCTTCTTCAAACCCCATAGTTGTGGGTGCAGAGGGGACATTCTGATTTAAGCCGAAATTTCCAGGAATATTATTTGAGCTACCAAAACCTCCAAATCCGGAGACCACTGATGAAGGCTGTGGTGGGCTTGTAGCAGGAAGGCTGCTCTTGTATTGTGGCATCGAATATTTCATACTGACACCAGGCACCCCAGTGGTAGCAGCAGATTGATGGAAAGGTCCATTACTTGAGAAAGATTGCTGAAAGGCTGCTGATGGTAGATAGTAGTTTTGAGGCAAATATGGATAGCCAACCAGATTGGAAAAAGGTCCAAGGGGCAAAGTTGGCTGAGGGTACGGATGTACAGATAATTGTTGTGGGAGAGGAGGCCCAGACGGAATGCTCGCGCTGGGAAGATTTTGTGTAGGTTGTGCATTCGAGAATCCCCCTGGCTTCAATGTCTGGAAAATATAAAATGCAAAGTGGAACTCAAAAATAGAATACAAGCTGAAATGCTAACATATCTATGCCAAATCAAATAGGCATTTAACAGCCAGGAAAATGTACCTACAATTCTTTTATTAATGCAAGAAATAGTTAAACGTTTATAGCTATAAGCTTCTTGATGACTTGATGCTACTATATCCATTCAACTATGCTGAACATATAGTGTCCATCCTTGAAATAGAGAGTATGACCTCTTTCTAAACTTGTTAACTACAACTTCTACAAATTCAACAAACTTCAGAACAAGCACGATAACAAAAAGTAAAAAAAGATTTTGGAGTTACCTCCTGCATGGAGATTGCTGGTAAGCTGGTAGTCGGTACTGGTGGGTTATATTTTGTAGCTAATTGTGTTGATAGCAATGGTGAAAAGTCAAAGTCCCGAAGGTTGGGAAGATTTGATCCCAGCAAGTTGTTGTGTAGAGTATTTGCTTGCTACAATAATAAATTAGAGTGCCATAAGGATGAGAAATTTTTTTAAAAAAACTCCAATTTGTCAAAAAAATGCATAACAAGAATAAATGATATTGAGCTTGAGAGGATTGATTTTATTTTAGTTAATATTCATATATTGACTATCAACCTGTCACATTACCAAGGACATTCAACACTAAAAGAGGTAAACAGGTAAAATTTCATCATCAAAGCAGACACAGTATAAAACATCTTTAGCCAAACAGACACAACTGAATAAAACATCCTCAGAACGACAGTCATAATGTCTGCAGATTATACGTACTCTAACCTAACTCCTCAATAGCAAAGCTAAATTAACAATTTTGTAACAATCAAATTACAAATTCGTGAAAGATTCATATAAGTGATCAGTCCAAGTTGGTACATATGCTAACATTGAGATGGTGACAAACTGACAAATAATAGGAAAAACTGAGATGTTAACTATGTGAAATGATGATCTTCTGTGTGCTCCAATTTCAGGGTATAAGAGAACCATACCAGTAAACTTGAAAACTGAGGAAGATGTTGCACTTGTATGTCTCCCTGTGAGCTCTCCATCGTACTTGGTTGTGTTGTGTTTGAATATACATGATCTGAAACTGATGGCAGATTGTATTGTAGACTTGACACATCTACAGCACCCTGCGTCAGAATATCAGGCTGTGAAACTGAAGGTTCATCAGTATTCTCCATGTTAGTGCCAATTCTGGCTTCAACGTCCCCATTTGTTGAAGAATTTAGAGCAACATTGTTGTCTTGATTCCTGCAAGGCCGGCCTTATCAGAAAAGGCTAATTTCTTGTCATGAATACAGAACATAGCAAGGAAATATTTTCACCTGACATCTTCTTGATCAACTGATGGAGATTCATCTGGAACAGGCACTTCCTCCACTCCATTTTTGTGGACCTTTGATGGAAGCAACCCAGAGAAGGCACCAGATCCAAAACTACCAAAGCTCAGATGCCCACAGTCTGCATTTGCAAGTTGTAGATGATCAGGGATTATAACCGCTGGATTATCTTCGGTAGATTTACTTGCAACTAGATCTTCAGTCTGTAGGCTTAGGTGCTGAATGTTTGCCGAAGCAGATTCCACATCAACATTAGAAACTTCAGCTGCAAAATGTTACACTGTCAGTTTCACACTAATAATTGCATGATTAAGAGAAGAAAGTATCAGCATTTAGGGCCACAGCATATATAACTTAGTACACCAGTACAACGTGAATTAAAATGTATAAAAAAGGAACCAAGCAACCATGCTACATGTGCAATTTTGCATATTTCACTTCCTTGGAAATTTGGGATTGGTAGCGCACTCAGCTATGTACAGCAGCAAACCATAAGCCAACAAGGCTATATGCTTGAACCTTGAATAAATTTGAAAACCAAAACCATCCGTTTCCATTAATAAGCACCATTAGTTCATTGCTGATTCAGATTGGCACAGCATAAAGAAAATTTATCTATATAATAAGATCTTAAACAAGTATATGTTTAAATTGTATCTATGCTTGTATGTTGGAGTGTAGCATGGGCATCTTAAATTAAAATATACTGAAAACTTAAGTTTTGAAAGATCGTATTTCTTGATCCAATTGAAAGTTAGAAGGCATTGAACAAATTACACAATCATTAGTTCAGAATTAAAACAATACTTCATACAAGTTGGGCCAGAGCTGTACATTTTTCTTGTTGACTTGGTAAATGAAATGAATAGATGATACACACTTAAATAATAAGATTGTGGTTTTGTATAAAGTTGACAATGTTGATTATCAGAGTACATATATTCTATTTAAAACTACAAGAAAACAAGGACCCTTCTTTGCAACTCTAGCTGTTAGCTTACAGTCTTCCAACATTCAGATCAACAACCCTTGTCAATATGAGAGAAATTGCTAAAAGAATCTAACAAACATACTTTTTTTTTCATATCATAGTTTTTTAGTGATGCTAGCAGTCTACCACTTCAACATATTACAGGGAGAAAGATTAAAAGATGAACACTGACAATGAATGGTTTTGTTTTTGTTATGTAAAGGCAAAGCCATTAAAAAAAATGACCAATGGCCTTGATAAACACTAGACAGTACACCTAATCCATGTCAGAGTGTCATACTATAAGTCTATAAGAGAAATTTGCACTTGGTTTCTGAAAAGCATAGCATGGTTAAGGGGGGAAACAAAATATCATGTTAGCCAGTTGGGAGGAATTTTCTATCATTTCAATGGACAGTGGTTCAGACAATAGAAGAGCACATTATTTGACTTTAGAGACACATAACCAAAAAAAGGAACTTCTGAAGATGTTTTTGGAATTTCAACTGTATGCTAACCTTCATCATCATCATCATCGTTATCATCATAGTGATTCCCTCGAGACTGGTATGCACTTGAGTTGTGCAATAAACCATTATTAAAATGGTTGTTGCCATCAATAATTTCCAGGTGTCTATCAGAAGGTATAGCTGAGCTGCTCTCTCCTACATAAGAATTATTATACGAGTTCGCATCGTCAGCAACCAACGTTGATGATTCCAAAGATGCCACAGGTAAAGATATGTCACGAGATGTCTCAGGGACTGTTAATTGACTCCCTGGTAGTGTCCCATCCTGTTGAAACCAATCACTCTCTTGTGTTTCATGGTTATCAGCAGAAGCATGACTGGAATTCTTAACTTGAGGAATAGGATCTTGAAGAACAGGAAATCTTTGCTCAAATGTTGTTGGTGGGGCAGTGCTTGCAGATTTGTTTGGGTTCTGGTTTACCACACTTGAGAAAGATGAGGTTTGGCCAGAATAGGCTTTGTCTGTTGAAGCCACAGGCTTGCTAGAAGACCTCACTTGAGGTCTGCCCATTTTCACAATATCAGCCATTGACATCTGACCTGGCACCCCACACCAACTGTTCTGAAATCCCGACGATGGTTGCATTGCTCCAAAAGATCCATCGTGAAGAACATCCTTGTTTACAGAAGAACTAAAACAGAAAAGAAAGCAAATTAGTTAACCATACTGTAAATAGAAACGAATGCCTCTAACATAAATTTCTATATGTTCAAATTTCCATTACCTTGGAACAGTTTGCTTCTGTGTAGAGTTAGTTGCTAGCACGCCAGGTCCCAATATTGATGACCTTGAGGACATGTTATCTGGTTGGATTGAAAATTAGAAATGGATTATAGCCAAACATAGAAACTAATGGATAGGGACAGGTTTTAAACTTACCAGCACCACTTGATCCAGACTGAACTGAACTGCTTCGTCCACTACGGTCTGCACCAGCTCTAGTGGCTCGACTATTGGAGTTAACTGCTCCTCTAGATTTTGGCTCAAGCGCCTCCTTATTAACCTGTGTGATATTTCAGCACATACTGACGTGAGCTCTAAAAGCGCACAAAATAAATAATCAAGAGATAATATGGACATGTAAACTTTTAACACTAAAACGTAACCAGTCAACAAATTAAAAAAATGATATATCGACCAATTATCACTGGTTAGCTACACAAGTTCAATACCAGGCCAACTGAAACTACATTAAACTTGTCAAACTGGAAGTAAAAACTAGTCCTGACCTCCTTTTTCTTGTCGCGCTTGCTCTTTACCTCTTGAAACGTATCTAGAGAAAGATTGACAAAATGTCAGATATCGTTATCAGGGCACTACTGGAACCATGCAGAACATCAAGCTTAGCGTGCTATTCACAAGAAAAAAAAATGCACTAAAATGAACAATTGGACATGTTTTTTTTTTGAAATGAAGACCAGCATCCCAAGATTATACCATCCAAAAGCTTAGGGTGCTATTCACAAGAAAAAAAAATGCACTAAAATGAACAATTGGACATGTTTTTTTTTTTTTGAAATGAAGACCAGCATCCCAAGATTATACCATCCAAAGCATGCTGAATAAATTGTAGAAATATATCGATGTAATTCAAATGTTTTACAGATGATACCCAAGTCAATCTCAATTCATTTCCAACTTCCTTTAGAATATTTCTATTATCAAGCAATGAAGGTTATTTACTCAAATTACAGAAAGAAGTTATAGAATATGTTAGTTTCCTACAACAAAGACTACGAGAGATGCACAACTTGATTGCCTATGATCAGTTGACTCTTACTTTGAATGAACTGTAGGAAAGGTGTGCAGAAGATAAATGTTCAGACACAGGTTAATGTAAAGAAAGAGGCAGCCCAACAGGGAAAAATCAGATGCCCTATCCAAACTGAATAAATCGAAACACTGTCCGAGCAGATCGAAAAGACCTAATTCCAAGAGAAGAAAATCAATGTTCACAAAGCTAATCTATATTATGCCCCCAAATGTTAGCATCGGTTGAATTGAGAATATTCGAAATAAAGACTAAGAATAGTAAAAGTTTAAACCGGAGAGTTACAGTCTTACAGCCCCAATCTAAGCCAAATGCAAAATAACACATCAGACAAACAAATCTAGGTAAGATCAAACCAAACCCCAAAAAAAAAAAAACACCAGCTATTCCTGCCACTATCTTGCTGTACACAGCCATCACGGTAATAAATCAAAATAAATCCCCAAAGCAAACCCACCAAAGCACGTCTCCTAACATCCAAAACCGGAACAGAACTCCCCAACACTTCAATCCAATCCAATCCAATCCAGTCGCCACGAAACAATCCAAGCGCAACCAAAGCAGCTACAAAAACTTGAAAAACGGCGGCGAGGTGAGAGACCTTGGGAGAGGAGGCGGCTGACCGCCTCGTCGGGGTCCATGCCGCAGTCCCGCAGCGCCGCGTAGATCTCCGCGTCGGGCCGGTTCACGATCTCCTTCAGCCCCTGCACCAGCTTCCTCGCGGACCCCGGCACTGGCCCCGCCGCCGCCCCCCTCCCTCCCCCTCCCCCTCCTCCTCCTCCTCCGCCGCCGCCGCTCATCCTCGCCGGAGCCCCCCCTCGCCCACCGTCACCGCCGGCAACCGCCCGCCCCCGTCCTGCAAACCAGCCACGCGGCGAGGCGCGAGCGAGCGACGCCGAACAGCCGCCGCGTCCCCCGCGCTTCGGCTCGCCCTCCGGCTGCTGGCTGCTGGCGCTGCTGCTGCTCTTCCCCCAACCACGCAACGGCGGCCGAAAATTCCAAAACCCTCCCTGCCTCCGCCTCGCCTACCTTTATATAGCTCGATGCGGCTGCGATGCGATTATTATTAGTATTATTATTATATTATTATTAAAAAATCAATTTCCCAATTTTTTTTTTGTCCGCGCTTAAGCTTCTTCTTCTCTCCTCTCTATCCATCCCCGTGTACACTTGTCGCGGCGGTGTGGGATCTCAAACGCGCACAGAAACGTCTCTCGCTGACATGGTGGGGACACCACCATCTGGGCCCACCTGCAGTATGTGGTTCTCTCGTGGGTAGGATCTTCCGGTGTAACTATAGGCGCGCACGGGATTGTCTGCTCGGGGAGGCGAGGGCTCGCGCGGACAGAGACGGAAGACTTCCGCCCCGAGGCTAGCATGTGGGGGCAATTATTCGGTGGGCCCCACGTGTCAGCGAACCCTGTGACTGGCGTGGCCTCGGAGTTATCCTGAGCGGACCTGACGCGTGGGGCCACGGGGCCGGTGGTGATGAAAGTGACGATGCGTTTTTGGTTTTTTTTTTTTTGTGTGGGTCAGTGGGATTCCTCCTCTTTTGCGAGAAGAATTTAGGCGGGCAGTAAACGGAGATCTGTAGTAGTACGCCCCAGTAGTGGTAAGTTAGTTGGGTTTTTCCTGATTTGGTTAGATTCCTCTCCTCTTCTTGGATCACTTTATTCCTCTTCTTCCTTTGACGCAAAAAAATAACACCAGAAATTCGTTAATGTCCAGGTTTTTTTTTTAAACGGTTGTTCTTTTCTTTTTGTCGTAACATTCTTTTCCTTCTTTCCTTTGTATAGACAGGAATATTTTCCATTTCAAATTTGCCGTTTGCACC
This sequence comes from Oryza glaberrima, assembly GCF_000147395.1. Lineage (NCBI taxonomy): Eukaryota > Viridiplantae > Streptophyta > Magnoliopsida > Poales > Poaceae > Oryza > Oryza glaberrima. Next base: position 24,676,882 of record NC_068326.1, read on the forward strand.
CTGCTGTTTTGTGGGCTTAATTAAATATTTACATTTATGTTTCTCCCGCTAACAATCAATACATGCAATCCAAACATGTACAGTACTTGCTTTCTTTTTTTGCGGCCGGGGACATAAAATGTAGTGCATCTTTTTTTTTTCAGAAAGTGGTCCCTCCTTTTAAAGAAAATACATGACGCCATTGGATTATAGGTTGACCATTCATCTTATTTAAAAAATATATAATTATTATTTATTTTTATATAATTTGTTTTATTGTCTTGGCTTATATTTTGCAAACCTACACAACATTTTTGAATGAATACGAATGCTCAAATGCGTACCTAAAATTACCAGCATCATATATCACAACTGAAGAAGTACTCGTTTTTACATGTACTAATTAAAATGTATTTGCTTTAACATGTAAATAGCCAAAGCGATAGTACGTGTAATAAAAAAACGTAAAAAGCTCCACATAACACTAAAGCGAGTATGCTACTCTATCGGTTTCAGATTATAACACATAGGTTGACTAAGTTTATAGACAAATATAGTAATATTTTTATTAAATTAGTTTCATCGAATCAATATTTCAATATATTTTTACAATAAATTTGTTTTGGGTTAAAAATATTACTACTTTTCTCTACAAACTTGGTCAAAGTTAAAATAATTTGACTTTAACCAAAGTCAAACTATTTTATAACCTGAAACGGTTAGAGTATCACGGAATCTCATAAGCTGTCAGTTCCTTAGATTCCTTTGGGATAAAAAAAATGATAAAGTTTCAAAAGATGTGCTTGATGGCATGTAAAATAACACGAATTGATACCACAGAGAGGGAAACGTGAGGGTAAACACCGTGATTGTTTTCCATTTTCTTTTTGGAATTACACGTCTAGTTGGAATTATAAAATGAACATTTGGGGTGATGGTCTATATATTGTGCCAAACGAGTTACCTATATAAATAACTCCACAGCAATAATTATTTGACAACATGTCTTAGGTAGCATTTGACGTTTAACCATCAACAACATCCCAAATGCTTATTCTATAACAAAATTAATATGCATAGATTTAGGTAGAAACGTATTTTAGTGTCTTGTAAAATATATATGTGCAATACGGTTTAAAATATGTTGAATGGAGTCATGCATTTGTAACTTTGTGTTTGCACCAGGTCGCCGAAAAGCGTGTCTTAGGGCTCGTACGAAACTCTAGTCTTGTTCACTTCATGGCCATGTTTAACCTTTCAAAAATTTGGCATTGTTTAAAATTTTAGCAAGTTGGCAACGTTACTAAGTTTTGGCATGATAGGTTTAACTACGATGTTATCAATTCTCTAAACACAACAAATATTTGGTAACAAACTAAATACTACCATACATCTGTTAACTTCACCAAATAATGGTGTGGTTTAAAATGGTAATCCCTCCGTCCCAAAAAAACCAACCTAGTACTAAGATGGGGCACATCCTAGTACAACGAATTATAGTTTGAAGTCGAAGTATAACAGTTTATGGCTCTCATGGAAAAAGGGATTGTGTGTTTTTTTAAGAATTCGAATGCATACTAGATTTTTTTAGTGGTTCCTTATGGAAAAAGATCGATCATCGTTAAATCCTATCAAACCTTAATTCTATTTGTGTTTTTGTTTCTCATCAAAGTGTGTTTTTTTCTTTGATCTATGGGTTAATTTGATCCATGCCATTGCAAATGTGGCTATTCAAAAAAATATCATTACAATTCGTCTATTCGTAACCGTACCACTCTAATTTTACGAAATTAGAACCACGCCATTGCCGTCACCTTTTCCATCCATCCTCTTTCTTTCCGTCTTCTTCCTTCCTTCTCCATCTTCTTCGCGGCCATCGCATGTCGCTGAGCCGAGATCGAGCACCACGCCGCCGCGAGGCGGATCCGGGAAACTGAGCGCCACCTCCTCCAACAAAAGCAGCTCTGGTCCTCCCACCACCGCGCCACGTCGCGCTCCACGCCAAGGGCTTCCGACGGCGATGAGTCGCGGGCCGAACACCACGGCGACGAGGAGGAGAAGGACACGCCGCTCTTCTCCAAGGAGGTCATCCGGCGCCTGCACGTGTTGCGCCAACCAGCCACGCTCTTCGGCAAGAACGACACCACGCGACTCCGCCGCCTCCACGCCGTGCTCGAGGACCCCGCGGCGCTCGCCGACGTCGACACGGTGGAGATTGGGGAGGGCCAGACCAACGACTTCCTCCGCGAGGAGGGAGGGGACAACGCGTGGAAGGAGCAAGGGCGCCGAGGAAGCCGGGCGGCGGTGCCGACTCGGCACGCGGAAGGAGCCGTGGCGCGGCCGCGCGGGGGTATGGGGCGGCGACGCCGGCGAGCGGTGCTCAGAGAAAGGATGGGGCGGCAGCGCAGAGAGAGGGGACGGCAGAGGCGCCGCCGGCATGCGCACGGCATTGGTGCCGACGTGAGGAGGGAGGAGACGACGCGATAGCTTCAGCTGCGGCGGCGTCCGCGCCGACGTGCGGAGAGAGGGACGGCGCGGGCTCCAACGCATGGAAGGAGGGGGCGGCAGCGCTGAGGGAAGGGGATGGTGGCGCCGGCTTGGCTCCCTCTCCTCCGAGCTCACCGACTTGGCTCCGGGAGACGACGCTGCCGCCTGAGAGCGACGGCGGACGGGCTGGCCTAGCACGACTCTGGGAAGAAGATGGAGAAGGAAGGAAGAAGATGGAAAGGAAGATGATGGATGGAAAAGGGGACGGCAACGACATGGTTCTAATTTCGTAAAATTAGAGCGGCACAGTTATGAATATACAAATTATAATGATATTTTTTTAATAGCCACATTTGCAATGGCATGGATCAAATTAACCCTTGATCTATTGAAAATCTATTTTTTTTAATTTTTACAATCTATTGTTTTACACCTTCATTATTATCATATTTATTTTTTGTTAATACATTTAGTTCTTAAGGCCTTGTTAACAGTGAAATTTGGTAATCGGCAAAGATGTCATCGGCTTAGAATCATTATCGGCTGCAGCATCTCGGAATCAGCCGATGGGAGTTATCAAGTCGCCAATAGTCGGATTCCTTCTATATTCGGTTAAGGAAATCAATATACTAAATGAAGCTTATCCCTAAGTGACCTAGTTTAAAGAGGATGCGGCATGGCAGTTTATCTATTAATTAGGAATAGTTTGTTAGTTTCCTTTTATCTTTAGGAAAGTGTGTTTAGTGTCCGATAAGGACTTTATATTTTACTTTTATCTTTAGGTTAGTTTTTTTCTTGTCTGACAAGGACTTGTATCGACCCATGGGTATAAATATGTATACCCAGGGTCTATGTAATCTATCACTCTCGATCAATAATACTCTCGGCGCATCGCCACCCTCTTTCCCGAGGTTTTTACTTATCTTCCGGCGGGATTTGGGCACCTGACGCAGGGCTGCATCGATTCAGTTCGATCTCCGGCGAAGGGGTAAGTCCTACGTTCTGTCGGGCCCTGGTGAATCTGTCGGCTACGTTGGTGTTGTTCAAGGCTGCATTGATTCGATCTCTTGGATCGCTCTGGTTTGGTTGATATATTTGCCTACCTGATATCTCAATTCTATCTCTAATTGCATTGTGTTTAGAGACGCATCGGTTTAGTTGGGACGGTCTCGGTTAGGTCTGATCTCCTGTCTTAGCCGATATATCTCTACAATCATAATGTTGTTCTAAATAGATTTGTTATATCCATCACATTAGACAGATCTATCGGCTCATCGAATATTAGATTATCATATACAATCTCGTGCTGCATCGGTTAGGTTCGATCTACTAGATTGTTGTTGATAATATAAGTCTTGTTAAGCCGATAGGTTCATGCTAATGTTTTATCGGGTGCTAGCTGATAAGTTATCTGGACGTTGCATCGGCTTGTAGGGATTGCATATACATATAAGTTGGATTTAGCCGATGGCAATAAAGGTTTCACTATTTAATCTAATCTTGTGGATCTTATGACATCGGACCTCCAGCCGATGTGTGCTTTAACCTTCGGATCAATACTTGTTCTACTATATCATTGCTAGCCGATTGGTTTATACTGGATTATATTGTTATTTTGTTACATCATCATCAACCGATTACCTTTATATCATTATCTATATTGGACATATAGCCGATTGCTTAAACCCTATTGCTATCGGCTGGTATCGGCATCGGCTATTATTGGCTACCGGCCGGAACTACTCCATCAGCTTGTCAGCCGATCGGCTGTTTTGATCTACTATTTGCATATCTTGTCAGTTGCAGGATCAAACTGATTGGCACGCCCACATCTCATCATATTTGGACCTGCACTAGAGCTAAGCAGATCTCTCAGGCCGGTGGGTTCGATTTTTTCATCAATAGGCCTCCTTTGAAATAGAGAAATTTCATGAAATTTGTGAGAAAAATGATTGTTTCCCGTAAGAAAAATCCTATGAAATCTCCACGAGCTAAAATCTCTGACAGTGTGTTGCACAGCCGGGCCATCCCCCTCTACCCCATCCACTCCGAACTCCCACCACTAATCCGAAGCGGCTCCCACGCCCGCCGCCCCGCCGCCACGCCGCCATGCGGCTACTCCCCTACGCGCCGTCGCCGCGGCCGCCGCAGCGCTCGCTCGCCACCCGCAGGACCAAGCCAGGGCCGCCGTGCGCGCTCCCCTTCCCCGACGCCCTCCGCGCCGCTGCCGCGGCCACGGCGGCCGCTATGTCCATCTCCCTCTCCCTCCTCACCGGCGACGCCGTGGGGGCGGAGCGGCCGCGGGGCCCCGAGCTCTGCCGCGACGGGGCCGCCGCCGAGACCAAGGAGGAGGTGAGGAGGAGCGAAGTGGTGACGAACGAGCAGCTCGTGGAGGAGGCGTGGGAGGTGGTCAACGAGGGGTTCCTCCCGGACGCCGGAAGCCGTCCCTGGTCGCCGGAGATGTGGATGGTGAGCACTTAACAAATGATTGAATATGAACTATGAAGTGGTTCAATTGCCTATATGGAAGTCTCTTTATACATTAATGGATTTCTAGTCGGAATGGCCAGTCTGCTTGCTTCTGAACATATTTTATCCTCCATAGATTTATCTCAGGGAAACGTTATATCTTGAATATGCTAATTGGCTAATTGCTTCGCTTCAATGCAATGCAGAAAAAGAAGCAAGATATTGTCCAAACCTCAATCAGATCCCGTTCCAGAGCCCATGATATCATTCAGAAAATGCTGGCTAACCTGGGTGACCCATACACAAGGTTCCTGACTCCCTCCGAAGTAAGTACCTTACAAATGGCACTGTTCTTTTTTTGGGGAATGACAAATGGAAGCTCAGCATATTGGAGAAAACATCATCCTATTACACGAGTAGAACTGTACAACTTGTTTTTTTTTAAAGAGAGAAAGAGAGGAGAGAGTATGAGCCTGAATAATTTACATTTCCCAACATGTTTAGCCTACTTATAGTCGGTGGGTCCACTAAATGCCATTCCTTGTTTCTCCTAGTGATCCATGGTTTTTGTAGCAATTAGCTATTCTGACATTGTTGTTTCTGAATTTAGTGCTAAAGTTGGCATGAACCTGTTTTTAGAATCTGGGTTGACCATGGGCCTCGGCCTCTCGGGCCAATGCTCATGACACCATTATTTTTTTAATTGGCAAGTCAGAATCGTGTGCAAATGACTATATATTGACCATCAAAAAAGTTTTTGGGATCCCTGTGACTTGGACCTTTACTGCCAACTATTGTTTTGCGTGACTTTTACACTTAGGGAATAGCGAATTTGTGTTAAGAGTTTAGACACCAGAAAACTCAACGCTCCACAATGATGAAATGATGATATTACAAAACCATTTTTTGACGCATTTCCTTTGTTTCACTGATTTTACTTATTGCTGATTTTTGCATGAAGATATGCTATATCTTCTAACTGTACTTCAGTTCTGATGATATTTTGCATGTGTTAAATCAATCTGGTGAAGTTCTCCAAGATGTCAAAATATGACATGACGGGAATAGGATTAAACTTGAGAGAAATTCCTGACGGCAATGGCTCTTCCAAGTTGATGGTATTAGGGCTCATATTAGATGGGCCTGCCCACTCTGCTGGTGTTAGACAGGTATCAACAACTCAACATATATACTTTTCAATTAGTAGGCATGCTTTTCAATCATAACATTGGTTTGATTGACTATTTAATTATTTTTATGTTTTATGTAATTCCTGTTGATAGTATTCTTATCACAGAGAACTGTTGTTTGTCATTTTTTTTGTATGAAATACTGCAGTCTTATTTAGCTGGTTTTTGGATAATATGCACATACTTATCTTTCCTGTCCTGTCTTTTTATCTCTTATTAGGGTGACGAACTTTTGTCAGTCAATGGCATTGATGTTATGGGTAAATCTGCATTTGATGTGTCATCCATGCTGCAAGGTCCAAAAGATACTATTGTTACAATTAAGGTTATGAATAATCTTATAAACATCATACTTGTCTTCTGCCCAGAACTTCTTTGCGCTCCTTATTATAACTATCTCAATATTGCTTGTATATTGTATAGGTTAAGCATGGGAACTGTGGTCCTGTTGAGCCATTGAAGGTACAGAGACAACTGGTTGCTCGCACACCAGTTTTCTATCAATTGGAGAAAAGAGAAAATGAGGATTCAGCTATAGGATATATTCACATTAAAGAATTCAATGCAGTGGCCAAAAAAGATTTGGTTAGTGGTGTGTTGCTGGTTTGTTAACCTTATCAACTTTCATTTTTTAGCTGCACTTAGCTGCATTGCTTTCATAGCTGAACCGTTCTATGCATAGAACTTATTGCAAATGGCCACGTAGTGTCTAATTCTTAAGCCAAAACTGCTATGCATGTACATATAACTATTTTCCTGGCTCAAACTGTGAGCATCAGGAGAACAACTTAAAATATTGTTTCCCCTTCTGCAAATTGGCCATCTAACGATGCTATTTCAGAACTTAAAATATCGTTTTCCCTTCTGCAAATTGGCCATCTAAGGATGTTATTTCTGCTTATTCTGTATGAAACTATTTTGATGTTACAAAATTTTCCGATATTATTTGTTGATATTCCATTAAAATTATTATCGGTAGATATAACTTAATATAATTACATTGGATGGTGGCATGTTATATCCACTAACATATGTTCTCTTGTGCAGCACTAAAGCGTCTACAGAACTCAGGTGCCTCCTATTTTGTTTTGGATTTGAGGGACAATCTTGGTGGACTAGTCCAAGTATGCTTTTTTCATTTCAATTATATAACCACGTCAGTCTTTGGTCTGCTAAACAAAATTGTGTTTGTGGGTGCCATTCTTTTCCTTTGAAGTTCTTGAGTTGTAAGCTTCTTGAAACAGTTGAGGCTTATGCATTTGGATAATGAAAGACACTGATATAATTTATTTGGATGGGGTTATTCTTACTCATGGTACTTTTGTTTACTTTGAAGGCTGGGATAGAGACTGCAAAGCTCTTCCTGAATAAAGGAGACACGGTAATTTTTTACTTGCTTCCATATTTTGTCAACTTCTAGCACAATATCTGTTACCTGAAAAATCTGTCCATAGAAGTTAACCCAACCTTTTTTTTCTACATAACTTCTTTTAAAATCCATCAACCTTTTTGTGCCCACCTCAGCTAAAAGTTACTGTTCATGGATACTACATCAAAATGAAGGTACTTCCTGGCTAAAATGGTTCTAGTTTAGGTTTGAACTTGGAAAAATCAAGCCATGCTAGTTTTTTTTATGTTTTCTCGAAAACAGTTATTTTTTATGTTAGACATGGGTTTGGAATTATAAATTAAGAGCTTGTAGTTACAATTCTTGATATGCATTTGGATAGAATCTTCGTTGAAATTCATATACTTGTCCTGTGCATATTAAAAAGTTTGAGGGCTTTCAGCCAGGCATATGATTGACTAAACCGTTGTTAATTATCCTTTATATCGTGAACTGAACTTTGGAGGTGTACTTTTCTTAAAGAAGAACTGAGATGTAGTATTTATGCCCCTATGGAACTTCTTCAGGTGATTTATACTGCTGGTCGTGATCGTCAAGTACAAAATACAATTGTTGCTGAAAGGGAACCTTTGGTTACTACTCCTCTTATGGTATGTATGCTATTGTGATGTACATGAACCTATCTAGCCAATTCAACTAATTTTACACTGTTACATGCAACAGAAAGCGAAGACCGACAAATTACACATATACAGACACCTATTAAGTTGCACATACAGAATTCTGGCTTTCCTATTCTAACTTTGACAGTGAGAATCATCAAGCTGTAGGGTGTTTTATGATTTATTCATGCCCATAGTTTTTTATTTGCACTTTTTTGATCGGCTGATTTAGAAGTGGAATGATACAGATCCAGTTAATCATATACGTACCCTTTACTGAAATTTTAGCTGAATCATGCTTCTCTCTTTTGTCTGCTATAATAAGATCTCCACATGCTCATTGTATCTCACATATCCATTCACAACTTCTTCATAGGTACTTGTGAATAACAGGACAGCAAGTGCCAGTGAAATAGTAAGTACCAATTTAACTTTACTGGTAGCATTAGAATAGTATCAGCACGAGCTCACCAATGCACTAACGCTTTTCTAGGTTGCTTCAGCACTTCATGACAACTGCAAAGCTGTTCTGGTTGGTGAAAAAACTTTTGGAAAGGTTTGTTAAAAAAAAACAGCATATCCATGGAAAAGCACTCTCTGTGACCAACTGGCTTATACTATGCCTTGGATGCTGCAGGGCTTAATCCAGTCCGTATTTGAACTTCATGACGGTTCTGGCATTGTCGTCACAGTGGGCAAGTATGTGACACCAAATCACAAAGACATAAATGGAAATGGCATAGAACCAGACTACCGCCGCATTCCTGGTGCAACTCACATTCACCCATTTTCTTTTGTTCCACTCATGTATATAATGCAGTTAACACTGAATTTCCTGTTGTGACAGATTTCAATGAAGCCACCGAGTACCTTTCACGTTGCCGAAGCAAAGAATTAAGCTGAATGATGTGGTTTATTCTGAAGCTCCTCAGTCAGCTGTAAGAAATTTTTACACTTGCATGTTCTGTTCTTACTGTTGAAAATTCTTGATCTGCAATGAGTCATTTTCCTTGTGATAATAAATAGAAAAGACGGATGGAAAACTAATAATGCTTGGGTACTTGTTGCAACGATGAACAAATCTTGGTTGGCTGACTGTACTTAGCTTCTTGGTGCTTGCAGCAATAGATAAGAATCTAGCTGCTTGACTTACTGATGGATTGATGAACATGGTCCAAAGAGAAATACCTTCCTTTGCCACTTTGATTGGTTAATACCAGTTATTAGTTTCACAAAATTGACAATGTTAATCAATAAATCATAGAGGCCTTCTCTAGTGGGAGTAAGACATGGGCATTGGGCACGCACACTTTAACTTCACAATACTGGGGGCTACTGTCTACACAACTGAGTAGGCCCTCCACTTACGATGAAATGGTGGCCCCGGTATATGATTCTCCACCAGGTGTAGATTCTAGATTGTATGTCCCCATCCCATAAGGCGCCTCTTTTTGCCTGCTTGTTGATGGGTTTGGACCTACTGATGAGCATTACTGTCCGCGTTAACTTTTCCAGCTCTTATCTTTGCAGTGTGAGATGAACAGATGAACAACTAGTTACAGACTTGGACCATAATGGATGCTTGGGGTTTTGTACAATGATCTCTCGGTTGAGCTGAGAGCTGAGTGCTGAAATGATAAGCTCTACCTCGAGCGTCAGTACAAGTTTGAACCACTCTGGAGAGCAGCCGTAAGCATGTAGAATGGCTTCTGCTGCAGTGCTGCCTTCAGTGGAGGATTTATCGAAGTCGCCCCCCTATATTCGCTGATTTAGGCGTCTCTAATCATGATTTGCCTTGACAATGCTCTGAATACATCAACACCAATATGTAAATAGCTTTTGTTCTGTAGTAGTATGCAGCAAGGTCATACTGCAACTTTACTTAAAGGAGGTGTATATCTGCCTCCGCACAGAATTGCAAGAGGGGCATACGACGCGAGAAAATTGTGATTTTGCTATCGCAAACGGATGGTTTCGCTGGAATGCTATCCCTTCAAAGTGATTCATTAAAATGCTATCCTAAACTGAGGGGTGTTCATCAAAATACTATTTTTGGTCATTTTGTTAATAGAAATGATTTTGCTCTATTTTAGTTTTTCTTGTGACCAAAATACCCTTCCCTCACATGCTCCTCCCCTTCCCTCTCCCTTTTCTGCTTGCGTCGCCGCATCAGTCTGCTCGCGCCGTCGCCCTCCGCATCGTCTCCGGCTCCGGCGCCGGCCCCCGACGCTCCCCCACGTGCTCCTCCCCCCTCCTCCCCCTTTCTGCTCGTGCCGCCGCCGCCCCAGTCATCTGCAACAGCTTTCGGCGCGGCCCTCTCCTCCTCCCTGCTCGCCGCCCTCCACCTGCTCCGCCGTGGCGCGCCGCCGCCACCGTAGTCGTGCGCACGGTTGCGGGGTCCAAATCCCTACCTTTTCGCGCCGCATAGCCGCCACCGAGGAGCAATCGACTGTGCATTCGTCGTCGCCGATGACGAGGTTAGTCCCGCGCCACCACGCCCGCCCCACCTTCGCCGCCCTCTTCTTCGGGGACGCGGCCGCCGGGGAGTTGGACATCGCCGGCCGCGCACACGGCTACGGTGGCGGCGGCGCGCCGTGAAGGAGGCGGCTGGGCGGGGCGGGCGGAGGGCGGCGAGCGGGGAGGGGGAGAGCAACGGCCGGTGGCCGGTGGCAGTGGAGGCGGAGCGCCGGTGGCCGGAGGAGAGCAGTGGCCGGCGCTCCCTCGAGAGAGAGGAAGAGGAGGAGAGAGTGGAGAGAGTATGACAGGTGGGCCTGTATCAGGGGTATTCTGGTCCGGGAAAAAGTTAAACTTGAGTAAAAGCATTTCTATTTACCCAAAAGAGCGAAAATAGAATTTTGGTGAACACCTCTAGTTTAGAATAGCATTTTAATGAATCAAGAGGGATAGTATTCCAGCGAAACCACTCTTTTGCGATAGTATAATCCCAATTTTCTCAAAAATAGTATTTTCTCCATAGACGCAGAGCTACTGTTTATTCATCCAAACTTGTTTTCTTCATTAGACATGAAATACACGTATACGCATGCCATTATCCCACCGGAAAATGGTACACGTAGCAAAAATAAAATACAGCAGTGCTATGCATGCTTAAATTTTCTTTTCTTACAAACTTCTTGTTGTAAAATGTTTGTAACAACAAAAAAACCTTGCAGGTGCATTTTTCCCCATTCAAAGTATAAACTCAATTCGGTTTTGTTTGATTCTCGTCTTGCTAACTCTGTTTGGCACAACTTTATATCAGTAGATTTGAAGTTTGTATGTTAAGTTATAGTAATTTAATATTTAATATTTTTTTCTAAAATAGAAACAAAATAATTTATTAAAATATTATTAAAGCAATCGTATATCTAGATTCATAAATTTATGAAGCTAAAAATATTATCCAGCTTTAAAACTTTTTGGGGAAATTGTTGCAGTGTTTAGTTCCTTTCAAACTTCTAAAAATCCCGTCACATCAAATGTTTGGACATATGCATGGAGCATTAAATGTGGACGGAAAAAAAATCAAATGCACAGTTTGCATGTAAATTGCGAGACGAATCTTTTGAGCCTAATTACACTATGATTTAATAATGTGATGCTACAGTAAACATTTGCTAACGACGGATTAATTATGTTTAATAAATTCGTCTCGCAGTTTACAGGCAGAATATGTAATTTATTTTGTTATTAGTTTACGTTTAATACTTTAAATGTGTGTCTGTATACTTCCTCCGTACTCGTAAAGGAAGTCGTTTAGGGTAATGTTTAAGTCAAACCTTGGGAATATAAATCATGAATAACTCTCTTGTTGAGTTTGAAAATGTAAAAATTATATGAATAGATTTGTCTTGAAAAATACTTTTATAAAAGTATACATATATCACTTTTTAATAAATATTTTATAGAAACAAGAAGTCAAATTGTGTTTTGGAGACCGTGTCGCTGTTCTAAACGACTTCCTTTATAATTATGGAGGGAGTACTTTAAAAAGAATAAAAATTTGGTACACGAATTAAATACGGCCTGTGTGAAAAAGGGCTAATTCAAAAATGGAAAAAAAACACATATCCCTATGTCAAACTCCTGGCGGTTTACGAGGACGTGGTACACGTTTCATGTACACCGCGCAGCGTATCTATTGGAGTACTAGTATCCAAAGCTCAGCGAGGAGTACGTGTGCCGGCGCATGGGGTAGAGAGCCTGAGACATTTGCAAAGCGAGGTGACCGACCGCGAGAAGCAAAGCGAGCATTTGCCTTTGCATCCCCTTCCCTTCCGCTCCCCCACGATTCCTCCTTCCTCCACACTTCCACAGTCTCCGGCGCGCTCCCCTCGCCCACTCTTCTTCTCTTTCTCCCTCTCTTCCTCCTCCACCTCCAGGGCTCCAGGCTAAAACGTCTTCCCCGCGGGAGTGCTAGGTTGGCTCTGCGCGTGGGGCCCGCGGGGAAAGCTCAGCGGCGCGCGGCGGGTTTTTGGCGGGAGCGGGACTTGGTGGCCGGTGGCGGCGCTGCCTGCGGGTGCCGTGCCGCGATCTGGGCTCCGGACACGGTGTGGCTTTTGCCCTACCTTTTCCAATTCCCAAATGCTTGTGTTGTAGTACTTGTATACTTGCATCCGGACTTGTAGCAGTAGTAGTTTCTAGTTTGTACTTGTATACTGGGAAAGTGATTTCATCCCCTCGTTTCATACATGTCATGTCACCTAAATAGTCATCACAAATTTGAAAAGATTTGGCAACATAGATTAATATGAAATATATCACTCCACAAACATGCAAGTTTAAATTCAAATTCTACAAGTTGTAACAAAAATAACAAATATAGCTGCGAATGTACAATAACTATTTTCAGTTTAATTTGTTCTTTTGTTGCAACTTGTAGAAGTTGAATTTGGTCTTGCATGTTTGTGGAGTGATACATTTTATATTAATCTATGTTGTCATTTTTTTTTTAATTTTTTTGATAACTATCTAGATGACATACAAACAACGAGGGGATGTCCCCTTGAGGGATGAAAATCCACATCCTCCGCCTCGTCGCTATGATTCTCGTGTTCCCCTATGGTACAACTGTGGTGTAATGCTCCAGTAATTAGTAATCCCTCCGTCCCAAAATATAGGAGCCTAGTATACTGAATTACACACATCCGCGGTTCGCCTGTTCATATTTGTAGTACTGGGTGTGTCTAATTCAGTATTGGGTTGCTATATTTTGGGATGGGGAAGTAGTGTTATTATACTGCATCATTTTCTCATGCAGCAAGTATATTTGTTAAACCATCCCAATGGGAGTTGTTTGATCTTTTGGCCCAATTTCTCAACTGATTGCTCTATACACTTTAATTGTACTAGAAATCAGTATTGACATGACATAATTTCCTGATGAATGTGCATCTCTCTCCAACATACAGAATTGGAGCGGACATGGCTGATGTGGAGGGCCAACTGCCTCATCAGGTCAGTGGTGTGTCCAGGGCACAAGACGGGGTTGCCAAGGTGAGTTTGGGGAAAGAGCATGTGCCAGGAAGCGAGCTCTGGACCGACGGGCTCATCTGTGCTTTTGAGCTCATAAAGGGTCACAAGAAGCTGGTTCAGCACAAATCATGGCCGACGATTGATAGCATGCAGGAGAAAGAGGTCCCTATGCATATGAAGCGGCACATAAGTAGGAACGGGCATCATGTCGCAACCATGAAACCAGAAGAGTGCGATGTGGTGGAGAATCCCCGCCAGACAGAGTTTGCTAATGATCCTTCTCTGTTCAAAGATAGGCCGGTGCATGTCAGGGCAATCCTGGATCACAAATGGGTGCCTATCGGATGGTCTAGGATTGCTGAACTGGTCCAGAGGGTTCAGTCAGATGCCAGCTGGGAGAGTGAGCCGGCGGAGATGACCGACAGTGAGGATGATTACACTGTAGCTGATGTTGCAGCTCCATACTGGCAGCGTCCGGTAGGACCTACATGGTGGTGCCATGTCACTGCAGGCCATCCCTCAGTTGACGCATGGCTGAATAGTGCTCACTGGATGCATCCGGCTATAAGAACTGCATTGAGAGATGAAAGCCGGCTGATAAGTGATCGGATGAAGTACCTTCTCTATGAGGTTGTCTTTCTTATTCTCATTTGTCCGAGACATTTCATAATTTTATATACTTATTTTTCTTCCTTCAATCTGTCCGTTATTCAAGACCTTTTTTAATCATTCTACAATTGAATGCTCTGCAATCTGCGCGGTGTACACATTATCTGCCTGAACTTCTAAACTTGCTGTAGCCTGTACTGTTTCTTCTATTCTATACCTTTTCATGTTTCGTGAAAAAAAAGGACCAACTCCTGAGCTGTTGTAGGTTTTTTTTTCTATGATCATGGTTAACTGTGAAGACCTTTAGTTTTAGAATGAATATTTGTGATTTTGTTCAAGAGCACACACCGACCTTTCCACAATATTCTGAAGACCTCTTTCTATGTGGAATCATTTCATTGCTTCAGGCTATTGTATGAAATACTACTATCAATTTATCATCATTCCCTCTAACCCACCCTCTTTTCCTTGAAAGCATTAACATAACAATAACATTATGGCCTAACTGGGTGGGTCAAGTATTATGGGTCTGGACCAGGCTCATGCGTTAGTTTAGGCATGATAAATTAGGAATAAGTCAAATAAAGATAGGAGGATATCTAATTAGGAAAGAGATGAGATTTGTTAGTAAAATAGAGATAGAGATTGGATTGGTTCCTATAATGTTGGCCCATGTCCATAACATCGAGACTGGCTTGACCCATTGATTTGTCATAAAACTTTTGGACTTATCTTAGATCTGTCAAAGTCACCTGCATTATGTACAGGTATTTTCATGGATTTTCTTTACTTAATGGGTTCTATACTTCTATTGAACTGTTTTTTTTCTATATTCATATAATATTGCCAAAGTAGTCTATCATGGAGTAGATGCATATATGGTTATGATAACTGTGCCCTGTCAACCTGAATAGTAGGCAGCAATATTTACTGTTTGGTCAAATCACTCAGCACTGTTTTTCTGTCTCTCTAAGAGTTCTATGGTCTTATTATGTGCAAATCAGTAATTTCTCAAACTATGCTGATTTGGTCTGCTTCCAGAACAGCTAAACAGCCTGACTACTTCATAGAACTACTCATGTGCATTTTAGATGCATAAAATAGTTTAATGTCTATTAGAAAGTGTGATGATGCTCTATCAGATGTGCACATCAGATTTATTCTATAAACTTCTGTTAGCTATTCAGGTCCCAGTTAGAGTTGCTGGGGGACTGCTATTTGAACTTCTTGGTCAATCAGTCGGAGATCCAAACCGTGAAGAGGAAGACATACCCATTGTGCTTCGGTCTTGGCAAGCACAGAACTTTCTTGTGACCGCAATGCATGTCAAAGGCCCTTCATCCAATATAAATGTTTTAGGAGTGACTGAAGTGCAGGTACTCCTTTTGAAACAAAGGCTTATTTGCTGGTATGAACTGAATAGTATTTAGCTTGTGAATTTTTCATCTTAAATGCTTGTGGAACTCTGTGCAGGAGTTGCTTAGTGCTGGTGGAAGTCAAACACCTAGATCAGCTCATGAAGTAATTGCACATTTGATCGGCCGTCTTTCCCGATGGGATGACAGGTTCATTCTATGTTCCAACTTCTACCACTACCATCATTTTCGGTTTATTTTCTTAGGATGTTTGGTCATAGAGATAAAATATCCATCAATAAGAAAAAAAAATCTTCGTTTGTTCTGTGTAATCATGACACTTCTTTTTTTTACCTCACTCAAACTTATCATAAAAAAAGTTTCTATATACATCAATAGATTGCACTTATACAGGTTTGACCCATCATACTGCTATTTACTTTCTTGGATTTAACTTTGAAAATGAAACCAAACACAATGAAATTCAACCCCCAAAATAAGAACACCATTGGCCTATATTTTAATACTATGTTGGCTATAAGCTTATACCTTATATTGCCAAAAGAACCACGACAAAATTCAACACCCCCAAATAAGAATCTCATTGGATTTTATCTTAATACTATATTATACTGTTGATTAACTTATGCTCAGGCATGCCAAAAGGACCCTTGGTGTTCTGTTTATCTGCATAATAAAAAAAATGATTTGATATGAGGACTTTCAACTTTCAAGAGCAATTTGTTCTAACTATGCATTCTCTATATTCCATACCTCCTCAACATTACTGAACGTCTACTGTCTAGTTTGTAAAAGAAGATGCATATTATTTGCTTTAGGAAGACAATTTTTGTTCTTGATAATGATAAGATTGAGCATAACTAGTGGAAACTAGTATCCTTTTTCCAACAAATAATAACAAAGGTACCAAAATTCAAGTTGAAGAGGACTTGAACTACGATGGGGGCACAATTTATACTCAATTTTTTTTCTTGATTAAGATGTTATTATAGATTTTTATCTAGCCATATTAACTTGCCCACAGCATTTCTTTTATCAGGAAACCTAACATTTTAATCCATTTTAGTCATTCTTTCTTTTATGCCTGCAACTGTACTTGCTGTAGCAAACAATGGTGTCTACTCATGGCTAATAGTTGTGTTATTTTATTTCAGGTTATTCCGGAAATATGTCTTTGGTGAAGCAGATGAAATTGAACTGAAGTTTGTGAATAGGTGAGGAAACTGAACGGGCATATCTCAACTAGCAGAGCATATTATTTGAATTGATGGGCCTGTGCCCTAAAATGAGGTGATTTCATAACATTTTAAATTACCTTACATATTCAAAGTTCCAAACAACCATTTCGCAGGAGAAATCATGAAGATCTAAATCTAGTCAGCATCATATTGAATCAAGAAATCAGAAGGTTAGCAACACAGGTAAGTATGCCACCCTAATTTGCCTTCTATATATAATTACCTCATTGAAAAATAAAACACCAATTTATTAGATTGGCCAATGTGTCGTTTCTACTTGTTGAAGTATAATGCACAAAAATTTAGATAGGGTAGATCCAAAATAGGAATTGAATTACATGTAGGAACTTCTATTCAGATAAGTGTGCAATTGTGAACAGAATAGTGTTAGCACATTCAAGTTCCACGTGGCAATTGTGCATGCCATTCTCTTTTTTTGATACATAATGATCATGAGCCCGTGCTACAGGTAATCAGAGTTAAATGGTCTCTGCATGCAAGGGAAGAGATCATAATTGAGCTCCTTAGACATTTGAGGGGAAATACCACAAGAGTTATCTTAGATAGCATTAGAAAGGACACAAGAGAAATGTTGGAGGAGCAGGAAGCTGTCCGTGGCCGCTTGTTCACTATTCAGGATGTTATGCAAAGCACTGTTCGAGCATGGTTACAAGTATGCACCGAGCTATTTTTCATTCTTACTGTTGACTTGACTTGTTATTGATAGCCAGGTTTTGCTCTTCTCCAGGATAGAAGCCTTCGTATCACCCACAATTTGGCTATTTTTGGGGGTGGCGGCATGGTTTTATCCATAATCACTGGCCTTTTTGGAATCAATGTTGATGGCATACCGGGAGCGCAGAATACTCCATACGCTTTTGGCTTGTTTGCAGGACTTCTCTTCTTTGTAGGCTTCGTCCTTATTGGGGTAGGAATACTCTATCTTGGGTTACAAAATCCAGTGACCAATGAGAAGGTCAAGGTGAGGAAGCTCGAGCTCCAGGATCTTGTTTCAGCGTTCCAGCATGAAGCAGAACAGCACGGCAAGGTGAGGGAAGGTCTCAGCCGGCACAGCTCGTCTCCTAAGTCATCATCGGCCTCTAATGTAGACTACGTTCTAATTTCTTAAGGCTGTGAAATTAATCCCCTTGTGGGAGGGATTCACTGAACAAGGCCTAAAAGGGATTGGAAACAGAATAAAGTACAAAGAGATTTGACAGAAAAAAAAAAGGATTTCCGGATAGAAGAGTTCTTGGTAAGGACTAAAGTATAAGCCATATAAGTATATAACTATGTTTGGTGATCTGTATAGAGGTTTAGATTAGAGTATAATGGTTAACTTGATATGCTACGGATATACTTGTGACTGGGAAGGATTATCACTGAGGAAAATGTGATCGAAATGCTAATAAATATGAGTAACGAGTTGGCCTCCTTTTCTGTATACCAACCTGAGGTGTTCTGCCATTGTACTCGGAAGTCCGAATTGAGAAAGGATGAGTCAAAATGTCTTGAAACTAGGGCTGCGTTCTTTGTGATGAGTTCTGGGGGATTGGGGGAGAAAAGGACATCGTATTCCATGCGTACGCTTCCCAAACTACTAAACGGTGTATTTTTTTGTAAAAATTTTCTATAGGAAAGTTGCTTTAAAAATCATATTAATCCATTTTTAAAATTTAAAATAGTTAATACTCAATTAATCATGTGCTAATGACTCACCTCGTTTTGCGTATCTTTCTAATCTTCTCAATCCCCCTCTGCTCAAACTCACCCTAGATGAACCACGGGGCACATGGCAGAAGTAGATTTGGCGTTTAACTATTTTTCACTCATATGTTAATGACATGTAGATTCCTTATGTGTCAATGACAATGTGAGTCTTATAAATAGTTAATTGCTACATTTAAAAGTAGTAAATGGTTAAATATATCATGCTCGTGCCACTGGTTTAAATGATTTGCGTTGACGCAATCTTGACATCGTTAGGTTGACGCAATCTTGTCATTGCATGATCTGCATCGGCACTACCAGTAGCCCTGCACTCACTGCATGTCTGCATGTACACGAACCGTGGATAAAAAATCGATTGCTACGACTACCCGGTAAAATTAAAATTGCCGCTAATTAAGTAGGTTACCAAACTCTTTCCAAAGCCATGAGTACACTTTTCTAGCCTAAAGCAAACCATTAGCCATTGCACTTTCAGAGTCGAATCCTCATCGAATGGTGTGTCTGGAAAGCTATGAAATGGAAGGAGTGCAAGTAGGTGAGGGACAAAAGGCGCCAATGATTAACACACACACTCAACTCAGTCCTTCAAAAGAAAAAGGAGGAAGGTGGCAACACTTGCAAAACAAGCAGGCACTAATCATTGGCACCCTGTAATCATGTGCATGCATGAAAAAACAAATCACCAAGGTGCAAGGACGAAACAACTGCCTCTGAATTTTAGCTATGGGGAGGAAACATGGAACTATCTTCCCAGAAAAAGTTCTCTGCTCATCTGTCAGAAATGATAAGTGTGAGAAGATCACCATGCATTTGCAACTGTGCACTGCTTTGATCCAAACTAGTAATGGAGAAGAAAATTTGCGCACATGGTACACCAACAAAACTTTGTACTTCATGGTAAAACTGAGGATCGACAAGGGTTCTTTACAAGGGTAACAAAATCTGGTTACTAGTCATTCATGCCTTCGAGGTCAGCTCCTCCTGATAACTTAAACGGTATAGATGAAGAAGGTGCTTCTGTGCTCCCCTAAAACAAAACTACACATATCGTAGAGTAAACGAGTTGGAGGACTCATCTACAGAAAACATAGTACGGCGGATATTTTAGGGGAGCATAGAAGCACTTCTCGAAAAGAAGAAGAAGAAGAAAAGAAAGGGAAACGAACGATTCCTATGCCTTTATGTCTTCCAGTCTTTGCTAAATGTAAACCTGTTGCAATCACGGTATTGAACTATATTGAATATTTGACCAAACCAGACAGGATAACGAAATGTTTTCATGTCCTATTTTCTGTATCTGTTCAGCATTGGAGCCTCAGGAATCGGCACTGTTTGAGATCTCCTCCGCAGATTGCTGTGACTCGACATCGACGCTTCCCATCTGGCTGCTGGGCCTTTTCTGATCCTGCCAATAATAAAAGAGAGAAAGCATTTACTTGTTAGAAACAAAAACTCCAAGAAAGATGCTCAGTTGTGTAAAACAAAAGTTTGAAAAACGGTGACAAAAAATGTACTAAACGTACTTGTCGATATGCATTCTGAACTGCTTCAAGCATTTGGACAACATGACTCATTTTTGGCCTTTTGTCAGCATCTGGATCAACACACTTCAGGCCAACCAAGATTGCCCGCTTAAGGGCACGTTTTGGGGGCTTAATCTCAAGATTTGGATCCACTACTTCCTCCGCCCTCTTGCTGCTGATCATCATTTTAAGCCATTCTACCAGATTTGTCTGAAATGACATAAAAAAATGACTTGAGTACTAGATGATAGACTGGTCATTCAAATTGTCGAAAAATAGGAAAAGCTTCTACCTCATCTGCAGGTTTACTGTAATCAACTGGGTCTCTAGCAGTCACAGATTCCAAGAGCACAACGCCAAAACTGTAAATATCACTCTTTTCATTTAGCATCCCGCTATTCGCATATTCAGGTGCAACGTACCTAACAACAGATTAAGAAGAAAATTAAGATGTGCTTTTTTCCAAATTTACAGAAGACAAATAAAATAGAACAAACATGGTGCAAAAAAAAGCTATACCCATATGTTCCCATCACTCTTGTATTGATGTAGCTACTATCAGAATTCAGTAGTTTGGCCAACCCAAAATCAGAAACCTTGCTGTTGAATTCATCATCAATTAGTATATTACTTGACTTAATATCTCGGTGTACAACTTTGGGGTCTATAGCTTCATGAAGATATGCAAGCCTGAAAATCATGAAACTCATCTACATTAGCATGTAGTAGTATTGATCTTTAAAACCTGTATTTATGTGAGAAGGGTAAATTTCATGGGAAATAACTGCAAGTAAGGTCCAGACTGTGATCTTACGCTTTTGCAGTGCCAAGGAGAATCTTCATACGGTTTTCCCAAGTAAGGATGCCTCCACTCATGGCCCCATGAAGCCATTGTTCTAGGTTTCCATTGTTGACATATTCATAGACAAGCATCCTGCAGGTGAATATTCAGAAAAGGTCAATGTACAGTGAGAAACAAGGGAACAAGGAAAACACATATTGATTATGCACAAGGGAAGGAACAGAATTTACATCTTATGAAATGGATAATTCATTTTCCCTTTTGAACCTTAAGAACATAATGCTTAGTATCACAATGAACTTGCACATGGTGGATTCGTATAAACTGGGCTGAGCAGCAAAGTTAATTATGCAGAACAAAGGGAACAGAGAGGAAGAAATGATCACCTGTGTATCCCTTCCACACAGTACCCCAGAAGTCGCACCAGATTCTTATGCCGAACGTGACCGATGGCTTCAACTTCGACTCTAAATTCCTTCTCTGCTTGCCCCCTGCAAACCCAGCAAAGAAATCTTAGCTCCAAGTTAACATACAGTAAACTCACTAAGGCAATATAAACTTACACATTGTTAAGGATCTTCTTCACGGCAACTTCAGTCCCATTCATCAGTCGACCCTTGTAGACAATTCCATAGCCACCCTCTCCAAGGACATTACTCTTTGCAAACCGGTTCGTTGCGTACTCGAGGTCCCTCAAGGTAAACCAGTGACCCCATCCCAAATGTGATAGCTCAGGCAACCCAACCAGCGGTGAAGCGGACGCATACGCATACGATGAACTGCCTTTCCTACCAGGCCCAGAGCTGCTGTAATCTTCAGAATATGAGCTCCCAGCCTTCTCTATGTTGTACACTGAGCTGCATTGGCTGAACGTGTCGACATCGACAGATCTACTCTCTGCCAAGTGCGAAACACCCTTCATCTGCTCATATTTATCCTGCACTGGCATGATAGGTGTTCCACTGTCATGCAGGCTCTGTGCATCAACTCTGTCAACATTGATATCTTTCGACACAATAGGGATCTCCATATGTGATCTCCCGTCGAATCCAACCGCCGTCTTCTTTTTCCTCCGCATAGAGAGCCACAATGCTATGATGAACAAAATTGCCATCAGTATCCCAATGCCGATGGCAATCAGGACCCATACTCTCAAGCGAAGCACGGGTGTTGTCTGTGACAGTGCTGAACTGATGGAGTTGCTGTCTGACGACATATCTATCCTTCAGTCTATCTAAGATCAAGAATTGTATCAGAGATGCTCTCACAAATTCAGAATCTTGCACGGATTTGCCAGCTGAATTTACAAACTTATCCTGGTTTGCTTTTATCTGTTAAAAAACAAAAGGTACTCTATTACTTAACTCTGAAACCTGAACCAGCACATGAACAGAACTATAAAAGTAATAAAGCTGCGCGCATATGATGGCCCAATTCTTCCATGTTCAGGGGGAAAAAATATTATCTTTCATATCACTGTACAGAATTCGCACAAGCAAACTAATCAAACAGGAAAAAAAATGTCCATTTCTGGGTCAAACCACCAGCGAGGCATGGACTCCTGATGGGACTCAAAACTCTGAACTGTTTATTCAACAACCACGCCTATACAAAATTATTCAAATGCAAGATACAGGGTGTCCAAGAAAGAAAAAAAATCCGCACAATGCAAATTGCAAAAACAAACCAGAATTCTACCGACACCACCCCCAACCCACACCGGAAATCCCAAAGCCCATCACAATTCCAAGAGGCACAGAGTCAAACACCTCCCAAGATCACAGATGCCGACGTTCCCCCAACAAAACACGAAGAGGAAAGAGACCGGGAGATTACCTCTGCAGCGCCTTCAGCTCATCCCCATTGGCCAAGAATCCCATCAAGAACCACCCCCAAACCCGTCGTCAGAGCTGCAAAAGAAAGGGCAGTTCTTGCCCGTGTGTGTGTGTGTGTGTGTGTGTGTGGAGTGGAGTGGCGTGCACCGGAATGCGCAAGAGGGGCGAGCTGCCTTTGCTTCTTTGCGAGAGAGAGAGAGAGAGAGATGGAGGAGACGGAAAGACGAGCACTACAGCACACATGCACACATGAAGAGAGACAAGATGAAGCTAGAGAGAGAGAGAGAGAGAGAGTAAAGGAGAAGCAAAGGGCAGAGGGGAGAGGACTATAGGAGAAGAAGAGGTTGCAGCATTTGGAATTAAAGGGGGAGGTGGGGGGTGTGGAAAAGGAGAGAGAGAGGAGCCATTAATCAAAAAGAAAATTGCAAGGAGGTTGTTATTTGGAAATACTCTAATAAAGAAATTAGGAAGGAGGAGGAGATTTAATTAATTAATTAATTAATCAGTCAATTAATCAATTAATTAATGCTTGGGGAGAATGGCCTGATGGTTGAGACCAGCATGTGGAGGGTGAGGGGAGGGAAGTCAAACGTGCTGAGGAATTATCTTTTGCTTAGTTGGAAATGCAAATGCTTTAATCTATTGGCATTATGACAATATCTTGCTTTTTTTTTCTTAGCAGAGCATCGGGGTGCGCCTTCGTCGGTTTGTTGCTAGCATGTTATTACGTCTGTAATGGACATTAGTATTGACGTGGAGTAGCCGCTATAATTACTATGACGTGTGGTCAATGCAGCCTGCGCCTCGTACATCGGGCGGGTAGATTTGGTCGTATGCATGTTATGTGTGTAGTTGTGAAGATGGTTTACGTATGTTGCTCTTATGATGATCACATAACAACTTGACATAGCTTGTCGCTATGTGTTGACATGAGTAGGTGATGAAGTAAGGGGTTGTAACGCATGTATTTATTTTTTTTATAAAAGCATTGACGTGATTTTTTTATTAACCTGGCAATACGACGATATCTCGCCCTTTTAGCGAAGCATTGGAACGTCTTCTCTAATTTGTTGCTAGTACGTTATTCCATCTGTAATGGACGTTAGCGCGGACGTGGAATAGCAGCTATGAATTACCAAAATGTGTGAGAAATACAATCAATTTAGTGTGCAATACAATACAGGTAGATTATGACCACATGAATACTATGTGACATTATAGGGGTGATTTACGGTCATACATGATGTATAACGTGAGTACATAATGAAATAAGAACGGTAACACGCTTTTTTATCAGTTTTTATTTTAGAAAAACATTGACTTGCCTCTTTGGTTAGCAGGTGCCAATCATACTATCGTGACGCACGGGTTCCATGCAGCTCTTCTCGTTGATAAAACCCCTGAATTTGACCAGATGCTTATGTAATGCGTCATGCTCATGACGGTGAAGCTTCATGTTATGCATGGAACCAATCTTCCCCATTGCAAAACCAGATAGCCAGCAGAAGAAACGCTTGGAAAGCTATAATTACATTGTAATTTGTAAACACCTTCGGAGTGTTGAATCATCTAAATTTTCTTTAGAGACACATTACATGATCTGACGGTTGACGCCCTACTATTTTGGCTAGATGAGTCTTCTCTAACGTACTATTCTCTAACGTGAGTTACTCACATGTGAACCTGTTAGTTGTGGAACCCATATATCATCAACTTAAAGTGAGAGGGTAGTATGGTGGCGGATCTGTTATCGTTCCTATTTCGATTGTATGCAAATTCATCTTCTAAAACTCTTCATGTTATAATGGCAGCGTACAGTGCAATCTCAAATATATATGATCATCGGGGAAAAAGGGATTCATAAATCATAATAATTAAAGTCTATTCACTGCTTAGCATCATTGGTACCATGGCTGATAGCTGACTACTTTGAATGTCTGTTTTCCTGTTTGATCCGACGGATGAGATTGAGCTGGTGGCACTGTGTTGTCACTGTAGCTATCCGATGTGCTTGAGAGTCCATCAAAAATCAATTTGCTGTCTTTCCCTGGATCATATTAATTGCCAAAAGGACGCCATTTTCCCATATAGAAAAAAAAGACACCATTTTCTTGGGTGTACTTGTCGTTGGAGAGAACAATTTGATTGTCTCGCCGCTTTAGCAACATCTTAAAATACAACAAAAAAACAATTCTTTGCTGGTCAACTTCCTGAGTCCTGACAGAGACGCGCTTGAGATATAAAAAAATGAAATCCTATACTATTTTGATCAGTCTGCAGAAAACGAAAATGTTTTTTTTTTTCAGTCCGGTATTGAACATGTTTAGCACGACAAACATTGAGACAGAAAAGCAAATTATAAAAGCTGATGCTTTAGCCTAATTCATGTGACGCGTACTCGTACCGATATACATAGGTAAGCTTTACATCAATAACAATCGAGCTGTTGAGTAGGGCATGCATATATGCAAAAATGCACTTTATTTCCTAGCTAGCTAGCTTAGCTAGTATGCTCTCATGACAGTGCATGGTTAAGGAATAAGGAGGACATAAGTTCTTTCGGTGCAGTTAAATACTCTTTTCATCACCAAGAGGCGATATCGATCAAGCCCCCATCTAATCCGGCTACGCTAACCTTAATTAATATCGTCTGTTGCCTGCAACTACGGGTAATTAGGCCATTCGATCTCAGTCAGTCACAGTCAAGTCTTTGGAGAGGATTGAACGCCTATGAAAATATATAAAAACGACAATTTTATGTACTACTTCGATCTGTGAATGCCCTGATAAGTTAGTATCACTATTTTATTTGCACTCAACAAATGTTAGGTGTTGGCAACATAGCATTGCATAATTGCGCTAACTTTATTCCAGGCTAGCTACATGCGCACGCCTAGAGTTGGTTACTTGGTTAGTTGCTGGCTTGCTGCTCCCATCATGATCGTCTTTAATCATACGAAGCAGGGGACACACTTCATTAGGCGCCCCTAAATGCCATTATGGCCAAGGGATAATCACAGTTCAGGCAGAGGCCCCAGCATGCAATGGCCATATCTGATTATCTGTCGCCTTGTTAGCTACCACTAGATATATGTGATAATACTAACTTCTTTGAAACAAAATATCAGAATAAATATCAGTTTAAGTTTGATCGGATTTATAAAAAAAAATCATAGTAACATTTCTAACACGAAACAGACATTTTATTATAAATTATTCAATGTTAGGTTTGATAAAAATTAATTTGATATTGTAGATGTTTTTAAATATGTCTATAAAGTCTATCAATCATAAAAAAAATGTGACTAGAAAAAAAGTATTTATTAAAACGACTTATAATATGAAATGATGAGAGTACTATTTAAAAAAGTTAATTGTATACATGCTATTACAAATATGCCATTTTAGAAAAAAAAATACCACTACCACTCATTTATTCATATTCATGCCATCCAAATACGCACAAAATTAGAACCATACCATCACCTGATCGCCATCACATTTTTTTTTATTATATAGACCAAAATATCTCTAGACATGAGACCCACATGTTAGTTCCATGCATCTTCTAACTCCATCCTTCACTCTTCTTTTTCCTTATCTCTCTCCACCTCGTTGAGCCAAAAGCATAGGTCGACGAGAGAGGCGAATGGAAAGGCAACAACCAGCGCAATGATGAAGCGCTGGTTCCCATTTACCCACTGGCCTGAGAAGGAAGGAGGGGAGCCAAGGCCACCCCCGCTCGAGCTCATTGCTATGCCGCCACCCGCACCAAGCTCCTCCCTATGGCCCCACC
The DNA here is from genome assembly GCF_000147395.1 of Oryza glaberrima. Classification (NCBI taxonomy): domain Eukaryota; kingdom Viridiplantae; phylum Streptophyta; class Magnoliopsida; order Poales; family Poaceae; genus Oryza; species Oryza glaberrima. Next base: position 24,703,402 of record NC_068326.1, read on the forward strand.
TACTCCTGACATTATGGTTCTCGCCAAATCTAGGTTGATGCCCTCCCTGTCACCACAAGCTCCGCCCGTCCTCGTCACATCATTGTCTTTGTGGCTGCCAGCGGGAGGATGAAGAGCCCCAAGCCCGATGTTGGAGATTTGGCATTGCAAGACATGTGACCCGCCGCCACCGTCGTTGTCGGGCACTGTTGTCATTTGCTCCACAGGGGAGAGGGGGGGCTAGAGATGTGGGGCGACGATGACATCAACGTTGTTGTTGTGGCTGGCCAGCAGGAAGGGAAGGGAGAGAGAGTATAAAAAGAAATTGGGGAAGAAAATGAAAAGTGTGACGGTGTTCAATTTTGTACGCATTTGGATGACATGGATACGAATAGTAGTTGTATTTTTCTGAAATGGTACATTTGTAATGGCATGGATCTAATTAATAGCCCTTGAAAAACTATCTATGCCGACCTATACTTATTAGGCACTTCGTATAATCTCACACGTTAATTAGAAAGAAAAATCTGACCATTGATTACAAAGAACATTCCTTTTTAGATAATAGAAATGTGTTATGTCTCCAGCCTCTGTCATATGACACAACATAGATAATAAGTTATTTAGCTGAAAAAATAGTAGGTGAATGGACAAACCCAAACTACCCTAACAAAGAAAATCAACTGATAAATTTAAAGAACCACATAATGTGATTATAATAAGTAAGCTTATAAAAATTGCGCCTCCCATAGACAGAACATATTATCATGATAATAAATTCTAATTTAACATTGTGGACCACGTTAAGAAACCATCTATTAAGATTTATAGAGAGTTATGTTGACTCACTGTTCATGATCCGACAAAATCCCCAGGTGAACTTGGAGAAAGAAAAATATGTGGTGAGAGCTGATTTCCCGAAATCTACAGCAATCCAACGTGCTCCTGGAGCGGAAAACCTTCGTTGGGAAAGGCCGAGGAACGGGTGGATGAAACTAAATGTTGATGGCTCCTTTGACATCAACTCTGAGAAGGGAGGTATCGGAATGATTCTCAGAAATTGCCTGGGTAGTGTGATCTTCAGTTCCTGCAGATCTCTTGACAGTTGCAGTGGCCCCTTGGAAGCCGAACTGCGCGCGTGTGTGGAAGGTCTTCACCTAGCGCTCCACTGGTCTCTTCTTCCAATCCAAGTGGAAACTGATTGCAGCTTTGTGATCCAGCTCTTACATCACTCAGACAAAAATCGCTCAGTTCTCACTAATATAGTTCAGGAGGCTAAACTACTAACGGCTGGGGATCGGCAAATCGCCATAAGCAAAGTTCAGCGTAGTCAGAATGTTATTAGTCACTTTTTAGCAAACAAAGCTAGAGCTGAGTCCCTATCTAGTCTTTGGCTAGGAGAAAATTGTACCTTTACCTCGCATTTTGTCTGCGAGGACTGTGATTAATATATTCTCCTTTCCCTGAAAAAAAAAGAACCCATCTATTCTACACGTTGTGAAAAATTGAGACTTCAAACTGAATACTCCAATTTATTTTTTATTATTATTTTATATATAATATCAATATAACAAATAACCGTGTACCGACAAGTCTTGTTAATTGGAGATCAATAAATAAACGAGTAATTAATGAAAAAAATCCTTGAGGAATCAAAGGTAGCTCTAGTCTATGGCCAAATGAATGAACCGCCAGGAGCTCGTATGAGAGTTGGTTTGACTGCCCTAACTATGAAACGTCTAAAATATGAAAACTATCATCATGCACGACAAGCTGATCGACCAGTAACCAACTGGCCGTTTGGTATGCGTGTGGGCGCGCGCGCGGCCGCGGATTGCGGGAGTAGGCCACCTGCTGCCGCCTGCCGGCCGCGGCCCGCGTTTGGCCTGCAAATTTTCGTCGCGGCGACCGCGAGACACCGAGTGACCGACAGAGCGCGACATGGCCCGCACCTATGAATCCCAGGAATCCAGCAGCAGCTGTTTCTTTTCTTCACCTGACCGACGTCCAGCTATACTGAAACTATAAAATCAACGGCCTTGATTCGGCCTCAGCCTCGATCTGTATTGGGCAATGCGTTCACTGTACGGTCGGGATTGATGTACGGGGGGAGCAGGCTAATCATGCCCCTTGTAGGTTGTTGCTGTGTCGGCCTGGTTGTTTGGCGTCGATTCTTTTATAGTTTGGGAATTTTGGGCGTTTTTTTAATATATGTTCTCGCAAGCTGAAACCTGAAAGTCGTCTGGTGTGACGATGCCCAGCTGTATATCTGTTACTTCCTCCATTCAAGTTATAAGATTTTCTAACATTGCTCACACACACACATATATATATATATATATATATATATATATATATATATATATATATATATATATATATATATATATATATATATATATATATATTCATGAATCTAGACATATATGTATATATGTCTAGATTTATTAACATCCATATGAATATATGTAATACTAGAAAGTTTTATAACCTAAAATAGATGTAGTTTTTATTTCTTTACTAGCACAAAAAAGAAAGACTAGTAGCTAGGAGGGTGTATGTGCCTTCATGCTTGCTGATGATTTGAGATCGACGGGGCAGCAATAATGTACTGTACTACACTATAGTTTACTCGTCTCAAGGAAGGAAAATGTGCGTCCTAACAGCTTTTGCAACTTCTAAAAAAAACAGCTTTTGCAGAGGAGGATGGATTCATTGGAAAAACTGACTAGTTATCCTGTGGGTTGTCCGGTTTGATTTGCTTGATGTTGTTTAGTTGTGGTCTTGAGGACTTTCAGGGTTATGTGGGGGGGCTTGCAGAATATACTAAGCTTAAACGCTCGTCGAGGTGAGCTGTTGTCACAATGCCAACCAATCTCTTCACTTCACGTGCCCTTTTGTTTTGCTTGGACATTCCTAGCTCCCCTCGGGTTTACTTGGCCTGTTGGCCACATGTTTCTTTTCTGTCCATTGGGAGAACAAAATTGATCTTACCTGATTTATATAACCCGGAAAAAGGGAGAGGTTCAAGCAGAAGGAAAAAAAAACAAAAGGTCCAAGCAAAAGGCAAAAGTTCACTTAACCAGGCCTGGTCCCTGATCTAAAAGTCGAGTTATAATCACGTCCCTTAACCACGAAGCCTGATATAAGTATATAACATACATAACCTTCCATCTTTTAAAACCGGTGTAAACCAAGTCCCTCGGCACTAGTGAGAGTCCAAGCAAAAACGCGAGAAGAAATCCCAAAGTCCGTATCATGTTGCATTGCAAGTAACCACAATATCGGATATCTTGAAAATCCAAGTATTGAAACCGGTGTAAATTACCCCTCCCCCCCCCAACGGTTTTGGAAGGCGGTTCTATTGATGTGGTGCTTTGACCCGGTCCAACTGGCTGACTCAGCGTGCGAGACCCACATGTCAGTGTTACATTTCTCTCACTTTCCCTCTCTCCTTTTCTACTACCACAACAGCAACGATGTCGAGAGGCCAGTCAGCCCAGACAGAGGTGCGCAGATGACACAGAAGCTCGCACCCAGCGTGGCCCAAGACAGAGGCAGAGCAGCAACGGGACGATCCTGACATGTAGCAGTGGTAGGGCCTTGAGGCTCGAGGCGGAGCAGCGGCGTGGCCTCGTTCGGCAGATAGGAGACCCTGAACGCTGTTACTGCTTCTGTCATCCAAAGGCAGCTGCGACGCCGTCGACGATGATGGAGGTCACCATCGAAACACGGGATGTAGGGTGCAGGGAGCTAGCAGCGTGCTTTTGTCTTCCTTCTTCGCCCGACGGCCAACCTCCTACACCTAAGCCGCCCACTTCATCGGTGCCCATCAATCGAGGAGGCATGGAGCTAGCACAGGTGCTGTGAGGAGGTGCAACCTCGTACTCCAGATCCATGGTGGCTCCCTCCCTAATGGATCCGACCATTTATCGCTAGGGTCGAGTCCGTCCTAGGCGGCGACGGAGTTAGGGGGGCAAGCTTCGCCTCGAGCTTGTCAAACACCTCGTTGAAGTCGATCAATAGCAGGTAGCGGGGCGGCGTCATTGAGCGGCTTTTCTAGGAGCGCAGCCTCGAGCTTGCCTAGTGGGGCGGCACCGGCGCCGCCCTCCACCATGCGACTTCCATGGGAGTAGGCTCCATCATGACGGTGTTGAGCGGCTCCCCCACCTCCATCCATCCCTCCTCCCATCGTCCTCTCCACACTGTTGTCGACTCGCTGGCCGCCTCGCACTGCCGGGTTAGAAAGGGTAGAAAAAGAGAAAAGAAAGAGGGGAGAAGAAAATGTGACACGGACATGTGGGTCCCATATGCTAAGTGAGCTGGTTGGACTAGGTCAAAACACCACGTCAGCGAAACCGTTCTCTAAAACTGCTGAGGAAGTCAAATTACACCGGTTTCAATAGTTGAGAGAGTCATGATATCAGTATTGTGGTTAAAGAATACGAATTAGATTGGAGCTATATTCGAGGGAGTCAAAGTGAACTTATGCCTATTTCTTCCGTGTTGTTTCAGGTTTTCAGCCCAAAGTTAAGCGAAAAATCCGGCCTCTTGTGGCGCGAAATTACGGCCCAAGATAGAACAGGTGCAATTTTTGGTCCAAAACTGCTCCAAATTCCTGGGTAAAATGGCGTGTATTTCGGCCTATAGTGGCGCGTCACAGAGGGAGAAAAGACCCAGCAAGAAGTGTGCAGATTCAGAATGGGCCGTATAATGGGGGCCAAGGCCCAAGTGGGGCAAGGGGTTGTTTCTCTCCTTTCCTCTCGGCGGCGGCGGCGGCAATGGCGGACGACGGCGACAGCGACCGCGTGAACCTGGAGCCTTCCTTCTACGACGAGGCAGCGACCGTGGCCGAGGCGGCGGCGGCGGCGGAGAGGCTGGAGCACGAGAAGCAGGAGAGGGAGACATGTCCGACTTCGACCTCGACGAGGAGTCCGGCCTTGCTCCGATGCGCTTCACCGACGACACCGCCTACACCCCACCGGCCCGAGCCCTCCGCTTCCTGTGCGATATGATCAACGTGCTCGCCATCCGCGTAATCGTCCCCTCCTACCCCGATTTTGATTTTGGTTGTGTGATGACGACGACGACGACGATGTGTGTTTCCCTTCCCCATGAGCGTCTAGACCAGTGGACCACCTTGATCTGAAATGTGTTCCTCTCTTCCGCCGCTCCAGACAAGATGCTCAACTCATCGCCTCAGAGGTCACCCTCCCTACACTAGCAAGCATCCTATTCCATGAATTGCATTATGTACAACAGATCATCGAACGATCAGTACAATTTATTTCAATTGTAGGATGAATCTTTGACATTGACCGGCCCTCATCGAGGACTGGTGCTATATGACAGCGTGTAGTTTGAGGTTGACCTCAAGATGAAGGATGATCGTCGAGGCCACGCGGACAAACAACTTAGTAAAGGACTGCTAGTGTTGGATGGCGTACAGCCTGCACCAAAAATTGAGCAATATGCAGACTGCGGTTCAAACTTCAAAGTCTCGCTCTTCCTAGCAGCAGCATCAGGCTCTGCACCGTGCACGTCGCCTCAGAGGTCACCTGAATCAGGGAGGACATTTCTGTGGAGGGATCACAGCTTTGCACCAGCACCAATGCTGAATGCACCATCCAAGATAGCATTGTGCTTCATGATAGCAATTTTCCAGCAGCTGGTGTGGTGGCTGCCGATGGCAATGGACATTCTATCCCACTATTGCGCCGTGTGATGGCTGTTTCTTTGGATGAGATGCTGGTATAGTGACAATTGTTGCACAAGCTGGTGATGGTGTTAACTACTACAGACGAACCATTGATTTTACACCAGCTGTCAATGGTGGAGAGGAAGCTCAAATTGTGTGTGGTGTCACCAGTTTGCTTGTGAAGGTTAATTGGTCGTTAATGAGCCCAGTTATTGACCTAAAATAGTAATTTTTCTCCGTTTCATATTATATAATTTGTTTGACTTTTTTAGTCAGACTTTGACCAAATTCATAGAGAAATTTAGCAATATCTAAAATATCAAATTAGTTTAATTACAAATCGATCATTGAATATATTTTGATAATATGAATGATTGTAGAAGGAATTGGAATGAGGCCTTGAACGTGCAAGGATAAAATTCTGAAATATTGAATATGTAACACTAGATAACCTCACGATTTATCAAACATCAATTCAGAAATTAGAAAATTAAAAATTGAGAGTTCAAGTATGAATACAATTTAGAGATAACTAAAATTCAGAATAAAAAAATAAATATTGAAAAAAAAAGTCCATACATATCACAACACGAGATTAATTAAAACAAATAATAATAATAATAATATAAATTCCAAAAATGAGAGTTCGAGCACCAATACAATCTAGAAATAAAAACTAAAATAAAAATAAGGAGTACTAAAAGCAGTTCATCTAGAATACAGTGGTGGCTAATGCTATAAAAGAGCAGCGTGATGGCGGTTAATGGAACATTTAAAAACTATAAATAAAACCTCTCAATGAAAATTAGGTTTGATTCTTAGTATCTCAATGACGATTAGAGGAAATACGATGGGTAAGCTGTGAAGCAGAAGGGTCACATCAGTTGACATGATTTCTAGAAACTAAAAAAAAAGGACCTCGACGATTATCAGGCTCGACTGTTAAAAAAACCTCCTTCATATATTTCCCATTAGCCCGAATGTATTGGCCAAATTCCCTAGACCCATTGGTCGATGTAATTTTAGTCAAAATCTGCACGTATATTTGACCTATCAAAACTGCTTAAAACGGTTAGTTCCATAGCGCCAACTTAGTTCAAGAGTAGATAGGCCACAAAACAACTCTAACCCAAGCAAAGCTACGTGCCAGTAAAATAATCTAGCTTTTTGGGGCGAGCTGGCTTAGCGGGGCAAGAAAAATCTAGCTAGCAGGGAGAGCCCATTTAGCGATCTCCTTCGACAGCAAACTTTGCTCGCGCGAAAATATTGAAACGAGGGCGACACACTTCTCTGAAATCAGCGACGTAAAATCAGTGATATTTTTCAACGACTCACCCAATCTTACCGGCCTTTTCTTCTAGTTCTTGTTGCGAACTCTCGCTCAAGCTTTGTCAAAAATTGCCCTCTCTACCAAACCCATAAACACAGTGAACAATCAGTCTGGATCTAAAAGAAAAAATCGATTTACAGAAAAACTTAGCAACAAGAGGTGAACTCATATGTAGCAGATAACCATTAATCCTTGCCACATGAAGTAAAACCATAACAGACAGAGAAGCCACGACAAGACTAGCAAGCTGGCAAAGAGATGGTTTAGCACTGCTGAGCTAAGCTAGCTGGGCGAGTGAACCAAGCGCATCAAAAGTCCGCTAATCATGAGCACACCTGTCAGTGACAAATACACGGCGTGAGTGACAAATACATTGGGTGTGTTTGGATAATGGGAAATGAGGGGTGGGATTGGGATTGAGAAATAAATAAATGGTTAGGATTAAATGGAAGGGGGAGAATGAATGGTTAGGATTTAAAGATGTCTTATGTTGGTTGGGAAATTATTTCCCTATCCCATTTACCAAACATGGCCATGGTGTCTTAATCCGTGGTAGAGACGGCAACAGGTCTCTTCACTCTGCCCCATTCCCAACGAAGAAATTCCGCGTACGCCGCCTAACATCAGACACGTGTCCCTCCCGATCCAAAGCAAAGTTTTCGCCCATCCCCATCGCCTTCCCCTCGATTCCTCCTCCACCTCCTCCTCCTCTCCTTCCCCACGTCGATCTCACGCCACCCTCGATCGAGCTCTCTCTGCGGCAAACCCCTCCCTCCTTCCCACCCAAGGGGGAAAGCTCCGCCGCCATCGTCGTGCTGCTCCCCGTTCCCGCGGATCCATCCGGGGCTCTGGGTTGATCTACCTCGCCGGTGACGTACCCTTAGCCTTAGCCTACACTGCTTTGCTTGTTCCGAGATTTTATCATACTGTTAAACTTTTGTTTTCTTACACAAATCCTTTGTCTGGGAAATGTAACCAACCAATGAATGGAATCCCCAATCTGTGCAGTTTCCTGCTGATTCATTTGCTGTTTTGGTAGTGTGCTTATATTTCATCAAAAAAAAATTCTAGAATTTTGCGGGTGTTCAACTGAATCCCATGCCCCTTGTTAGGTCCTCTCCTGATCTGATCTGGGAGAACACTTCGGATTGCAATTCCCTTTACAACCAATGGCATGTCTGAAGTGGGACAACATTTCTTTTCTTTATTTTTTTTAAGAAAAAAAAAGTGGAACCATATCAATTGTTCACTATCAATGCAGTGATAATGGTGAAGCAAGGCATGGAATGATTAATTTGAACTATTAGATGGATCTTGGACTGCTAACACTCTGACGTAATTAAAATCAGAAATGAAGTTAGGAAGGTCAGCTGTTTTTTTCCTTACCTGACTAGCTGACATTTCCATGATTGCAGTCATGACAACATCAGTTTTGCACGCTGTCAGTAATTCTAGAACAAAACTGGGCTGAATGGCTGATGACCTATATATGAGTCCGTTTGCTGACCAGTTCTTGATGTATTGCACTTGACAATAAATTCATCTGCTGACCCATTCAAGTTGTATTGCACTTGACAACAAACAAATTTAAAACAAAGGTTGATGCCTTTTTGGTAGAGAAATTGACTGAATACTGATGTGGTTAGTGCTTCTTTGCTCATGTCATGTTCTGAATTGAGGTCTAGGTGAGTGCATCTTTTCAAGCCACTTTTGACTAAATATGCATTGCTTGCATCATTTGTCATGTGCAGTTGAAATTCCTGCAGACACAGGATAGCGGCTGTATGAAAACATATATATTCTCTAGACTGTTATTTAGATTTGTACAGCCTAGATTATATATATATTTTTAAATGCTTGTGCCTTTTGTCAAGAAAAAGGCCCAAATAGACTAGTATCGAATCTAGTTGTTGGAAATATTTGAAGGTTGAACTGCAATCTGTGCCAAGCATGTCTGTCCTCCGTCCTCATTCAATTGTGCTCATACATGGTATTTTGCAAGATCATTGTGCTTTTTAAAGGCGTGTACTTGTTTGGAAATTCGGTATTAATAATGGGAATGGTATTGTTTTTATCATAGACTAATCAGAATAATATGAACTCTTCTTGAGCTGAAAATAAACATGCAATGTATGCATCCCCTGTTTCCTCTTTTCCTCTGATTGAATGCTTAACAAGCTTACAGTGACAAACAGTGAGTCGGCATAAATTTTGGTACAGTTGAGAAGTTCTTGTGTTGGACATATCCCTCCTCCCCTAGAAATAAGAAGCTGGTATTAGTCTCCTTATTTATTTTATGTACTTCTGCTTTCTTCTATTGCATAAAGGAAGGGAACAATAAACATCTGCCTTTTATTCTGTTTCTTTTTCTGAGAAACTTTTACCACCCTCATGGGCCATCAAATACATTATCTTCCTTTTTTGTGTATGTTAGATGGTTAGCGCATACTGTGTGCTATTAAATGATTCTTTGCACCATGAGCGTGGACACTGAAATTGAAGTCTTCTCTGCAGCTTAAGTTCACTATGTCTGGAATGCCATCTGATGAGGCAACTGGTCAAGTGAGGCTCGAAGGAGATGTTTCTGACAAAAAGGAAGAAAAAACTCAAGAGCAGAGCGAAGCAAGTGGAATGCCCTCACCACAAGAAGAGGTACTATCTTCATATAAGTCCATTCTTGACCCTTGAACTTTATCCAGATTCTATTTTTCACCGTAAATTCGTAAACCGTTTATTTTCATCCTGAACTTCTCAAATTGTTCACTTTACCCCCTTGTGACGTTTCCTCCTTGCTTCAGTACATAGTAGTCAAGGCCACGTTGGCTTTGACCTTTGCTGATGTGGCTGTTGGCTTTTGGATGACGCTGGAAGGCCTCTAACCATTATAAGCCATGTTGTGAGACCAAAAATCGGGTGGAAATGATGCAACACCTTATATAGAGGTGCAAGCCTTCTGGTGTTGTCCACAATCAACAGACACATCAGCAAGGTTAAATCCAACATGGGCTGTCCACTGTGTACCAAAACTGGGTGGAAATGATTCAAGGGAATAGAGTGAACAGTTTGAGAAATTTAGGGTGGAAAATACCCGATTACAAGTTCAGGGTGAAAAATGGAGTCAGGCAAAGTGAAAAGGATCTTTTGCTACACCATTTTTCATGTTACTGTGTGTACTTATTCATGTGGCATTTATTCCATAAATAGTATGAATATCTATTAATTAGATTACTAATATTTATATGCGAATATGTTCAGGAAGCAGCCATCAAGAAAAAATATGGTGGAATACTGCCCAAGAGGACGCCACATATAACTAAGGTCAATGCCTTCTTTATTTTAGTATATTTGTTTTTCTCTGTTAAAATGATGATTATTGTATAAAGGTGAAACAGATGTATGGTTAAGTTGCATTTCTTACTGAGCTTATGTAATACTTAAACTGGAATAATCTATCAGGATCATGATCGGGCTTACTTTGATTCTGCTGATTGGGCTCTAGGCAAGGTAATACTAAAGTCATTATGAAGTTGAATTGAGTGCTGCATTAATATTCAATAATTTTCGAAGAAGAATTCAATTCTTACCATGTTTTTCCTTTTGCTTGCCGCAGCAAGGTGGAAGCCACAAACCTAAAGGGCCTCTTGAAGCACTTCGACCAAAACTTCAGGTACTGACATTTCAGCACACAAGATGCACAATTCTTTTTTTTTTTTTGCCATGTTTTTGTTTCGCTGGAAGATTATGGCTGAATTTAGGGGCGGAATTAGGAGTAGGGCAGGTGGGGCTAGTGCCCTACTCCTGAGTCCTGAACCTAAACACCCATTGAGATAACACTTCAAAATTTAAAAATTAGAAGAAAAAAAAGGCAAATTACACTAATTCAGCCCTAGTCTTGAAAAAAGTTTGGTTCCCGCTCCTGGCTGAAAGTGAATACCCAGATCATTTGCTTTTAGCATGTTGCTTCTGATATGCTCTCCCCTACATGTTTTGCTATCAAGACTGACAACATTTCTTTTATCACTCTGAACAAGTATATGAGAAGTCATATTGCATTCTATGTCATGCTACTATATTCATTTCTTTCCTTCGGTGTTTTACTGTGTCCCAATCCACTTTCAGCCTACTCAACAACATGCACGTGCTCGGCGGACTCCCTATGCATCTGCTGACAATGATGGTACTTCTTGTCTGTACATGAATGCATCTCAACTCCGTGTACGTGCATTTCATTTTCTTATGTTGTATGATGGCATTGTTTATTGTCCTGTAGAGTGTATGAATTTGCCTCCTGAGGATTTGATCCAGAATGGTGATCCCATCGAAGACAAGAACAAGGAAGAACAGTAACGAGTAGCTGCACCCTGTCTATTTGGACCGTTGCCAATCCTGTCCTCGAGCCAAACTGTTGCCTTGGTAAATAACTAGAGCCAATGCCTACACTTGTGGGGTTGAGCTCTGCAGTGTTTAACTTAAACGTAAGACGTGGTATGTCTGGCGTCTACCACATTCAGCTGTTCAGTGTCTTTCTGGCATCTGTAACAGCTAGGAATGAAAACTTACATATGATGCTGTGATACCGATGCTGTAGTACCTGATGTGCAAAGAAACAAATAATGCTTCAAATTCAGCTCCCCATGAATGGAAATTAGTCAAATTACTGGTGATGTACTACGATATTAACATGTTCCTTTAGCGCCATCAGTGTTGCTGTTATCTAGGTACTATGGGCTTGTTTGAATTTTTGAATTGAAGCCAATACTGCAACTACCACATTACTGAGGTTTGCAGTCGAAACTGAGATCGAGAAACGGACATGTTAACCGGTCATTATGGGCCCAACATATAAGCAAACTATTCTTTGGGCTGAGACTAGCCATAGTGTTTCTGTCCATAATCTCAGGCCCATATGGCTAGAATTCTCCGAGGTGTTATTCGCTCGGAATAAGTTCACTTCATGACCCTCAAATTTGATCGAAATCTAATCGATAACCCTAAACTAAAAAACCGGATATCTCGACCCCCAAACTCCTAAAACTGATGCAATTCGACTCCCTGGCGGTTTTGGGAGGCGGTTTTGCTGACGTGGCGCCTACATGGCAATATTGAACAAGTCTTCGTTACAAGTGACATTGACGTGGCACCTACGTGGCGGTAAAAATAAAAAATATGCGTGGGACCAATTAGTCATTCCCCCAAAAATAAATGTGGGCCCACTAACATGTGGGGCCCACATGTCAGTCCTTCCTCCTCCCTCACTCCCTTCTCTCTCTTTCTCTCCCCTTCTTCCCCCTTCGGCCGGTGGCGCGCGGGGACAGCAAGAACGGCCGGCGGCGGCGGCGTTCGGCAGCGTGCGACGGGGGCCAGCGGCGGCGGCGGGAGGGGGCCAGGGGCCAGCGAGCCTCCTCCTCCTCCACCGTCGCCGCCATCACCAGAGAACGGCCGGCGGCGGCGGCGTTCGACAGCGTGCGATGGGGGCCAGCGGCGGCGGCGAGCGGGCGGGAGCCCGCGGCGGCGGTGGGAGGGGGCCAGGGGCCGGCGAGCCTCCTCCTCCTCCACCGCCGCCGCCATCACCAGAGAGCGGCCGGCGGCGGCGGCGTTCGACAGCGTGGGACGGGGGCCAGCGGCGGCGGCGGGCGGGCGGGAGCCTGCGGCGGCAGCGGGAGGGGGCCAGGGGCCGGCGAGCCTCCTCCTCCTCCGTGCCGCCTTTGGATCTCCGCGCTCAGCATCCGCGCCGCCGCGGGACCTCCGTGCCCAGCCTCAGCGCCGTCGCCGGATATCCGCCGCGTTGCTGTCGCGGCTGCCACCGCCGCCGCTGCCGAACGCCGCCGCCGCCGGATGCCGCCTCCGCCACTGCCGACCGCTGCTGAAGTCCCCGCGCGCCACCGGCCAAAGGGGGAAGAAGGGGAGAGAAAGAGAGAAGGGAGTGAGGGAGGAGGAAGGAGGACTGACTTGTGGGCCCCACATGTCAGTGGGTCCACATTTCTTTTTGTGTGAATGACTAATGGGTCCCACACATATTTTTTATTTCTACCACCCCGTAGTTGCCACGTCAACACCACGTGTAATGAAGACTTGGTCAATATTGCCACGTGGCGCCACGTCAGCAAAACCACCTCCCAAAACCGCCCAGGGAGTCGAATTGCTTCGGTTTTAGGAGTTTAGGGTCGAGATATCCGGTTTTATAGTTTAGGGTTATGGATTAGATTTCGATCATATTTGAGGGTCATGAATTGAACTTATTCCTATTCGCTCCCTTCTCCGTATCCTTTTGATTCGCTGCCAAAGTTTGCCCTCAATGTTAAGTGGCCCTATTTTTTGTTGGTTCTTTAAACTGTTGCAAACCATATTTCACTAATTTGTTAATGCACATTTTTAAGTCAAATCTTGCCATACTTACAGATAATAATTTTTCTATATACTCCCTCCATTTTTTAATATATGACGCCGATGACTTTTTAAGATATGTTTAATCATTTGTCTTATTCCAAAAAATTATGTAATTATTATTTATTTTATTCTGATTTAATTTATTGTCAAATGGTCTTTAAGCATGACTCAATTTTTTTTATATTTACAAAAAAAATTGAATAAGACGAATAGTCAAACATTAGCTAAAAAGTGAACGGTGTCATATATTAAAAAAAGATTGATTGGATACATACCATTATAAATTTTACGGTTTTAAAATATATTTATCTATTTAAGATCGTGCCACTACGAATTCACAGGTATTTAAGATATGCCACTACTTGCTCCTTTTGTGTATTTTTTAAAATTTTTGGACCAAATTGTACCAATGGAGATGGATCCGGCCTGCATCCGATGTCTTGGAGCTACAGCACTACAGCAGGTGACAGTCCACTGGAAGAAATGTAAATATGTATCCATCCACTGGAAGCGATTGAATTATTCAAAGCTTGGACACTCAAATTCAGCAAGTTGATGTCGATGATTGTCAATTTTTGTTCTGTTAACTGAAGATGCAAGATGCAGAGACTGAACACGAAAAGGAAGCAGTCCAGCAGCAGCAGCCGATGAAGTTCGCAGCCGCAGCCTCGACCGCGGCCACCGTTGTCACGTCCGCCGCCGCCGGCGGCGAGCACCGCGCCTCCTCGTGCTCCATTCCCATGGCACGCGCTTCCCCCTGCGCTTCACAAAGCCCTTTCATCATTGAAACCATGGTAGAGATAAACAAACTCTGAATAATTCTTCAGAAGCCTTGTAACCTGGAGGACAGAGGGTGTGGGCACCAAGGTCGCACCAGAGTGAGGAGGATGGAGATAGCATCAGATCGAGAACGCACCGTCGCAAGAGCCGGCCAGATCTAGCTCCATTAGTGGAAAATGAACAATTCAGTCCAAAAATTTTTAGAGAACACTTTGAATAAGTAGTGGTATATTTTAAATATATATGAAATTGTAATGGTAACGTTTCAAATAGTTAAATAGTAATGGTATATTTTAAAACCATAAAATAGTTCAAAACCTTACATCGGGCCTCGTATCCCCCCACGTCGCCTCCCGCTCAGGCAACTCGGGCGGCGACCCAACCCACCGCCGCCGCCGTTCTTCCCCCCTCCCCTCTGCCTCGCCGCCACCTGAGCAAACGGCCGGGCGGGGCTCATGGCGGCGGCCACCCTAGATCCGGCACGGGCGAATCTGAGGGTGGAGGCCGGTCGGAGCGGCGCTGTCGTCGAGGCCGGAGGCGTGCAGGGCGCGCGGGCGACGACAGCAGGTGGACGTGGTGGCGACAGGCGGCGCAGGGTGCGGGGTTGGCGGCGGCAGGCGGAGGCCGAGACTGGAGGCGGGGTGTGGGCCGCGGTGGTGAAGGCGGCGGCAGGCGGAGGCGGCGACTGGCGGCGGGGTGTGGGCCGCGGTGGTGAAGGCGGCGGTGACGGAGTCTGCGACCTCGGGCATCACCGGATCCACGTCGACCATTGCTGGATCTGGAGCCAGGTGCGGGAGGGGAGGCGGGTGGCGGCAGGGATGCAGTGGCGGCGGCAGGCAGTGGGGATGCATGCGGCAGCGGGAGCAGAGGAGGCGTGGCTCTGGTGGTGGTGGCACGTGGAGGAGCGTGGAGGCGAGGCCCGCGGTGTGGAGGCCGGCGCGGCCCGTGGAGATGCGGCCGGCGGTGTGGCGTGGAGGCCGGCTCGGCGGCGTGGAGTCGGGTGCGTCACGTGGAGTGTGGAGGCCGGCTCAGCAGCGTGGAGACGCGGCTGGCAGCGAGAGGCCGGTGCGGCGTGTAGAGGCGTGGCCGGCGGCGTGGAGGCTGGCGACGGCGCGTGGTTGTGCAGCTGGCGGTGGCAGAGGTCGGTGCAGCACGTGGAAGCGCGGCCGGCGGCATGGATGGCTAGCCGAGCTTCGACGACCGGTCCCTTGGCCGCCTTGGCCGGTTCTGGTCGGTGCAGCAGGGGAGTGTGGGCGACGGTAGGTTGCGTCGAGGGTTGAATGCTTGTGAGACGTCGTGGACTATCGTGTGGCCGTCGATGTGGGGGGCTTGTGTGGGTAATGTGCAGACGCTGGTGAAAGCCTTGCCGTGCCTTTGGCCAGTTCGATGATGACGACGCCGTTGGCGCTGGTTCCCTTCTTGAAGGCGTTGTCATGGCGCTCTGCCATTTGCCCCACAAATCTCCAGGTGAAAACCTTGCTCCGGCTTCGGACGAGCGGCGACGGTGTTACGCGTCGTGTCCTTCTTGGGGGCGTCGCTTCGGGGAAGTTCCTTACATCGATGACTATTGATGGTCCCTTCGGTTCAAAAGCTTTCTTTCCTTGGCATTTGGCGAGGCCTAAACCTCTTGGGTCTGCTTCATTCTATGGTGGACGACACACTCTTCGGTTGCTTCTGCGGATGAAGTCGGAGCTGCTCGCTGTTGGGGTGCGGCGACGCTTGGCAATGATGACGTGTTGTAGTCTTTTCCAAAGAGTTGGTGCTGGCCATGTGGAGGAAGTGGCTCTTTGGTGGCTTGGATGATGTCCATTGTGGATGTCGGAGCTGCTTTCGCTTTGGCGACTTTTGTGGCTTCAGTGTCGCTGCAGTGGTGAAGTCGGCGCTGTTGGGTTGCTTGGACGGCTAGCTCGCCAACGATAACACCTCTTCTGTGATGTCGGAGCTGTTGTGCCGCTTTTGTGTTTAGCTTGGCAACGATGTCCTGCATTTGGGCTCCGCTGTTGTTGATAGTTGTGTGTTAGGTCCCATGCTTTCTTCTGTCCGTTGGGTTTCAGCCGGTTCCCCATAATTAACCGTGCAGCTGTATGGTTTTCGGGCCCGGTTTCCCTTATAATTTGGGTCGTTGTCTCTTGTCTGTACAGTTCTCCCTCTCTTAATATAAAACCAGTAATGCTGGCTTAGGTTTAAAAAAAACATAAAATTTATAATGGCATGAATCTAATTAACTCTATTGAAGAAGGAGGTAGTATATCTTAAGACTAACGAAGACACCACTAATGTATCGATCACTGAAATTATAATTAGTCGTAGATTCAAACATCTATGTTAAGTATAGTACTTGAATATGAGTGCACAGATTCCACCATAAGAAAATTAATCAGATGACACTCATTTCGTTGTGGATAATAATTTGTTGGCCAAACTTTTTAGTGACTTGTCACACCTTGGGTAAGTTAGCTTGGGTATAGCATATAAAGTTATAAACAGGCCTCGTAATCACTACAGTGCTTAGCAAACCAAACCAGGAATCACTACTTGTCTTGTCTCTGGACCATTCATATTCCTCTGCACTGCACTGCAGATGCCAAAAGCCGTCTGGTTCCATCACAATATCACATTTCGCCTCACACGGCGTACTCACCAATCGCCCCGGGAGGCGAGGTCTCACAAGATGAGGAAATTCGCGCACGCTCTCGACCGGAGCGGCGACGCGAGTGCTCGCCGCCCTTTTTTTTTTTCTTGGCGGACACGACTACACGTCGTCGCACCCGCTCGCGCGTGCGTAAAGAACGTGCGCGACGTGGCAACCATGGCGTGTATATAGGGCTTATCCGTGAACCCGCTTATAGACAAAATTAGTGTATAACCCATGGGTTTAACTCGCGGGTTACATATTAATTTGATGTATAAATATGTTTTATGTATCGACCCACTTGCATATCTAGATGTGGCTGAGCTACGACGCGAAAACCTATGAATTATCATTTATTTGACCTATAAGTGAATTCACAGGTCGGCCCGCTTGCATCTCTACGTGTACACCTATATATTCGAAAGAATCAACTTTTAAGAGTAAATCTGAACATGCATCTATCTTAAATACATTTTTTTAAGTATATATCAATATCATAATCCATCCATTTCCAATTAACTCGGTTGCATTATTTGTTGGTAACACCATCATTGAAGGGGATCAGTGAGTGACATGTATGGCACGGCTTGTACTCATCGACGTTGGCTTACTCGGTCACTAAGTTGTAGTAAAATGATCTCTTTCCTCCTCGTGCACGGTCATTATTACTTTACCGTAATAATGGTTCAGCCAAATCCACAGCGATAGGGAGTAATCCCAGCGGCTCGTTTCGAATTATTAGCAGGAGCCCCATTTCCGTTCGTTTCTATTCGCATCATACACTGTTTCTAGCGACTTCCAAGCAATTAATCATCAACGCGTAATCACAGCACATTTGTTTGGTGATGAATTTTGCTTGGGGATTTGGGGATTTTCCGTACGTTCATCCTTGCAAAATTCGTGTGGTTTGAACATCACAAGCAGAAGCAGGACAACAGAAAACCATGCTTGTATTGTATGTAGCTAGGGCAAAAAGGAACAGGGAGCCCACAGGGGCTAGCGATAATGGAGAAATCAATGGCTAATGACGATGCATGGCAAAAGCATGTACCGAACATTTGCGCCACTAATCTAGTAGAAAGGAGAAAGCAATTGCCGCGAAATGAAAATGGGTTGTGCCCGTGGCTGTTGAGTCGTGTCACTTGTACTGTACCCCCTTTGTATATATGGTGAGGCTTTTAGAAACGCTTGTCGATGATTGAGGTTTGGGGAAAAAAATCTTTGAAGGAACATACTACTCTCTCCGTTTCACAATATAAGTCTTTCTAGCATTGTTCCATATACATATAGATTTTTTTTAGACAAAGGCAGCACCTTATCGATTAAATTGCATCAGCATTGAGTACGTCCCGAAAATGATCCCGGGATTACATAGCGAAATATATTACAAGTAGTAGACTCGGAACAACGAGCTAAGGTATGTGCTGCAATATTGGTTAAACGATAAATGAGCATTCCAGGAACTCAGTCTCCAATTTCTTAATATCACGGACAATAACGCCAACAACTGAAAGGTCTCGTGCCCCAGACTGAATTCTCTTGATAACTGACAAGCAATTTGAGGCCATCAACACATTCTGGAAACCTTCCGCCTTTGCATGTTCCAAGGCGAAACGGATCGCCAAAGCTTCCGCTAGTTCTGGAGAGAGCAATCCGGTTATCCTCTTGTTTGCAGCAAGCAGGCAGGTGGCACTGTGATCCCGAATTACAAAGGCCAAACCCGTCTGATTAGAAGCTTGGAAGAGTGCAGCATCTGAGTTAATTAGTACCATGCCTGGCGGCGGTGGTTTCCACTTTGTAACTGGAAGGGGGAGATCACACCCAGAGGCATTCCTATCCTTGGGGCAGTGCTGCACAATCATATCGACATACGACACAATTTTGTGAATCACTTGGCGCGGGTGGGTAGTAACAGGGTTATTCCTAGAAAAATTCCTCGCTTCCCAAATGTGCCGCAGAGTAACAGCCAGGACTGTCTTCTGAATGTGAGAGCTGCGAGTTAGGAAATCAAACACCCATTGCCTCATATTGCATAATTCCCGTCTGCACAAGTTAATCTGAAACTTCTCCTTGATGGCATCCCAAACAGTTGCAGCAAAGGGGCACACAAGGAAGACATGCTCAATTCTATCATCATGACCACAAAAGATGCATCCCTCCATAGCAGGAACATGGCGTCTCCGGAGTTGGAACCCTGCAGGAAGACAATCATGTACTGACCTCCACAAATGTATCAGCATTTTCCCCGGCGCATTGATTGTCCAAAGTGCCTTCCAGAATTGCGAGTCCACATTCGCTCCAGAGTGTTGTCCTCTCCCATTGGAACTCTGAGCCACCACAAATAAATTTGATCTCACTAAGTTGTAAGCAGAGCGAACAGTAAACAACCCCCTTTTGTCATGTGGCCAAGAAACAAAATCTTCTCCCCCATGACGACTTATGGGAACCTGCAAAACTTCTCTTGCAATATCATCGTTGAAAACTGCCTTGACAATCTCCTCATCCCAAGCATTCCTTTCAGGATTCATGAGCCAATCGACAGTAACATCATCAGGGATAGGGAAGCGGGTATTCACCATTCCTGCTTGCACACCTGGTATCCATTTGTCCTTCATGATCTTAATGGTCGAACCATCGCCAACAGCCCAGCGCACCCCCTTTTTCAACAATTCCCGCCCAAACAAAATACTACGCCAGGTAAAGGAGGCAGATCGAGGTTTAGGGGCAGACCAAAAATCTGAGTCTGGGAAGTACCTACCTTTCAGAACCCTTGAGCAAAGTGAATTTGGATCTGTGAGAATACGCCAACCCTGTCTGGCAACATCGCTTGATTAAAAATGACCAAGTCCCTGAAACCCATACCGCCAAGATATTTTGGCGTAGACAGCCATTCTCACGAGCGCCAATGCATCTTTTTCCTCCCATCTTCATAACCCCACCAATGGTTGGCCATTGAGGATTTCATCTTATCACAAATAGTTGTTGGAACTTGAAAACAACTCATGATGTAGGTCGGAATCGCCTGCACTACTGCCTTAAGCATAGTCTCCTTACCAGCCCTTGACAGTGGCCGGTCATTCCACCCGTTCACTCTCTTCCATACCCGTTCAGACAAGAAATTAAAGGAGCTGGTTACTGCACAGTTTATCTCCGTAGGCATGCCCAAATAGGTGTCCTGAAGAGCCTCGTTAGACACTTGTAAACAGTCCTTTACACATGTTTTGATGGCATCAGGGCAGTATCGGCCGAAGAGGAGCGAAGATTTTTGAAGGTTGATTTTCTGCCCCGATGCGTTGCAATAGGACTGTAAGGTAGATTTCAGGACCTGAACACTTCTTGGATCACTCTTGTCAAAGAAAATGTTATCATCTGCAAAAAGAAGGTGAGAGATTGGCGGACCCTGGTGACCGTTTCTGATTCCATGGAGCAACCCCAAAGATTCCTTTCTTTGCAGCAAGCAGGACAACCCCTCTGTACACAACAGGAAGAGGTAAGGGCTAACTGGGTCCCCCTGTCTTATGCCCCTTGAAGGTATCACTGGCCTAGTTAGCTCCCCATTAATGCGAACGGCATATCTGACTGAGGTGACGCATCTCATCACAGAACTAACCCAGGCAGGGGCAAACCCAAGCTTCGTTAAGCATCCTTGGAGATAAGACCACTCAATTCGATCATAGGCTTTCATCATATCTATCTTGAGAGCAAAAAAAGGATTTTTGCTATGTTGCCTTCGGATTGAGTGTAGGCATTCAAACGCCACAAGTGCACTGTCTGTAATGAGCCGGCCGGGCACAAATGCACTTTGGAATTCCGACACGATGTCAGGTAGGAAGATTTTGAGGCGATTAGCCAAAACTTTAGAGGCAATCTTATAGAGGACGTTACATAAGCTGATAGGCCGAAATTTTGAGAGGTGCACCAGATTGTGGATCTTTGGGATTAGGACAATGATAGAGTCACACAGGCCTTCTGGAATTTCGTCCCCTGTAAGAAAACCACGCACTGCCCTGCAGATGTCATTCTCCAAAAAATTCCAATGAGATTGGTAGAAAAGAGCTGGGAAACCATCTGGGCTGGGTGCCTTAGTTGGACCCATTTGAAATAACGCCTCTTTTATTTCCTCATCCGAGTAGGCCTTGCACAGTTCTTCATTTATGGATTCGTCCACCTTACATGGAATGGCCTCTAGGACTTCCTCTACTGACTCACACTGCTCAGAGGTGAAAAGTTTTTCAAAGAAATGCTCAGCCATGAGTTTGATGCCTTGAGATTCGCTACAGGAGGAACCATCATCCCTAACCAGCAACTTAATCTTGTTGGTGCGCCTCCTTGCTGAGGCACGGGCATGGAAGAAGGATGTATTTCGGTCACCTTCTTTCAGCCATTCAATTCGAGACCGCTGTTTTGCCATGATTTCCTCTCTTTCAAAGAGATCACATAACTGCTGTTCCAAAAGTCTCTCTTCCCGGATGATAGCATCCGTGAACACCTCGTTACGCAAGAACTTCAGCCTTCTTTCCAACCGCTGTATCTCTTTGCGCACCGATCCGAAGGAGATCTTGCTCCAGTCTTGCAGTGAAACTGCCATCCGTTGTAAGTTCATCCAAGCTGCCAACAGAGGCTGAGAGTCCATATTTAATGAATCTAAACACACACATATATATTTATTAATATCTAAATGAATATGGGCAATGCTAGAAACTCTGTATCTCATTATAGTCGGATGTAGTCATTATTATCTGATTATGATATTGTCGAGCTTGATGTATACGGAGTATTATGGATGAGCAGAGTACTTGGTATGTATACATCGACCAAGTACTCGGTCTGAACTAAGCCCATGAAATACCTTGCACTCTGATATATATACATCTGATGGCTACAAAGAGTCTCTTCGGACTTGTTTGGTGAAGGCGAACCAAAATAATCACATAGTCGATCTCTTCGAATTGTTTGCAATAACAAGGATTTTAATTCGGTTCCCCCTTTTTTAAAAAAATCTAGATGAATTTTAACATCTGCATATGAACATATCCAACCAACAAGCCTTGAACCGTTGGGATTATCTGTAAATCCTTTTTCATCCAAACAAGCCTTGAACCGTTGGGATTATCTGTAGACTGCAGTATTATTGTCCCTATAGTAGCTGCCACTGACATGTGGAACCGGATTCACTTGTCAACCACTGCTATTGTAAGTACACTACTACAGAGGATTCGTGTCCAGCCTTAAATGTTTTAGTATACATATAGATTTCTTTGTATGCGTATCGTTTCTAGACATTGATAGGGAGAGCACCAAAAGTGCAATGCAGCAAAGTGCCCCAAAGCACTGGCTCATAATAATGTCCCCTTTTGAGAGCATTGTTATTTTTATTTGCAGGTGGTCCATGAGATCAACGGAGAGGGGCTAGAAGCTTTTGGCACTTGCACACTTGTTCCCTTCACTTGCCAAGCTTCGAATGCTGTCCATACAGGTAGGCAACTATGGATAGGATTAGCCGAGTTGCCGACGTGGATACTCGTGCCGTATTCTCAGACATACTTCCTCTGTAAAAAAAAAACTAAATCCTAAATATGAACCTGCATATTGGGGATTGATTTTATTTTTGGACGGATGAAATATTTAAGCTGCTGAATTTATGTCACTGTCTGGCATTGCCGTACCTGCTTGTGTGGTTGAATAATTAGGAGTTTGAGCTAGGTCTCTGATCCAAATAAATTGGTGAGGTTGATCTGATTACCTTGTTGTGTTTTTTTTTTCAAAAAATGATTACCTTGCTTAATTGCCCATCTTTCATTGATCTTAATGAGCATGCATTGCGTGCTGTTAACCAGTCAGGCTGTCACTGTACTTCAAACTGTCTTGCATTTGCAGAGTGTGGTAGTATCAGAGAATGTCCAACTTCTCTCTCTCTCTAAAGAAATTGTCCAAGTTATATAGAAGCATAATTTAGTACACTAGCAAGTTATAGCATGCTGACTCTGTGTATACCTTGTATACCTTTTTCTTTTAACCTGTACCTGCATCTTTCAATGAAAAAGGACTGGAGAAAAACGCTTTCCTAGTTTCCTTAACCCTTGTGTAGTGAGCGTAGGCACACCTGTAATCACAATTAGCAAACTCCTTTTGTTCCTTTTAGATCAGGTAGTGTGGTGTTGATGGAGACTACAAGAAACAATCACTAATTTGAAAGCGAGTCTTAAAAATAAAAATTGAAAGTGACACTGCCTTCTTCCCCTTGGATCTTCTACAGGTGGCGTCCATCTTTTTGGCCGTTTGATCTGCACCCCGTCGTCAAGGTGCTACAGGTGCATACACATCGTGCCAAAAGGAAAGCTGCATAGCTGCATGGCACTTCTGGTAAGCAACCCAAATCAAGCAATTTGCAAATTAAATTAGAACATCACTGTCCAGTGGCGGATCAAGAAAATTAATTCGCTGGTATCATAAAATGCTGATTATATTTAGATCATAATATTATAATATGTGGATAAACAGTTTAACTATAGGTTTTACCGAAAGTCGTCGGTGTCGCCTGACACCGGCCGCTACACTATAGCTCCGCCCCTGTCACTATCTAACTGACTGTTCGAGTGAACTGAACTACAATCTTTAGCCTAATTAAAAGAAAAGTAAATAACACTAGCAATATACTCCCTCCGTTTTAAAATATTTGACACTGTTGATTTTTTAGCACATGTTTGACCGTTCGTCTTATTAAAAAAATTTGTGAAATATGTAAAACTATATGTGTACATGAAAGTATATTTAACAATAATAAATCAAATGATATGAAAATAATAAATAATTACTTAAATTTTTTGAATAAGATGAATAGTTAAGTATGTACTTAAAAAGTCAATGGTGTCAAACATTTTGAAACGGACGGAGTACAATTTTATGAGCTGAGTGCATTGGTAGATAAGCTTACAAAATACGTGTTCTATACATGAATCTGTACAACTAGCGCGTGCGAACTAAAACCAAATTAACACATGCATAATATATAGTAGCTAGTATTGTTGAGGCCGACGTGGATTAAGACGCCACATAGGCATGCATATGGATCGAGTATTTTAGTCCAAACATTCAAAATTGTGTTCGTTGTTCCCTAATAATTTGCGGAAAAAGATCTTTTCTAGAGAATATTTTCGTATTGGAGATCTATATACTTCAGCAATGTTACGTTCTTTCGATCACCACCTATTACTAAGTTCATCGTACATGAGACATTAAAAATTTAAGACTAGACCTACTTGGTGTCCTAGTCAGTGTTAAACCCAGCAAGATTAGTCATCACGGCGTCCACGCAAATTTTCTTTAAAAATATAATTGCTGACCAGCAGTAGCCGATACGTCGGTCCAATTTACATGTAAAGAAATGCTCTGGTTGCTAGTGACTGTTTTGGATTTCTGCAGCGAGAAATTCCAATTTGCACGGTTCTCCTTGCCGGCGAGCACGTACTCCCTCCGGTAATCATAAAGGAAGTCATTTTAGATAACGACACGGTCTCTAAAATACAACTTTAACATTTTGTTTCTATAAAAATATTTATTGAGAAGTGATATATGTATATTTTTATAATAGTATTTTTCAAGACAAATCTATTCATATAATTTATACATTTTCAAACTCAACAACTTAAGAGTTATTTATGATTTATATTTTTAAGGTTTAACTTAAATATTGTTCTAAACGACTTTCTTTGTAAGTATGGAGGGATTACGTTTCAGTACTCTCCGTGTCACGCAGGCATACTAGTACTATACTCAGCTGTGCTCGATCGTCGACTGGATAATGCCATGGGGGATTAGTAGCCGCACAGTAACCATGTTGAGCATACTTCCAAGGGCGCAGATCACGTGCGATTCTGCGGTCAAATACGAGTGCGATGGCTCGTGGGAGACAGAGAGTGGTAGGGTGATTTTCTTGGCGTTTAATGTACTTGCTTATCGGGTAGTGTTACCAGCTGTGGAGAGCTAGCTAGCACGCACCATATTTTTATGATTTCATTTTTTTTTGTGTTTTTGTAATTGTATGTTTGGATTAACGATGGTTATCCGAAAGACTCCAAGTTCCACCCTTCATATACACGCATGTTTGAATAATATCGGAGCCATCAAATCCAAGACTGGCATGGTAAAGAAAAATATTGCTGTGGACATTTCTTGAGTCATACTTTCAAAATTCTAAGGCCCTCTTTAATTAGTGGGAGAAATATAGAAAAAATTAGAGGATTGGATTTCAAGCCTATAAAAAAATTCCTAGAAAGGTCTTTGATACAAGGATTGAATTAATCTTACCATTTACTTTGAAATTTATGTTGAATCAATAATCTTACATATATTTTAGAGAAAAGTTGGTAAGAACTCCAATTTCCTAAAAGAATACTTTGAGTCTATCGCACTCATCTGATTCTTGTGTTTTTCCTACAGTCTATTCAAATGATCATTCTTATATTTTTTTTCTTGTAATTTGCAATTATCCGTTTTACACTTATATTTCTGTTTAAAATCTCGCGTTTTTTTCCTGTTTCTCTATATTTTTTAATCATGTGTTTCGAAGGAGCCATAAACATGTGTGTGTGGTTTTAAATATTTGAATTTGATGTATGGAAATAATAGAACTTGTTATGGGAACTTTACACAATATTATTGTTTATGTTGGGGTTCTATAAATACATAGTAATAATGGTAAATATCATACTTTTGTATTGTACTACCTCCCTTCTTAAAAAGTACTCCCTCCGTACTCGTAAAGAAAATCGTTTTGGACAGTGACACGGTCTCCAAAACACAACTTTAACTTCTTGTTTCTATAAAAATATTTATTGAAAAGTGATGTATGCATACTTTTAAGAAAGTATTTTTCAAGACAAATCTATTCATATAATTTTTATATTTTCGAACTCAACAACTTGAGAGTTATTAATGATTTATATTCCCAAGGTTTGACTTAAATATTGTCCTAAACGACTTCTTTTACGAGTACGGAGGGAGTAATGTCCTAAAATATGTGCAGTCAAACTATAATATCTTGGTAGTTACTACGCCATGCTAAAATATAGTAACTCTTGACTATGAATCTTGACGTATTAATTTCCATGTTTAATTGTTATATTTTGCAATGTATATAGTAAAAAAAATTTAAAACTTAATTATGAAAACGATTACAATAGATTTGTCATAAAAAATACAAAATACTTTTATATGGTTATATTTTAAGTAAGTTCTATAAATATCCAATTAGATAGAGTAATGATAAGACATGTAGGCATTATAGACTGTATCCACAAGTAAAAAAAGACATGACATCAAAATATCAATGTTCAAAACGACCTGTTTAAATGGCCGAAGCGATTATATCAATAGCATTAAACAGGATCCAATTATTATCAATCACTACTGTTGACTATCCATTATTAACATCTGCAATCATATTACGCCGACAGAGGCATGTGGGTCCATTTGGATTAATTACATCGCCAATTATTAAAGGGAAAGTTAAGAGGAGCGTCCATTATTGCGAGTCGTCGTGCTAGCTTGTGATCGATCGATGAATCGATCGGTCGACGGTGGGTGCTTGCTCATGTTTCTGTGGTGCTGTATTGCTGCACACGAAATGGAGAAATGGTAGATCGATCTAGTACAGCATTCTAGCTAGGGCCACCGATTCTTGCTCTCCTGAGGTACTCTTGATTAGCTCTCCGTAAAAAAAAAATCTATCATATGAATATGGATAAGCTGTAGCGTAGCCAGGAATTTTTCATTAGGTAGTCCTAGTTCACACGTTCATGTCACGCGGTAAAATTTCTTGCACGATGAAACTGATATACAAATACAAATTTAGTGAAAATGTGATAGAAATAATGTCTTCCAACATACATAAGTAGCTTACTTAACAAACAAGTTCAAAATGTACAAATATTCACAGACTGACTAATCTCTAATCACAATTCACAAATCAATTTAGCCATTTAGACAGCTATTTGTTAGGCTGAGCCATGGAGGGGAGGGGGCGGTGGCACGGCGTGGACAGCGGGGAGGCCAGAGGGGAGGACGCGCGGCGCCGGCGCAGAGGAGGGGAGGGGACGGCGGTGGCGGCGTCGGCGCCCGGCGCGGAGTCGCAGAAGAAGGGGAGGGGATGGCGCAGCGCCGGCGCGGATAGCGGGGAGCCCGCCAGCCGGGGGCGGCGTCGAGCGTGGAGTCGAGGAGGCTGGCGGTGTCGGGCTCGGGCGAACAGGAACTGGCGCTGCTGGCTGGTGAGACGCTGAGTGGCTAGGTATCCCTCCAACCCCATATGTTTCCGGGCTATTTAGGCCAAGCAACCTATTTGAGCCTAAATTTTTTGGGGGGTGAGGGTCTCTGGGCCAGATTTTGGGTAGTCCAGAGCCCACCAGGACTACCCCTAGCTACGCCCCTGTGGATAAGTGCTTATTCATATTTATCTCTAGAATTAGATTTGTTTTAGGATAGAGTTATGTATTTAGTACAGAGCTATGCTGGATATGTTGGTTTGTTCGATTGCATTTTTATCAATTATACGCTACTTTCGTGTTAAACTATAACAATATAATATATAATAAGACATGTTCTATTATTATGAATTTGATCCTAACTAGATAGGCTGCTGTTAGTATATTTTAAAACGTAGGTAGTATTTTTTTTTTAAAAAAAAAAGACTGGTCGAACGTACTCCCTTCGTCCCAAAAAATGATACCCTGGTTTCCGTGCCCAATGTTTGACCGTCCGTCTTATTTAAAAAAATTATGAAAAAATTTAAAAAGACAAGTCATGCATAAAATATTAATCATGTTTTATCATCTAACAACAATGAAAATACGAATTATAAAAAAATTTCACATAAGACGGACAGTCAAAGTTGGACACTTTTGGACGGAGGGAGTAGGTATTATAATTCGACCGGTAGACGGACTCCTAAGCCCTGATGACACAGAAACAGAGTATCTCATTTCTGTATAGAAGGATCGATGCATTTTGAAACTGCAATAGCACTATGTGAAAACGGAGTGGATAGTTTCCGTCCGCTCCGGTCAAAAACGGATACGGATAGTGTTCGGAGCGGATTTTTTTCGGATAGTTCGAATACGGATACGAATACGGATATTTTTTCTTCGGATATGGATACGAATATGGTAACGCAGTTTCCGGCGAATACGAATACGGAGCCGAATATCCGGAGATTAAGATGCATGGATATCCGCGTAACGCTTGATGTCTCTCCAGCCTCCAGCCCATCCCTTCAATTTCAGCACATAGTTTTCTCTCGGCTATCTAAACCCTAGCTGCCAGATGGGCGACGGCGGCGGCGGCGGTGACGACGGCAGCGGCAAGCCGACGACAGTGGTGGCGGCTGTCTTAGATCTCCTTGGCTCCTTGCTAGAGTTGCTAGGCATTGGCCTTCAATCCCCATAGTGCTTGTTTGTGCTTCCTATCTCCCTAAATCGTGGGACAGTGGGAGGCTAGGAGCCGTCACCACCGCCGGCGGCAAGGCCTCTTGCATGCACTAATCTCTTAGGTAATCCATTGATTTGTTCTTCTCCTGTAACCTTTGTTTTGTGCCTTTCATGAGATCGATAAACTGATGTAGATCTTGGATGTGCTTTTTTTTACTTTGTGTCTAGATTGGTGATGGAGTCTGGTAGTGCAAGTAGTGCAAGTGCAGCTGCAAGTACCACTGCATCATCTCCAGTTTTGCAACTCCCAGCACCTCCAAGCCATGCTACGGCAGCTACGCAGGACACTTCTCCTACTGCTGGTGCCTTGGCACACAATGATGCAATTGATTTGACAACCAATGATGATTCTGAGGTTTTACCTCCTCCTGGTAAGAAGCAAAAGAAGTGTAGTTCTGAAGTTTGGCAGCACTACACTAAATATAAGGTAAGCAAGAAAGGGTCAGATGACACTGTGATTGTAGAGGAGTATGCTAAATGCAACAAGTGCTCATATAAACATCGGTGTGAGAGTAATTGTGGCACTTCTGTTTTCTGGAATCACTTGAATAACAAGCACAACATCAAGTCAGGTCAACAACAACTACAGATGAAAAAGAGTGAAGATGGTACTGAAGGAGCTGTTGAGACATACAGGTATGATGAGACGGTTAGCCTGAAAAGGTTCTATATGGCAATCATTATGCATGAGTATCCCTTTAACATTGTTGAGCATGATTACTTTGTGGATTTTATTAAGTCTTTACGCCCTACTTTTCCAATTAAGAGTCGCATTACTGTGAGAAAGGATATTCTAAACATATATGAAGAGGAAAAGAAGAAATTGTGGTAGCATTTGCTTACACTCTCATGCCGTTTTAGCACAACCATGGACATGTGGACATCTAACCAAAATAAAAGTTATATGTGCATCACAGTTCATTGGATAGATGACACTTGGAAGATGCAAAAGAGGATTATTAAGTTTATGCATGTAGAAGGACATCATTCAGGAAGTAATATGTGCAAAGAGTTTTATGACAACATAGTTGATTGGAATCTTGATAGAAGGCTTGTTGGACTTACTTTGGACAATGCATCGTCTAATGATGTTTGTGTTAAGGGTGTTATTTTAAAACTCCGTAAAATCTCTCCTTTAATTTGCGATGGCATCTTCTTTCATGTGAGATGTTTCAATCATATCTTGAACCTGAGCTGTATTAAAGATCAGAAATACTATTTCAATTCTAAAGCACTCGCCACTGTAGTTTGAGGCATTTCAGAAGTGTGCCTTGGAAGTTAGTTTGGATAACACAAAGGGCCTTTCCATGGATACTCCTACAAGATGGAACTCCACATTTCTCATGTTGAAGAATGCTATCTACTACAGAAATGCTTTTGATAGGTTGTTTCTTCGGCATGGTAGAAAGTATGCAAAGTGTGCTCCCACCAAGGTAGACTGGTCTATGGCAATAGCACTATGCAAGTGCTTGAAGCCATTTCATGAAGCAACTGAACTATTCTCTGGTACTCCATATCCAACAGCAAATCATTTTTTTCGGTAAGTTTTGTTCCATCAAGCTTTATATTGCTGATTGGTGTAACAGTACAGATGGAACAATAAAAACCATGGCAAACGCCATGCAAACTAAATATGATAAGTACTGGGAGAAGTCGAATATGGCTCTTGCTGTTGCATGCTTCCTTGATCCACGTTACAAAACAAGTTCAATAGAGTACTATGGTATGAAGATTTATGGTTTAGAAGCTGCAGAAAAATTTGATGAGTTCAATGGGGTTATCAAAAAATTGTTTGAAGTTTATGCTGCTAGTGCGTGTGCAACATCAAAGAAGAAAGGTGCTGAAATGCATGTGCATCAACTTCAAATTCAATCTGATCCTGTTCATAATACTGATGAGTTTGATGATATCTTTAATGAGAATGACAGTAGCCATGATCATGAGCAACATTTTCAAAGATTTTTGCTTGAGAGAAGTCAGCCAATTTGTAGTGATAAAACCGAGTTACAAATTTACATGGAACAACCACTGTTACTATGGACTTCCAAAGATCCATTTGATATTTTGTCTTGGTGGAAGCTCAAACAAGCAGAATTTCCTATCCTCTGCAAACTTGCTCGTGATTTCTTATGTATTCAACTGTCAACTGTTGCTTCTGAGTCGGCATTTAGTGCTGGTGGCCGTGTTGTTGATCCATTTCGCACCCGTCTTGATCCAGAGGCTGTGCAAGCTTTAGTTTGCACCAAAGATTGGATTAAAGCAGCTAACAATGGTACACTTTGTGTCTGTGTTCATTGCTTATTTGGCCATTCCTTCTTGTATATATCAATATATGTATAGCTGATCCATGATCTGATCTGGCATCATTCTTAGGTTATAAGACTCAGGCTATCATCAATGAGTTGGACATTGAAAGCGTAGAGAGGCATCTGGCAAACTTATTGATAGTGGTGAGCTATTTTCTTATTTTACC
Source organism: Oryza glaberrima (assembly GCF_000147395.1). Taxonomy (NCBI): domain Eukaryota; kingdom Viridiplantae; phylum Streptophyta; class Magnoliopsida; order Poales; family Poaceae; genus Oryza; species Oryza glaberrima. The sequence continues at coordinate 24,734,161 of NC_068326.1, forward strand.
TCTATGAATATTTTTCTTAATATAACAACAATATTATTCGACTCCTGTAGGAAAAAGAGGAGAATAATGATGACATGGAACAGGATGATGTTCTGATGGATGAAATGGATGAATAATGATGTTGCAGTTTCCATGCATCGGACTGCAAGTGTACTGAAAATTGCTTTGGGCTAATTACTATTTTGATCTTATCTGTGTTACCTATAAAACTCGAACTTAATATGTGTTGAACTTTTCAACGTGTTTCGATTTGAACACGATACACTTTGTTTAATCTGTGATGCGTCCTACAACGATGATATTTATATTAAATTAGATAAATATATGTGGTGCATTTGTATCTACGAGCAGTTTGAGTGGTCTCTATATTCCGAGAAATATTCGTTTTCGTATTCGTGTTCGATCATATTCGATCCTTATTCGTATCCGCGATAATTCGTATTCGTTTCCGTATCCGAGTTATTCGTATTCGTTTCCGTATCTGCCTAACAATATGAAAATGGATATGGTAAGAGCATTATCCGTCCGTATTCGCTCTGTTTTCACCCCTAGCACTAAGCGACTACATAAGCTATACTACGTAGGAGTAACTATATGATTCGCAATTACAGATATGCAGTATGAACAGTAGTGTTGATACGTACTCTAGTATGAACAGTAGTATAAAATAAGTACTCTCTCAATTCGTAACCGGTTTGCAAGGAAACAAGTTACGTCGCATCTGAGATATCAGGCCAAAATTCGTCCACACTAGCAATAACACACACCCATATGTATCACAGTTGCCGTATATACCAATCCTGCCAGAAACGAAATTAAAACAAAAACGACGCGACGGTGGAGATCCGGCCGGCCCATGTATGCATTCACCCCCCCCCCCCCCCCCCCCCCCGCCGCAAATCTGGCAATCTGCACCGCACGGCACGACACGACACGGACGACGCGACGTCGCACGGCGCCGGGGCTCGGGCTCTCTCGTCCGTCGCTCGCCTGCAGCCAACTTGCACGAGACGCGCGCGCCGTCGTACATGCGGCGACCCCCTCTCGCTCAGCTAGCTAGCTGCCGCCGTCCTCATCAATAGTATACTCTCTCCGTCCAAAAAAAGACAAACGCTGAGTTTTCGTGTCAACGTTTGACTGTCTGTTTTATATAAAATTTTTCTATAATCAGTATTTTTATTGTTGTTAGATAATAAAACATGATTATTAATTTATACGTGACTTATCTTTTTAATTTTTTTCATAATTTTTTTAAATAAGACGGACAGTCAAACATTAGACACGAAAATCAGGGTTTGTTTTTTTTTTTTTTTTTACGGAGGGAGTAGCTAGCAACAACACCAAACCGCGGGATATCTCTCACCAATTTCGATCGGATTCACGGGACCGGCCGCCGTCACGCGCGTCACCTGCGCGCGGATGTATCAACGGCAGGGAGGCGGCAAGCACCAGCGCCGCGAATCAGCCGCATGCGGCTTGGCCCCGAACCGGTCGATCGGCCCACCAGCGCACCAGCGCACCAGCGCCGCACGTTGGCTTACATTATTAAGGAGCAACGGTCGGTTAACGCGAGAGCTGGGGACGTCGCTTTCCGAGAAATTTCTGTACTCTAAACGATACGGAGAAAGAAAAAATGGCGCTAGGCCGCTAGCTCTGTCCTGTCTTTGGGTACGGAGATGTGATCTGTCCATATATGTATAGGCCGCTAGCAAGTGCCAAACATATTTGACAGAATACTACGGGCATGTTTAGATCCCTGCCAAAAATTTTACACTATATCATATCGAACGTTTGAACACCTGCATAAAATATTAAATATAAGCTTAAAAAAATAACTAATTGCACAGATTGCGACTAATTTGCAAGACGAATCTTTTAAGTCTAATTGCTCAATGATTTGACAATTTGGTGCTACAGTAAACATTTGCAAATAATGTATTAATTAGGCTTAATAAATTCACTCGCATTTTACCGACGGATTCTACAATTAGTTTTTTTATTAGTGTCCGAATACTCCATACGACACCCTATATAATATCCGATGTGACACGTCAAAATTTTACACCCCTAGATCTAATACCACCTAGGCTCTGTTCGCCAGAGCGTGTTCCCAACTGGAACAATGCGCACGGAAAACGGAACGGTCCATTAGCGCATGATTAATTAAGTATTAGCTTTTTTGGATCAATATGATTTTTCAAGCAACTTTCGTATAGAAACTTTTTTGCAAAAAGTGTGCGCAGAAAACGAGGGAAATGAGTTAGGAAACTTGGGGTAAGGCTATTCCCAATCCAAGACACTAGACATAGTTTCCATAAACTACACGTCATCAAGAAACTAGTACTAGACACTACTCTTTAAATGTAAACACCACTTTTTCATACTTAAATTTAATATTATTTATCTCATATGATGTCTTGGATGTTGCGTAGAAACCATGTCTTATGGAAGACCTGGTTTCCTTCTCTTTACTCATTTATTCACTTGTCACATCATTTTTTATTCTAGACGGCAGCTTATTTAATATTATGGATGCCATCCTAATTATTGAGTTGGGAATGGCATAAGAACACAGCCCTAGTCTTGCGCGAAGCTGGCGTTTTCATCGATGCATGGACACCAACGGAACGACGTGGATGTCATCTCTCCGTGTTTATTGTGACTCATTCTATAGCTAGAGTCGGTAAAGGGATCGCTGGTAATCGATCGATCATACTTTAACAAAGAAAAGTCGGGACGAAGACGCGTGTGCAAGTAAATCAACATAAGCACGCACGCATCACACGCTAATTATAATTTTTGCTGTGTTTGCTTCAGCGAACATCCAAGACCCACGTGACACCGACAAGACGATCGAAAAGACGAGATTTTCAGTATGAAATAAGATGGCTTCTAATAATCCATAGTACTATAAATAGTTAAGGTTAAGTTCAATCTGTGGATATTAAAGTCTTAGTTATCCACAAATAGGGATATAATTTACAAATATATTAAATACGGTTGAACTCTTTAGTTGGCTCTAGCCATTACTCCATATCGAATTTTCTATTCCCGGTATTCCTTCCAATTTACTTGAGTTAGCAATTGCTAGTACATCAGACTTTGCGTCTTAGAGTTGATATAAAGAAAGAATGGACTCTTCTCCCTCCTACACATAATCAAAAAGTTTAGTACTGTGATAACTCTATGGCCTAACTCATTTATTGTCTTTCCACATATTTTAAGATTGAAATTATTAATTGTCTGTTCATCTACTTGCATAGTCGACTATTATTATTGTTAGACACAAAGAAATGTATTTTTTCAAAATTATCTTTTAGGCTTGGCTATAATTGAAGGAGATAATTAAATAGACTTAACGATCAATCTAGTTCAAAGGATATTAGTTCAGCAGCCAAACTACACCTTACAGGGTGCATGGGAGAAAATGTGAAGACAACTAGCTAAAATGTCATTTTCCCCTTATTTAAAATAGCATAGCAACTCGTACACATAATTTTAGCAATGACAGGGCAACCTAGGAACAAAAGTCATAGTTTGGACGCAGCAATCAAAAAGGGGGCAATAATTTACACAATGATTGTTTCTCATAATTTAACAGCATTAAATTCTTTATTATCCATATAATGCAGGAAAATTTTCTAACAATAAAACGCTAGCTTTCATCTGTACTGCACCCGATCTCACATAAATGCATTTAAAAATTGTGTGTAATCAACCCAAAAACTTTTTCTACCATTATCCGAAACAATTAGGAAGTGTTTAGATTTCAGCTGACCAAAAATGTTCTCAACTTATCATCATAACCCTAAAATGGGAACCTAATTGTTTTGATTACTCTCACTATTAATAAATATTCAAAAAGAAAATCCCTTGTATCATAGATAAATATGTTAAAGCAATAAACTACATTAACCCAAACATCAAATAAATTTTCAACTCATAAAGAACATAAAAAGTTGCATATTAAGTATTCAAACTCAACATAAAAGTAACATAGAACCATACTAATACAAAATTACAGTTACAATAAACTAATACTCCCTCCATCTTATATTTATCTTCCCAAAATAATCATCATCTAACAAATATCTCTTTGTTTATTTGTACAAAGAGTAAATGTGCATCATTGAATGTATTGCATACAACCAACCAATATCTTTCTATTGGTGTAATGACATGCAATATTTAAAACATGCGCAATCCACGAGACACGAAGCGATGGAGCAACTTAACCGATGATGATTAATTGAATGATGAATATTTTAGCTTCTCTAGTCTTGGTGCCTTTTGTTTAGGGGATTAACAAACTGGATGGAACTCTGCTATACGTATGACCGAGCCATCGACTCATGTCCGACTATGTCATATCAACCAATCACTGAGCTTGTTTCTTATCATGTGGACCCAAACAAGCAGCATTTATACCTATATATACACTAGTCGAATGTAAGTTGTACATATGAGTCGGACGCATAGCAATTTCCAACTGGATGGAGAGAGTATTGCACTTTTGCGTAACGATGCAATTTTAGATTAGTGGTGTGTAGTTTTAGATAACTGAAATCTATCAAATCCCAAACTATTAATATTGTATCATTTGAAAAATGTCACCATTAATATAAATATCAATAAAAAATAGATTCATAGTTAAGTAGATTTGTGAAAAAAAAATAGTACTCCCTCCGTCCCATAATATAAGGGATTTTGACTTTTTACTTGCACTGTTTGACTATTCGTCTTATTAAAAAATTTAAAATTATTATTTATTTTATTTGTGACTTACTTTATTATTCAAAGTATTTTAAGCATAACTTTTCGTTTTTATATTTGCACAATTTTTTTAATAAGACGAGTGGTCAAACATTACAAGTAAAAAGTCAAAAACTCTTGTATTATGGGATGGAGAGAGTACTAATATAAGTAAACCGACTTTCTGGTTTCCATCGAAATTGATCGAAAACTGACAACATGTTAGAGTTGTAAACGCAAAGTTGACAGAGCATGTTAGGGCGGGGAGATCACACGTGATGCATATCGACGGTTTAATTGGAATAATAATTGCAAAAAGGTATCGTAGGGGAAAAGAAAGAAAATAAAAAAGGGGAAACAGATATACACACGATGCATGCAAAAGAGCATGATTAGCATCACATGCCATACACGACTATTTTAGAATTCCCGGATCAAAACCTTATTGTCTTATATATCTCGCCACCCTGGGCAAGTGAACCAACACCCCAGATCTAACCACCGATAATTGCGATATCTTATCATGTTACATCGCACGGCGCACGAAGCTTCGTACCCAAGGGCGATGCACGATGAGAGAAAAAAGAAAAAAAAAGGCCTGAAAACCCGATCAGCTTGGTCATATATATGGCCATGTGATTCGCACACCTAAAGCAACGGCGAGAGGATAAAATAGGGAGAAAAAGGTCGCGAAAACAGCGTCAACCCTGCTCGCCGGCGCACCGACCGACCAGAGCCGAAAACTTCCACCACCACACCACAGCGTCAAAAGGCACCCCAAAAATCCCACCCAAAAAAACCAATCCCCAACCCCAACCCCAGTGCCCGCCACGCCACGCCGCGTTTGCGCTTGCACCGAGTGCGCCCGAAACCCACCAACCAACCCGGCGGCACGGCACCGCAGTTTCACGGTTGGTTTCACCGTTTCGTGCGTGTTTTTAGCGTGATCCTCCCGGACCCGGAGGCCGGAAGCGACAGGACAGACAGGGACGAGGAGCTCTCGCTACAACTACTACAACTGCAAGAGCTCGTTGGTTTTTTTTAACCCCCACCGCGTCCGCGACCCCGACCGATTTTTGCAGTGGTTCGCTCGCGACGCCAACACGAACTCGCGAAGGCGAGGCGGCTTTGCACGCACGCACGCACGCACGCACGCGCGGCCTACCTCCTCGGCGCGAGTTGCTCAGTCGCAGGGGGGGAGGTGGGAGCGGGGCGGGGCGGGCGTCCCGGTCGGGGATTGCGCTGGTTCGATCCCCCCGCGCGTGTGGGGGTGTGGGTGCGTGGGATCGATCTCTCCCTCTCGCTCGCTCGCTCGCTCGCCCTAGCACCTCGCGGGCGGGGCGTCGCATGCGGCGGCGCGGCGAGGCGAGGCAAATGCGGGTGGATTCGTCGCTGGCGGTGGAGGAGAGGTGAGGGGGCGGCGGCGGCGATGGCGATGCAGACGATGCAGACGGAGCAGCAGCAGCAGCAGGGGAGGAAGGTGAGAGGAGGTGGCAATTCATTTTTTGTTGCGCGGTGTTTCTCGCCGGGGGTGGTTGGGTTTTTGGTGGAGGGTGGTGGTCTCATGGTCATGGGTGGTTGGCGTTTGGAGATCGGTTTGGTCGTCCCGCGGGTCGAGACGATCTTGAGTTATATGGAGTCGTGGGATTTTGTGCAAAAGAACGATTTGTTTCCCTTCCTTTCTTTCTCGTGGAGCTTCGGATTCGGATGCGTACGAGCGTAGTAAGGGTTTGTTCTTGCCATTGTTTTCCTCCGCTTTTTTGCTCGACTTTTATCCGCGGATGACTCCGTATGTTGGATTGTGGTGAATTTCAGTGGATTTTGAGCTCTGCAGTCGCTGTAGTTCTCGATTCTCATGTTCCATTTGTTCGCAAAAGAGATTTTTTTCCCCCTCCCCTTCGCCTTTCTCTGGATCGGAAATTATCCGAATTGTCAGAAGGTTCTCTATTCGATTTAACCGTGGATGCCTTCTTGATAATATCTGAAACCTTCTGGTGCTGGGCGACGTCTGCTTTTTGTGCCCTCGAAAGGAAATGGCATCCTTTGACAACTTTTCCCGAGTCAGTCGAATACTCATTGCGCCTTGATGAATAACTAGTAATTCAGAGAATTTTCCCACCCCACTTCTAATCCGAGATAACACTCCAAGGAGAGAAGATTAATTCAGATGCTACTTAGAAGCATCACAAATGCGGTATAAGATTCGCTGAGTAGATATGTTTATCCTAAGCCAGCTCTGCGGCCTTTCTTACCTTCTTGGTTTTTTTTACTTGCAAGAAAAGAATAGCCAATCATTTTAATTGTCCCAGTGGATTATCTAATCAATATATTCCATGCCCACTTTGGAGGCATAGTGATCGAGATGGTTTTATGCCCCAGAGGCCAAGAGCACTTCTTAAGAGTCATTATTTGGCTTTTTTTTAGTCTTGTTCGGTCTTAGGCTTTGATTGTTTCGTTTTGCTCATTGCTGGAGAGTGGAGACTAAGGAGTCTTTGCATCAGAAGGGCAGGTGTAGCTACTGTCTTTTCTGATACATCAGCTACTAGAGTCCAGTTGCTCGTTCTAGGATCTATCTGAGTTTGTTGAACTAGGATCTGTCTGAATTTGTTGTACGCAGATTAACCATCTGCTGTTTCAGTGGTCTGTTAGCAAGTACTCTTCTATGCATTCAAAGACATTAGCTTTGAATTATATACTCCCTCTTTTTTAAACAAGCTATCTCCAGCATAGTGTTAACTCAATTTATTGACTTATGTTCAGGGTTCGCCAGAGATGGATTTCTTCAGCGAATATGGTGATGCTAACAGATACAAAATACAGGAAGTCATTGGCAAAGGAAGCTATGGTGTAGTTTGTTCAGCTATTGACCAACATACTGGCGACAAGGTTGCAATCAAGAAAATACACAATATCTTTGAGCACTTATCTGATGCTGCCCGAATCCTCCGTGAGATCAAATTACTCCGGCTATTACGGCATCCTGATATAGTTGAGATCAAGCATATAATGCTACCTCCATCAAGGAGGGACTTCAAGGACATATATGTTGTCTTTGAGCTGATGGATACCGATCTCCACCAAGTCATCAAGGCAAATGATGACTTAACCAAAGAACATCATCAGTTCTTTCTTTATCAGATGCTTCGTGCTTTGAAATATATTCATACTGGTATGCTTCCTTTTAGAAACTGAGGTCTGAGCTAGCACAGCGTTTATTGATGACTGTAATATTTGTTTAGTGTTGAGGGATAATTTATTCTCTGAAATGTTGGGTAAAGTTTATTCACATTTTTTTGGGTTCTTTGTTATGCTTCATGAAGAGCATAAACGATCTTGTAGTGTGCTCGCACATGAATTTGGCACAGTGCTAGCCCAATAAATAAGTCCACTATAAATAAAGGAAATTGTCATTCCCACATCATTTGCCTTTAGTTGCTTATCCTGTTCATTACATTATTTTTGCCCTGTGGAGATTCTGTTTGTTGCCATCCTCTTATTTCTTTAAAGTATTTCCCACTATTTTGCATCTTTTATTGATTACTAGATACTATACTTGCACTTTCTTTGTCTATCTAGAAATTGACTAATTGTACAACATGTCATCATTACTGTTTTCTGCTATTCACTGTTGAGCCATTAACATTATCACCACTGAAAATCCTTCTCGTCGAGTTTTAAACTGCATGCTCATTTAGATCTTTCAGAATGGGGAGATGCACTTGGTTTACATGTATTGCTTATCCTAACCATCAGTTTATGTACTGCAGCTAATGTCTATCATCGTGATTTGAAGCCAAAGAACATATTGGCAAACGCTAACTGTAAACTCAAAATATGCGATTTCGGTCTAGCACGAGTGGCATTTAATGACACTCCTACAACGGTATTCTGGACGGTGTGTGACATTGTACATTCATATATTGCATTATCTGCAATAGCACATGCATAGTTTTGCTACGTAAGTTTTATTTTCTATTTCATAATTTTCTTTCTTTGTTTTTTGCAGGATTATGTTGCTACTAGATGGTATAGGGCTCCTGAGTTGTGTGGTTCTTTCTTTACTAAGGTAATTAATCTGTAGTTCTCATGTGTTGTTTGTTGGAATATTTGCTTGGGCTACTTCCCCAGAAGCTCTATAACATGATTTGCTTGGTCTACTTGATGGTATATTGCTGAATTATATTTTCTGTTAAAATTCATTGTCACATCCCTATACATGATTTTGCTATGGTTTTCTGCATGCTCTTCTGACTGTACACATTTTATCATAGAGAAATGTAATATTTTTATATCATAAAGACATTATATTTCAATTTAACTAGTGTAATACATTGAGTGTTATGCCAATAGAATGATAATGGCAGCTATTCTAGAGCCTAGTATTCATGGCCACACACACTATACTGGTGGTATGCCAACATGCTGGTATACAATAGTTGTCACTTGTCAATCTGTGGCCCTTCCTTGATATGCAGCCATTTATGTCAGTCATAGCAACTACTGTTGATGCTAAGTGGACTTCCTAATATTTAACAATCACAATTCGAATTAACTAGTGTTACATATCGTCATAAATCATACTTCACATTTTGTGGCCTCTTTCCCATTCCTCCAAGCCTTCATTTGGATCTTTGACAACGATCGTGTGACTATATTCTGTTTTATGATGTCTGGCTCAATTTTACTTTATCTTGATTAATCGGGTGACTTGATTCCAAGCTCCCTACAGATATGCACATGTTACTGTTTAGAAACTTCATATGCGGTCATTTTTTATTTTCCTGAAAGATTAATGTCTATGTGTTAAATTTATCCTGTTGTACATAACCCTTTTTATGCACAAGTACCCCCATAGCTATATGTGATTTTACATCAGGCCATTCATTCCCTTTGATTCCGATTTGGCTTTTTACCAGCTGGTATAACAGGGATCATTCCTTCCAAATTGTCTTGTTCAGAAGCTGCATTAATAGGCGGCATTTGCTACCTTTTTAGTAGGTATTGCTTTCATTGATCATCATAGATAGTTTTATTAGTATTATTTGGTTAGGTTTGAAAAGTACAGCATTTACAGTGACCTGAGAGTTTATTTGTCTGTTTGACATCTAGGCGAAGTGATAGGATTAATGTAGTTAGCTGATATTTTCTTCACTTTTACGCCAACTGTTCAACTAATATCTGCTCCTCTGTAAATTTCAATGGATGCTAAATCGATTGTACTGTGCAGTATTCACCAGCTATTGACATATGGAGTATTGGCTGCATTTTTGCTGAGATTTTAACTGGGAAGCCTTTGTTTCCTGGTAAAAATGTGGTTCACCAGTTGGATCTGATGACTGATCTCTTGGGTACTCCATCAATGGATACTGTTACAAGGGTATGCTTTGCCTTTCATCAATGACTAATGCTCCAAAGTGAACTATCCATAATAAATGCCAGGTATCATGTTGTAACTGCAGATTCGGAATGAGAAAGCAAGGAGGTACTTGAGCAGTATGAGGAAAAAGCAGCCAGTACCTTTTTCTGAGAGATTCCCAAAAGCAGATCCTGCTGCACTCAAACTTCTGCAGAGGCTTTTAGCATTCGACCCGAAGGATAGACCAACTGCCGAAGAGGTTAGTTTTTATTAATGAATGTCGAATTAAAACTTCTGTAGTTTGTACTTCCATGTGATGGCTGCACCTGGTGTCATTTGGTGCTGAAATCATTCTAATGATATTCATTTTCATTGATTTACATATCAGGCGTTGGCTGATCCATATTTTAAAGGCCTTGCGAAAGCAGAGAGAGAACCATCATGCCAGCCAATAACAAAGATGGAGTTTGAGTTTGAGCGGAGAAAGGTGACTAAAGAGGATGTGAAGGAACTTATATTCCGTGAAATACTGGAGTATCATCCTCAACTTCTTAAGGATTACATGAATGGAACCGAAAAAACAAACTTCCTATATCCTAGGTTCGTCCCATGGATTCTTTTCCATCAGTCATGCTCCCCGCCTCCTTTCTTTTTGTTTATTCCCATCTTCTGCACCCCATTGGTTATAACTAATACATTTTCGGTTGCGCCTAATTGTTATTACACAGTGCCCTTGACAACTTTCGGAGACAATTTGCTAACCTGGAAGAAAATGGAGGGAAGAATGGAGATGCTGTTCCATCAGACAGGAAACATGTTTCGCTCCCAAGGTGGCTAAAACCGTTTTAACCATCAATGGTTTTCTTCCCATTGAAAGTATATTTTTGTTGATTATGATGCCAAGTTTGCTTCTGTTAAGAAAACTGCATCAAATCAAACAGATAGATCGTACTTGCATCATTATAAAACTTTGTTTCATGATTTTATGGTACTATAAAACCTCTGTACACATCAGAAAGTGGGTGATTTGAGGTGATATCAATAACAGAGACCACCGTTGGAATATTGGTGCTGACCTTTAATTTCTAATTTGCAGGACTACTACAGTTCATTCTGCTCCAATTCCTCCCAAAGATCATCAAAATATAACTTCCCAAGTACCCCAAAGGATTCCAGGTAATAGTTTCTCCTAAATAAATTTATCAAGCTCATTTCTTCAGAGGATTCCATCCGATATATTTTCTTCTGATAATTTCTCAGGTAGAACAGGACGAGGGGCTTGCCCTGTAATACCATTTGAGAATTTGAGTGCAATGGGCCCATACAATCAACGAAGGGTGGTAAGGAATCCAGTGCTTCCTCCAGCCACCACCAACCTATCAGCATATGCCTACCACCGTAAATCGGATAGCTCAGAAAGAGAGCTCCAGCAGGAGCTTGAGAAAGATCGCATGCGGTACCAGCCATCAGAGCATTTCATGGATGCTAAGGTGGTGTCACATATGTCCCATGATTTGAGAGCTTCCTCTTACTACGTTTCAAAGGCGAAATCTGATGTAGCAGACAGAGCTGCCTTACAATCCAACATGATGCAGGGAATTGGCCCTTTTAATGGCATTGCTGCAGTTGGAGGTAACTACAATAAAGTCAGTACTGTTCAGTATGGGGTCTCGAGGATGTATTAGGGTGCAATGGCCACTTCAAAAATGCTCCGCTGAGCTGATTAATAACATGAAAGAATCCAAGTACCCAAGTGCCTTATCAGCCAAAGATTCAGACAAAGAATACAGGACCAACAATCTGATCGAGGAAGCGTCGAGGCGGTGAAAATGAAATTACAGAATGTGGAAAAGACAAACATCTTGCTAGCCATTGATCTAGCCTGCCAAGAAAGGCATGCCATATTGCCGTGCCGTCAGTTATTTGCTGCTAAGAAGAAAAAGAAATGGGAGAAAAGGGAAAAAGATGAGCGAGTGATCTACTTTGAATGAAAGAGAACTTATGGGAATAAAAATAGCGAGCTTATGTATATACAATAACTTGATTCTATATATTACTGCCAGAGACAGCCATTTCTTTTGTTCCACATGTGGACATGTGGGGGTGTGTGTTTTCTTTTTGTATCACTGGGCGTCTCAGCACAAATGCTTGCGAGACAATTCCCTTGTAGAACAGGAGTACATTTTGGTGTAACATAAAAAAGAACCAAAAAAAAAATTTGAGGACTATAGTAAATGTTAATGAACTGTTTGCTTCTCTTAGAGTGATGGGAAATGATAGTGAATTGATGTTACTTGTGTTTTAGGATTGTCAGAACTGACCGCACCACTAACTACTGAGATGAATTTGGTTAACGGTTACAGGCTTACAGCATGAGCAGTACCTGTAGACCAGAGTTCAAACATGAATTAGGTGGTATCGTGCTTCAAATGCTACGAAATTTAATACATCGACGAGCAAATTATATTTGGACGTGGTGAGTATTACTTCAAATGCAGCGATGTTTCAACGATCTCGAGAGAAAAAAACATGTAAACATAAGTTTCCACAACGCAATTGCGACTAAATTAATTAGTTGCCAATTGAGAATCTGACAGTGGGAAAAAGAGATGCAAGAATCCGTCCTGGACAGTCCCAACAGTCTGATCGAACGGCAACATCAAATGTACGGGACACTTAACAGGAAGGAAACAGAGAACAAAATTTGTAAAGTTCACTTTCATTTCCGGCAGCATACTATGTACAGAACTGTTTAAGAAATACGAGGATATGTACAATTCACAACTAGCTCTAACACCAAAATTCTTAATCCTATGAAAACCACCCACTGTAAAAAAGGAAAAGAAAAAGGTCAACAAGCCCGGTTAACATGTTAATTAAGTTTCTGTTCCTCTATCTGAGTAAACAAAAAGCTATCCCTAACATTTATTGGAAAATCTCAGCAATATCCTTTTTGTCGCCAAACTTCTTGGCAATTATGGGTCGGACATCATCCGCAGAAGCAAGGGTCTCCAGGAACGGAATCAGCTGAGGTAATGCCTCATCAGAGGAGTCGCTAAACCAACTCTCTATGGGTATACCATTATTCACTTGCAACTGGAAAACCTGAATGAAACATGGATATTAGTATTCAGGTGCTCATCGGATACTTCATGCGATAGTTGATGAATGGGAGATTTCAAAAATTCAGAGATGTAGGTCCAGGACACTTTAACACTGAACCTTCTTAAAAACATAAGTGACAACATTTAGAACACGAAGTGCATTAGCGCAGAACAAGTTATCAGCAGTTTACCTGCGGAGTGTTGTCAATTATGACAACTTTAGCAAGGTCAACTCCAACAACTGTCAGATCCTTCGTGTAGCTAGTGTTCGTAAATACACATGACTCCCGGAAATAACGCCTAGAGAACAGTTTTTTCTCTGGATCCAAGATGTCAAGCAGCTGATCTGCATAAACACTTTGGCTGGCTGTGAATATAACAACCTCAAACATCTCAGCCATTTTTTGGAGGAACATGTGGAGATGTGGTCTCTTCCTCACATAAACCATATGCTCCTTCATATCAAAGAACACTGGAAAGGTAAAGTCATAGTCATCACACTGCTCTGTGGTCGAATGAACAAGGGTTTCTGCACAGGAAGGAAAAATAACAATATATTATTCTCTGGGAAACATCAATAGAGTCCTAAAAAATAATAAATCTTTTAAAACCAGCAACATACCGTCCAAATCAAGTACAAGAGTGACCTTCCTGGCCCTTTGCTCCTTTGATACAGCATGTGAGTTCAGCTCAGTAAAATCAACGAGATTAGGCAAATCCTCCTCAGCCAGATGTGGATTGAGCCACTCTAACACCTCTGAGTTACTAAATAGCATATCCCCCTCAGATCTGCATGGCTCATTACCAATACTGGCTTCTGTAGTGCTCTCAGTAAGTGGGAATACTCCACATCGGCCACTTATATTCACCAATGAATCAATTGGTACAACTTCATCATATAATGCAGTAAAACTACCCAGAAACTCAGAGGGCGTATCCAATAGGAAAGAGAAAGCATCATCAGGATTATAAATGTCCAACAGACTGCAACCCTCATTCGAGCCCCAGCTTTCTTCATGACAATTAACGGTACAGCTATTATATGATGCAGAATTTGCATCTTCATCTGCAAAAAATACCATGCATAATTATAAATAAGTACACACATTTACAAACTGAAACTTGCTTTTGAGTAGTAATAACTAAATGTTCAACATAAGCATGTCCCAAATAAATATTTCTACATTTTCTCCTCAAGGAGCTATTACAAAATAAGGAACACAATTCAAATCATGCTTATCAGTTACTGCCCCACAACTGCAAGAATTAGAAATTCGTCCGTTGGCAATAGGTAGATGAATAGACAACTTTCAAGAGAAGCAGTTCATGATATATTTAATAGATTTGCCACTATCACAAAAAAAATGATAATCTTGTGGGTTTAATCTGGTGATATATTTGATGGATTTGCCACTATCACATATTATTCAGATTCACTACCAATCAAAATGCCTAGACAATCAGTCACCATGAATTTCTGGTATGATCATTTGCATATAGCGCCAGCGCACACCTTTCTCTTTCCACAATAGAATGGACAAGTATATATTGCATATCATGATTTTATACAGAGGCCAAAGATAGCATGTACAGCAAAAGCTCATCTCAAGTTATCAATTTAAGCAAACATCCTAGGTTTGTTCATCGATATAATGTTGAGAGACTGACATGGCATTATGACAAAAAGGTTTTCGAACTAGGGGGAATTGAAATGATTGCATTGCTATCTCAGCTAAAAACTACATATGTGGCACATCGTTTTTGGAGCAAGAGATGCAATGAAATTAAAAGATCAGAAATCCTCCAGCCAAGCAAAATCAGAATTTGTGATAAGTTGGCACAAAGACAAAAACAGTGTCCAGTTTGTGGACATAAATAGATTAATGTGGCATTCTTGCAGTAGAACTTCTGAAATTTGGATCATTTATATACAATTCCCTATCAGCAATTCAGTGTATACTGTATAGCTTGACCGCACAGAAATAATCATATTAAATTTGCAACACCAGATGCTAATGTAGCATACATATTTTTACACATTTTCAAAAGTGTATACACAAAGAATGATCAGAATCATGCATTAAATAAAGACTGATGACCAAAAAGTCCAATATAATCTAAAAGTAACAAAGGAATATTCCAGTCATTACTAGCAAAGAAATCTTGTTTTTAATTCTATTCTTGGTAAGATTGGTTTTCAGATAACTTAGAATCTATGGCATCACATTGTAAATGCTTTGCTAATTGCAATATGAAAATGCAAAGCGCGCATGGAAGTGTAAATACCTAGCGCATAGCAAAATTAATCTTGCTACTTCGCTTAATGGATATATATCCTAAGTCACTTAAGGTGAAAGGGTTGCTCCTTACCTTTGTCAAAATAATTTACTACATTTAACTGAGATCTGATGTCTTCATAATTAACTAACATATCATTCTCCATATTTGGTGAAACTGCCACCTCAGATATTAAATCCTGTAAATCAACATGGAAACATTACATTGCAGAAGATTCTATAAAATAACAGAATAACAATGATTCTGATATAGAGTGCTGAGACATAAAATAGGAGAGAATACACCAAAATAATGAAGCTATATACCTAGCCTACAAATGTTAGTTCATAACACAAATAAGAAACAAACACAATGCCTTCTGCCCTTTATAACAAATCATTAACTGAAACTAGTTGGAAGTGCAAGGTCAAATGACAAATCAGTTTCCTCTTGGCTTCAATACTTCCATTTAATTATAATAAGTTTCCTCTTGCATTTCAGTTTGTCTCCCCAAACTGATTAGTGCAATGAACTTTGGAAAGAAATTGCAATAGTTATATCTCCATAATCAGAACTCAGAAGTTAGTGGTTACTCATTTGTAATCAGAAGTTCATTGGACTAATTAGTTTGGAGAGACAAACTGAAGTACAAGAGGAAACTTATAATAATGAAATGGAAGTATTGAAGCCAAACGGTTGAACACAAAAGTAAAGTGTGACAATAATAATTATAATAATATATGATCAGATGATGATGCCACACCTTGAGCAAAGATGCTCCTCCAAGAGCATCATCCAAACTAGCAGCTTCCATGATCATAATGTCCTGGCCAGCTAACTGAGTTGTCAAATCCAGCTCTGAAAAAGGAAATAGAATCAATGAAATATGCACACCCTCACTAACCTTTGATCACTAACAATGCACAATTTAAACACATTTTCCAAATAGCTAAGTAAAACCAACTTAACAAACATGAGTTGTTAAATTATCTACCTATAAAAAATAGCTTCTGAATGCAACATTAGGCACACACAGTTCCTGTTCAAGAGAACTGTAATAAACAGTACAGCTAAATTACATATATTTTAAGGGAAAGTTGAAAGAAACTCCACATCAGTAAAGAATCAGCCTTAACTCCCACAGAGCTGCCTGCAGTCACTTACCATCATGGGGATCTTTATAAGGCAAGTTCAACACAGCTGACTGCTCTAGTTCGCTGACTTGAAAATGTGAGATCTTCATAGATTTTGTGGGTTTGGAATCAAACTCATCCCTAAAAACATCATCGTCAAAGTTCCTCTTCATCCTCAGTGCTGGCATCTTGAGCAGCGTTGTGCTTGAAACTATAAAACCCTCTGCAGAACAAATACAAAAGTTGGAGAATACACCTTAGAAATATATATGAGATCTCAATATATATGGTCGATAGACACAGCCTTAAAATGAACTCATGAAGGAACGTAAACATTTAGTACAACCTATAACAAGAAAAGCCTGCCGTTGAGAAAAGATCTAGCTTTCTTAAGACAGTTTTTACTATTCAATCACGCCTTCTACAAGCACTCAGTTGCTTCCTCAAAAGCAGACTCCTTTAGTTCTTTTAACAGCAAAGGAGGTGCAACCATTAAAATGGTTAAATTAATTCCTTTCTTCAGTTACGCAAGTAATCGCATAGCAGTAGACGTATTAACCTACTAATCATGCCTTAATCAACAGATTTGTACTTGCAACATAAAAAGATTACCAAACATGCTGCATATAGAAAACGAAGTAGAGCAGAAGCTTTAGACGAGATCATTTGTACAGCTACGGTACTATTGCAGAAAGATAATTTTCTACGGCTAGATCGGCAGTAATAAAGCGTCAGTAGAGCCAAGGAAGCAACGAAATTGAGGGACAACCAGGTGGGATCACGGTAAGACCAACGCGAAGACCCAAACCCTAGAAAGGAAAATTCACAACGTGGCAGCCATCTCAACGAATTACCGCAACCTCCCTACCAAACTAACATCTCCTAATTAGAAAAAGAAAAATGCTGAAATCTCATCAAACAAACCCCGAAATCACGAACAGAGAGCACCCAGATCACCGCCGTAAATTAAAACCTACCGTGGGGGTTCAGCGGAACCCCTCCAACCAATTCACTCAATTCTGCTCGGAAACACGAATCGCTGTACAATTCTTACCTGGAGTGAGTCAGCTCGAGCGAATTCAACCCCGAGTCGCGCCCCCACCCTCCAAACCTCCCTCGTCGACCGTCCGCGCGCGCGCGACCACCACCGGAGAGGAGGCTACCGCGCGAGGTCGCCGACGAGAGACACAGAGAGAGAAGAGGAGCACCTCGCCGCCCGCGCCTCCCGCCCTTCTCGCCGGCCGCGCGCTCGGGGGGGAAGGCGACGCGGAGTCGCCTCGCCTCCGGGGACTCGCGCTGCACAACGGAGACGGAGAAGGGGGGAGAGAGAGAGAGAGTAGAGGGGAGAGGAGAAGAGAGAGAGAGAAGCATTAGAGGGAGGGGGATAGGGGTATTTCCGTCACTCCACGGGAAAAACCGCCTTCGACGCGGGGGTTGTGAGGGGCAGGGATGTCATTTTGGCGGGGAGACGGAGGGGGGAGGTTGCGTGTCACGGTTGGTGAGCAATCGGGGTGTGTGGATGGACGGTCCGGATGAGAGGTTTGTGGTGATGGGGGTGGCCTCTCGGCCGTTGATGTTATGGGCGACCGTGGTCTGAGTCATCGGTCCACTAGCCCATCACGTCACCGGAGAGGGACGGAGAAAGGGAAACGTGGTTACGCTTCTTCTGTATCTGTAGCAAAGTAGTAGAAGTAATTTCTTTTTTCGAATAAGAAAAGTAAAAGTAATTTCGCTGCATGTTTAATGGAGTATTATTATACTGTAATCTGTGTGAACTTCACCTTAATCTGTGTGTAATTACTGTGTACTGCAGCTACGGCTCCACTTCACTAGATCGTGTGTATTCGTGTGTGGTATAGTTTACCCTGACACGCATGAACGATCCGGCCCAAATATAAGACGGCCCGCGCGACTCGACCGAATTACGCCCAATTATACAGTGGGCCTCACGTTGGTCGCTAATACCGCTCCGGCCCAGTTACCGAAGGCCGCACGGGTGCCGTGATCCCGTTCAGGCCTATTTAGTTGCGAGGAAAAAGTACACCAAAGGCCCCTCAACTTGTCATCGAGTTACAAAATTATCCCCTAACTAAAAAAACCAGATACCGGGAACGTCCGTATCTGGTTCTGGTATCTGGTTTTTTTAGTTGAGGGACGTCCGGTATCTGATTTTGTGGTTCGGAGATGATTTTGTAACTAGATGACAAGTTTAGGGACCTTCGCTGTACTTTTTCCTTAGTTGCGATCCAGTTCCAGCCTATAGTTGCTACGGGCCGAAACGTTGCGTGTGTGGGCCAGGCTCCCAGGTCAACTTCGTCAGGCCTTTGTTACGAGGAAAATTACCGTTCCTGGTTTTAACAGCGTTTGTGCAATCTAGAGATGTGATAATTGAAAATTTTTACTCGTACTCTTAACTATTACACATATCTATAAAATTTTCATATTCAAATACTTTAGCCATAATAAAATAAAAAAATAAAAGTTTTAAGAGTAAAATTTTATTCAAATTTAGTCTTGTGAGCTAAAATATTATAAATTTGAAGATAAAATCTTATATATATATATATATATATATATATGTGTGTGTGTGTGTGTGTAATATTATTAGAACTATGTGTTCAACTTTTTTTTCTATAATTCTTTTAGGATACTTACTACTCCATCCGTCCCAAAATATAACAACTTCTCCCCTAATATTCTTTTCCCAACCAATACAATCCTCCACCATTTACTTTTTCAATCTATCTCCATTACTCAACCAATCACAACTCTTCACCATTCACTTTTACCTGTTTTTGTTTTTTTAAACTTCTTCTACATGTTTTTTTAATAATCGTGTTCAGCTCTAAAAATGTTTATATTGGACGGAGGGAGTAGTTGTGTATAGGATATGTTAATTAGGCCGATAGAGCCAAAGTCTCGAACCAAATCTATTGGAAATTCGGAATTACCAGCAGATCAGGAAGGGGATTTGAGCTCTGATCCAAAACCAAATTAGCCAAATCATCATCGTCATCCGAGACTTGAGCTTTAGTCCACCCCGTGACCTTCGCTGACACCGTCGCTTTCTCTCTCATCGATCAGCCATGCCTACTCTCGACGCTCGCCTCCGCCTCCCTCTCGCCGGACTATCGCCGGCGACGACCTCCTTCCCGGGATCCACCCCCAAGCCGGGCAGCCTCTCGTTCGCCCTCAGGCCGCCCTCCGCCTCCCTGTCATCCTCCGCCAGTGCCCCGGCGGCGGCGGCGCCGCCCATCGTCGTCGTGGGCTCCGCCAACGCCGACATCTACGTCGAGGTCGACCGCCTCCCGCTCGTCGGGGAGACGGTGGCGGCGCGCGCCGGCCGCAGCCTCGCGGGCGGGAAGGGCGCCAACCAGGCCGCCTGCGGGGGCCGCCTCGCGGCGGGGCCCACCTACCTCGTGGCGCGCGTCGGGGACGACGCCAACGGGCGGCTCCTCGAGGGCGCCCTCGCGGACGCCGGCGGCGTCCGCCTAGACCGCGTCGCGCGCGCGCCCGGCGCGCCCTCGGGCCACGCCGTGGTGATGCTGATGCCCGGCGGGCAGAACTCCATCATCATCGTCGGCGGCGCCAACATGGAGGGGTGGGCCTCGGGGGTCGGCTCGGACGACCTGGACCTGATCCGCCGGGCTGGCGTGCTGCTGCTGCAGCGGGAGATACCCGATTGGGTCAACGTGCAGGTTGCGCAGGTGGTTGCTCTAATTCTCTCTTTAGATTTGAACAAGTTTTTCTCATTTACGCACTTTGTTAAGTGGTCGTCAAATTGGATTGAATTTGATAGTGTTTCGTAGCTAGATATGTTCCTTAATAAATTTGCTAATGGCTTCTAGCTTGGCCGTGCCTTTGACCAAAACGAAGTGAGAAAATGTGGCCTACAGTTAACCGAAATTGTGTGGTATGATGAGCTTATTGCATTAGTGCAGATTAGTTCAAGCCTTCTAGGTCATATTGCAGCAAAAACACAGCGTGGATTGGCTTTTATCTGTTAGCTGAACTTAGCTCTGTTAATTTAGTTTGATCTACATATATCTGTGTGATGGCTACTCCAGATTATGATTTTGATCTGGTCGTTGGTAGGAAACTGGATAGTTGATTAGACATATTGAGCATAGATTAGAATTTTCTAAGCGGAAGATGCATGTTTTTTTTGTTGTTGACAAAAGTATTCCAAATTTTGATGTGCTGTCTGTTCAATGCTTATCTTGTTCTTAGTGAATTTGTGTTTTATGCTTATTATTTCTTAATGCACTACTAAAGCTTGAGTCTATGATACTCCCTCCGTCCCAAAATATAACAACTTTTAGCCATCAGGATTTGTCCCAAAATATAACAACCTCTCCACAAACATTCTCTTCCTAACCAATCATAACCCTCCACCATTCACTTTTCCTACCTACCTTCACTACTCATCCAATCACAACCTTCCATCATTCACTTCTACCTACTTTCTTAATAACCATGTCCAACTCTAAAACTTCTTATATTCTGGGACGGAGGGAGCATAAGTTTTGGTGGGAAGAACCAACTTTGGATTTGGTATTCTTTCCTCATGATATCAAATGATCTGAGCAAAATAATTTTATGCACACTATTTTGTACACTGTGTAAGATAGGATATATCTGGCCACACGGCATGTTAGAGAAGCTATGTTTTTTTTTTCCTAACCTGTATGCATGGTATTATCCCAACAGCATTCACACAGTCTCCTCTATCATCAACATCAGTTTGAACAAAACAGGGAACATGTCTAGACTAATGGCATCTTCATTTGGCTGGAATTTACAGTCTGTTGCGTATGAGTGTTTAATGGACTTGCACTTGAAACCTAGGCCATTCAACACTCTGATTTTGATATATAAAATGCTGTTAGCTTGTGGTAAGGTGCTTTGCAATTATCCTATCTGTTTCACTAAGCTCCATAGAAGCATAACAAACCAACCAATGAGGGTTAGGACAAAACATGTGGATTTTGTACAGGGAGAGCTTGTTCTCATGTGAGGACAGCATACTTTTACAACATCCAGTTTCTGCTTTCTTCTGTAATGTATTTGCTCATAAAGATTAGGTTTGCAGTTACCTTTGTTTTCCCCTATTGGTGATTCTGTGATGTCTAGTATTGTTTGAGTGCAAATGAAAGTAGAGTCATATGTTGTGACTTGAGAATTTATATGTTGTGACTTCAATGCATTTAAGAAAAATAAAGCAGCGCTATCATGATTGCTGAGTTGCTTCAACATATGTCTGAACTCTGAAAGGAATCATATATATTTGTCTGTGTGACTGATTTGTGGGAGTAAAGAGTTAATGATTCCTGAAGATCCAACGATGCAGAAAGAAGGGTGATTCATTTTATTTTTAAATTCTTATGGTATCTCAAGCATGCCTCCATGCAGTTATGTGGGCAAATGTTAGACTGATCTAGTTAAGCACAGCATCACGTGCTTCAGTCCTTTCTGAAGAACTTGTGAAGATTAGTATCTTAGGGACTCCACTTGGACCAAATGATCTTGTTGGCTGCACAGTGCTACTTTCGTGTTTATGTTACTCCGCAATCGATTTCAATGTATTATCAGAATGATAAATCCAATCTTATTCGTAATTTTCATCTTTCATAGATTGCACTATCATATACTTAAGAAATCTGAGCATTCATAGTAGATAGTTGGGAATGCTGTAACCACCTTGTGTATTTACATATCCAAGCGTAGTAAAGCTGTTTTGTAATAAGCTGAATTTTTGTTTTCAGGCAGCAAAAGGTGCAGGTGTGCCTGTTATCTTGGACGCCGGTGGAATGGATGCTCCTGTCCCTGGGGAACTACTGAGCCTGGTGGATATTTTTAGTCCAAATGAAACAGAGCTTGCACGTTTGACTGGGATGCCTACAGAAACATTTGAACAGATCAGTCGAGCTGCAGGAGCATGCCATAAAATGGTGAGATGTCCAAATTAGACTTATTTTATGTGGTTTGTTTTTATGCACATTCTTCCCCTCATATTCATAACTATAGCTCTTAGGTTACTTCTCCGTTCAGATTTATAACATGTGCACATATTTCTAGATTTCAAACTTCATAAGTTTTCACCAACCTTTAGGCTATTTACATTAGGTTTAGCAGTACAAAGGTGGTACCTCTAAATTTGTATTTCTATGTAATTTTATATAATCTTTGATTTTCTACATTGAGCATTATGTTGCAAGATATTTCTGGTCAAAGTTCAATTTGAAGACTGCGCCAAACCAATTCGTGTCTTGTAAAATAGAGGGAGCGAATAGATGGCTTGTGTTGCTGACTTGTATCAATACTCATTGGTTAGTTTTGATTAACCACGACTGTTTGTTTAATATTATGTTTAGGATAATTGTAACATGAGGAATTGCATCAAGGTAACTAATTTAAGAAAATGCAAAAGCCTCCTGCCCTTCTTTCATTATCCCATTTGTGTATGTCTCTGTGTGCATGTGTTTTCATACCGTTAGTAGGATAGATCTTGTGTTTTAGTTCTCTGGTATGCGAACACATGTTGTCTACATGCAAGTGGATCGGGCATACGCACGCAAAAGGGATATTTGCCATGACCTTAAATTGGATCGGGCATACACACGCAAAAGGGATATTTGCCATGACCTTAAATCACTACCTATGAATCGTATTGCTAAGTGGCTAGATGACTGGGTACAGAAAACATGATTAAGCAAGATGCTGTAACAATTTGTGCATTTTGGTTTACCTAGGTGGCTAGGCTGGCATGTGGCAATGTTATACACCAATGGCCCAACAATTACATGTAGTGCTAAATCCTAGATTTGAGTAGTTATGCTGGCTTTTGGCTTACTTTTATTGAACAAGTGAGTTTGGTAAAAGCAGGCTTTGTTCTCTAATAAAATGGACAGGACATACATTAGTTAGTTGTTTAGAAAGTCAATCCCAGGAATGATACTGAACTAGTAGGTTGAATAACCCTGGTAGCACAATTGGAGAAATAACACTTCAGCATGTCAGCATCTGATCAGAAACTGGCCACTGGCTCGAAGCTCTTAATTAACTTCAGTACACAGAATCTGTGTGCTTTCTTCATGGAGAATCTGGATGTCTCTTCATGCTTGTCTGCTGTATAAACAGGATGAGATTTTTGTGGCTGCAATTACCTGAAAGTATGTAACCTGTGCCTAATGTATATTGCGGTGTAAGAAAAGAAATGCAAAGAAACTACAGGTGTGTTATAGCTGCCAGTGCAGGGGTTTGGTTCTTCAACCGAACGTTTTTCATGTCATTTACTCCAATCACTCTCTTTAATAGGGCATGTTCAAGTTGTTCTCATTGGCTCCAGTGTCGAGTAATATATATATCATACATATTGACGGTGCATAATTGTTTATGAGAATATGATTAGAAGTTGTGATCCCATTCATCTGTGTTTTTCTGTCTACAGGGTGTGAAAGAAGTGCTGGTTAAACTCGGATCACAAGGATCTGCTTTATTTATTGAAGGGGGGGAGCCGATCAGGCAGCCGATAATTCCTGCCACAGAAGTTGTTGATACGACTGGTGCCGGTGACACTTTCACCTCAGCTTTTGCTGTAGCTCTAGTTGAGGGTAAACCTAAGGAAGAGTGCATGAGATTTGCTGGTACTGAAAGCACCCTCTCCTCGTCATTTGATTGCAATTGATTTCTTGTTCTTCAACATTAGCATACTTTGCTTGAGGCTTCAATTTCCAATTTTTAATTTCAGCTGCTGCTGCATCTCTATGTGTTCAAGTAAAGGGAGCCATACCCAGCATGCCTGACCGAAAATCAGTAATGGACCTTCTGGAATCTGTTCAGGTTGAATAACTGTAGATCTCATGATTGTTTCTCTTCAGCCTCCATTCATCCTCAATAATGTAAGTTGTCCTCCATGCTCCTTATCACTTCATTCTATGATGTATATTTGGATTTTTGCTGCTTAACATTGAGGTAGCGGAAAAGAAGAGAAAATAGCATCGCTCTCCATTCCTCCTCACATATAGAAACAGTAATTCGGAGGGGATTTTAGTTCTGTTGGTTTCTATAACTTTCCTGTTTGTGCCATACTGCCATAGCTTTACTTACGTTACACACTGCCTGTCCTTCTCGACCTAAATCCTCACTGTTGGTAGATCTCATTTAATTTCACACATGCAACTGATGCGACACCCTCAAAAACGTGAATTCTGGAGCCCTGTCAATCTCAGTACCCTTTTGTTGGGAGACAGTGTTAGCTCATGCTGTCACTCAGGACAGGAGGGTTAGTCAGTTGTCATTATCCACCTCAAATCTAACCATCATTCGTTATCTTTTTTGCAGGGGGCGCGCGGCCAAATTCGACGGATCCAATGAAGCTCCCATAGACCCTCATGGCCTCATCTGCCCTGCTCATCCTCCAATAATGTGACAACCTTGGAGTGGAAAAACGCATTTCCCGGGTGCCACTGCCATCCATAGTAAACGCACCCAACCCCCAAATAAAGAATGGACATTTCACGCATCCACCCTGTTGCTGTAGGCCACTGTAAATACAATGAACAGTTTTCACACTGCCCTGGAGCTATCAGACGGTGACACCGTGCTGTTACTATAACCTTTTTCTTCTCCTGCTGCTGCTAAGGGGGTGTTTGGGAGAGAGGAGGGGCTAGTTAGCCCCTCCTCTCTCCCAAACACCCCCTAAGATTAATCCATCTTTGTCATCTCAGCCGGCACCACACCAGTAAACCTGTCAATCGTGGCCAGCTGCAGATCACCCGGTTACGCAGGTCAATTCTGGCTCTGTGAATATCACCGGTTGCTTCTTCCTTCTCGCCGTCGCCGTACGACGCCGACAACTGCATCGCCTTTTAAAGTTCGGTGTCTCATCTTCTCTTTCTCTCTCTCTCTCTTTTTCCCTTTTCGCTTTCGAAGTTCTTTATCTTCTTTTTTTTCCCTTCTCTTTTTTGGCTAATGTTGTGACGGAGCAATCGCACGGCCTCTCGCAATTAAGCCCCGGGACGATGGTACGGCGGCTACAGAGAGAGACGCCAGCCAAGCCAACCTTTCTTCAATCGTCGCTACTAGCTATAGCTAGCAAGTGGCATGGCGATATATTGCAATAAGGTTTGTCCACTTTAAGTAGTTCTGAAGGCTAGAACTATAGCTGAAGCCAAAGCCTTCCATTCCATTCACCATCATCCTTTCCGTCCGTCCAGGCCCTGGCGAGAGAGAGAGAGAGAGAGAGCATATATCATGGATGCATCATCACCTCATCGATGAACGAACGATCGATGGGCGTCGCTTTCGCAGATGGCTTGGGGATCCAGCTTCCTTCGAACACCGTCGTTTGATTAATGCACCCTGTCTTGTCGTACCTGCATCTATTTATGGAACCGGCCGGAGGGGACACGGACGATATATACGTATGGCTAGCTCGCAACGTGACGGTGACAATTATATACAAAAATGTTTCTTTTGGTGAAAAAGAAGGATTTATATGCTAGTACTACTACTACTAGTAGCAGCTCTATTGGGGATAATTTAGTTTTTGAACGACGCGTGATTGCCTAGTTGATACTACCACTACTTTGCTCCTATCCATTATCCAAGGTGATCGCACTCCCCCCCCCCCCCCCCCCCAAAAAAAAAAAATGCTTCATATTATTTGCTCCCAATTTTTGTATGCTTGTATACATATGAAGTCACAAGATGCGATAATCGACAAGTATTCATGAACGAAATAGAGGTTTCACGCGAGTTTGTGATACATGATATGATGGCAAGATCCACATATATACTACTTCCTTAGTACCAAATATAAACATTTTTAGACTCTAAACATGGTCTCCGAGATGCTATTTTGATCAACAATATCTATAAAAATTAAATGTTTTAAATAAAAAGAGTTTTATACCATGGTAGTTTATTTAATGATAAATCTAGTAACAACACTTTTACATGGTTAATCTTTTTTAATTTTTTTTGTTATTAATAATCAAAGTTAAAAATGTTTGACTTGTCACTATACTAAAAATATTTATATTTTAGTACGGATCGAGTATTTGGTATCACTACAAATAGTATAAGGCAACAGCACAGAGGTCTCTGCAATGCTCGGTTGCACTGGCTGCACTGCAGCACAGCCAACGTTAGCCGCAAGTGATGCACGAGGAAACAGTTGGTACTGCACGGATTGGCTATGCAGCAAGTGCAGCTACTGCACCCGAGTGGACCCAACTTTTTCCTGACAGGGCATGAAAATCACCAGGAAATTACCGGGGGTATTTTCTCTCAGCGGAGCAAAGCTCTGCCGTCAGGGATGATATAGAACCGTCGGGAAAAGAAAACGTTCTTACAAGTGATATATGCACATCATGTATGTCTTCACACGTTACAGTACCAGTACTAATTATTCGTTTGGCTTTTTTCCCTATTAGGAAATAAAAATAAATTTGTAGATAAAAATTTTATATATGTATTCTTGGTGACTTAAAAGCCAATGCTGAAAAAGAAACTAAGTTAAAAATATTTTAAAATCAATCTCAAAATTAAATTTGAAAATTTAAAATTTAGCTTTTTCTTTAGCTGATTATGCCACCTGATAGGAGCCACGATCTTTTTCTCCCTATCTTTGTGTCATTGTGAGATCGGTCATTTCATCAGCCTGACCGACCGGTCAAATTTCTTTGTCAACTGCAAGCTAGTCCTCCCTAACCTTTGATGTGTATCGGCATCTAGCAGGCCAAAGTATTTGGACGTTTGCATGGGAGTGGCCATTGCGGAGTTATAACGGTGGGCTTGACCTGGATCATATCACTTGTGTTCAAAGGCATGGAACGATAGCTATCTAGTTTGTTGGTGCTAAGCAGCCCAATTAATTATCGATGCGACGGTTGCTGCTATCCGTGTTAAGCCTTGTTCAGATGATCTTATTAAGCTAACCAGGAAATAAATTAAATATCTTGGACTTAATCTAGAAACACACTATTGAGCTGATGTATGCAGCGGCAGCTTGCAAGCCCAGGGCTCCAATAAGCTAATTTAACCAGTCAGTCAAAGAGATCTGCGCATGCATAATGCATCATGCGTAAGTACGATTAGTTAACACATTAAACATTATCAAGAAGTAGTATGTAAAAACCACAGTATATTTCATATTAATGAACGTTACTGTATTAATTATATACGGATTTTTGTATTTGATGAACTAAACAACAAAGGGTGTGTTCCCCGTAAAGAAAATGTATTGTAACTTAATTTCTCCGGCCAGTGAACTAGCATTATACGCTTTTATATAGTAGTATTGTCGGCTGTATCTTTATTGACTTACATGTATATTCAGGGTTGGACTTTGAACACGAGTCTACGCCGTATTTGTCTTTTGTGCCGGGGAAAAATAAACGTTCGGTGAGTTGGTGCACACCTTGCGCTGTGGCCTTTAATGCTTTTGACCTTCTAGTATGTTGTCTGGTTCTCTGATGCCTATCAGGATTTGGCCATATATGCGTAATAATTCTAATATCCCAACACAAAAGGTTATAGTCAAAATTAAATTACATATACTGCATGATTGATCCATCCACTTGTGCCCATCACATGTAAAATAGTACTATAGGAAAATTCAGCAAGCTAAGGCTGGAAAAGGCACAAAGAAAACAAAATCTACCAGCCACAAGCTAGGTAGACATGTGTAACAGTCCAAGCATATATCGATATCTTTCTTACTCACGCAACAACCATCAGCTGATCATAATGAAGAGAATAGTGAGTATATCGCATGCACGATCTCACATATAAATATAGCTCCAAATTGAAGAGATGCAATTGGGCACCCTCTGGTAGTACAAGATTGAGGGTACGTACCTGCCAATTGAATGAGGCCGTGAGAATCTGCTGTTGGTTAAAAGCTGCACAAGATTTTGTTTTTCTCCTTTCAAAGTTGCGTCCATGACCATGAATCTAGTCATCTTGGATCGATTAGTATATATACATATGGTCCAGAGGTGTCCTTGGCTACTCCTTGTTGACTAAACTGCTATTAGTAGTAAATTAAACAATATGGCATCAAGCAAGTGAAATAATGCTTGCATGTATGCATGCCCCTCTGCAGATGATGAATCTAAGTCTCTAAAGTACAATCGCATGCACAGTACAAGAAGATTTTGCCTTAACAGAATTAACGGGATATGGTCACCACTCGCCCAAAGTGTAGTATATATTTTTCTCTCGGTTCCGAGCCTTTAATTAAAGAAAGGACATTTCTGTCACATGCGTATCAAAATAAAAGCTACAATTGTTTTTAGCCAGTTCTTATCTAGCTAGGGAATAAGATACTCCAAAAATCCTTGGGTTTGAGATCATGTACTTGTGTAATTAATCTGGCTGGACACAGTACGTAATTCTGTAACCAGTTGAAATGTTTGACTTCTTACTCGTACAAACCAACTTGATAATCAAACATTTCAAGTTGGTTTACACGAGTAAATTAATTGCGTGTGAATATATATATATATATATATATATATATATATATATATATATATATATATATATATATATATATATATATATATATATATATATATGTGCCAATATCCTTATATGTAGATTAAATCAGCTGGCACATATAAGGATGCAAGACTATATATCTAGTCTCTTCCATTAATTTACACGTGGCTCACACGCAAATATATGTGCCGGTTATCAGCATGTACTCCTAGCTACTAGCTAGCAGCCTGGCACCACATGTTCATAGCACATACATGAATTGAGCAAATTATAAATAGAAAGCATGAAAAATATATATATGATTTTCCTTGTTGAAGGCATATACAATATACGTATATATAGTTAATAATATTGGGGATAGCTAGCTTAGCATTGGAAAGGAAAAACAAAATTAAAAAAAGGATGTCCATTTCCACTGAAATGTCATGTGTCATCATATCTAACTGACCTACTCCATGCATGTACACCCAAATAAAACAAATACTGTACTACATCTTTTATATTTCATGCAGCTGGATGTGTATGACCAGTCTATACACACGCTGGCCCCTTGATCGATCTCGCATGGAACCAAATTCTGGAAATTGTCAATCAGGTAGCCGACGAAATAGCAAACCAGTTAGACACATTAATTGACTTGCTTTTAGATCTACTACCTTTGTTAGTACATGAGTCACATCATCAATGCACTGTAAGAGGCAGAGGGGTCCAAAACCCCTAACGCCTCAGCAGCCACGTTTTAGAGTTAGAGATTAGGTGCATCGATCATCTCTTTGCCATAATTCTGACAAACATGCATGACTGCGACACCCATGAATATATATAATGCAAGATTATCTCTGATACTTAGAACCCATATATAAATGTAAGCAAACATGCACAAGCTAGCTAATCAGGCCCCAAAGCTCTTAATTCCACATATCAATCACATACACGCACAATGACATGCACACAACCATGCACGGTCGCTAGCTAGGCAGGTTTACATCACTATGCATCAGTCGTAATGCTAGTAGTAGTGGTACTAGTACTAGCCTTGGAACGACCTGACCAGTACTCGCAAAGAAACAAGCAGCAAAACAACCCTCGCTACTTTTCTTCCTTAACAACTCTTCCTACCAACCAAACGAAACAACGAACCCCCAATTAATCATCATCCCGTCATGACAAGCGAAAGCCAGTATCAGAGAAACTAATCAACGCCATTCAAAATTCAATTCATTCATGATTGACCACCCTGCAAGAAACCTTAGCTCGATTAGTCTAGCTAGCTAGAGTTAATTAACAACATGCCAATTAAACATATGTGCATATATATGAAGTACTCGTACTCTTCCATTAATGGAGCTATATAGGAGAAGATCAATGTAAAGTTTGCATAAAATTATCATGGCTCGTATGGTCAGTCCTGCAACCTGCAGGGTGCAATGCTGGAGCCTGGGAATTAATTAGGCGCTTACATGTACAAGAAGTGCTTAGTACTAGAGCTAGGTAGAGCTAGCTAGTAAGAGCATAGAAATGATACGAGACCCAGTAGAAAACCCTGTACCATCTCGCAGCACGAAAGAAAAAAACAAAATCAAGAAACGAAACAGAAGGTGATCATTTGGGGGGAAAAAAGATGTAACGAGATGTTAATTAATTAAACAGCATGATCGATCGAGAGCCAAATGACCTCTTGTCTAGCTAGTCTGATGATTAATTCAGCTTCAGATTGATGGTGGTCGTCGCGTCAAGGCTGGTTGGTGCCGTGGATGAAGGACGGCAGCAGCATGTCCTGCAGGAGGCCCAAGTCTTGCGCCATGAAGTGCTGCATCTGGAGCGCCGCCGGTGACGACGGCTGAGCCGAGGCGGCGACGGTGACCGCGCTCGTCGTCTCGCTCGAGACGCCGCCGCCGCCGCTGATTGCACTGTTAAGGCCATGGCTCGTCGTCGTCGTCGCCGCGGCGCCGCCCATCGTAGTCATGCCGTGGTGGGCGGCGGCGGCGCGCGGCAGGAAGCTGCTCAGCACGTCGATGCCGGACGACCGGCCGAACTGCGCGGCGGCGCCGGAGCCCAGCGGCAACGGCGGCGCCATGCCGTGGTGTCCGTGGTGGCCGTGGTGGTGGTGCAGCTGGTGCGCGGCCGCCGCCGCCGCGGCCGCCTGCGCGTGCGCGGCGAGCAGGTGCGTGCTGCCGCGGAGCGTGGCCGGGATGGGGTGCGTGTGCTTGCCCTCGTACGTGGTGATCACCACCGCCGGGTCCTGGTACGACCGCTCCACCCGCTTCTTCACCGGGCACTTCTGCGTCGTGCACCTGTAGTAGCTCCTGCAAAAAAATCAACCCCGTATATATCAGATCATTGCAATCATCGCATTCTGCCGCGCGCGCGCGCGTCCGGTGCAACTACTGCGGCCGGTACACGTACACGCGCACAGCTACGAGTCACGTACTATACGTGTGTGTAACTGTACATACGTACCTGGGGTATGGGCTGTTCTTGACGGCCTTCTGGCCGTACTTGCGCCACCGGTAGCCGTCCTCGAGGTGGTCGACCTCGCTCTTGGTCATGAACGCGAACCGCGGCTGCCTCGCCCGCTTCTCCCCCTTCCCCGCCTTCCCTCCCTTCGCCGCCGACCTGCACCCATCCAATCCATACCATATTACCAATCAGCTCGCGATCGATCGGTACGTTTCTCCGCGTCAAAAGCGGCGGAATTTCGTATGTCGTCCGGCAAGCGACGGCCACGGCCGGGATCGATCCCGTTCAAACTGGGTAGACACACGCGACTACGCGAGCGTGTGTGTACACAAGGTTAGGGGGTTCACACCGTGTCTGGCACAGTGGCACTGGCCTAGCTTTCTCGTGATGGCGCCCCTTTTTCGGCTCACACTGGATTCTACTGTTGGTAGCTGGAGATTGCACTGAAAAGGAAGCTGCTGGCAAGATCCAAGTAGCAGAATGGGCTGGTAGATAACACTGGCATGCTTATTGTCTAGGGATCAATCTACTTTGCTTTTCTTTTATTCCTATCTACCCTTTTTGGGCATAATCTTTGGTAAAAGGGGATCAAAGACAAAAGTTACAAAGATCTTTGGTCATGTTGGAACTTGGAAGAAGGTGTGAAGAATGAAGGAACTAGCAGTAGCAGGCAGGTAATCAAGAAAAGCAAAACAAAGATCAGAGGGGCTAGCTGATACATTAAACGACTTATTTTAATAAAACATTATGGCAAGGTTTTAAATTTTTTGGAAGAAAGTGTGTGAGGCATGCAAGCTGAGTGTGAAACCCTAGATATGTTCACACGTTTGCCAAACTACCTTAAAAAGGAATAAAAGAACAAAAGGAGGAGGAATAGAAGAATGAATGAATGAATGAATGAATGAATGGAAGAAAGAAAGAATGACCACCAAGCAAAGCAAGGAAGCAAAATCTAGCCCACAGAAAACCGGCCCCAAATCTTGATACCGGATCAGCAAAAAAAAGAAGCTCTAAATGATCTCATCCTAATGAATTATTAGCAACTAAGATCAAGAACTTGGCAAAATGACCCAAGATTTCAAGGGAAAAAAGGAGAAAAAAAGGAGAGAATTTAATGGTGAAGTGGCCTAACTCACCCTTTCTTGTTCTTGTGTCCATCTTCTTCTCCCTTGCCTTCCTCTTTGTTCTCATCCTCCTCCTCCTTCTTGCACCTTGCCGGCGACTCCTCCTCCCCGGCGCCGGCGCCGGCGCCGCCTCCACCTCCTCCACCAACCCCCTCGCTCGACGACGTCGACATCGACGACGTCGTGTTCGGCGTCAGCGGCGGCGCCCCGCCGCCGCCGGCCGCGACGACGTCCACCACCCCGACCTCCCTCTTGACGTCCTCCCCGACCGGCAGCTCCAGCGCGCGGCACATCAGGTCGTAGTCCATCTGCATCGGCGTCCCCGCCTGCAGGTAGTCGGCGAACCACGACGACGGCAGCATCTGCATCTCCCCCGCGCCGCCCCCCGGCCGCGCGAACAGCGGCGCCAGCTCGTCCTGGAACTGGTACTCGCCCGACATAGCCGGATCCACCGCCGCCTCTCGCCGACGCTGGCCGTGCTCGTGGTTCTTGGCTCTAGCACGCACGCACGCACGCACCCTCTCTCTCTCGCGCTTCCAGGATCGAGATGGAGATGGACAGAGGAGGAAGCAAGCGTGCAAGAGCCAAGGGATTTATGGATGCTACTAGTATGGTAGTGGAGGGGTAGTGAGAGAGCGAGAGGTGTGAGAGGCTATTAGCTTAGCTATAACTAGGGTGATGAGGCAAGGGAGAGAGATGGATATAGATAGATAGAGGGATGGAGGAGAGGATGGTTGGGTGAGAGGATTTTTTTTTTCTCTCACACTTTTGGTTTGCTTTTCGATTAAATTGATTTCAGCTTTTTTTGAGAGGAACAAGTTGATTATTTATGCCCCAAATGAGACGCCCACTCCTTGGCTTAGCTTGTTTGGTTTTTCTTCCTTCTTCTAATCTCAAAATAATCCCTTGCTTAGATCTCGGCGAGACTGTCATAACAGTGATTAGCCCCTGTAGGTGGCCGTACTGATAATTGCAACCGCTACAGTAAACGGTGGGGGTGTGTGTGTGGGAACACGGTCCACGGTCACGGGTGCGCTGAGTCAGCGGCGTGCACCGGCGGTAGCCGGTCACGTGGGTCAAACCGCCGCGCACCGGTCAAACATTCAGACGTTGCGGCCGACCGACACGTGTCCGTCCCCGCGCCCCCTTTGACCACCCCACGGCGCCTGCCTCCATCGCTGGCACGTGGGGCCCTTAGCGGCGGGG
Source organism: Oryza glaberrima (assembly GCF_000147395.1). NCBI lineage: Eukaryota > Viridiplantae > Streptophyta > Magnoliopsida > Poales > Poaceae > Oryza > Oryza glaberrima. The sequence continues at coordinate 24,768,083 of NC_068326.1, forward strand.
GGGCGGCACACGCCAGCGTGACGCCTGCTGCCATCTGTCCCGTGCCGTCCGATCTCGAGCTGACGGCCGCTGATGCTGGCGGTGGTGGTACGGACGCCTCGGCATCGCGTCGCGTCGCGTGCGTGCGTGACACCGGAGGCGGAGGGGGAATAACATGTGCAGTGCAGCAGCAGCAGCAGGGGTCAAGCTGGCAGGTGGGGCCCCGTGGCGTTTCCATTCGGAGACGGTGCATCATTCTGCGCGTCAGGGGGGGCATCGGGAAACGGGAGGTGGTGTTCTCTTCTTCTTCTTCCCCTCTCCAGTCTCTTCATCGTTTTCCTTTTCCCTGCAACAGGAGGAGAAAGTACAGGAAATCTAATCATGAAAAGGGATCACAATGACAGGAGACCTAAGACCGTTTGGTCTGCTACTATTCCTCGCTCTCAGCAAAAAAATTTAGAGCTCGGGTGGGCAATCATGCAAAAGTGCATCATACGCATACCACCCCAAGCCCAAAGGCCATTTTTGCTGTTGTGTTTGAAGTGCATGGTGGTACGTGCTACCACTGTTTTGGGACAGGGATTTCGCGTGGAGAAAACCCTGAAATTCTATTCAATGTTCAGCGAGGGGTCGTAGCGTAGTAGCGCTGTGTGTCCAGCTCCCGCTCCACAAACACCCCTAAAAAAAAGAACGAAACGAAGCACGAACAGTGAGCGGGTCCGTACAAGGAAACTGATCTCTGCTATTTGTCAAAATAGGTGAGCTCTGCGTGGGTACAAGGATAGTTATGCCGCTTTCGTCACGGATTTCTGAGCAGGTCAAAGCCAGCCCGGCCTGAGGTGTGTGAATATAATGTATATCCAATCGAACACGTCATCACACACAACTCGTGCACCGGTGCCAGCCTCAAGAAAAAGCACCCGCGGGCACAGTGGCCGTGGCGGTGGCGGTGCACCCCTACCGTGTGTATGTAGCCGTGTCGCGCACCAGCGCAACCAACGCGGCAGGCAACGCAGCCGCCCAGGCCGCCTCCGCGCGCGCGCGCGGCTCGCCCCCCATGTGAAGCGAATCGCCCGCCCTCCGCCAGTGCACGGCAACGCCCATAACACCGCGTCCGCGCCTCGAGCTAGCTAACCACAACCTCTCACAATAAACTACTCGTATCAACGAACGAAACGCTGTAACCGCGCGCGGCGTGTGCGCGGGCGTCTGAAACCGCGGTGGCGCGCGCGCGCGCGGCGCGCGATGTGTACGTGAATCCGCAGCCGCGCGCGTGTTGGATCGATCGATCGGGAAGCATGCGGCTTGGGGTCACGACGACTCACGAGTGTACTACGTGCGTGCCGAATCGGGGATCTGGGTTAGGGAGTAGGGACGTGTCCCGCGCGCGGGCGGACGGACGGCGGCCGGCGCGGGGCTGGGCGGGGGCGGGGGAAGCATTTAAGGCGAGAGAGAGGGGGTAGCGTGCGCGGCAGATGTGCGTGGGAGGTTTTGGTGGGTGCGCACCTGCTTTCTGTCTCGGAAAGGCCGGTCCAGCCGGGGGACGGCGACGTCCTGCCGCTGGTCGGTCCCTGGTCGGGGTCCAACCGCGACGTACCCCTTCCTAACTCGCTCGCTAATCGTACTTCTCGCTCGATCTTGCCATGTTTAATTTCGGTGTAACACCCCGCACGTGCTCGCTCCATCCATCGATCGATCGGTCGCTGGTCTCGCGTAAACTCATCGTGTCGCGTCGCGCATTATTGATCGATCGATCGATCGATCGATCGGGCCACGCTAACGCCGGTAATTTAATTACATCACGTACGTAGACATCAGTCACTACGTACTAGTTTTTCTGTAGAAAATAAATGGATGTTTTATTGACCGAACAAATGTTTACTATAACTAGAATCAGAAATATCTATGCGTGTAGCATCTACTCCACCTTAGGAATTAAAGGGCGAAATATATTAAGTCCAAACAAAAAAAAAAGTCCTTGTTCGGTACGGAAGGGAGTTGAGATCTACTGTACTACTGTATCAACACTTTGGACTAAATAAATAGAGGTGCTCAGAGCAGGTATAATAGTAGGCTATAAGCCAGCTGTAAATATATTTTAAGAAGATAAATGAGGAGAGAGAAGGATAACGGGCTATAGATTTGTAGCCAGCTGTAGCATGGACTCCAAGACACAATGTGTGAATGACAGATGGGACCAGGTATTAATAATGTAGTATGTAACTATTGTATGAATAAACTATTAGATTAACTATAGATGAATTAGAGCTCATAATTGGCTATACTATTTAACTTGCTCTTAATTATAGTCGCCACGGCATCTACAGAATAGATGACAGTATGACATGACGTGTGGTATATATCTCCTCTCCGATCGAGCTGCAAAAATGTGACTCGTTCCACGTATGAAAAGCCACACCCCATGAGCATCAATCACTGCCTTTCTTATTACTCGCAAAAAGGAAAGGAAAAAGAAAAGAAAGAAAAGTTGTTGTTGCAAAAGAGTGACATTAATTTGTCTCATTTGAGATCCATTTATTAGAACGACGTTTGAAATTTTCCCTGGTGTGCGTTCGCGAATTTTTTTTTTCCCTGGTGTGAAATCTCTCCTTTTTTTTTTGTTTTGTTTACGCAATATCTAGCTGCATGTGCAATATTAAAGCTGCTAACAAAGTAACATTATCTCTCCAAAAAACAGTAACCTTAGACTTGTCGTTAACAATTGAAATCATTAGGTTTATGAGGATAATAATATATGTCATACTCAGTTAATTTTAGGCAAACAACTTCCAAAAGGATGCTACGCTTTCATAGAGACGTCATAATGATTACTTTGATTGAGCCACATACGTCCATACTACTATGAACGATTACGATATGTACCGAGAAAAACCCAAAACTGGACGAAACACATAAGAATACAGTGCTCTATCCTTTGATATATACTAATACAGACCACACTGTTATCAGCCAATAATTTTGATGTTGAGTTCAAACAAGCAATCAAGCTCAAATAATACTACTCCATGAGAGAGATTTTTAACAGTTAGCCCGCGACGATTGCAACATTTTTATCTCAGCTAGCTAGGTAAAGATCGAGATAGAAAAGGAGAGATTAGAGCTAGTACTGCATTTATGGCGGTAGGAAGCATGTCACTATATTCGGTAGATGCTTTGACAACTGAAGCTAAACTTGCAGGAAAGTGCCAAGACGAAAGTCAAAATCACAACGCTGAAGATGCACAAAGGAACAAACGCCACATGATACAGGACACTTTGGCCCTAATTAAATTTTTCAGCCGAGATGCATGATGGTCAGATAGGAATTGGAGCATTAAACAATTATGAAATCTGCCAAATCTGGGGGAGGCGATTAACCAACTAGCTAAGCCACGCATCCAACGATCAGAGCAGCAGCAACTTGCAAACGTAGTCTAAGCCTTTTATAATCCTCCGTCCAGAACGCCACTGTGACCTGTAAGAGACTCGTGTTACTGTCTGTCTCTGCGTGCCTGTTGGTTTGACTTGATGCAAAAGTCCTTCAATTTTTTAAAAGATTTATGGAATCTAATCAACGATTTAAATAGTACTACTCTGATCGATCCATTCATTAACTTAAACGGGAGGGTTTTAGAATATGCGAGTCATCTCACCTACTCCAATCCGCATCTCGGTCGTTGCAGGAAACGAGTACGTATACCAACGAACTTACCGTCAGTCTCTGGCAATTGAACAACTAGATGATGGCTTTGAATATGGCTGTGTTTAGATTTAGGGTTAAAACTTTTTGCCGTGTCACATCGGATATATATACAGATATATATTTAAAGTATTAAACGTAGTTTAATAACAAAATAAAATACAGAATCCATATATAAACTGCGAGACGAATTTATTAAGTCAAATTAATTCTTCATTAGCAAAGATTTATTGTAGCACCATATTGTCAAATCATATAGCAATTAGGTTTAAAAGATTCGTCTCGCAAATTAGTCATAATCTATGTAATTATTTATTTTTAGCCTATATTTAATACTTTATGCAGGTGTTCAAACGTTTGATGTGACAGGTGTATTTTTTTTTGTGTGGGATATAAACAGGCCTAGGCAAAGTATATGTGTCGTGTGGGATGGGAGACATGAACGCAAAGTATAGTGACGATAACAGTATTCGTACAGATCTTGTACAGTGGGGGAACCAAATGTTATTTTCTCCTCCTTTGTACGTTTCACGTGTTTTAGTTACAAAAAACTTGTGTAGCAGATGCAAATAATCTTTCTCCTAACACATGGTTACGTACGAGTGGATGAGTAAAACGAAGTTGTAGCATATGACCTGACGGGAACTCATCACTCATGCAAGATATATTTGCATGGATAGTCATAGCAAGTATATATAGCAAACAAGGAGTAACAACTAGGGCATGCCAATTGCAAAAAAAGGGGGCCATGACCATGACTGCTGCTGCCATGTCGGGCCCGATCAGAATAATACTAGGGTCACTTGAATTGGAGATAACAAATTAATTGTTGTAACTTTGTGGGGTCTACTTAAAAAACTTTCAAACATCACTAACGTGTAGTTACACTATTTTTTTAAAAAACCCATAGTATGGTGAAGACTTACTACATGATAATAACCCCACAGACCCCGCCAGCGTGTTTGATTTTTATTCCCCCATCCAATAAATGCACGAATCTCAAAGCTAATCCGTCAACCAAAAATTCGCTATCGAACCCTAGTCCACCACGAGTGCATTCGATTTTTATTTATCCATCCATACATGCACGAATCTCAAAGCAAATCTGATGGCTAAAATTTTAAAGGTTTTCTCATGGTTTTTTGGTCACAAGTATTACAACAAATCCGAACTCCCTGTTCGATTGCGAAACATGCAAGCTAGTCACACGGTCACACCTAGAACTCACATCGGAACATTCTAGAGTTGCAACTACGTCACATAGCCATCTCTTTCATCCTTCTTTAATGGATGAGTGCGCCAAAAAAAAGACTAAGCAGTCCAAGTAAGACCACTTGTTTTTGTTAGTTTACATCCATATACTATCTATCCCCAAAACTAAGTGTATCTCACAAAGTATAAATTATCAGTAAGATGTAAGTGGACAATCCCGCTACCCACATAAAAGCCCGCTCAATAGTTAATTTTTAATATGGTAGTACTCCAGACAAAGTATGAAAGAAAAATTAACTAGAATGGGATAAGCGAGAAAAAAACCTGCTTGCTCGTCCCACTTATATCCCCAATGACAACTACTATATGGGGGAGGGACTATAAGCAAATTCGTTGTGATGGTTTCTACAGGAGAGCATAAATGTAAAGTTTTAGCCACCGTGGAAAACCGCATATGTAGTCGTGCCTAGTTAAAAGTGATTTATACTAACTGTAATATATTAAACCTAGATTAGGAAACTAGATGAGCAATTTACAAGATTACATATCTAAGTGACATTTGGTCCAATTCAAGGACCGATCGAATTTTTACTCTATAAACTAATTAAAAAGGTCACTATCTTGATTATTGTTTGCTCCCTCAAAAATACTTGTGTCGAGGGTCTATACCCGTCTACGGTATTTGTAGAGTATGGGAAACGTTGGTGCCAGGGTTTATACAAGATTGCGGTAAAAGAGACCTGATACATGGATTTTTATACTGATTCGCCCCCATAACTGACAGATAGAGCCTACTTATACTGTTGGCCAAAGTCGGTGTTATCTTTGTATATCAATATCTCACCAGTACAATATTGAGGGTAACCTAATCTAGCATTTGTCAGCCTGATGACATGAAACTCGAGTAGGTGGTTGATGGCTAGCTGTTGTCAGCTTCCTCGAATAGGAGCTCAGCAAGATTGGAATTTGCCCTAGATCCCACTTTATCGGCCTCTGTGGCACCTATGGATCGTATAGGCCTTGTCTGGGCTTGTACTGTCTATATATGTGTCGGCGTGTCTTCACACGTTCCCCACCTCCTAGGGGGTCTTGTATTTATACTCTCGGGTGTCCCCTTAGATGATTAAGCCATATCACCTAATTAAGCCATATCACAATTGTTTTTAGCCCTTAGGTGATTAATTTGTGATCCAAATTATCTTATCTCCTTAAGCCATATCACTTCAATTTTTCTTAGCCCTTGGATGATTAATCTGTGGATCAAAATACCTCTCTCATTTTCTTCTATCATAAAACCACATCATCATCTTACTTTTATATTTGGATCATCTATCATCCTATATACTATTTACATTATTATAAACCATATCAAATTATGTAAGTTTATATACGTTTTGTAGCTATCTTAGACATTTTTTTTTACCTTTTGATATCATACTAAAATCTCGCAGGTAAATACATGAGGTTTCTCCGGTTACAAGTAGGAGTATTAGCTAGCGGCTTTAGCTAAGATCGATCTTTTGATGACACAGTATGTTCTTTAATTAGCTTATAGGGACTTTTCCAAGTCTTAGTCACAAGCTACTTATAACAAACCGTACGTACTACTCCCTCCATTCCAAATTGATCTACATATAATTTTTTTAGGTTATTCCTAAATGATCTACATATTTATGTTCATTCATTAGGCCTATTCGTTATTTGTGTTTTAGAGTAAATGGACATTGATACATGCATCCATGCACACAAGCATTTATAACCCACATGCAATATCTTGATTTGCTATTGGCTAGGAAATAGTAAGGATGGTGCATACATTGAGTTTATTGCTAGAGTAAATATAGTATGAGAGAGTTGTTAGCTTTTTTTTTTATTTTGGTGTACCTATGAAATATGTAGATCAATTTGGAACTGAGGGAGGACATGTATGACGGATGTATTTATTAGGCAGAGCGTGGTAGACTTAAAATATCCAGGAGAGAACCAAGTAGCCACGGAGATGTGTAGCACGTACGCCACCGGGGAAGACAGGTTCACAGCTGTTATAGCTACACGAGTAGGAGTACGTATGTATTTGCCAGAGCCACGACCCCGCGACCCCACGCGATCGATCGATACATACAACCACTCCCTTTCCCGCAGTTATCTAAGCGTACGTACGCTTTGTCAGGCTCCAGCATGATAAGGTTGACCGTGACGCGACCGGTGCGCGTACGTTACGGTACGAGAGCTCGATCGCGCGGCTGCGTTCCACGGCCGCGACACCGACGGCCGGATCGATCGGCGTCACACCCGCGCGCGCGCGACACAGCAGATCGAGCCGCCCGCCCGGCGCCCGCTACACCGCATGCACGTCCCCGGCCCCCTCTCGCGCGAGCCCGATCCACGTCGCGATCCGGCTGTCTCCCTCTCTCCCCCCGCCCGGACGGACGTACGCCGACCGCGATCGCGCGCGCGCGCAGCTAGCGCTCGCCTCATGCCAGCGAGTTCTCGATCGGCGCTGGCCGTGATGTGTACGTCGTGCGCACGGTGTGTGGCATGGCACGGTGATGCAAGCAGTAGGTAAGGGGGGATCGATCGGTCGATTCGATCTATTGAGTCGTCCTGGCCCGTCGGGCGCGCGCACCGGTAAATCCGCCACACCGGAACAGTCTTGCACGGCTAGCCAGCTAGCGGCGCACCGATATCCATCGATGAACGTGACATCTGCCGAACCGTACCCCTAGAGTAGTAGTACTAGAGTTACCACGCCTAGCCGATGAAATCACACGAGTAGTAGTAGCTACTAGTACAAGTACTAGGCTATTAAGGCACCCGCAATGGTTATCTATAGGCTCTCTAAAAAAATCCATGTCAGCATATTTTTCTACTTGGAAGAGATTAAATGAAGAGAGAGAGCAAAACTATCTACTAACTTGAAGATAGTCTATAGAGAAAAACGAGGCAATGGATTAGAGAGCTATAGATACCCATGTAGACATACTATTGAGGTAGTTTACTATTAATCTAGTCTATCGCTGAGATGTACTCTCTCCGTCCTAAAAAAGACAAACCCTGGATTTCCATGCCAACATTTGACCGTCCGTCTTATATGAAATTTTTTTATAATTAGTATTTTCATTGTTGTTAGATGATAAAACATGATTAATACTTTATGCGTGACTTATCTTTTTAATTTTTTTTCATAATTTTTTTAAATAAGACGGACGGTCAAACGTTGGACACTGAAACCAGGGTTTGTCTTTTTTTTGGGACGGAGGGAGTACATGTTTTATAGATAACACATTACTTTAGTATTATGGGTGCTCTTAGTGGCCGCGTCATCGTAGATACGGAGCAGATAGCCAAACGCACGCGTGTAAAAACGGATTCTAGGCGACAGTTGGTGCACTTAAGTTTGTGCCTACTCACGTTAGGCTCCATCGGAATGACTAGCCAGCCACAGAGACCGGCCGTTTAATTTGGGTTCAAACTGCCCCTACCATTTCCATGCCTTTTCTTTTCATTCCCCCATCACATGTGAAGAGAGATGTACGCGCACGCAAGACATGTTTACCACCGGGGCCACGAACGAATGACGAGCCACGGTGGTGCAGTGACGACCGCAAGCGGCTAGCTAAGATAGCTATATATAGGTTTGGCCAACGTAGTAGTACGTATCACCATTCACCAGCTAGTGGAGTACGTAGCTAAGATAGCCAGCCGGTGCGTGCCGATTCGATCACTCGGGGTGAGCGGATTAAGCCTCCGCAATCAACTCCAACCTTTGTACTTATTCGGCGCTAATTAAATGCGACGACGAGAAAGTGTCAAAGTGGTGCGTATGTGTATCATGTTTAGATCAACTAGCAACTTGGATAAAATTTCGCTACTGTTCGTCACGCGCGGCATAATCACCTAGCTTCAATCCTACGCCAATGTGTGTTCCCCGTTGATTAGTTAATTGACCCGGTACGGTGATTCTTCTTCTCTTCTCGATTGTTTCGGTTGTGGGAGGCATGCATACAATTGGGCTCTCTGGAAGCTTAGCTTTACCAAGTAGCACTAGTCTAGTATAGATAGGAACTTTATATTACTTGATGCTTGCACGGCATGAAACAATCAACAAGAGGGGAATAGTTTATTGCATATGGGCTTGACTTGATGTGGTTAGACAGACCTAACCGGGTCAAACTGGCCAACTCTTGGACCACTGACCTCCTGGCCTGCCATGAGCATGATGCCATGCATACGTACGTTGTTTCAACTGTAAACAGTATTTTTATGCTTATCTCTCTGCCTGTATAAATACATTACTCTTTTATACATTAATATACATTATACTACTACTACTTAGTTTGCCCGAATGGATAAGGACATATCCAGAGGCGAAACGGTGCAGGGTTATTGCTTCAAGCCAGGCATTTGTATATCTCTGTGCTAGAGGCTAAACTTGTAGCCTCTCTCTGCATATGCAAACAAAACATCTCAATATGTTGCTAAATTATATATTATCACCTCGAGTCCATTCCATATTCTAGGAGAGGCTTACAATATATTTAATTTCCAGCCTCTGCCACATGTGCCGTGCGAGAAAAACTACAGTATTCAACGACAACAACGCTGTGGCACATGCACATTGCCATTTTTCCAGCGACCACTTGTGATATACTCCGTACGTCGTCAAAAGGACCCAAATGCCAAACCGTCAAAATGTCTCGGTTTCACCGTGCATGCCTTTCGCTTTTCCGACTGGATCGATCCACCAACTTGACTCGGTCGTAAACCTGACCCTGAACTGCCTATCCCTTGTCCAAAGGAGTATAAATATATCCAACCATGCATGCATGTGTGTATGCAAGTGGTGGAGTCTGATTGGCTGTTACACCTCCCATTTTCAAGCCCCCACAGTCTTTTGCCCCCACCGAGAAAACATGCATGATTATCGATCTGAAAGTGATCTTTGGTCCATCAAAACCTAGCTTTTCTACTCTGAGGCCTGCATGCTATCTCTCTCTCTTTTTGTCCAGAAAGTGATCGATCTGAGTTGGGAGTTGGAAGAACTGCTGGGCCACTGCCCTGTCCTACTGCAAAGCCCCTGGCTTTTCTCAGTCAAGATCTTGTTTGGATCTCATCTAGTTTGAGGTGATAATGCGTTACTGATTACTGATATCATGGTCGATCTGCCAGTGCCATGCTGAATGTTTTCGCTCCAAGTCAAGTCATGTGAGATGATGTTATACTAACATTCATGGGTGCAAAAAGAGCACACTTCAGTGGCGATATGCAGTGATCGACAAGCATTTCAGTAAAGTTTATTATTACTCTGCCTTTCTCTAGACCATCCAGCTAGCGGCCAAACTGTGTACTATGGCATGTATAGACACTGAATTCACTGTTCATGACGTGTCCGTCATATTGAGTTGTGCATGCATGCATTCAATCAGCACTATAATTTTGGGGTATTTGTAAATCTGCCACCAGTTTTTTCAATTTTACAAGGATGTCTCTCGAATGACAGTTTTAGTGGTATTTTAACAATTCTCTAGTGGTAGTCTTGCAATAACAATTCAAAGCAACGGTAAATTTGTAATTGCCCTTATAATTTTCGTTTTGCACTAATACATGTGAAAAACTGAAAATTAAGTAGGAACATTTGTCAAAGATCGTAAAGGGTAGTGAACTAAGCACTGACCGTGAAGAGTATTAGTATAAGCGTGGCAGGAGCGTGGTGTTTATTCCAAAATAAGATTTGTTGAGGGGCCCCTTTGACTCGCCTTCCTGATCTGCTGGGTGCATCGAGGAGGATAAATATTTTACACGTAAAAAAGCACCATGTATTTTTATTCCCTTCTCTTTTTCTGGGGTCGCAGAGAGAATCTTCCCACAAAAGTTATCACGCAACCCTGTTCACACTTCTCCACTGCGGGGTCCTCCCCCAATGATTACCTGTGTGCTTAGCTCAGGAAAAAAAAAATGAGAGCGTGAAAGTGAGAGATCAATGTTTTTCGCTGTTGGGGACGAGAGATCTCTGAAACGTTTCTTTTTTTGCAATGTTTATTTCCCTTTCTCAAACCCTGTTGATTCTGTGGTACTACAAGATCCTGGGATATCCTAATATTTATGTGTCACTCAAAACTGTTTCCATTTAGGAATGTCTCTCCATGTGCGTCGCAACACTGTAATCTCGGTCCATATGGTCTCAATACACCTGTGTTCGGAAAAAAAGGCATATGGGGGCACATAACCTGCATCTTTTATATCGGTGTCTCCTGGTAATTAAACCGTAGTTGGGTCACTTGGGTCAAAAGCAGGGGCTGCACATAGTAGTAGTATGTTGCCGGCACGACGGGGTTCGGGCTCGGCACTACGTGAAAAAACCACAGCGATCCCACCTGTTCCGCACCAACAAACCAACCAACCCAACCCAACCCAACCCAACAGTGTCGGTCTCAGCAACCGCCGCCGCCTCCGCCGGTCAAGCCGGGGGAGCTCACGCCCAAACCTCCGTTTCACATGCACGAAGGACGCAGCGGCTGCCTCACCAAGCGGCAGTGGGGCTCGTCCATCCATTCGTGGGGTTGAAACCTAGGCGAAAACGCGTCTCCAGCCAGCGTGCGCAGCGTGCGTGCATGTGCTGCGGCCTGCGGGCCAACCACGACGATGCAGAGGGGAGGGGGACAACGACGACGGTGTGGTGTCGTCAACGCTTTAGTTCAGCTTTCGGGATATTGGATTCTTTGGCCAGGGGATTGATGGATGGAGCAGCAGTACGATCAGTATTCTTGGTAGTAATACTATTTTCTCAGTCGACAAATATTACAATTTAAGGCTGTGTTTAGATACAAAGTTTGGAAACTTCAGTCATTTTCCATCACATCAACCTGTCATACACACACAATTTTTCAGTCATACCTTCAATTTTAACCAAAATCCAAACTTTGTGCTGAACTAAACACAACCTAAGATAAAATTTGATCCATCGTAAAATAATAAATAGTATAAATAGAGGTAGTTCAAATAAGTTTCAAATTATAATATTTTGTACCGGAGGAAGTACTTCTTCCTGTGACTGGATGGTCAAGTTGCACCAGGAAGATTACAAAAAGAGCGAGTTGGAGGAAAGATGTGTGTGAGTGTGTCTGCGTCTTCATGTGCCGCCTCTGAGTTGGTGCCCTACGCGTGATTTGTGGTCTCGCCTTCATCATTTTGTTCGCTTCCATCATCTGAGTTCTGCATTCGTCGGCGTCTGTCATGCATGGAGAATATCTCCTCGAAGCGTCAGATCGGCACGTATTTCACGGTTTGCGTCGTTGGGTGAGGGTGAGGGTGAGGCTTCGGGAGTTTCTGTTGTTTACTCTACTTTTGTGATGGTGGTTATGGGCAACGGGATTGGGTATGGTGATCGAAGCGAGAGCGAAGTCAAATGCTCTTGTATATATTTATTACTAATCGGTGTTTGCGTCGTACTTTCTCCGTTTTGTTTAATCAGTGTTGCTCTTTTGTGTTTTGTGTTACTACCCAGAGCAAGTTTAATGTACTATTAGCTCTAATACATCTATATACAATCTAATAGTTCATTCATACAATAGTTACCTATAAATATATACTACAACATTAATATATGGTCCTACCTCTCACACACATAATGTATATATTGGAGTCCGTGCTGCAGCTGGCTATAAATCTGTAGACCGCTTTTCTTCTCTATCTTCTCTTTATTTCTCCATATGTATTTATAGCTGACTTGTAGTATGCTATTGTACTCGCTCTCAAGGAGTAGTCGTATCTTTTTATATATTTTTTTTCCAGAACCTACTAATGCTTCAATTCGTGGCTCATGTGCAGAAAGGTGGTGTTCTTGAAAGTTGAACGGTAGATGTCAAAATGGAAACGCGCAATGGCTATTTCCCACTGCTTAATCACATAAAACATGAGTTGAAAAAAAGGGGGGGGGGGGGGGGGGGGGGGAAACAGTGGTCCAATAAACTGCTAAATAAATTTTTCATTCAGTACACAAAGATAATAATAGGAAAATTTGGTTATATAACATCGAAAGTTTATGTTTTTGGTTTTATAGCACCGAAAGATACCGGTTCATTTTAATAGCACCTAAAGTTCACCCCATTCCCATTTCTAACACTTCCGTCAATTCTTGATCGTTTTCCGTCCGCCTTGATTGTTATTGACCTAACTACACACACGATATGAAGTGTTAAAAATGAGAACAGGGTGAACTTTAGGTGCTACTATTAATGAACCGGTATCTTTCGGTGCTATAAAATAAAAAAGGTAAACTTTCGATGGCATATAACCATTGCATAACGGCCTTCTCACCGTTTGTATTGTGTAACTAAAATCCGCTCTCTTCTTCTAATATATTGATGTGCAATCGTTTTATGCGTTCGCGGAAAATTATAGCCATTCTGCATTTTTAAAAAGGATATTCTTCTTTGGTTCCATATCCTACCTTCTTTGTTCCTAGATCGTGGACAAAAGTGAAAGAAAGGGTATAGGACCAGGCCGCAGATTCTTGCTGGATGGGGCGATGGGCTAAAATTCTACTGCCTATCTGTACTAGTGGGCTGGACAACTAATTCTATTGAACTGAACATAACAAGCCCATATCAGCTGGCCCATCAAGGAAACGAGAACGGAAAATGGGGGAGGAATTAGCATCCAAATCGTCCTCCAAGGCGAGAGAATAACAATATCTTATTATTATTATTTTTGCGGGGAGAATAACAATATCTTAGAAAGAGACGGGACGAACAAAGTACGTAATACCAGTATCATCTCATCTTAGATCTCCTGCAGAGGAATCATCGAAACCATCGTGCGTACGTGTTATCGATCTGTAAGGCAGGCAGGGCATATATTCGACAGATTGGCCGGATTGCATGCTTTTGCTGTTCAGATTGATGCGTGTGAACAGCTGCCCACTGCATTCTGCCCGTTGGTTTCGCTTGGTTGCAATGCGTTCGCCGGTGAGATCGATGACACGGCCACGAATCTCCTCGACTCCGTCGTTCAGCCAGCGGTTAGAATTCCCTTCACCGGCCACCGACATTCATTCAGAGACATGTAGTCCCACTCGAGATTATTGCACTGAAGCCTGAAGGAAGCAGCAGCTGTTGTGCTTACTAGCTCAACTGATTCGATGCTCATCTGCGTTGAAGGTTTCCAATACCAGCAGCTGGCATGTTTCTAGCCAGGAGTAGCAGCAAAGGAGGGACGAAACGAACGTTAAGAGCACGTCTGGTTTGACCCGGTTGGTCGGAGATTCCGAATTTTCACGACTTCTTCGCCCAAGATTCGAGTCTAGCGTTCAAACTGTTTTTTCCTTTTTTGACAGAAACTTGAGATTTGGTTTCCAGAGAAAAAAAAAAGAACTGGCAACTTGCATTCATTGGTCTCGCGCATTGGTCTGAAAATTTTTGGTTCCGACCTTGCTGTTGCTTTCCGGCTGCTGCAGCTATCGGCTAACGGTCTCCTCACGCTCCACGCCTCTTCTCCTCTCTCCTCGGCATGGAAATTTCGAAATGTGAAATAAGCAATAACAAGATTAAACGGTTCAATAAATTACGAAAAAACACAAGAGGTGCTATCTTGTTGCGTCTTTTTACCGATCATTGACATGTATACACCGGACATGTTTCAGAAAACTTGACGTCTCTCACCAGCCGCCAGCATATGAAATGGATTTAACAGGAGTTCGGTTGGAAATGCAATCAAGAGACGCCAGCTTAGAAGTAATACAGTAGTACAACAGCACGAAAAGAGTACTATATATGAAGGGATTTTAGGGCTCCACCTTTCACATATGCTTCTAGGCATGAAACTGGTTCGGATAGTTTCCGTCCGTCCGGACCATTATTTGGATTCGGATAGTTTCGGTCGGAATTATCCGGAAATTCTCGGATTCGGAAACGAATTCGGATATTTTTTTCTCGGAAACGAAAACGAATACAGTAAGGGTACTATCCGTCGGAATCGGAAAACTTTTGGAAACTATCCGGAATTTTTTTCGGATATCCGCAGACATTGAGCAAATTTTAGAAAAATAACACGTATATATGCATAACTTTTTCATACGGAATCAGATGAAGACAAATTTTATATCAACATTGTAGAGCTCGATGAGATCTACAACTTTATTATTGACTATTTTACTATTTGAGGTCATTTAAGGGTTTAAATATTCATTATAATATACTATATTAATTTTTACAAAATCTCAGATCTACAATTCAAACGACATCTGATGGAGATGTGTTCCATAACAAAATTGTAGAGCTCAACGGGATCTACCACTTTGTAGTTTATAACATTTGTATTTGAAAGCATTTAAAGTATAATACAAACATTACAAGTTTCGAAGATGTGAAGTAAAATAAATAACATATCCAATTTATACAATGGTAAGTAAGTTATACATCTAGTAAAAGGTCTTGGGAATAGAAAATGATAATCATATTTGCATATGGATCTCTTAGAGGAACAGCCTGAAAATTGATTTTTCACATACAGTTGTGGGACCGTCTACAAAATTGACAATATAAATGTTGGAGATGTTGAACTAAAATAATAAGCGATATCTCTTCCTTTATCAAGAAACTCAATTTGAGGGGTTTTTTATATACCGGTAAATATTCGCTACCGTATTCGTTCCGTCTCGTATTCGCTCCGTATCTTTATTCGATAATATTCGATTTCATTTCCGTATCTGAGTTTTCGATTCCGAAAAAAAATATGAAAACAAATATGATAAAACTAGTTTCCGTCCGTTTTCGATCCGTTTTCACCCCTATATGCTTCAGTTGGATGCTTTCAGCTGTCATGCTCTGTTTCATGACTTGATTTTGTGCACTGTGGTTTATTCGGTATCACCACAAAAATACAAACATGTGTTCTACTCCTCTAGTACTTAGTAATTAACTAATCATATCTTCAAACTAACTGGTGCACGAAATCCAATACAGTAGGTGCTTCTTTTTTTAATAGAAATTTTACAAATTAAACTTAATTGTAGTGAAAAATATTATGTAATTAATATTTCAATACGTTTCAAGGGAGCTTAGAATTTAAGCCAGGCTATTGCAGTGCCATTTAGAATGAACTCGATCGCTGTCATTGTGCGGTTTCTACTGTAGATGTGCGTTGTGAGTTGTGACGCACCATAGATACAGACACGAGTCGCCTGATCATCAACCCTAGACGCAGAAAGATTTGACATCCATAACATAGTACCACCACCCAGATGGAACAACCCCTTACGCCAATCTGCCTAACCCAACTGTCTAAGAGACCGATCGCACTCGCACCAGTCACTGTCACGTTCAGCTGTATCACCTGCACTTACGTACCGAGTCATTTGCTCCAGCTGCTCAAGCATTAGTAGTCGCTAACAACGAATAACGTTCGGCAGTAGCGGCCGTGGCAACAGATGTACATATTGCATCGCATCGCATGGGCAGTATCGTTGTGTCTGCAGGAATTCTAGAGGCCGAGACAGCTAGCGGGAGCAATGCATCCCTTATCAACGGAGGGGAAATGGCCAGTCCAGCGACTGATAGCGAGACGTGCGTGCAGCCGTTGTGTGCTTCTAGTGCGGCCAGATGAGAGTTTGGTACGCGCGCCGAATGGGTCGATGGCTGTCATACACCTCTAATTCTGCTTCTCATGTAGTCATGTCTCTGGCTTTTGTGCTGAAACTGCGTGACTGTATTATTTTGTCTTAATCCGTTTGGCCTTGTCTGGGGCGCCAGTTTTTGAAAATTATGTCAAGAAAAGAACTCATAGTACTAAATCATTTGAATTTGGAAGTAACTGACAATTTCAGGGGCAACTGCTCCCAATTTGTCTTTGAGCCCTTGACTAGCGGTTATCATCGGCGCGGCTCGAGGCTACCAAACCAAACCACTTAATGTCTATTTTGACCAAACCGTTCCATCCGAAGAGAAGGACCCAACAAAGCCGGCCGGGACATATTCAAAATTGCACCGAATTATGATACAGCGAGAAGAATTAGAGAGACAGAACCTAAAGTTGCAGGGTAGCGTTGTATGTAGTAATGCAGGCCTGCACGTATATACGCTCTGCTGTCACGGCCAGCCGGGCTCCAGCCGAACAGAAACAAAGTCCAGCAACCGATCGATCGATTGCTGCCCAATACCAATACCAATATGCTTCTAGAACCTGTACAGCTCGTGCGATTCGATTAATCTTGGAGATTTATCTTAACACGAACTCTAATAAAGTACTCCGTGCTTTTCATTTGTTTACACGGATTTATGGCGGTTTGCAGTTGCAGATCAAACCGGCAACGACCCTGACAGCTGACGGTGAGTTGTAAGTAGTAAGCATAAACTCGCGGTTGGCTGGCGCGAGCCTTCGGCGCCAAGCAGGCTCGAATCCAAATCACATCTCCTCGAGCCGAGACGAGACGAGACGGGTTCGTCTCCTTTATATTGCTCCGTGTCCAACCAATCCCCGGTCATCTCGCCTCGTCTCGTCCCGTCCCTGCGCTGCACGTCTCCGCCTCCAAGAATCTTCTTCCTCTCCCATGGCGGCGGCCATGGGCGCTGAGGCCGAGATTGCGGCGGCGGTGGCGCCGGCGGCGACTGATGAGTGTGGTGGAAAGGCGGCGGCGATGGGGGGAGTGAAGCAGCGGCGGGGAGGAGGAGGAGGAGGAGGGTGGGTGAAGAGGATGATGACGACGACGACGACGGCGGCGGTGCCGAGGAGGCGGGGGCACTACACGCCAGTGGGCGTCGAGGTCGAGCTGCACGGCTCGGCGGCGGCGGGGGCCGATGAGGAGAAGCCGCCGCGGCGGCGGGGAGGGTGGCTGCGGAGGATGATGGTGCCGCGGGAGTGCGTGCACGGGCGGCAGCAGCGGTGGTGGAAGCTGCAGGCGGGCGGCGGCGGCGGCGGGTCGTCGTCGAGGCTGGCGGCGGGGCTGACGCGGTCGCTGTCGCGGTGGAAGACGGCCGGGAGCGGCGGCTGGGCGACGGCGGTGGCCGACGCCGTGGCGTTCCGAGTGATGTACGTGGTGGAGGCCGTCGTGCTCGGCCTCGCGCTCTCCTGCTTCTTCTGCTGCTGCGGCTGCCAGATTTAAACCAATTCTGCTCGCCGCAGCTGGCCGCGTTCGTAACCATCATGCATGTATGTAATTTTTTTGCTTGTGGTTAATTAGTTCGATCGTGTTGTAAATCTGCGCCCTTAACCGATCGATCGCCTCTTCAGCTGAGATAATTGGGTTGGTGTTCGTCGATCGTGCGTACATCCATACGTGTTCTCGGTGGACGCGACTGCTCAACAGATTGATGCCTCTAGATTGCTCTAGACCTTGCCGGCTGTGGCGTGCACCGTGGTCCCTGTACGTTCACGATTGGCCATGGCCCATGGGCGTCTGCACCGGTAGACATAAGACATCGAGGCCGTGCCCCGTGCATTCTTCACCCAGGAGCCCTTAGGGTTTCCTTTTTTTTTGTTGGATCAAAGAAATTTTGTAGATACAATAGTGAAATTAGATTGAAAGGGAAAAATTTCCATAACAAAATTTGGGTTTTTTTAGAAAAATATATATAAGACTTCTTTTCTCCATATTTTAGAGGAGCCTGGTTTAGCCGAATATTTACGAAATTCAACCCCTCCGTAGTTGTAATACATTCATCATTGGGTATGCAGAAATTTATTGGCCAAATTTCATTAAAATTAAGAAAAGAGTTACATTTTACAACACAACAAGGTCGCTGAGTTAGGGAACAACATCACTTTACAAGTATAATATAATTGGTGCCTCACATATAGCACCTTGTACTCCCACTATTATAGGCATTGTTGTCCCCACTTCACTATTAGCACTATCCTCAAAAGATAAGACACAATTATTTTCTTACAAGGGTGAGACGGTTATTCTCACCCTTGAGTAATTGTTTGTGGGACCACATATACATTTGTCGACAAATTTTCTCTTGAAAATTTGACAAATGTAATTATAGTATAATCATAGTGTAATTACACTGTAACTTGCATGTAACTACAGTGTAACTTGTATATAAGTTTCCGTAATTTTGAATTATTAGATCTATTGCAAGATTTGTTTTGGTGAGGAAGAAATAAAAATCACAGCATACACATATGTGAAAGTATTTGTTCCCACGATATCTATTTTACCGAAATAACATGTTACGAAGAGATTTTTGAAAGTTACATACAAGTTACATTATAGTTACAGTGTAATTACATGCAAGTTACAGTGTAATTACACTACGATTGTACTGTAATTACATCTGTCAAATTTTTGGAGGAAAATTTGTCGGTAAATATATAGCAAAATTGTTTGTGACATACTCCGACCATCCATAAATTTTGGTCTTTTCCATTTATCCACAGATATAAGAGATTTGATTACATCGCTGATCTACTAATTTCACAATCGGTCCAACCATTACTTCTATTACTTTATTTACATCTCTAGACGTGATCTGTTCCAATCAAGTAATTGAACTTTTAGGGATAGAGCAATTTCACCTCAACTTAAACTCTACTATAAACAATCTAAGACTCATTATATTTATAAATGGAGGGAGCATATGTAATTTAGATAATGATGAAAAAAAACTTGAGAAATTGAACTAGATAAATTATGGTTTCACACATCAATTACTCAACAAACATGTGAAGACCAATTTATAATATACACCCAAATCAGACGATAAATATATAGACACTTTCACAATTGAATATGGTATATTCGTTTCGTTACCTACGAATCGAAATTTATCTTACATACTATGTGGAGTGATAGATAATATATGCAGTAGTCTTTTGTAAAGGGAAAAAAAGAACTAGTACAAAATTTCAAAACTATGTGAATGGGCATTATAACCGAGGGTAAATATATAAAACAAGCCTAGTGCTGATTTTCTACTGATTCCCTCCGAGAAAACTACCAACGCCCACACCATTAATTTCTGCCCGTCTCTTTTTCTACGTTTGGTGGGATGAATTATCCTCCTTTCCCTGTCCTCACGCTTGTCTTCTACCATCAGTTTCGCTGTTTGATGTTTCTAAAGCGACGGTAGTGGTTTGGCTCATCGCGCGATCGGCAGCGCCAGTACCAGTAAACAACAAAAGCGCATGACATTTCTCAACGACGATATTTTTGACTTGTTGGGTTCTACGTACCGCAACTCAACTTGAGGAACTAGCACCTTATCCGAACTGACCTTTTACAATGCTAAAGGTTAAAAATCGATGCGAAAGGTGGTGCTTTATGATGATCTTTACTTATAAAAGAATTAATTTAGGTTGATTGTATTTTTAATTTAATGAATCGTATCTATTTATACTACCACATTAATTATTAGTAACATATTTATAATAAAAACAATGGTTGATATAGTTTTCACCGAAGAGAATACTGATAGTAAAATATTATCGACAAATAAGATCACTGTAGAGGTGATGTGTTTTACTATGGTCTCTGCAAGCGACGTCCCTTTCTTTGCGACGTGTGGTGACGACATCACGAAATATCCTCCAAAGCAAGCACGTTTTAAGATTCTATCCATTCTACAGTCCACATCAAACCACCTGAAAATCTAGTCGAACTTGCAAGAAGAGAGAGAATTTAATCTGCTGCTAGCTCGACCATACAAGGCCTGTTTGTAGCAGAACATACCACCTTATCTGCAGTGGCTGTGGGGAGGAGAATGAGAGAGCAGCAAAGCGTGCGACATGCCGGGAAAAGAGCGCTCTGACTGAAAACCGCTACTAGGGACATTGGGGGACGCACGTAGCAGTACATAGGAGTATGCCTTATTGCCGTCTGATGCATCTGCAGAGATAATGTTGATGCCTTGATGGTGGATGGCCCAATTGATTTCAGTATGCATATTTGGTGAAGTATAATTAATTACTACTCCTAAGTCAAAAGATATGCAGTGCCTCAGAAAACAACTCGTGTATCTTCATCAAGTGAGTGTGCAAGTTCAATTTTTCTTCTTTTCTTCTTTTTTTTTTCCCAATTTGCCGGTAGTTTATAGGCATTTGCCTCAAGCGTGGACATGTTCTCAGCGAGTCAACTGCAAGTCCCATCTACTTGTAGGGTTGAAACTGGATAGTTTTCGTTCGTCCGGACCATTTTTCAAATTCAGATAGGTCGGAATTATCTGAAAATTCTTGGATTCGTAAATGAATTCGGATTTTTTTAGTCGGAAACAAAAACGAAAACAATAAGGGAAATGATTGTAAACTATCCAGAAATTTTGTTTGGATATCCGCAGACATAAATCAAATTTTAGAAAAAACACGTATATATACATAACTTTTTTCATACAGAGTTAGATGAAGATAAACTTTAGGGAAAAGTCAATTTTACACCCCCTAACCCTATGCTTTGTCTAAAGTACACCCTTTAACTTCAAAACCGGGTATTCCATATCCTCAAACTACCAATACCAGACACATTACACCCCCGGCAGTTTGTAGGCTGGTTTTGGTAAATAATATGCCACATGTAAAAAAAGGGTCCCACATGTCACGCCACCTCTCCTCCTTCCCTCCATCGATGATGGAGCAGCCCAAGCTAGCTGCATCTATCGCCACTAGCAGCTCGCTGGAGCGGTGGCTGTAGGGCACGTGAAGCTCAGCTGAGGGGACGGATGCAGTGCTCTAGCTCGATTTTGGTGGTGGAGGGAGCGGATGCGGTGCTCTAAGGGAGACGAAGCATGATAGTGGAGCTGCAATCGGCACAGGCGGCGGAGCCGCGAAGGGGCATGCTAGTGTGAGACAGGGAAGGCGGAGGAGCTACGTGCAGCTATGGCGTGTGCCTATGATGACGGCTACAAGGGGATGAAGCGGCTGGTGATGTCCCCTTGGGTGAGCTCGATAGAAGAAGGGGCCGATGGCGAGCTCGATGATGAGCTCGCCGCTTGCCCAAGGTTGAAGAAGACGGGGCGCATGGCAGCAGCTTCGATTCTCTACTCCTTAACACCGGTCTGTGAGGCTGTGCCCGTGAGAGGGAGAAAGAAGAGAAGAAAAGAAAGCTAACCCTGACATGTGGGACCCACTGCTTTTTTTACACATGGCATCCTATGGTGACGTCCTACCGTACCAAAACCAGCCTACAAACCGTTCAGGGGTGTAACTTGTCTGATATTAATAGTTGGGGGGTGTTAAATGCTTGGTTTTAAAGTTCGAGGGTGTATTTTAGCCGAAGTAAAGAGTTAAAGGGTGTAAGATGGGCTTACCCTAAACTTTATATCGAAATTGTAGAGCTCGATGAGATCTACAACTTTCTTGTTGATAATGTTATTATTTGAGATTATTTAAGGGTCTAAATATTCATTATAAAATACCATATATGTTTTTTACAAAATCTCAGATATGCAATTCAAACGACATTTGATGGAGATGTGTTCCATATCAAAGTTGTAGAGCTTAATGGGATCTACCACTTTATAGTTTATAAAATTTATATTTGAAACTTTTTAAACTATAAAACAAACACTACAAGTTTTGAAGATGCGAAATAAAATAAATAACACCTCCAATTTATACAACAAGAACTTGATTAGTGATATGGTAAGTAAGCTATAAATATTGTAAAATATCTTGGGATTAAAAAATGAATAATCATATTTACATGTGGGTCTCTTAAGAGAATAGCCATGAAAATCGATTTTCACATACGGTTGTGGGACCACCTATAAAATTGACAATATAAATGTTGGAGACGTTGATAAAAAACAAGCGATATCTCTTCCTTGATTAAGGAAACTCAATTTGAGGGGATATTTATATACCGGCAAATATTCGTTGCCATATTCTTTCCGTTTCGTTTTCGCTCCTTATCTGTATTCGATAATATTTGATTTTATTTCTGTATCCAGGTTTTCGATTCCGAAAAAGATAATATGAAAACGAATATGCTAAAGCTAATTTCCGTCCGTTTCTGATCGACTCAACCACGTTAAAAAAACCACTTTCCGAAGCATAGAAGAAGTCTATTTGTAACAGTTTTAGAAGATGGCAGAGGTGATTCAACCAGAATTTAGAAGCAAAAGATGTGGGACACAAAATAGACTTATTTCTTTTCACAATGATTTCTTGAATTCAAGCCCAAATAGGATGGGCCAGTTCAGGCCTTATCACAGAGCTTGATCTGACCCCGTGCCATTCTTGGGAGAAGAACGGAATTTTAGACACTAAAATTATTTAAAATACATAGGAGTACATAAGTAAGCAAAACCAATACATATGTACAAACTTCGTTGAAAATACATACAGTATGTACAAACAACACCTATTTGCGTCAGGTCAGTAGTCAAGTTAGTCGGTACCATTGGCCCACGCCAAAGTATTTACAAACTAACGACGATTACCTCCCGTGCCTTGAGGAGGAGCTGTACATTATGGCCTTATATACACAAGATTGGTCTTGCTTGCACCTTGTTCATTGGCCTCCCCTACCGGTTTCCATGGCGTCCAGTGGTTCGGTGGCTTGCTGCGTTGGGTTCTCGCTTCCCCTCTCGGTGATGTACCTAAAGTGCGCGTGAGGCCAGAACCCTGCCATTGGCGTGGTGCAACCACTAGTTAATGCAAGGTTTTGAATATATTATTCCTAGAAAAGAAAATAATATCGTTCTCTCACGTAGCGAATAACAATTTGGTTGCCATATAAAAGCTTGAATCCAACATTTTAATTTAAAAACCGGTTATCAGTGGTAACTTGTTGTTTATTTTCCAATAGTAGTCGGTTTTTAATTAAAAATCTTCAAACATTTTTCCATGGCTAATGCATACATTTTCATATGCCTAAGCATATGAAAAGTATTACCACCTCATAAGTAGATCAAAATACAATTATCCACGAGACATATGTCGTATCTAAGTCAACAGACTACTCATTTTTACGAAAATCTATATAACCGAGAAACCTTAATCCCCTTTTTCACTTGATTAAGGCCGTTACCTGCTTCCTGATCCCCCGAGTTACACTCTCTCTCCACCTCTCTCCTGGTGATGCTCCTTTTTCTCTGTCTATTTCCGGTGCCTTCACTCCCCCAATACTATTGCTCTTCTTCCTTGCCCAGGCCTCTCCCTGGTACCTTCATGTG
Source organism: Oryza glaberrima (assembly GCF_000147395.1). Lineage (NCBI taxonomy): Eukaryota > Viridiplantae > Streptophyta > Magnoliopsida > Poales > Poaceae > Oryza > Oryza glaberrima. The sequence continues at coordinate 24,792,080 of NC_068326.1, forward strand.
CCACCTTTCCTAAGTAGCACCCCCTCCCCTTCCACTCAGGCTGAACTAAACGCCACCAAATTTAGGACCATGCTCCTAGCATCACCTGCCAGTTTAGGCCTCCCCTCCTCTTCTCATCCAATGAACTCTTCTGCAATGGCTCTCGAGCTCAATGCAGCTAGATCTAGTGACTTCAGGCATGTTTGGATCTGGCTGCTTTGGTCTTTCAAGAAGTTACTAGCTTTGGAATTGATTTTTTATGCTTGAAATGTGCTCAAATGTAGCAGCCCAGCCCTCTGGTTTGAGATGGTCGGATCTAGCGGTCTAGGCTTGTGTGGATCCGGTTGCCTTGAGAAATCAGATCTAGCCTTGCTGCTCCCTCGAACTATAGTGCGGGCAACTGGTCACTATAACTTGGCTTGAGTTGAATTGTGGCGATGAGTGAATCGTCCTTAATCCCTTTTCCAATTGATTCGGGCCGTTGCCAGATTCCTGATCCTCCTTACTTGTCACACTTCTTCTCCACCCCTCTCCTGGGTGATGCTCCCCTTTCTATTTCTGTCTTCGATGCTACCTTCGCTTCCCCAATGCTGCTAGCCCCTATTCCTTGCCCCATCCTCTCCCTGACACCTCCTTGTGACACTTTTCCTAAGCGGCACATTCTCCCCTTCCTCTCATGCTAGGCGGAACTAAATGTCACCAGATTTAGGATGACCATGTCGTTCCTAGCATATATCATTTGCCATTACTTTCCTCCACTTCTCATCTAATGAACTCGGATGCAACGGCTCTTAAGCTCGATGCTGTTGGATCTGGTGACCTTTGGCCCGTTTGGACCTAGCTGTTTTTGATCCTTTAAGAAGTTACTAGCTTTGAAGTTTTTTTTTAATATTTAGAATTAGCTCAAATATTGGGGCCCTTTGGGCTGAGACAGATCTAGCAGGCTAACAACTTAGACTCATGTAGATCCGGTTGCCTTGAGAAGTCAGATTTGGCCTTGATGTTCTCTCGAACTATGGTGCGGACGGCCACATGTGGCAGCTAGTCACGATAACTCGACTTGTGTTGAATTACGGTGACGAGCGGACTGTCCTTTTCGGTTTTTCTATTGAAGGTGCCTACTTCTCAATTTGCACTTTTTTTCTTTATTATAATTGTGGCTAAGGATATACCATTAATATGATTTCAATTTCAAATTTAAACATCTTTGACGGCTCCCCCGTATACCGTTGGTGGTTCAAGAGTGGTAACTGGTAACCAATCCGATTACACCACCGTGATTTTAATCCTTTGTTGGACGCCGTGGTCGGTATGCTGTGTAATCCATCTCAAGAAAGTAGAGAAACGAAGGGAGAAAGCAGAACACACCTTTCTCATCTGAAGGAGCCGGGAAGAACTGAAGATAGCAGACAGAGGCAACCACCAATCCTATAGACGAGCACTGACCATTAGCAGCAGAGAGAACGAGATATATAGCTCACAATATCGATTCTGATAAAACCGCAACTTCATCAAGCATGTACAGTGTCAGTGGTATATAGTGGAGTACGTACCAAGGACGCCTCCCGTACAGACGTCTTGCCAATGGTGCCAGTAGTCGTCCACCCTCGAGATGGCGACCATCGCCGCAACGAACAGAGGCGCGAGGACGACGCACAGCTTGGCGACGTGCCCGCGCCGGTCGAACACCGTGATCTTCCCGGCAAGGTACCACGACAGGAACCCCAGACCGGCGAAAGACCCTGCAGCCACAGAGCACGAGAACATATCATTTCTGGCTTTCTGCTGTCACAGTGTCACAAACTCACTATATATACCGTGAATTCAGTGATTGGAATTTCACTGTAGTAAGTTCTTGTTTATATCATTCACTCAATCAATCTAGATAGAAGAATGATCAGACATTCAGTTGGCTGATCTTGATCTATTGTTATGTGATGAGGGGAGTGAGATATATAGACTTGACTCACATGAAGTGTGGCCGCTCGGGAAGCTCTTGTGTCCCTCCTTGATCACGCTCGCGTCGCCGTGGCAGATGACTCCCGTGGTGACGTTATCGAACACCTGGGCACAGGCACAGCACAGCACATGTGTGTATCGCTCGATAAGCGAGGCGTTCTTGGGGCGTAAATTCCACAGAGGTTTGACTGTTTTGAGGGGCTAATTAAGTTGAGATTTGCTGTTATACCGCGATTCCGTCGGGGAAGCAGCGCCAGAAGAAGTTCGGCCTCGGGCGGCCGACGGCATCCTTGATCGCGTCGGTGAGCACGCCGGTAATCAGCACCGAAAACAGAATGCCTGCTCGTCGATGGATCAAAATGTTCGTCACAACAAAGAAATTAAGGAGATGTTGCAATGGAATGGAGGGCAACGTTGGAAGATTTAAGTACCTAGCACAGCATGGTGAAGATCGTACACGTTCCTCCTCCTGAAGTAGACGACGGTGAAGACAATCATGGGCCCAATGACAGCGACGATCTGCGCCATTTAGGACGAGAGATAATCCTGATTAGATCACGTAATTAAAGAGGAAACTTAATCGAGGGAGGGATCATAAAAATCGCAGATAATTATAATTGCGCTGCACCGGGACGGCCCAGATGGGGACGGTGTTGCGCTTCATGGGGTATCTGAGATCGGTCATCATGCCGGCGCCGACGAACCGGTGGAACGGCTCGATGGCGTTGAGGAGGCCGTCGACGGCGACGAGGAGGAGCAGCGCGAGCCAGTCGTAGGCGTGCGACCTCGCCACGGCGGCGCCATGCGACCGTATCGTCGGGAACGGGCACGACGGCGGAGCAGCTCGCGCGTCGGCCGGCATCGATTCCTCTCACCTGTACGTGTACGTTACCTTGCGATCGATCTTGCAATCTTTGGCTCCCTCTAGATCGTCTTTCTTTCTGTTCTTTTTTCTTTTCCGAGGTGAACCTTGATCGATCGTCTTCCTGCATCCTTACATGTGCGTATATATAAACAAAGAAAATGTAACAATTAATAACGAACAAGTGAATCATTGGAACATGTCCGTTGAGCAGATTGAGACTTTGGGAGTTGCTTGGGAATTTCTCTCCAGTTTTCACCTCTCTATTCATGGCATTTGTTTGGGGGACTTCCAGCAAACTTAAGGCATGGTTTTTTAGCTGTGGGATGACGGGTGATGGATGAAAATGAGTTTATGATAATTATTTAAGGGTATATTAAACAAACGGATTAAATATTAGGACGTTGAATTAAAGCTTTCTAAGAAATATTGACAACGATTTCTTTAAATAAAAACTACGCCGTTTAGTATCTTGTGAAACATGCACGTGATAGTTTATAATACTTAACCCAGAACCGCCTTTAAACTGCATGCTGAAGAAAACGTTGAAGTAGGAAAAACACAAGATTTTATCTATACTATCTATAAGTTACAACCCACTACATCTTAAATCTCAACATGCAAAAATACCATATAATCATCCATTAGAAATTGTTACATCTTAAACATTATACAAGTATACTATATCATCTATACTTTATTATACGTTAAAACTTTAAAAATATAAGTATGTTAAATCATCATCCCACATAATTTACATAATATTTCAACATATATCTCTTTATCATTTTCTACAATATCCCATATATATAGTTCATTCTTATTTAGTTAATGTTTCTATATTCTCTCATTAAACCATATCATCTCAATTGCTTTTAGCCTTTTGATTATTAATCTATAGTGCAAATTATTTTCCTCATTTTCTTCTCTTATAAAGCTACATCACCTTACTTTTACTTTTAAATTATCAATCTATATACCATTTAAATTATCATAAACCACATCAACTTAATTGTGATGGCCTTTGCAAGGATCGATCAAATATACAAATTCTATAAGCTTAAGACATCTAGCTATATTACATGTTTCTACTATTATCATACTAAACTTTTAAAGCAACGCGTGGAGTTTCATCAAGTTAGAAACACGAGTATAGACAAAAAGATTACAAAACACTTGAAAAATATGATAATGATTGTTTGAATAAAGGAAAAAATGTACTGGTGAAGGTTAATGGAAAAAGTTTCTAAGAAATACCGAAAAAATATTTCTTAAATACCGTTTAGTCGCTTAGGAAGCCAATAATCTATAATCCAAAATCCGTAACCCCATTTTAAACGCATGCTCAAGAAAATGCAGGAGTAGAAAGAACAAAAGTATAAACGTGGGATTATAATACACAGGAAGAAAGTACAATAATGATTGTTTAAAACTTTGGATAGAGCACAAAATTAATATTCAGGAATTTACGGGAATATAAAAACTTATAGAGAACTCTATGGATTTAGGTATTCAATTAGAGTTTTATGGGATTTAATAGTTCCCAATCCCTTTCTTCTAAAGGCTCATTTAGGGAAAGAAAAACTATAGGACTCAAATCCTTTAATAATCCCGATTTATCATTTATTTGAAAGGGACAAAAAGATTCATTTACTGACGGAACTGTAAAAGGCCAAAACCATATACTCCCTCCGTCCCAAAATATAAGCATTTTTAACTATGAATCCAGATTCATAGTTAAAAATGCTTATATTTTGGGACGGAGGTAGTAACTTTTTCCCGATTAGACGAAACAGATAGGCGCGCACGCACTAAACTTTAAAGAGGAACTTTTAAAACTTTAAGATATCCACTCAATACAGACTAATCTTAGGCCATCCCCAGCCCTACATGTCGTCTAGTGTCCATATCATTAATTACATTGTCATAGAAGCAAAAATCTAACATGCAAGAGAGTTAATGAGTAGAGAGGTAAAAAGATAAAACACTATTTCTCATGTAAGAAACCAAAAATAAAAACAAGGGGATAGATGCATGAAAGGAGAGAGAAGAGAGGTGATTGGATGAGAATTTAATTTGAAAACACCATCCATTGGATATATACTCCCTCCATTTCAGTTACAAGACGTTTTAACCGTGGTCAAAGTCAAACTGTTTCAAGTTTGACTAAGTTATTGACAAATATAACAATATTTATAATACTAAATTAGTTTCATCAAATTAATAATTGAATATATTTTCATAATAAATTTGTCTTGAGTTGAAAATGTTACTACTTTTTTCTATAATCTTGGTCAAGCTTAAAGCAGTTTGACTTTGACCAAAGTCAAAACGTCTTATAACTTGAAACGGAAGGAGTAATTTTTATACATAGTGTCTATATGATATGGCAAGTATGGAAAGTAGTTGATAATTTTTGGGTTGAGATGGCTTTAGGCACCATTCACTGCCGTCGCAACTTTTCTAAGCCTGAAACTATTTTTTTTAGTTATTCCCTCCATCATATAAACAATAAATATAATGGAATATGATATTGCTATTATTATGAATACGAACAGTTATGTAATAGATTTGTTTTTATAGAAAAAAGTAGAAATTTATAAATAATAACTTTAGCAGTCCTGGAAAGGTGTTGCTTGCACTGCATAAATTATTCCAGATTTTTTTTTTAAAGTCGTTTGATTTTATAGAAGTAAAATAAGGCTCGACCACGGGGTACGGACCGCATCACCACATCACCACGCGTTATCCAATCCTTATTATTTAGGTAAATTAGACCTTTACCATTAGTGTTGTTCTTTTTTTAGATTTTGCGCTGATCGCTCGCAGTTATGGAATCTCAGAATCTGTAATTGGAGTATAAAGATCGGTAGATATCGCATCGAATTAGTGATACCTCCGACTTAAAATAACTTTATTTTATAGCTATTCTATACTTTCTCCGTTATATAGTAAGATTATTTCTGGCTCCTCTCGTTTATCCTAAAATAAATTTATTTTCATATAATTATTGTATCGGAGTTTGTGAAAGTGGAAAATAATTATATTAAAAGTAGTTAGAGTGAGAAATAATTATATTGGAATCTAATAAAGTATATTTGTATTGTATTCTTTTTGTTTTATATTGGTATGTGTGGGATGGGTAAAAAATAAATTAGAGAAGGAGTACATGCCAACCTAGACCAACATAAAGAAATAAAATACTCTCTATTCTATCAAATCATAATGTAACTTTCTACCACTCTAGTTAAATGCATTTTTTATAAACTCTAATATAATAATAAATAAAAATAAAATTGTTTTAGAATAAATAAGATAATAAAAAATAAAATCATTTTGGAATGGAGTGCGCAGATCTGTGTCAATTGAGAAAAGAGCAGTTGCTCACCGGTTGGTTGACTCGCCGGGCCGCGTCTGGGGCGCGTACCGCGCGCGTCTGGATGCACCGCGTAAGTGACACCCCACGCGCCTACGCGGGACAGGGATCAGATCATTCAGTGGAGTAAATTGCTGACAATGACATATATAGTACTACTCATCATGGAACATAGTATATAACAACGACTCTCGATTGGTAAGTCAATCATCAAGTGGTGCAAGTGCAGGAACGGATCTGGAATTTTAATAGAGATGTGTCCTGTCTCTTCCAGCTCCTACTCTTCTTTCTCACCCTCTTCTTCCCTTTCCTTTCTCCTCTCTCGTCTTCTCTTAATGGTGATCCAGCGTGGTAGGGGAGACTCGAGTCCCCCCAACTTCCCCCAACACCCACGCCGGATCCGTTTTTCTAAAGTAAACCTTTACCCAAAGATAGTGACCTTTAATAACGGCATAATAACCAAGTAGAGGGTTAAATACTCTCTCCTTCACAAGAATAAGCATTTTTAAGGGGTTTAACAAAATAAAATAAGATTAAGCTGAAATTATTTTGATGGTTCTAAGAGCAGTGGTTAGATGCATGGGGAAAGTACGATGAGAAATAAAAGCACTATCAGTATAACTACTATCGCCCTATAAAAAATCTAAGATCTATTTTATTTTTTAAAAACTTTTGTAAGTCTAAGACCTATTTATAATCTCTATATGTGAAATTAAATTGTTGACCAGAATCTAATAAACCATCTTATTACTTACTGGTTAAATGCATGTGTATAGTTTGTTGCTTTTGTCATATAGTGAATGAGTTAATTTTTTCTTAAGTTTGGTGACAAAGAAATACTCCCTCCATCCAAAAAAAACTCAACCTAGGAAGGGATGTGACCCCTCCTAGGACAACGAATCTAGATGTGACCAGAATCTGTCCAGATTCGTTGTCCTAGAAGGGGGTTGAGTTTTTTTTTGAAACGGAAGGAGTAGGTCTTAGACTTTTGGATGAAGGCAGTATTAAGCAATATGGTTGCATAGATTGGAAAAGTAGTACTCTCTATTTTAAAATATAAGGTGTATTTTGTTTCATAAAAAATATTTTGATCAATAATCATTTCTATTAAAATATTATTTATGTGATAGAAAAATACAATCATACTGTAAGCAAGTACTTTTAAATATTAATCTAATACATTATTTTTTTGACTTAAAATTATATCTAACAGACTAATTATTGGTCAAAGTAACTCCCTCTATCTCAATATATAGAAATTATATATATATATATATATATATATATATATATATATATATATATATATTTATTGACAAAAGGAAGGGATATTAAACAAAATATACTCCCACCATCTTAAAATAACTTCTATCAGCAATCATTTATCTAAAACAAGTTCATTGGGGATCATGGTCTCACGATGTCACGCACAACCTGCAAAGGTCATGGTTACCTCGACCATGCCTCAGCTCAGGAGCTAGGAACCCATAGCTCAGGGCCACATGTTGGGCAAGTTTGAAGCCCTGTGATATGCTTAGTGAAAAAGAGATTTTGGGCGAGGAGGATTTGCCATGGTCATCGCCGCTCACCGCCACCAAGGACTGTCATGCAAGTCATCGCCGCTCGCCACCATGGTCATCACCACTCTCCACAGCAAATCCAGCGAGCTCGCGGCGAGATCCGATAAGCTCACATTCGGATCCAGTGAGCTATTTGATTCAATGGAGGAGAAGGGAGAAGAGACGGCACTGACGTCAACGAAGAAGGGAGGGTTGCATGATGGTGGATGGGGAGGAGGGAGAGAGGCAAAGATGGGCAATGAAGTAGCATTGTAGTGGCGAAGTCGTCAGCCTCTTCGAAGAAAATAGAATCTATTCGAAAATATATATATAGAGAGAGAGGAGTGAGGGAGAGGAAAAAAATAAGGTGGTGGAGTCGTCGGCGTCTTTGAAGAAAAATGGCCATGGTGGAAAGACATTGGGGGAGGGAGAGGAAAAAGATAAAGTAGAAGAGGCTCGGATGGGTCATGTAGATAAGGTCACATAAAAGACTAATTGCACGTAAGATCTAAAATAGATACATGGTTATTGTAAGGTTTAGGGTCTAAAATATAAAAGTTTCAGTGGATACATTGTTATTTTAGGTTTAAGATCTAAATATAAAATATAAAAGTTCCAGTTAATTAATAATAAGAAATTATTCTACTTTCTCGTTTTTCTTCGTAAGAACATTTTCTAAACTGGTTTAAGGGTGTGTTTTTCAAAACGGAAGTTTTAAATTTGTTCTCCATTTTATATTATAAATTGTTTGATTTTTTTCTAAAATTATAGCGAAACATAGTAGCATTTTCAATAAAAACAAAATTTTATTAAAATATATTTATTATAATTTAATGAAACTAATTTGATACTCCCTCTGTTTCATAATGTAACACTTTCGACAATGCTATAAAGTCATCTATATTAATTAGATAAAGTCATCTATATTAATGTGGATAATACTATAAAATCAAAAGAAAAAAGTATCATAAATCTTATTATTTTTTTCATATAAATTGGATTATAAAAACTTTAATTAAAAAACAAACAACTTATTAATAACTTAACTCTGGTAGTGTGGTTATAGACTCCGAATTGCAGCTTCTACCGAGCAAAATACGTAAAATTGTTTTGAGATATAAAAATTTTGGGATTCAAAATTTGTAGGGCTTTACCCTCCCCGAAGAGAAGGAGCCCTTCCAGAAATTCTCAGTGGCCCTGACGGGCCAAAGAGGGGGTTTGGAAATAGTTTTCAACCAGCAATTGACGCGCCTCGGTATTACCTCACTAGCTGCGTCATTGCCCCAAGCGCAAAGATGCCTCTCTCGCTAGCCCCCCACCCCCGTCTTATACCCATCACGTCCCCCTCCCTCTCCTCCATCTACCGAGGTGGTACTAATCCATCGCAAAACCAGCACGCACAACGCCCCGCGCCACTTGTACCAGCAGCGGCCGAGGCTGCATGGGCCGAAAGCCCAGCTCCACTGGGCCGCACGGCCGGCCCAACGAGAGATCTAGTCTACTCTCTCCTCTCCGCCTCGCTTCGCCGTCTCTTTTCCTTTCGCCGCTGCAAACCTCCGTCTCCTCCGGCTCCGGCTGCTCGGGGCCTAAACCCTCGCCGCGTGTACTAAAAACCCCGGCGGCCCAGGCGGCGGAGGGATGAAGACGAGGTCGCAGACGGCGCCGAAGCCGCTGAAGACGGTGCGGCTGCCTCCTGTCAAGCCGCGGCCCAAGCCGCCGCCGCCGCAGCCGCAGCCGCCGCCGTCCCGGAAGAAGGGGCAGCCCCTCGTCGACCGGCGCCGCCCCAAGAAGCCGCCCACCGCCTTCTTCTACTTCATGTGCGTGTATTATCTGGTTCCCTTTCTCTTTGTGTGGATTTGCCTGGTCTGTCAGTGCGTGCCGTGGCTGGCTCTTGCCACGAGGTGATTGGTGCTGCTGTTACCGGGGGCTTATTTCTTTTTCTTTTTATTAATCGAATTGTTTCCTTGCATAGATTAGAACTTTGTTTTAGGAGCTTTTTTACTCACCAACTTCGAATTGAGTGGTGCCTTGGTGGTAATACGGTGCAGCAAGTTCGCATGCGAAATATTTACGATACTGCCTCCGGTCCGTGGCAATTAGGAAAATGGTTGGGTATGTTAGGGACTGAATTTACTAGGTTTTACAGGGCATCTCAATCTGAGGTGCATTTTTCGATTTGTTCCCTAGTCATGGATGGACTCATTGTTGTAGCTTGTGCAATCAGGTTTCACCCCAAGTTTATGTAGATTGGCATTGTTTACATCTCATTTTGGAAGGCTGGGATCCTAGATTCCTATTTGAGTTATCCTGCGATATTATATAGGATTGCCCTGTTCTTCATTAGAATTTGATTGTTTTTTCCTAAAGACGGAGTGAGGCAGGTTATTTTGTGGTCCTATCTTGGGAGTTGGCAACTGAAACTATGCACCACTTTTTTTTTTTAGTACCAAAGTGTGTGCTTCCCCTGCAACATATGCGAAGGGCACAGCCTTTACCTAATTGAACAGGCATATCTGATGTTCCTTGTCCACAATTGCATCGAAAGATGTGTGGTTACTGATATAAAATGAATGCATATGTTTTTGACTTGGTCATGCTTTTGATGGTCACGAAGTGTTTTAGCTACTGATAGAGAGTAATGGCAACATTTACATGCTACCAGAATTGTCTAGATGCTTTATACCGCATCCAGTCATCAACATTAAACATAGTGCTTACTTCCTTGAGGTGTTTCACATAAACTTAGCCATTTAGGTGTAACCAAAACACAAAAGTTACTCTGTTGTTTTTGCCTCTTATTTTCATATCTTGTACTGAATCAACTCAGTCAAGTTTTACTGAAAAACTGTTATGGTCTGCTGAAGGGAGGATTTTCGGAAAACTTACAAGGAAGAAAATCCAAGTGTAAAATCAATGCAAGAAGTAAGTTTCCATCAGTTAACGTTGAAGCTTTAAGCTACTTAGTCATCTAGTAATATATCTTACCCTGCAGGTAGGGAAGGCATGTGGCGAGAAATGGAATACAATGACATTTGAGGTTTGTAATTTCACCTTAGTGATGTTTGTGGTCAATTAGGTCTCTAGTCGCTGTAAATTTTCTATCACTCAAGTACCAAACCATGCTTCTCTGTAAGTTGTAACGCATGGCTGTTCTGGTTTGAAGCCAAAACTTGCCCTACCAAAATGTTGGCTTCTTGTATAGTAATTTGGCACCATTTGGTTTGCTACCAAAATTTACCTACACCACACAAAAGTTGCCAAAAATCTGGAAGTGCCAAAACTTGCCTATGTTTTGGCATTGCCAACATTTTGGCATGGTAGCAAACCCAACAAACACATAAAATGATTGATAGAAACATGATGGCACCACAAATCTGTACATGCGGAGTTGAGATGTATATTGACTTATTCTTTTGTTTCAAAATCACTTTTTTTTAAACCATCAAGCAGAAGTTCCTGCTTCAGTGTATTGTATTTGTAAGGTTTAATTTCGAAGTTTAAAAAGGGATATTTGAGCCATATCTGCTCTTTTTTGTCTACTGTTTATGTGCCTAGTGTTAAAACTAGATAACTAATCTATTTATTCTAAACTTCCTTGAATTAACTGGTACAGCCTACAAAAAAAGTGATCATTGAGTTTAGGCCTCTAGGGAGTAATTCTAACGAAATAGCTGAAGGATCGGATTGACATATATTGCAACTGTAGAAGCTTTGTAGCCGACACGCTCAAACAGCTAAAGTAATACATTGACATGGACTGTAACTGTAGAAGCCCAAGAATGTACTTGTAGGTGTTACATCTACTGTTCAGTTGGATAATGGTACATGATTGCATATTTACTTTTTCCCCCTTTTGTTCAGTAGGTTCATTCCATGTATGTTTAGTATAGTCGCATTTCAAAGGATTTGGTGCCAACTGCCAAATACCCATGTTTCCTATTTTTTTCATGCTACCAACCCATAGGGAAAACAAAAGAAGGTGCTACTGCTGTGAAGCATATCAAGATCACCTGTGGATTCCTTAGAGCTTTAAATACCAGATATGTAGTTTGGAATTTTCCTTTTTAGAAATCATAGTTTGGACCAAACTGCCAGTTGAACCAGGAAAAGATAGAAATTGTTGGCTCCAGCAGTCTGGGTTCACTCAAAGACCATTCATGCAATCAAAGCCAGAAAAGGCCGGGTGAACTATTTGTGTTGTTTTGAACTTTTGATTGGTAAATATATATTTCCTTTGTTTTTTCAGGCTCTTCTTTTGGGTTCTTAAATAATACTATGCTTTCAAATTATCAGTTTAGTACACAGTGGACTATGTAGGAATTCTGACTCATTGTCAAAATAAATGGTCTAGGCAATACAATATCTCATATCAGATATGTACAACTTCATTTCACATTTTTGCGCATTGCATTTTAGACATAAACTCATATCATACTTATGTCAACAATTTCACTTTTGTTCATTACACCAGGAAAGAGTGAAGTATTATGATATAGCAACCGAGAAGCGTGCAGAGTATGAGAAGGCGGTGGCTGAATTTGACAAGAAAAAGGTGTATTTTCTGCATATATATTGCACGTGTTTTTTTCGTGTCTATTCAATTTTTCCATGCATAAAATCATACTTACCTTATTTTCAATGCAGGAAAGCGGTGAATTGTCCGAGGAATCAGATTACGACTAGAGGTGAACGTCGGGTAGTTGTTCCGATGGTTCACCCAAGTAATTGGATGGACGAATCAATTGTATATTACAGAACTGAGGCACTGAGCTTTGTAATGGAATCTATATATAGTCAGTTTCCTGCTCATTCTAGAGTGAACTATCGTCTTGTGATAAAGTGATAGCTTTGGATCGAGTATTCGCTGGTACACCACCAGTGCTTGAAATAACTAAATCTTTGGGCGCCGAAATTACAATTCTCTTGGTCATTCATTTTAACTAAAGAAAAATGGTATGCCACATTAGGCATCCAGGACTCCGTGGCCCAATGGATAAGGCGCTGGTCTACGGAACCAGAGATTCTGGGTTCGATCCCCAGCGGAGTCGCTCTTTTGTCTCTCTTTTTTTCACTCTCTCATTTTAAGTTTTTCCAGTTCAGTTACAATGGTTCTTTTGTTTGCTCGAAATGTGAATAATCAAACTCGCTTTATTTGTTTTTGAGATATCATAATCTTAATTTTTTTACGCAATTTTTTTTAACCACTCTTCTATAAACCTTTGAGATACTCGTAAGTAAATCCTCCAGGTAGAATGTAATCTGGGTACTAAAGCAGTACAATCAACGTCATTGGTTGAGAGCAATTTCGTCGGCCTAGCTTGCGGCGGCCGGCGGGGCGGCGTAGAGCGACCTGAGCTGCCGGTCGATGAGCTTGCTGTGGTTGAGCGCCACCTGCAGCTCGACGTCGTCGGCCCACCACTGCTCCAGCCCATGCGCCTCCAAGAACTTGGTCGGGCCCTTGGACGCCACCAGCATCCTCGCCACGCGCGCGCCGCCGCCGCCGGTCCCTCGCACCGCCGCAGCCGCCGCCACCGCCTTGCCGCTCGCGCTCCCGCCTCCTCCTCCTCCGGCCGCCACGGTCGCCGTCCCGGCCGCCGCGTCGTTGTAGTAGCAGCAGATGTAGTCGTTGGTGTTGATGTACAGGTGCGGCAGCCACCTGCACATCGCCTTCGCCTCCTCGCTCTCGCCGCCGCCGCGGGCGTCCGCGGCCTGGGAGGAGGAGGAGGAGGAGCCACCGTAGTAGGGGATCCACGACCGCACGCGCCCCCACAGCTCGCCGGCGGTCTCGGCGAAGCCCCTGAGGCTCATGGCCAGCGACACGGACGGCGGGTTGAAGACGTGGCACTCCACGAAGACGCCCTCCTTGGCGAGCGCCTTCCCCACCTGCAGCGCGAACCCGGCGCCCAGCGAGTGGCCGCCGACGCACACGCTCCCGGCGCCGAGCCTGCCCGCGGCGGCGCGCAGCGCGGCGAGCGCGCCGGCGAAGCGGACGGAGCCCTTGAGGCTGTCCCACGCGAGGAACCGGAGGTCGTCGGTGACGTCGCGGCGGAACGTGGGCGCCCTGAGGAGCGTGCCCCGCAGCGCCACGACGGCGGCGGGCGCGCCGGCGGGGCGGAAGGGGATGTAGTCGCAGAGCGCGGCCTGGCGGTCCCACTCGAGCACGGCGCCGTAGACGGAGCCGTCGCGCTCGTCGACGAGCGCCTGGGCGAGCCTGTACTTGAAGGGGCGCCACCACTGCGGCGCCAGGGCTCCGGTGCGCTCGTCGCGCCTCTCCTGCCGGTCGAGCTCCAGCAGGTAGACGCCCTGGATGAAGCACGCGATCACCATTCGCCGGTAGTTGGCGTTCTTCCTGCATGCGCCGCGCAACGCCAACAACGTGAGAAGCCGCTGTAGGCTGTAGCTGGCTGCAAGAGGGGAATGCTTTTGCACAACTGTGCAGGTGTAACTCCTCTTTTTTTTTCGAAGTAAATTTCGCCGCTCCCTCTATTTCATATTGTAAGTCGTTTTTACTTCAAACTGCTTTAAATTTGATGAAGTTTATAGAAAAATAACATTTTCAACCCAAGACAAATATGTTATGAAAATATATTTAATTATTAGTTTAATAAAACTAATTTGATACTATAAATATTTTTATATTTGTCTATAAACTTAGTCAGATTTAAAATAGTTAAATTTTGACTAAAGTTAAAACGACTTATAATTTGAAATGGAGTAGACTGCAAGTATTGTACTATCAAATTATCGATTTATTAGTTGCGCCATTTCATAGAACTACAATAATAGTTAATGATTTTATCGTAGAATTGTAAACTTTTGTTTGACCGATTAGGCCCCCCTCATCAGACACAAATATATTACTGCTTTGTTGCAAGTTGGGCTCACATGTAATACTTAAATTTGTAGTTTATTTGATAAATAAAACAATTTTATTTTTGTTGTAGTTTTGTGAAATATCTATCTAAAGTTTGTAGCAAACTTATAGTTCTGACAAGAGAGTTGTGGTTTTTTAAATATACTCTCAACTTGTTTAGAACATGATTTTAAAACTTTCACCACCAGTCCTGTATTAGGCACATAAACCGACTAAAGCCAAAATTGTTGATCGGACTATTTACAACCTGACAAACAATCCTAGTTCTTCATTGAGGACATGAACTATATCCCAGTAAAGGAATTGAAGAAGATCAAACAAATAACTCAAACAATGCTAACTCCGCAAGCACCGTAGCACAACCAAAATGATCTAAACCTATAAAAACTCATTGAAAAGAAGATCCCCCAACAACACACACACACAACACACACACACACACATACAAAGATCGTTGAACTTAACCAAGCAGCCTTCTTTGATCTTGAAATCGTATCTTTCTTTTGCGCGAGAGTAACTTACCAGCTCGATCGAAGGAGGTCTCTCCAGGTCGTCGACGACAGGTTGCGTGGCCCATACACATGGAACTCGAACGGGCTCGCCGCAGCCGCCGCCGGCGTCACTGCTTTCTGCTCCGGCGCCGTCTTGGCCATCCCGTTCCTTTCGGCCTCAAGAGCACGCAGTGACGCAGGGAACAATACGCACAACTCGCAGGAGAGGAGGCGGGATGAAATGCAGTTCGGCCCAAGAAATTTATGTGCCGATTTGGAAAGAATCACAGAAAGCGCCAGCGATCTTTTTATCCTTGGTTTTCTTTAACACCAGCGGTTCTCTTTCATCCAAACAAAAGGAATATAGAATATGGAACCTGCTTCTTTCTCCTCTCGGTTGTGCACTGGTACCATTTTAAAGTTGGCACCTACAACCAACGAGATTTTGGTCGTGACGTTGGCCAGCTTTTGAGTTAGCTATGCATATGCATGCACCGAATTACAGTACAGCGCAGAAGGGATATATGCCCCACGAGAAGCTTCTCAAATGGTTACAATGGCAGAATTACACCTGACTAAGAAACCGAAGCCCAAACAAACAACCAGTTTTTCTGTGAGTCAGTTTAAATGACTAGCCTATAAACAAACTAGTGGCATATTCCTAACCTCACTAAAATTCTGTTGAAAGCAAACCTGCATATGTGTAAGGTCTATTTGGTAGAGTTCTAACTCCTAAATTTAGCTCTACGAGTTACATCTAGAGTAGAGTTGTGGAACAGTCTAAACTCAGCTTCACATCTCTAGTTCATTTTGTGAGAATGCTCCACCTAGCTCCGCTCCCATTATAGATAAAGCTGAAAATATTAGGCTGAGCTCCAGCTCCAAGAGAGGTAGAGCTGAAGCTGAAGTTGTGCCAAACAGGCCTGTAATATTCGTGGGCTCTAGGATTTGAACTCTGGTGGGTAAAGTCATGCACCCACTACTTCACCACCATGGCTCCATACCACCATGCTTCCCCCTAATTAAAGGGATTATGGTTGCATACAAGAGAGGAATCACCCAGGGACTCACAGTAAGACCTGGTAAATCACATGAAGATGAAGATGCCTTTCAATTGTGTAGATTTGTACAATTACATGCTGTAGAAACAACATTGTTTGAATCAAACTGTAGAAACAACTTTACATGACAACGTTTTCTGAATTTGGTTCTGCTAAATCAAAGAACCACTTTCAAAGGAAAACTCATGATGAGTTGCCATGAAACTACTAAGGCTGCTACAGGACATAAGTGAGGACATACAAAACCTGGACTAGCTAGCTGGTAGGTCGTCGGTTGATGAAGTGGCCCGTTTCTCAGCAAGTAACTTCTCCAGGCGTTTCTTCAAATAAGCCTGCTTGAGTTTCTCTCTACGAGCAGCCTCCTGCTCTTGTCGTCGGGATTTCATTGTTGAAGCCTTCTGCCTTGCCTCACTTACTTCCTCATGAACCTCCCTGCAGAACATCATGGCACAAGTCAATAAAAGGCCTGAGACACAGTATTGTCGTAATGTTAACAGAACTACATAAGTGTCAATGTTGGAAGTTAAATGATAGTATCACTTGGTAGCTGATGACATAGTTGCACATCTAAATGTTCAGGAAAGAATTATTTGCCTTCGTATTTTACACATTAAGCTCTTGATGAAATGTTATTCCTTTTTACTGAAACTGGAAGGCCTTACATCGTGCCGATGAACACAGCTTGTAAAGATTTACAAACGGTCCTGATCACATGAAGAGATCTGGACTTAAGTATGTGAACTGTTTGGCGGCACAACACTGTTGTTAAGGATTACTACAATTGATTATGGCTATATGGGCATGCTAAAAAGAAATGTTGGTACACAGAAATGCACAAAATACCAACATTTTAGGAAGTAAATTCATGTTGAATGGTCTATGTAAGCATCAAATGACTAAAATGCAAGGACAACCAATTATGTTTTTGCTCTTCTTCAGTATCAGAGCAATACACTTATACGCATGCTTTGGAAATAAACGGGCGATAAATAGCAACTCAAAACACAAATAAATTCACTTGTGCCAAGTCCAGAGAAAACAGTACCTTACAAAGCGCTTGTGCTCATCTCTGTCAATAGTAGTGCCAGTTCGACCAAGGCCTACTGGTTTGGCACTTGACATAGAATCATCATTGTCATTTTCTGGTTCTGCCCTGTCAATAACACTCTGGCTCTCTGGTTGCCGAGGCTCATAGACATGATCGAAACTCTTTTGGAAAAAGTCAACACAATATTTTTCCTTGTCTTCTTCATCAGGTATCTCGCCTCTTGATAATTTTTCATACAATTCTGCCTTCTTTTCTAAGGCAGCATAACTTACTGAACCATCCTTCACAGCTTTTAGCTCCAACTTATCTCTGTTGCAAAAGCAAATATCAAAGTAGGAATTAGGCATTAGTGCTGGTCAAGAGCATGAGCAAGAGGGGAAAAAACACAGGTAGCATATTATGGACGTCATAATAAGCAAAATACGTAATCAACATTCTTAGAAATGCTACACTAGACAAATGCAAAGGGGAGAGTTAGCTGATGATGTGTAGAAATGCTGAATGAGAAAAGGAAATTCTTCTTAAGAGCCATTGTGGTCAGGATATCAGATGATTGGTCTGAGCAAGATGGAAGGAACATCAAATAGTAACATCTAGCCGTAATTGTTCTTTGATCATATCCATTGTTAATTTCCACTAGTGAACAAAAGCTGTGTCTTTATGGAGAAATGACCAATGTAGCAGAAGTACAGGCAACGGGCCCTACATTTGTTACCAGCTGTACAATTGCTAAAAGGTACACTATCTAAAATTGTTTTACCTAATCAAATTCCATGACATCCAATACAAAGAAGCATAAAAACATTGATCTCCAATATGAACCAGTTACTGATATTGTTCTGAAGTAATTCCAGCTTGCTGCCTTGTATGATAGGCAAGTCACATAACCTAGATTTATAAGCCCAAACCAAATCTAGTCATGTTGCAAAGGGGATTATTCATTTTGTTCAGCAAAGAACGATGAGGATTAACTACAGATTGCAACTAAAGTATTCCGTTCATCCTCCTACTACTAGATCATATGAACAATAACCATTTCAAGGCATCTAATACCTAGCAAAGGGCAGCAATTGGGACTGATTCGTCAATTCCCCGGATAATCAGGTCGATGAGAAGTAGTAAGGAGACGTACTTGCGGGCGCGGGCATCGACGCCGGAATTCTTCGCGCCGAGGGGGTCACCAGGCGCGGCGCGCTTCTTGGCCCGGCGGAACTCGCCCGAGGCAGCAGCCGCCGCGGCGGCGTCGTGGGCGGTGGGCTTGCGGGCCTCCTCCTGGGTGCGGTAGAGCTGCGCCTTGAGGTCGAGGATGGACGCGGCGCCGACCCCCTCGATGGCCTTGTGCTTCTTCGGCATCACCGCCGACTCCGTCAGCCACCCCAGCGACTCCATCCGCCGCTCCCTCGTCGCGCCCCCCTGCTTCCCGGGCTCCTGCTCCTGCGCCCTCTGCGCGGCATCCGTGTCCTTTGCCGAAGCCGAAGGCCCGCTCTCTCCCGGCGACGACATCGCGGCGGCGGCGGCGGCGGCGGCTCGGGGAGGGATCGGTCGCCGCCGACTCGCCGGTGGGGAAGAAGAGGAAAGGAGAGGGGAGGTCGGCGACTCGGCGAAGTGGGCTGGGCTGGAGTTTGTACTCGTTTTGATGGGCCTCTTCCACGAAATGCGGCCCAAGTCGCTGGCTCAGTGGGCCCGGCCGCTCAGTGGCACGGAGCTCAAACATGTGGTGCGCGCAGCGCGGCTTCCCTCCTCTCCTCTCCCCTTGTGGTTGGAACCGTGAAGGCCGGTGACGCAAGCTCGCTCGCCACGAAAAAAACGGGAAAAGGGAATTGAAATCGAATTTTTGTTTTTGCCACGACCGACTTTCCAGCGAAGTCGAGGAAGAGGAGGAGGAGGAGGAGGAAAGGGTGAGCCATGGCGTGCAGCTTCCCGCCTTCGTCCGCCACGAGGCTCCAGGCCGTGGACGCGGCGGCCGTGAGGAGCAGCAGGGTGCCGCCTAGGGCGGCGGCCGTCTCCCCGGTGCAGAGATCGCTGGGCGCCGGCTGCAAGGCCGCGGCTGCCGCCCGGCAGGAAGGCGCGACGCAGGACCCCGCCATCTCAGGTACACCGTACACCTCCTCGACTTCGATAGTTACATCTGGATTCTCATATGTGTAGGATTGAAATGTCCTCTAGGAAAATGTCCAGAGAAGATGTGAAGATCTGGCATGTAAGCTAGCCTAACTACTAATAATTAGTAGTCCACGAACTGCTTCAGTGTCTCTGCAGTCTGCACTTGTATGCTCAATCAGAGTTATTTTGCAACGTGTAAATTGTGTTCGAAAAGACGCCAATGAGGAGTCGGCAGGGATTTCTAGATATAGTACTCAAAAGAATCGCCACAATACACCCGGACAATTAGAATTAAGAAAATTTTGTCGTGTTCGTGTAGTCATACCACTCTAGCTTGTGCAATTCGGTACATAGACAGACATGGTGTGAATTCAATTGCTAAACGATTCTAATCTCTCGACCATAAATTTCAGAAGTACTGTAGTATCATTGAGTTGTGTTAAGCTGTCAGGTTTTTATTTTCGAAGAAAGTCTGTCAGGGATTTGAAGTATTTTTTGTCTTTAATTTTTTTAGAGCAATGCCCAGGCCCCCCATTTCTATTAGCATAAATGTAGCTACATAGTCCAGGGATTTGAAGTATGGGTACTACAATATATTATTAGTTCATTTTGTTGCATTGAAGTATTGAACATATAGCCTACTTGTTCCCATGAAGCTACTTTTGTTGCCAAATGGCTTAACATTGACACATTTTGTTCTGAAGTTTCTTCGGCGCGCACCCAGTTGGATCTCCTGGAGCAGCTGACAACCCCTACATCTGATGGCATTGGTATGTTCCACACAAAACCTGCAATTCTGCGTTGTTCTTTCTCATTCATGTCCCAAAATTAGCATATGTGGCAACTAATCACAATGGCTCATCAGGCGTGGAGAACGGTGCTCCTACAGAACCCCGTGTGCAAACTACTATTCGTGAGCAACTTTCAGCGGTTATCGGTGACAGGGACGGTGAGTACACCCTCCCGTTGGGCAAGAAGCTCAAGGAAGGTCTGAAGAAACTCAACTCCCTGACCGTCTCCCAGAGGAGGAACATCAAGAGGCAGGCCCTGCTCACCAAGGTCAGTGGACGGAACGACTCAGTGTTCTTCGCCACCGTTGGCGCATTTGTCCTAGTGCCGCCATTGGCCATCTTAGCTATTGCAGTCCTGACTGGTTATGTGCAGCTCTTGCCGTGAATATATATGAAGGTGTGTGTTTTTTAGTACTCATCTTCAGACCTTTAATATATAGGAACATACTTTTGCTCTGCAAGAGAAACTGTATATATATATGGTCAGATTTGTATATGGGTAAGTAGGTTTGGTCCATTTTGATCTGCTTGCTACGGTATATGTGATGCTGTAACTTGTAAGAATTTGATGTGCCATAAATCTAGCACAAGGGAGCATCGATAGAATGGATCTAAACACGACGATAATGATGTTCTGAAACTGAAACAATCGTATGATGTTATACAGAGATTCAACTTGCATACTTGCATATAGATTTACAAAATAATATATGTGCTATAATTTCATATTTGTAATCATTTTAGAATTGGCATGGGAAAGTGTTGCACTGTTGCTTCTACTGACCCTGCAAACTTGAAAAAAAAAACGTCTGCAAAAAGAACGTAAATAGTAGTAGACAATAATTTCTTGCCTGAGAAATATAAGGGCTTATTCGGTTCACAGGATTTCTAAATCACAGGAATAGGAAAAACGTAGGAATAATGTAGGAATGCACGTGCAAAACAAAGGATTGGAACAAAGGAATTTTTCCTCCACCGAGCTAAACAAAAGAGGATAGAGTAGATGTTTTCATTCCTATGGAATTAGTACATTTTGGAGGATTTTTAGAGGATTGGAATAGTTTCTATGGAAAATTTTCCTTTGAATCCTACAAACCGAATGCATGAATAGTGCTTATTCTAAAGGAATTGAGATTTCCTTTAGGAATCCTTCAAAACGAATAAGGCCTAAATGTTGCATATCTGTACTTTTTCACAAACAGTACAAACGGTGGTTTGAAACAAAATCTTAAATGCACAGCACAAGATACAGCACCAGAGGGCTCCATAATCCTCTTCAATCTCAATAAAGTATAGAACTGTACAGTGTTCAAGGCACACCTCTCAAACCAACAAATTACCAAACCATTGAGCAGCATTACCATCTTTCTCAGCAAACTTTACAGCACCTGCCCTCCTAAGTTGTCTTTTCATTTGGGCATCTCACTCTTGCACCATACCCAATTCCTTCCGAAGAGTTGTCGGATAGGTTTTGCGATTGTCGGTAGGTCTTAGCTGCTCGATAGGGGCATTTCCTTGCTTCATCATGTAGCTCCATCTGTCTATCAAGAGGTAGAAGAAAAGCAGTAAGGAGAGCTCGAAAGTAAGGAGGCCGGTCCAAAGCTTCACACTCTTTGTGGTTCTCTCATGGTATGTGTGAAGGCCAATGTAGACATTTGTAATGCCAGTTGCGCAAATTGCGATGCCAAGAAGCCAGTGGAGGAAGTACCACAAGCTCCTTACCTTAACACCTCTGCAGAAACACAAAAAGGATAAATCCTAGAGAAAACTTTGTAAGAATCATGAGAAAGTAGTTTTCTTCTACCTTTCTGGTCTGAAGAAACCGATAAGCGGCTGGAGCCACATGAATCCATACAATGCTAATCCTACTCTCTGGTGACTGTTACTGAATGAATTCTCAAAGTTCATTAGTGAAAGAGCCGCACCGCCGGTAGCAAGAAGGACAGCTGCAATCTGCAAACTCAATCAGACACACAATATTATCTGGTGTTCTATAAAATAACAAGAAAAGGGAACATTTTAAACTTTAAAGCAAAGCTGTTATGTCCTGTAGAAGGTGCAGACCTGAGAAATGACATGGCAATAGAAAAGGACTCTGATGCTCCTGCCGCTTTTAGATTTGCTTGACATTCTGGCTAGTATTATCCCTACAGGCATCAAGAAACCAAAAGAAGACCAGTGGAACAATGCATGCAGCTTGATTTGAAATAATACTTTGGGTGTCATCTGCAAGAAACGTAATTGTTGCAATCAGCA
Source organism: Oryza glaberrima (assembly GCF_000147395.1). Taxonomy (NCBI): domain Eukaryota; kingdom Viridiplantae; phylum Streptophyta; class Magnoliopsida; order Poales; family Poaceae; genus Oryza; species Oryza glaberrima. Next base: position 24,814,439 of record NC_068326.1, read on the forward strand.
AGCTAACAAATTTTTTACCAAAACAATTAAAAGAAACACTTAAGACTTATTCCCTGAATATAATTGAGAACTAGTACAAATTAGAATGTGATTGAGAAATCTTGGATGCAAGAAAAATATTGATACCTCCAAAGTACGTCCGGTCTTCTTGTGGCTTTGATTGAGATTCGCTGTGGAGTTTGATGAGCCATCAGACGGCGCAAGAAGCAACAGAAGTAGAGAACTTATGAACAGAAAGAACAGTCTCTTTCTTGCAGATACAAACATTTTGCTAGTCAATTCAGCCACTCCTAGAACATAAAAGTCACCAAGAGTTCCTCAAAAACGAACCTTCAAATCAAGCCTTGGCAGTGAAATTAACTGCTAAACTGAAGAAGGGCAACCACACACAATGCAGTCCTCGGACTGAACAATGGCAGGAGAAGAGAGGCTGCAAATCCGTATGAATCCCCTCTCCTTCACTCACTCACCTCACCTCATGCTACCTCAAAGGCATCCTTTCTTCCTCTCTGCCAAGATTCTCACTGCCACAGAATCCCAAGAACATGAAAGAGAAACCTGCCTGAACTCTGAACTAAAGAACCAAAAATCGCCTTCTGAAATCTCTCCTCACAATGCGGTGGCTACCAGTCCCAGGAGAGACGAAGATGGCGAACAACCTTTGTAGCCAACCAATGGGAACGATCTAATGATCTATATCAAGCAACGAGGGCTCAGTTGGTGTGCCGGTGTCGCCGCGTGTGGCCCGTGGGGGAGATTTTGATATGAGCACAGCAGCGAAAGCTCCTGCAAATATACTACGGGGGTGGACTTTGCGCTGCTGCGTGTGGGAACCGGGGGTGGTGATCATACTGATGAAATGAGAGGCGCTTTTGGGCGCATTTCGCCGAGCTTTTGCCGCTCCGTGGATGGCGTGATGATGGCTGTGGTAGGCCGGCCGCGCCGGGAAGGTGAGAGAGAGAGAGAGAGAGGAGCTCATGTTAGTGGAGAAGGGTCGCAAAATTTAGTTGGAGATTAGTCTTTTGGTTCTCCTCTGTCCCCTTCGCTGCGTCTTTTTGCCTGTTTTGTACGTACATTTATTTCTTTTTAATATAAAGATGCGCTTCTTGCGTATTAAAAAAAATAAAGAGAGAGAGAGAGAGGCTTTTGCTGTGGTGGTTCGGTGCGGTGCGGTGCGGTGAGCAACGGTTTGCTGCTCTAAGCTAGCTACGCGCGAAGTTGTGCTTCCAGCTGAAACGCAAAAGCAGAGAGTCATCAAACGTTTGGTTCTGGAGTGCCGGCCAGGTGTCTGGGGTAGCAGAAATTCGCTTTTTAACATTTTTCATGGTATTCTATTACCAACATTATCACTAGTAAAAGTGACCTCAACATTCTACTACTAGTAGTTGGAGTGATATCATAAATATATACGATCCATTGGATTTCTACAATTTAGATTGATTTCTACAGCAATAAAGATCATTGTAAATCATCTCGTTGTAGAAATGATAGAACTCATCTTTTCAAATTTAATGGAACACTTTTTTACTCCCCAAGCAGTATAAAATGGGAAATAGAACACTTTTTTTTTTAGAGAATGGTATTTTTACCCAGCCTCTATATCCAACCAGATATATAAAGTTTTTATAAAAAAATTAGGAACTTAGCCTATCAAATAGGGAACTTAGCCCTCAAATAACTCAATCTGAAATTCACTCCTATGAAAATTTAAACTCGGAACCTTGTGTGCTACTTAGGCCACTGCAACCACTAGGCTACACCGCTACATGCCCTTTCACATAAATAGAACACATTTCACAATGTATTTGGTGTTGCCTTCTCACCAACTCTCTGTCTGCATGTTTGATGCTTCAATAAATCCATGTATGGCTTTTGCCAAGATACCTCCTGGCTAGCTACGGAGTAGCTTTCATTTTGATCCGTGTGATTTTTGGCTGCAAAGGGAAAGATGAAAAGATTGATAGGGCTGGGAGATTTGCATGGCGTATGAAGCCGCAAAGCTACTAGCAAGTCGTTGCTAATGGAAGTTCAGTTAACGAGTCCATGTCAAGAGCCCTACTCTGACTGTCTCATTCTTCTCTTTCTTTCTTTTTTGAGAACTTCGTTCTTCTCTTCCTGGAGGATTTTTGCATCTAACTATCGCTCGCAGTTGTTCATTTTTGGAGCTCAATGTTTTTACTTGTAAAACCATATGATCATTGGTTACGTTTCTTGACGCTGCAGTGATCGAGTGAGTATTATGACGAGTGGAGTTTTACTGTGTGAAGTGGTGACGGTATATATGTATGTCAAGATGGTGTGCATATGTGATAGTGATGCATCAAAAAAAGTGATACGTGTAAATGTAATCATGCCTTAACAGAACTAACCGTTTTGTGACCAAATGAGCTGATTGTCCGTAACGGTTACTCATCGTAGGCAGATCAATTGCGGATGGACTGTGAAATTAGTTGGTGTATGCTGGTGCCTGCAATTCCGCGAGTGAAAGATTTGCACTTCCTATTTTTTTTTCAGAACCATTACTTTCTGAATAATGAAGGAATCCACAAGATCAGAGATAACGTTAAGTTGTTAGTTAATGTTTACATCAAACTGTCTATGCCGCGCTTTTACTCTAAAAAAAAGTTAAAGTTTGCTATGATGGGTTTATAGAAAGAGCTAGATAAAGTGCTTAAGAACAGCAATTAGGCGACAAGGCTTACAATGACTGGCCATTTTTATACTCCCAAATACAATCATTTCTCCCAGCTTTGCCTAACGTTAAGTAGCCAAGGCAGAATCAGACATGGGAGACTACCGATAATTGACAAGATAATGTTGTACAAATCTCCAACTCAAACGTCACACGCTGGCAAAATTATATACTCGCAAAGCATGCATACTGAAACGCCGGCCTCCCAAATGGCATACATGCTATGAGTTGTATACTTGGGAGTTTGGAAGGCAGCAGTCTCACTCATTAGATCCTGGTCTAATGCTCAGTTTGTCCATGGATCCATGCATGGCCAGTGAAAGACCAGTGAAAAAGGTTGAGCAGTTCAATGCATTGCAGCCTTTGGTCTCCATGCCACCATTATATGGTTCTTCTCCTCTGTAAGGTGTAAAGTTCAGTCAATCCCATGATGCTTTAGCCCTTGTTTAGTTTCAAACTTTTTTTTTCAAACTTCCAACTTTTTCATCACATCAAAACTTTCCTACACACACAAACTTCCAACTTTTCCATCACATCAAAACTTTTCTACACACACAAACTTCCAACTTTTCCATCACATCATTCCAATTTCAACCAAACTTCCAATTTTGGCGTGAACTAAACACACCTAAGATAATGAGTCCTATATTGTTTGTATGTTCCATTTCATCTCTGCATGCAGTGATAAAACTGGCTTTTTCACAAGTCAATGGTAAAAGCTCATTTCACAAGTTATGCAGATGTGTAGGCAGAGCATTTGATCTTGGTCTGCACATTTCTTTCACTTTAGCAGTGAGCAACACTAAATCCCAAAAAGCTTGAACATTTTTTAAAAAGTTAGCACTACATACAGAGCCCTAATGCCACAACTCTGAATCTTGTTAGTACCAGAGAACACTACAACTTACATACAGTTGGATTTGAGACCAACATATCGCTCCAAGAATACGATATGCAACGTATTTTCCAATCTTGCATTGTGGTACACACAAACTAGGACAATTGAGACCAACATGTTGTTGCAGAAAACTGATACAGTTCAGCCCAACAAGCTGTTGCAAGCACTGATAGTCTGAATGTCTGATACACGGACGGTTGCTGCAGCTTGATCACCAACTTACTTTCTTAGAATATAAGGGAGTCGGTAGCTAGCTATATAGCTAGATCATGAAAATGCATTTCATTTGAAGCGTAATGATGCTCGCCATCCGCTTTCCAACAACCGCAATTCACCAATGATCGCCACTGGAAATCGGTTCATGTTGGGTCCAGGATTAGAATAAACTGCTGAGACCCATTAGTGCCCTCTGATTAGGATTGTGGATTAGCAGTTTTTATCTTATGAATAATAGAGATTTGTAAGATGCTTCGAAATATTTCTTTTTTTTTTTGTTAAACTGTGATGCTGATTTTGCGATGACATGTATAATTGTATATGCTAGTGCCCATACAGGTCCCCCACAGTTTCTGTCCAATTGATGTGCTTCCATAGGCACTGCATTCTGCATTTATGTTAGTCTGAAGACATGCAACATGCTTGTCCTCTTTTATCCTTGTTTCAGTGATCAGAATATCGGATGAGCTGGTGAATTTTCATGTATGTTGCACCTAATAAGTTTCAAGAGAATGATTACAAAAGTTTGTTACAAAAAAGTGCTTTCCTGACCCCTGCACAAACTCTGTCATTTCAGTGTTTCTTTTTTTAGATAATAGTATAAGCACAACATGCAATGTTAAGTGTATCTTTTCCACTAAGTGACAACAGATCCGTTTTAAAAGAAGAATGATCAGTTTAGCTTTATCTGTACACAAAGAAAAAGAGAGGCAAATAACACCAGAGACAATTGTTAGAGGGCTCTTTATAAATCTGTTTGCAAATTGCAGTTGCTTTGCAAAACGATCATACCAACTATGCTCGCTAGAACCTCGGTTATCTTTCGGATTTGCTGCTGAAATTTCATGTTTGTGAGCCCAATCTGAATATATCTACATTCTAAGCCAAATGGTCAGTGAAGTTCACTGAACTTGGAAGTTGTAACTGTACATGCTGCCAGAATTGAAGTGAAGCAAAAAAAAAAAAAAATCAATTCTTCAGGTAGCCAAGATGCTTGCTTTGCAAGTCCAATAGGTTGAGATAAAGACATTTTAGTTGCTTGTGTATTTCTTCTTTATTTTTGTAATTGCACCAGTTGGCCTTTTGATCTGCATGTCTTCAAACAATTTGATATGGTAACAACCGCTGCTTAATTTGAAGCGGATGAAAATGGCACCAGCGGAGGTTTGTAGCAACGACGCACTATGGGCGGTGGCGACTAGACGATTTCCACTCGCCTAATATGACGGTTTCAGGAGAGGATGTTGGAAAGGAGGGATGTGCCGAGGTCGTAGGGTTTTCTTTTTATGGTTGTATGTTTTCTTTGTTAAGGTATGAGTCTAAGTGCTTTTATATCCTTTTATTTGTGTATATCCTTTGTGGATATTGAGGCTGAATTAATGAAAATCCATTATTAAAAAACAACCGCAACTTAATTTTCTCCAAGTGAAGGAAAATAAAAGGGCATTCTTATGCCCAATGATGGCTGTAAATAAAACACTACTTGCAGACTAAACCTAAATGATTGAATTACCACTCAGGATTTAGTTATGTTGATGCGAGTAGTATATGGTTTTTTTTTTTTTTGTAGAGAAGGGTTTTTTTTTAACCAGCATTTACATCCAACTGGATATATGCGGCCTTTTTAAATTAGGAACTTAGCCTATCAAATAAGAAACTTAGCCTCAAATAATCTAATCTGAAATTCGCTTCTATGGAGATTTAAACTCAGGACCTTGGGGTGCTACTCAGGTCACTGCAACCACTAGGCTACATGTGTATATGGTTCATATACACATATACTACGTCTTCTCGGGAGAATATTTTATTTGTACATTTCGCAAAAAAACTAAACTCACACATATATGAGTATATCATAACACTATCACGGTTAGCTACCTCTAGTTTTGATATCAATGTCGCATAACATGCTTCTAGTTCTAACTTATCAAAAGAGATAGTTCAGACATACTTTGCAGTTAAAAAACAATGTGATGCCATCTGTAATTAAGGTCGTATCATGATACCGTACGTTCATTAAACTTCTTTAAGATTGATCAGTCAATTATAGTTTAGGCATGAATGGGGAAAAAGTGAAGGATGAAGCGAGTATAGTATCCATGAAAGTTGTTCTCCCCTTTGCTTGCATATGGACCCAAAACTAGAGATGCTCTACAAAATCAGAATACTGTTTCCATTCCCCTTTTCAATTGCTTTATCCCATGATAAAAATTGATTGCTACCCGCGTCAAAAGCTTGATACAATAGGAAAGGTGGTACGTCAAAAGAGATTATGCATCATGGGGTAGGGTAGACATGAGAACTGCTAAGTCATCCAGCCAACATACATAAACAGAACTATCTTAAAAAAACATGCATAAACAGAAATAGCTTGAAATAGAAATTGAGATTCTCCTTCAAGAATCCCTGGCTCCTCCAAACAACCCAATTTTTTTTCATATACTGTGAATAAAATGCTAGTAAAAATATTAGACCCAAATTATCCATATTCTCACCGGTTTGCTCGTCACATCTTGAGCTTCCAAAAAAACATGGCCTAACATTAAAGGGAAAATTATGTAGTTTGCCTCAAAAATTGGAGCATACTTAATTAGTTTTTCACATAGTTAAGTGGCTTAGTAAATTTGCCACAAAGTTGAGGTGGGTATCCTCTCACTTGCCACATTGTCCATGATTCAATATAATTGTCCTTATTTTTTTCTCCCAATCTTCTTCCTTCGTCCATTCCCTCTCATCTTGCCTCTCTTCCTCAACTATGGGGGTTGTCACCACCATGACTAGCTCCACCATTGTCCCCGCATTAAGAACTACTATTTGCCTACTCTTCTTGTCACCCCAAGTAACTCGTGTGTGTGTGTCTGGTCTTCTCGTTGCCACCGCCGCTCTGCTCACGGATGCTCGCCATCGCAACCACCACATCTCATCAGACATCGGCGATATGTTTTTTTTTTGACTGAAAAAGGTAGAGAGGCTCTACCTTATAACCATTTTATTAATGGTAGTCAAGGTGTTACAACAGAAGTACAAAGATCGAAAAGAAACTGAAAAGAAACAACATAAAGAAGAACATAAAAAGAGTAGGGAGATATAGGAAGGAAGAAAAAAGAAGGGAGAAAGAAGAGAGAAACGAAAAAGAAAACAACATAAAGAAGAACATAAAAAGAGTAGGGAGATATAGCTGCTATGCTAGCAAGGCAGCCCAACTGCGCATTAGAGTCCGGCATTGTGGCTTGACGCGGTTCTCCCACATTTGCAGACATTCTCTGATTTGGTGCATCACGGTAGCCGCTGTATACTCTCTTTGGTTGAATGTTTTTTGATTGCGTGCTTTCCATAAACTGTGTGAACAAGCAGCGAAGCAAATAGGCCATCCAGGTTTTAGATGCGCCGGTGTAACCAACAGTCCCTCCTCAACGAACTGGAGTATATCTGCACTCTGGGTGGCCTGATCAAATAGGTTGATTTTCTTCCAAATCTCAGATACCAACTTGCAACGTAAAACGATGGGCGGCCTGATCAAATAGGTTGATTTTCTTCCAAATCTCATATGCCAACTTGCAGCTTAGAACGATGTGGTCTGCTGATTCAATAGCTGGGCAATCTGCGCAATGCGGATTAGATGCCCAGCATTTCCTGACCCTATTATCATTCGTATTTAGTCTGCCACGAAAGGCGCAATGTGGCCTGCCACGAAAATTCATATTCACCATCATCAGCGCGTCTCACCCAACATTAATCAAAGAAAAAAATCTTAACATTAGATCATGGTGTGTCCAAATTAAAAGTATAGATTAATTGATATAGTTGTATACAAATTTCAATTATGTCTAGAGAAATAGAAGTCAAGAGTTGTATATAAAATCTAAGCATATAGTAATACTAGAATATAAGGGTTGTATATGAAATCCAGATCTTATAGAAATAGAACTTAAGAGTTGTATATGAAATATAAATATACTTCTACATATAATGTTACATATAGACATATAAAATTTCAGAGTTGCGCATTAAATCTAACTCCCAATGAATTATAAACTTCACGTGGTAATCCCCCACTAGGTAGTCTATAATAGCAGCCCGTGCAACTTGCAGATCGAGGATCTTAGCAATTTTACTTCTACTCCTACAATTTTGCTTGTGTGGTTAGTTTGTTTGGGCCGCTTTCTCCCGCACCCCGCATCCGTGGGCTGCTCATTGTCGTCTCATCTGGGCTTTTCAATGGGCTACCGTGTGGAGCTCGTTCCCATCCGATTGGACCCACATGTCAGGGGACTAACCGTCCCGTCTCGATCCCCGAGACAGTCCACCTCCTTCCTCACAGCCCATCTCGCGCGCGACGCCGCCGCCGCCTCGCCGCCGGCGATGTCCTCCTCCGTCTCCGTCGCGGCGGAGTGGGACCTCCTCTCCGACCGGTTCTACCGCCGCATCACCGTCTACTCCCCGCTGCCCTGGTCGCCCCCTTCCGCCGCCGCCGCGTCCTCGTCCTCCACCTCCGGTGGCGGCGGCGGCGGCGGGGGGAGCGGTGGCGTGCTCGGCCGCCTCGACCTCTCCACGCACATCGTCGCCGCGGCGCCGTTCGGGGGCCCGATCGCCGCCGTCCGGGACGACTCGAAGATCGTGCAGCTCCACTCGGAGCCGTCGCGGCGCCGCCTCCTCCTCTACTCCTCCTCCGGCCACCCCATCGCGTCCTCCCCGTGGCCGCCCCAGCTCCCCCGCCTCCACTCGCTCGCGTTCTCCAGCTCCCTCAACCTCGTCGCGCTGCTCTCCGATGGGTCCCTCCTCCGCTTCCGCCTCCCTGATCTGAAGCCCAACCCTAGCCCCACCCCCGTGCCCCTGCTCCCCACGTCCTCCGGCGGCGTTGCCGACGCTGCCTTCTGGGGAGGCGGCGTAGCTGTCCTCACGGAGGACAACCGCGTCGTGGTGACCACGGACATCGACGCCGCGGACCCTCACCCGCGTGAGTTCGCCGACCCTTGCGTTGGCCAGGACGAGCAGGTGCTGTGCATGGCTGTGGTGGAGCCGCAGTTTGTCATGTCCGGGAGCCCAGAGGTACTGCTTGCGGTTGGTGATCGAGTGCTGGCGGTTGATGAGGATGATGTGCAGACACTCGGGTTGGAGCTGGAGATTGGACCTGTGCAGAAGATGGCAGTTTCCCCCAATGGGAAGCTGCTTGCCGCATTTGCGCACGATGGGCGCCTGCTCGTCATCCCTACGGATTTCTCCAAGATAATCTTCGAGTATGAGTGTGATGTAAGTTGTTTATATGCATTGTGTTGTCTACTCTGTTCGTTCTAGGCGTGCAGCAGTCGATGTAGATTGATTCAAACTACAGCTAACTGAAATACTGAATGGATCTAATGAGGTTAATACTACTTTGAGGAAGTGGCGGTGAATATGCTAATTTGTTTCCTAGTTTACATTGCTGTTTTGTGTCTGATAACATAGCACCTCAAATACATTAGGGTAGTAGTAGTTTTCCCCCCTTACCTGTTCTGGTTAATCAAAGATGCGTATATGTTCAACAAACATGCAACGCTCACCGAGTTAACAATCATATTATTTTTTTATCATTCTTGGTGTAATCTTATTGTTATCACTGTTTATTTTCAACGAGAACTGCAACCTGTGCAGCAGTTGTGATAATTCTTTTAAATTTATTGTTGATCCTAGGTCTTTAAACAATCATGGGCAGATGTCATAGCATGCAAACAAAGCAATTCTAGGTTATATATGCTCTTTTTTTTGTGTTTATTTTGTGGTAGTATGGTTTACTGATAGTATAAGTACACTTTTGCACAGCTACTCATTATTTGTTTTTAATCTTGTAGTCCGCATTGCCACCAGATCAAATAGCTTGGTGTGGATTGGACAGCGTGCTTCTTTACTGGTCAGAAGCTCTTTTGATGGTTGGTCCAAATGGAGATCCGGTGCTGTATAATTACGATGAACCCATAAAGCTCATTCCAGAGTGTGATGGTGTAAGAATCCTCTCAAACTCAAATATGGAATTCCTACACCGAGTCCCTGATTCCACTACATCAATTTTTGGCATTGGAAGCATGTCCCCAGCAGCATTGCTGTATGATGCTAGAGATCATTATGACAAACAAAGTGCCAAGGTACTGTTTAATTCCTTTTCTTATGTAGATACCTATGTCTTGTGCAGTGCATGTTTGCCTTCTACATTTGTCATGGACTTGGTGTTAGCTTAGTGCACTTTATGGCATTCATAGTATGCAACTTGTGAATTATATCAGGGTTGTTTGCTATTTCATATGCTGTAAAAAAAAACTTATTTGGGAATTTGCTCTTTTGACATCTCACAAATGACCTTTTTTTTTTGCTGAAAATCAAACACGTGGCATTAACAATAATTCACACTTGCAGGCATACGATAATTATCAGTTGATATCTTCTTCCTTGCCTGAGGCAATTGAAGCATGTATAGATGCTGCTGGCCATGAGTTTGATATTTCACGCCAACATGCGTTACTGAGAGCTGCTACTTATGGCCTGGCTTTCTGCAGGTTAACTTCTTCTGCCTATATCTCATCGCCTTTTGCTTGATACCTTTATGTTTAATTCTCGTTTGTAATCTTGCTTTTGTTGGAATCCATACATATCACTTAGACCAAACTGAAATTATGTGCAATATACAGCCTTGGCTGGTACTTTCTAAATCTAAGTGTGTTTTATTTTGTTCGAGTGAGGTCCATCACCTGTCTGTCCATAAATAGCTTGTGTATTTTTTGGAAGATCTGTAATATGGAATGCTTACATGGATCATTCCCTAAGTTCTCTTTGTTATTGCTTGCACCAGAACCATTAAAATGCATCTCGAACTATCAGTTGGTGAGGAGATCATTTCTGTAGGGCATTCTTGGTTATTCTGCTCTGTAGAAAGTTATTGTTGTAAGATATGATGCAATGAACACAGTTTTGACTATTAATGCTAATTAGGTAGATAATATAATGCCAGGACACCTGAAATAACTGCGTACAAAGGCTTACTATTATATTAAAACTCCAGAAGTAGCAGCATACAAATATGCCCAAGACTTCTGAAGTAACTGCATAGTGCATACAGAACAAAAGTTTATTTCCTGAAATCTCGTGCAGTGCTAAAAAGAATCAGTCTAGTTGGGAACTTGGGATAAGCTATTGCTGTGTTTACTACTTCCTCCGTTTATATGTCTAGATTCATTAACATCAATATGAATGTGGGAAATGCTAGAATGACTTACATTGTGAAACGGAGGAAGTACAATAAAAGCTTCTCCTGATATCCTCTGTACTGAGGCTTTAGGTCTTGTAGGAGCTTACCTGAAGCCTTGCTTAGATTGTCCAGATTCTCTAACCAACAGTGTGTTGGATTTGTGTTTAATCTAAATAACCGAATACGAATTGTATGGTCTGCGTCACAAGTCCGTGTCATCCATCACCAAAGCCACTTCTGCCTAGATTCCCCACAAACCAATCACCAGGACTGACTTATTCATCAAAATATATCAGGCAGCAGCTGTCCTTGGTATGTAAGACCAGTAGACCATGACGGATGGAACCAATCTTCAAACCAAACACACCATAATATGGTAGCTGAAAATTCAGGCTAAGCATGTTGGGATCACCTACACATTTATCGACAAATTTTCTTTTAAAAATTTGAAAAATGTAATTATAGTACTATCGTGATGTAATTACACTGTAACTTGCATGTAACTAAAATGTCTTTCAAAAATCTCTATGTAACATGCTATTTCGGTGAAACGGAGGTCGTGGGAATGAATCCTCTCACATGTGTGTGTGCTGTGACCTTTTTCCTTCCTCACTTGCACAAATCTTAAAACAAATCTAACGGTTCAAGATCATGTGAAAGTTACATACAAGTTACATACATGTAAGTTGCAGTGAAATTACATGCAAGTTACAGTGTAATTACACTATGATTGTACTATAATTACATCTGTCAAATTTTTAGGATAAAATTTGTCGACAAATATATAGCAAAATTGAAGCATGTTATTGATAGCATGACACATCCTTATGATAAAATTCTTAACTTTCTGAATTAGTCAACCACCTGTGATACCCTTTGTAGCCAGCACTAATGATCTAGTAGTGTATGTCATGTCTTATTAAATTGTAAAATAGTTTCATACCTTACTGCTGTTATTGCATTTCACACACCATGGTAGATTATAAGAGAAAATCATGTTTATCTTAACTACATGGATCTTACGAAGATTTCGTTAACTAGTGCCATTGAGCATTACCTTTTCAGAGCATTCTTTTGGGTGCTAGTATTCTTTTGTGTAAGATAGTTTATTTTTGAACTTGGCATTGATACCCAGTTGGTTTTGGCAGTCAATTTCCACATGAACGTTTTCAAGAAATATGCAAAACATTACGGGTTCTAAATGCTGTACGTGATCCTCAGATTGGGATGCCACTTACCATTCAGCAGTACAAGGTTTGTTTTACACTCAGATTCTCCTGTAAATATTCATATCTAGCTACAATATGATTATATCTTATGGAACGTCTTTCTCTCAGTTACTTACTGCACCGGTACTCATTGGACGTCTGATCAATGCCAACCAGCACCTTTTGGCACTTCGCATCTCTGAGTACCTCAACCTCAACCCGGTAACCTCTTTCTCTTTATTTTTTTTTTATCTCAGAAATTTTCCTTGTCCATGGACAAGCAGTGTACCTTTAAGTCATAAGTCTATGCAAAACTTACTTCCAATACACATAATGAAACTTCAATTAGCTTTCTTTACTTTTTTTTGCACAAGTTCCGTTTGAGTTTTTGTTTATCGGTTAATTGTGGCATAACATGTTCTGAAAGTAAGATATAAGTCTGTCTTAATTTGTGTTTAGTGAAGTGACTGGTAGTCACATCAAGTCTTCATAAACCAGTATATATTGCTGTACTTGCCACTTGGTTGATATACAGGCAGAATTTGTAGATTTATTTCACTAGTTACAGGATTATATTAGATTTTCTCAGTGAAATGATAACATTCCATGTATACCTTAAATCCTCATAGGAGGTCGTGATTATGCATTGGGCATGTGAGAAGATAACAGCATCAGCAGCTATCCCAGATACAGTCCTTCTTGAGGGCTTGCTTGACAAGGTTTGTTACTTACAATCATACTCAGAAAATAGTAGATACTTGATAGGATTGCCTGGTAGATACATATTCAGTTGCATTTGCTCTTCCCTGCTTTACAAGTTCTTTCTGTTGCAGCTCAGGTTATGCAAGGGCATATCATATGCTGCAGTAGCAGCTCATGCAGATAACAGTGGCAGGCGAAAGTTGGCTGCCATGCTTGTTGACCATGAGTCCCAATCATCAAAGCAGGCAAGTTTCCTTTTTGGCTAGTGACTTAGGTGGATATGCATCACAACTTTTTGATTGAGCAACTGAGCCTTTCAAGCACTGTTCTGGATTTTTCCTGTTTTATGGAATAGCTTTAACATGTAACATGCTCCTTGATTAGTAATAGTGTAAAGTGAAGTATCCGTGTAGGTGATATGGAGCCAAGTGGCACATCATGCTTTATGGATGCTTATGGACCAAAATGAACGAACATGATAATCTTCACAAATGTACAGGGAAGAAAAGTAATTTCAAAAGAAAATAGGGAACAATGACGCTGAGTAACTTTCTGCTATTCAATATGGTGCGGTTGATTAGTTTAATATGAGTATCATCGCCTTCCTTGTTATAGGTGCAAATGGAGTTGGCAGTTAGGACGTAATCAATAAAGAAAGACCATTTTTCATAAAATGGGGGTTTTATTTTTGTTACCATCATACACTTTTATGTGGACAGTACCTTATCCAGTGAGCTGGGTTGAACCTGTTCAGCTGCAGCTTGTGGTCTCTTAGTGGTTAATATGATAAACATTGTAAGGAACATGAGATTTTTTAAGTGCATGTAAAACTAACATGCATGAGTAAAGTAGGAATAAACACTTAAACAGTTATACATGTTTAGCAGAAAATGCTACCTGCCTTAAATCTTAAATTTGTTTCATGTTCACAGATTCCGTTACTGCTAAGCATTGATGAACAAGACAAGGCATTGTCAAAGGCAATTGAGAGTGGGGATACTGATCTTGTGTACCTTGTGCTTTTCCATATCTGGCAGAAGGTAGCTGTAGAAAAGGTATGTAAATCCCATCCCATCCTTTGAGTGGATGATATTTCCATAGAAGATGCAACTTGGAATTAATATGTGTTGATTATTAATATCACCTTTCTTCTTACTAGTGAACAATAATGTTTGTTTCTCTAAGTACTTCTCGCTGTGTCATTACTAATGCACTTTAATAAATTATTATTTTACAGAGTGCTCCATTGGATTTTTTTGGCGTAATCAATGCAAGGCCTTTGGCTCGTGATTTGTTTATGGCATATGCAAGGTGATGCTTCTGTCCTGTTTCTGATTATTGCGTTATATCTTTTATATGCATAGCTCTGGTTCAACATGGTTGCATATGTTTCTGTTTTGCTCACAGACATTCCAAGCACGAAGCTCTAAAGGACTTCTTTCTATCAACAGGGAGACTTCAGGTTGGTGCATAACTATTACTGTTTGTGATGTTTGCTACATATCTAGTTTGGTTTCATTATTTCAGTTGAAAATCATATGTTATCTTAGTCTTCCATTTTGCTTACCATGAAATAAACAATTAGCTCCTTTTTCTACAAACTTAACATGCTACAGTTAGTTATATCCCCTAGCATGAGTTACTTCCTAAACTATCGAGAGAAATTGCAGGATGCTGCCTTTCTTTTATTGAAAGAGTCAAGGGAATTGGAGAGGAATCCAATGGCAAGCAAGGGATCTCCTCTCCATGGTCCACAAGTTCGGCTCATTGAGCAGGCCCACAGACTTTTTGCTGAGACCAAGGAGCATGTTTTTGAATCCAAAGCTTCTGAAGAGCATGCAAAATTGCTAAGGTATGTGATGATTCATTAGAGCCCATAATTTGCAATATCTGACCTTTTCCACATTCCTGGTACAGGGATGATGGATGAATTATGTAATTCTTGTAGTTGATATCTTAGAAAAACTGGTGATCATAAGGAATAGGAAATCTTAATCATACCATGCAATAAGGATAAAACCTAAACTTTGCCTTGTCCCTGGTTCTTACAAAATGATACATCAAATGGATTGAAGCTTTGGGACATCAGGAAACTGAGGCATATGCATACTTTTTTTGAGGGGAAAAAGTGAAGCATAATTAAAATTCATGTGCCACTTTATTACTTTGTGGGTGGTATGTCATTGAGCTCGTTCACTATTTACTCAAACTCCATCATGAAACCCCCATTTGCTTCACGCTGTAGGTTAGTTACGTTGAATCACTAGTAATTCCTAGTTTACTTTAGAGCATTTGTTTTAAGTGGTTCATAATGTTGTAGTTACTTCCCATAATATCTGTGTGCAATGGCATTGCATTATACATTTAGTTAGCCAATTAGGTACAGAAGCATCTGGATTCAAACTTTATTCTCACAAATTGGGCGATATAGTTACCTCACTCTTCTCTGAATTTGCCGTTTTCTGGTTTTCCTTTTTCTTGCTTCTAGATCACAACATGAACTAGAAGTTTCCACAAAACAAGCAATATTTGTGGGTTCTAGTGTCAGCGATACTATCAAAACATGTATTGCCATGGGAAATGAACGAGCTGCACTCAAAGTGAAGTCAGAGTTCAAGGTATTGAAAATGCCTTCAAAAAGAAAATTGTGGCTGATGAATAATAATATTGTAATCTTTCTATTGTCCTATGCTGCATAGGTTCCTGATAAGAGGTGGTACTGGCTCAAATCATGTGCTTTAGCTACAGTTGGGAACTGGGATGCGTTGGAAAAGTTTTCGAAAGAGAGGAGGCCACCAGGAGGTAGATTTACCTATTATGTATCATCTATTCATGAGAATCTGATTGGAGAACAACATTCATGGTTCTTCGGCAGGGATAATAAATTCACAATATTAATTCATGTAAAGAAATATCATTAATATGTTTTAGTATGCTGATATTCGGTTTCCTTACAGGCTATAAACCTTTTGTGGAAGCATGTATTGATGCTGGTCAAAAAACTGAAGCGCTTAAGTACATTCCAAAGTTGACAGATCCTCGTGAACGATCTGAGGTATATTTTAGACTTAGTTCACATATTACCTAACAATCTTTGGTATATTTTAGTTAACATATTACTCCCTCGGTCACAAAATATAAAGGATTTTGGTTGGATGGGACATCCTAGTACGACGAATCTGGACAGGCTCATTATCCAAATTCGTTGTATTAAGATATGTTCCATCGAACCAAAATCGCTTATAGTTTGGGCCGGAGGGAGTACCTTCTAAGAGTTCTAGCAGAGATTAAGATTGAAGTGAAATTAGTTTGATGCCCCTGAGTATTTAACTCATTAGGAACGATCACACCCAGTGATGCAACGAGAAATGCAGGGAATCATGAGGTGTGGTTGGATTGAGAAAGTAGTACACTAGTACTCTAGAAATGCTTACTGCCCAACGAAATATTTGCAAACAAAAAAATAATTTGTGATAGTACTTTTATATGTGTTCTTAGCGATATAAAAACAAAGGCTGCAAAATAAACTTTTTCGATGAAAAAACCCCAAAGTCAACTCCAAATGTAAGGTTGAAAATTCAAATTTTGAACATAAGCGAAAAGATGAGGTTAATATTTGTGGACAGAGAGAGTATAACATAACATTTGCTCAAAACAAATTGAAAAAGAAAAAAGTCGAAGAACTCATCCTAGTATTCTCTGTCTTCTCTGAACATGTATTTCTCTCCGTTGTTTGTTTCAATATACATATGATTTTACCTTGGCGTTGTTGTTCAGGCATATGCACGGATCAAGATGGCAAAGGAAGCTGCAGAAGCAGCTTCACAGGTCAAAGATAGTGATGAGCTATTTGGTCGCCTAAAGCTTACACTTGCACAGAACACAGCCGCGGCTTCTATTTTCGATACATTGCGGGATCGACTATCCTTCCAAGGGACATACTGACCTATACGTGTTTGGCCATGGGATTTGAGTTTTGTGCACCCTTGGTACGTGCAATTGCGCAATCAGATCGTATCAATTCATCTTGATGTTTCTACCATTTTCTTCCTTGTGTACCGACTCCACAGTGTGAATACCCCCGTCCACACTCCAGCTATGTAAAATGTGTAGACGATTTTGAAGCGCGAATGTGGATTAGAGGCTTTTTTTTTTGTAGATGCCTCTTTGTTGATATGCCATGTTTAAAAAGAAAGAGAGAGCATGCATTGTGACAAATCAATCTGGACGTCCATCCGATTTCGGCTTAACCATTACTTTTTCAGCCTTCATGCTCATTTGCAAGTATTTTGCAACCATAATTACAAGTATTTTGCAAATTAACACAAACCCTGATGAGACAGTTAAATCGTTATGCACTCAATAATTTTGTGCGCCAAAGAACCGATCTGCGTCAGCCTAGTACACGACCAAACCAAGCAGATTATATATATCAAACACCAAGCAAGATTTAAGTCTGCCAATTACTAATAACGCCATATGCATAAGGTTTGCCAAGCATGTTCCAAACGATAAATAAGTATCAAAATGCTCAAAGTCTTTTGTGCATCAAAACTTTCAACAAACGAAAAACTTTCCAACTCTTGTACTACCAAACAAAGATCCACATCACTTCGTAACCAATCACATGAACAGGTTTGGCCTCGACGCCTTGAACGTGGTCTTGAGCTTCCTGGTTGGCGGCCTGACCTTGCGGTACACAAGGGGGAACTTGATGCTCCCGTTGTGGAACTGCTTGGTGTTGTCCCTCTTGCAGAGCTTGAAATGGACAGTGGCGGTCTTGATGATCTGGATGCAAGGGAATCTCACACGGTGGCGAGAAGCCATCTCGGTGTACATCTGTTCCACGGCACCATTCAATGTAGTGTCACGGTACTCCTTGTACATGTTGTGGTAACCGGTTCTGCTCTGGTAACGCAGCCAGATGCCATAGTTCTTGATCGTGGTTGGGTTGCGCTCGAAGATCTGACATGGCAGATATTATCAGGGGTAGAGAAGAAAGTATTATATCCATGCAAAAATGTGAAATCATACTAGAAGTAAAGTGTGATCTAGTGTTCAAAAATTAATGTCTCCATGTTGGGTAAAATTTCTGGAGAAAGAAGTCATCAATCACTGCTAGAGTTTCAAACATCATTCACCATAAACATCCCAAGTCCCAACAAGCTACATTAGATCAAAACACAGCTATAAGGACTAATACAAGACTGCTACATGAGTTTAAATATAATTATATATATAATGAGGGTCATATCTGATTAATGATTTTGCTTTTCACCATTTACTGGCATCTATCCACAGCTGATGTGTGTTCTAAAGATGTATTATGTTAAGGCCAATTCTTACAAGTATAAAATGGTTTAACCCCTACAAAGCCATGATGCAGAAATATGAAAAACTCGTTTGCAAATGCAGATGGTCCCCCTACCCCAACACAAGTGAAATAACTAGTGAAACGAAGATGACACACAGCAAGCTCCTAACAAAACAAGGGAACACTAGTGTGTGGCAATTTGAATAATTGACACAAAGTGAGTACATGCAAATCGCACGTATTATAACACCAGTAAAGAGTGATCACTAACAGTGCAGTAACAAGGAAACAACATACGAGCTGGAGTTAAAAAAAAATGCCCCACATTTGGAACAGGTGTCAGTGTCACTTATTAGCGGTCAATCAGTATGATTAATATCTAGAACTAGGTTACAAATGTCAGGGAGCAATCAGGGCGAAATACAATACGTTTGAATTTCTAGTACCTCGTTGATGGCGAGCATCTGGCCGTTGCTCTTCTTCACCTTCTTCAGCTTCCTCAGGAAGTACCTGCACACCGGGCAAGCGCCCCAATCAGCAAACCGCACGAGATAAGATGAACTAAAAAAGAAAACCCACAAAATCGCAAGAAAATGACGAGATGACGGCTCACCAGAACTTGCTCTTGGCGCGGACCTCATTGGTGGCCCAGAGCTTCATCCGGTAGATCTTGGGGTGCTCATCGCCAGGGGTCGGCAGCGCGCGCCCCACCACCTGGTACTGATGGAACTGCACGCACACGGAGAGGACAGATCAATCAAACGCACGGAGGCGGCCACATCCACCGAAGCAACGGCTGCTTACCCTGAAGGCCACCATTTCCGCGAGCTCCTCGAAACCCTAGCCTAGCCTAACCTACGGGAGGATGGGGGAGAGCGCGGAGGAGGCGGCGGGCGAAGGCGGCGTCAGTGGGATGGCGAGGAGCGTTTATAGGTGGCGAGTTTGGTGGTGAACCCTAGTGGGCCTAGTTGGCGTTGTAATGGGCTTTTGTTACAACTAGTACTTGGGCTTTGTTTTTTATTTTCCTCAAAAAACATGGTGCATGTCAGCAACTCAGCATTTGTGATTTCAATTAGAGAAATCATTAGCAGCCTCTTTTTGGAAGAGAGAGTTTGGGAGTTTTTTTTTTCGGAGATTGATTTTTTTTATTACACCGAAGAGACACATGTCCACACATGTGATGTAAGTGCCTTTCTAACACACAATTAAAGAGACAAAAGACTAGCGACAAATCACTGATGACACTAAATTCGAAAATTGGTGGATAGGTTTACACCCAAGACTCCCTACCGCACTGTGGAAATCATGTAAATGTCTTGTTTTCCAAATTAAGAGTAAT
The DNA here is from genome assembly GCF_000147395.1 of Oryza glaberrima. Lineage (NCBI taxonomy): Eukaryota > Viridiplantae > Streptophyta > Magnoliopsida > Poales > Poaceae > Oryza > Oryza glaberrima. The sequence continues at coordinate 24,834,024 of NC_068326.1, forward strand.
GCAGAATATAAAACATGGATCACCAACGGTGGGAATTAATTGAACGAACTAAGCGTTGTTTGCTTCAACGTCTTTCAAAGACTAATTAAGATTGTGTTAAGCATCTAACATTATAATTCGTACAGAAAAATCACTGATAACCTTGCAGGCTCTTGCAGCAACCGTGTAAAACAACAATTTTGTACACCATCCTTCATCAGGTAATCACCCTACAAACTGAAATACAAAGCTACATCACATCAAAACAAGAGACCGGCTGTCAATTACATCTGCAGGTAGTGCCGTTCGAACTGCAGCTGGCCGTCCACCCGATCGTAATGAGCTCGATCATCGCCAACATCGTCTCTGCGCTGCTCATCGAGCTGCTGCTGATCATCGCCGCCGGTCATCACCATGGCCGGATGATCGCACTCGTAGCGCGGAGGTGCAGGGCCGCCGCCGAGGTACGACCCGCGCATGATGAACTCCCTGATCTCCGGCATGTCGATCAGCTTCCGGCGAGGGCTCGGGCATGGAGGCGGCGGCGTCGGCGGCAAGGGAGGCGGGAACGGCCTCAGGATGTCCTTCAGCCATGGGTTGAGCTCGATGGACTCCTCCTCGGTAAAGGTGGCGGTCAGGCCGAACACCCTCCGCAGCCACCACGAAATGCTCCCGCGGTCGGGGTCGTCGTCGCCGCCTTCCTGCTGGTCCGGCGGCGCAGCCGCCGGCGACGGGGACGTGTTCGGCTCCTCCGGTGGAGATGATGGTACTACACGGTGGCGTCTCTGGCGCCGCGGCGGTGAGGCGATGTCGGTGGTGGACAGCTTCCTCTTGTGGCGGGACATCGCCGCCGCCGTCGTGGGTTTCTTGGCGCCGGGCGCGCGCGGGCTGAAGTAGACCTTGCTCAGGACCAGCTGCTCCTCTTCGTCGACGTCGAGGCTGAGCTCCACCATCAGCCACCCGGAGCGGACGCGCTGGCCGTCGTCGTCCTTGGTGATGAAGGAGAAGCTCTGCCGGTGCCCCAGGCGGCGGCCGGAGGAGGCGGCGAGCACGGGCTTCGCGCCGGCCTCCGAGTGCCAGCACCCGGCGCCGTCGTCCACCGTGCGCGCCTTGCGGCCGCCCTTGAGCCCCCTCACGGCGCTGAAGAAGTACCACGCCTCGTCGCCGCTGCTCCTCGCCACCGCCGGCGCGAACCCCCTCGTGAGGTCGGCGGGGTCGGCGGAGTACACGTCGGCCTCGTGGATGATGAACCCGCACGACGACGACGACGGCGGCGGCTTGTCGCCGGAGACGACCCGTGGGCGGAGGTACGTCTCGATGAGCTCCTGCTCGGAAGGGTGGACGTCCATCTCGTCGTCGTCCAGGCGGCGCGGCGCCGTGCAGCGGCTGCGGGGGAGGAGCTCGGAAGGGTGGACGTCCATGCTGCCGCCTCCGCCGCCGTCGAGACGGCGCGGCGCCCTGCATTGGCGGCGGGGGCGGGAGGCGGCACCCATGGCGGCGGATTGGCGCGAGGGTATCGAATGATGGGTGGGAAGCTATCAGAGTCGCAAGCGGATACGAATACGGGATCGTACGGGGGATGAAGTCTTCCCGGTTTATATCGAGCCCATCGCGTTTTCTCCTCGTGTTGTGTTCGGACTCCGCATCCGAGTCGGTGTAGGAGAGATCAATAGATGATGGCGAGGCGGGTTTCCAAATTTCTTGTTTCGCCAGGTGAGTTTGAGATTGTGTTCCTCTGGGTTTCCAAATTTCTTATTTCGCGTTCCATATTTTGACGGCTACCCTGGGCCGAATGATGGGCCAGCCATGTTCGATTTTATTGGGCTTGACTTCAGATTTCCAGCAAAAAACTATACTAATACATACTCCTTCCATCCGAAAGTCTAAACCTATTTCTTTTTCATTAAGATCGAGGAGCAATTCATTCATTCATCATGTTATAAAACCAATGGACATACAACCAATAAGTACTAAAATAATTTATTGAGTTTCGATCAACAATTTAATTCAGCACATAGTAACTACAAATAGAACTTAGACTTTTGGAAAAACCAAAGAATGGAATATGACTTAGGCCCTTTTTAGATCCCACCCCAAAATTTTTCACCCCGTCACATCAAACGTTGGATGAAGTATTAAATATAGGCTTAAAAATAACTAATTGCACAGATTGCGACTAATTTGCAAGACAAATCTTTTAAGCCTAATTGCTCCATGATTTGACAATGTGGTGCAATAATAAACTTTTACTAACGATGGATTAACTAGGCTTAACAAATTCGTCTCGCAGTTTACAGGCGGATTTTGTAATTTGTTTTGCTATTAGACTACGTTTAATACTTCAAATGTGTGTCCGTATATCCAATGTGACACGGCAAAATTTTTTACCCTAGATCTAAACACAGCCTTGGACTTTTGGATAGAGGGAGTAGAATTTAAGGTTAAAAATTAGTAAGAACATGAATACCATCATCAGAATGATTTTTTAAATAAATACTTCCTCCGCTTCGTATTATAAGACTTTCTAGCATTGTCCACATTCATATATATGTTAATGAATCTAGACATATATGTGCCTAAATTATTTAACATCTATATGAATGTAGGCAATGATAGAAAGTCTTATAACATGAAATAGAGGTAGTAATAAATATGACGAATACATCAATACCTACGAGAATATAATATGATCTACGAGAATACATCAATACACTAGAAATATATATCAAAAAGCAAATATGAGAATACAATTCCGCCGTCCCACACTGTCATTTCTATGTATACATGTACAACCCAGAACTCCACAAAGTAGGGGAAGAATAGGCATTTACATTACGGTAAGCCGGTTCACCAAATCTCTTCTCCTTTTGTGACACCAAGCAGGATAGCAATGGCAGCAAGCGAAGCCTGTTCGTGGTAACAAAAAAAATTCAAAGCAAAGTTAGGCTTTCTGCTTTCAATTATAAAGAACGGAAGAAACTTACAATTTCATGATTAGTAGATATCACCGTGAAATTTTATTTTACCATTTCTACGCCATGCTTATCAAATTTTATGCACAAGAGTATGTATAATTATTAGTCGAACAATATGGCAACACACGGATATGCTTCCTTACTAGTATCACTTAGTAGCTTCTAAAATTTAACGGCAAAGGAGATTTCCTTTTCAGCTATTCATCTATTTGCATTCAATTCCACCTATGCAGTTGTGGCGTTTATCAGCTTTGTGGCTTGTGCTTGCATAAACTGTCAAAATAAATCTGACACAGTAGCTACAGCCTAAGTCTCAGAACAATTAACAATTTAACATGTAAAGGACTTAAAATGGCCCGTAGGCCACAGCAATTTTGAAATTACAGAGCATTGCAGTGGTGTAAAGGACTTACCGCAATAGTGCAAGCAACATATCCTGGTTTCTCCCTGTAATCATGTACTCGGACGCATATCAAAACAAAAGCTCCAATATACCATGGAATGGCAGCGAGGAAGAAGCCAATGATAAACCTTTTCCAAACAGTAGAAACAGCAGTTTCTCAGCGCTCAAGTTCAGAAAGGTAACGCATGATGATAATGTTCAGAGAAACTTACAGGAACCAGCCCATGCCAAGGCCGCAAAATGGAAGGCGTCGCATTCTCACAGGCCTTCCTTCAACAACGGGAATGTAACCTAAGAAACAATAAACATGATAAATCCATAAGGCAGGTTAGGACAATATTTGATTCATATCAATGGAAGTATCGAACCTTCATAAAGCAAAAAATGCTGAATTCACTCAAGCAGTACATTGCATTCTTAGATAATATATTCCTGTGATGAATTACTCAGAAGAATTATGTTGCACACAGAGATCACATATAGTACTAAAGAGTTCCTTCAGAAACTAGAATTTAATCTCTAAATAATAGTTCTGAAGTATGTTTGCTCTTTGAGCATTTGTTTACTTGTTTGTTCTAGTGAACTACAGAAAATTACCAACCTCACATTGGCATGGCCAAAGAATGCAAATGAAAATACCAAGGACCAATTAAAGTTTGATCATAAAACAGCAATGCCATGTGTTTCACACATGGAAACACCAGCAAAACTACCTGCTCATAAGTGAATGTTCGGCATGAGCAACTGTTGAGCCTAAAATCAACTAAATTTGAGGTGCCCTCCCTTTTGGCTTGGCACTAGGAAGTCGCCAATCCACAAATGAAACAAAACAGCAAATGAAACTACAAGTTCAACAACAGAGATGGCGGATATGGGAGATGCAAGTTAGAAACACATATATCGCCTTCTGATATAACATGCATTTCAGAAATCAAAATGGTTCAGGAGATGTTAACATGCTCTGTTACCCCAAGTGACCACGTGAGCACAGATCACAGATTCTAAGAGAATAAGGTACGGTCTATGTGAACGAAAAGTATAAAATTTCAAGGCTCGATCTGGTTCAATCATTTTTTTAGTTCAACAAGTTACTCATCATACAAACGAAAAAACCCAACAGGGCTTCTCTACTAGTACTGATTTCTTCAAAACAGGCAGCTTGCACTAAATCAACAGCACTACACAAATTCACTAAAAATGCTTCCAGGTTCTCATAGACAGTGCATCCATCGTACGAAACGGCGATCCAAGCGTATCACACATAATCGAAATTGCAGGGCTAGGGTTTCCCGTACCTTGCACGGCCTGGTAGCCCTGGGCGTAGTACGGCGCGGCGGCCGGGTACGTCTGCGGGGGAAGCGGAGGGTAGACCGCGTAGGACGGCGGGGGCGGCTGCGGGTAGTGCCGGAGCCCCGGCGGCGGGGCCGGCTGGGGGAACCCGACCGCCGGCTGCGGGACCTCACCGGGGGCGGAGGACGGGGCCCCGAACGTGCCGTACTGGTACTGCTGCGGCTGCGGCTGCGGCGGCGCCGACGGCTGGAACCCGGAGGAGGCCGAGCGGGGCTTGCCGTCGGCGTCAGGCATCTCGCCGGCCATGCCGCGGTGGTGGGGGGAAGGTTTGCTCGCGACGCGGGAGAGACGAGAGACTTTGGAAAAATGATTTAGCCAGCTCTCTCATGACACTGATCTCTACTTATATTTAGCTTAAATTGAAAAAAAAACGGCGTTTGAAATTGGGAAAAGAACGTGGGGCTCCAGCCTGTAACTGTAAGATCTGCGAAATTTAAACCAAAATTTATACAGGCAAAACGCGCTAAATCAACAGTAACAGCATGTAGTTAGAACGGTTCTTTGCAGCTGTTTCACAAATAAACCGTGCTGGTTACTGCCTGGCGAATGGCGATAGCTAAGCGACAAAGCATTTGGGTTTTTCCCCTTATTTCAACCTTCTCAGATAAAATTCCATGGCATGTGGAATAAATGATTTTTTTTCTAAGATGCTGATCAAGGTCACAGAAAAATGACAAGGAACAAAACGTGTTTCGGGCGTTACTTAGGTGTGTTTAGTTTCACGCTAAAATTGAAAGTTTAACTAAAATTGAAAGTTTGAAGAAAAAAGTTAGAAATTTATGTGTGTAGAAAAGTTTTGATGTGATAAAAAAGTTAGAAGTTTAAAGAAAAAGTTGGGAATTAAACAAGGGCTCCTATAATCTTTATACAAACTACTCTTTCTGTCGCATGAAGAATCAACCTAGAAATGAATGGAACCCTAAACCTAGAAATAAATGGAACACTAAATCTGAACTGGTGTGTAGTATTCTCCAATGAAGTCAAAAAAGGGAAAACGCATGATTCGTTCAAGCTGCAAAATCTGTCATCTTTCGCGTGCACAAGGTACATCAGAATTTGAGAATGATGCCACAATTCAACCGACTTTCGCTGAGAGCTTTGTATAGCACAAGACAAGAGGCAAGCTAGCCTCTGTTTATTATTATTACCGTTGATCTCATGAAGCGGAAATGTTCCCAAGTAGTGCCTTACAAATTAACAACAGATTATTTAATGTACAACATAGCTGCGAGCTTCTCGAGTTGACCGTGAGTTCACAACAGCTTGAAAGCTTCAGCCGGAACAGCTCAGACCTTGGATGGTGGAGGATCCTGAATACCGCAGAGCAAATTCGCGGGCACGGCTACATCGATCATCTTTGGATAGGCCAAGTTCAAGTCTGCAAGTGGACAGAGTAAAACGATCCAGATCTTGTTTAGTGTATTAAAAAAGTGGAGGTAAGATTTGATCTGGTAAGTGCCTACGTCAGCAGAAGTATAATGAAAATGGATATTCATAAATTGATGCGAGAAGAAAAGGCACATATCCATTGTTAAAGACTCAGAAACTTACTGTCCATAATTTTCTTGAATGTTTCCTATAAACATAACAAGTAAATTAATATCATATAGCTTTTATTAGTTAGATGGGTGTAAAGAATTAGCCAAAGTAGCATGTACCTTATCCTTTGTTAGTCGAGCATTATATGCAACCTCCTCTTCAACAGTACTTACCTGCAAAATAAAATAGTCAAGTGCCTGGTACCTTGATTAGTGAGCTTTAAGAAAGTGAGCACGTACTGTGAAACCTTTGTAGTCATGGCCAGGATAAAGCAGGGTATCCTTTGGCAATGTGAAAATCTGATAAGGATAAAAAAGTCAGCTACCTACCCTTCATATTATGTATGAAGATGATGTGTGCCTAGTTTCAAAATATTATGTATGATTGCCTAAAAAAAGTGGTATGCTATTCTATAAGCTGATGTGTATTTAGTCTTAAAAAAAGGATAATGCATACTTGCCTGCGAATGCACCGACTCATACAGCTCATCAGAACTTCCTCCCTGTAATACCAGAAAACAAACTAAACAATCTATGTTTAAACAGAATTTCTCTAGAACATGAATTCTGAGCTTCCGTATGCAAGCAAACTTATGCTTGACTAACAGACAGAATACATTCAGTCCCTATTAATTTAATTAACCACGGTATCTTTAGATTTCAAACAGAACAGTTCCTGATCGCTAAGCCATTAAGAAGTGGCAGTGGTAACAATTACCTGAAAGTCTGTCCTTCCACATGCACGTATAAGCAAGGCATCACCAGTAAAAGCCATTCTTGGTGAAGGTTGATCATCGCCTTCACCTGTTACATAAGTCACACAGCCAGCAGTATGGCCAGGAGTAGATCGTACCTAAAAAGCAATTTTGCCATTTCTGATATCAGAAAATTTCATCATATCCAAAATATTACATGACGGATAGAACAAAGATGCATAATTTTCAATGCTGTTTTATTCAGCAGCTTGGTTGACAGTATACGTTTTCTTATTCATATTATATCTGTCATGGATATGCTATAAATACCTAAAGCCAAACTTTCAATAAGAACACAAATTTCAAGAATCAACATATCCACAAACAATGGTTGCACAGCTGAGAAAATATTTAATATCACCCAAACACCATATCTCCATAAACATTCACATTACCTCATTTTGTATGAACCAATGGAAAATACTTTTAAATTTGTTATACAAGTCTAACCTACAAAAGTGCACAGTTTTTAAGTCCTGAATTAGCTGTGTGGACAACTGTTTATCGTCTTACTGACAAACACCGCAAAGTTAACATGATTAAGGAAACAAAATATACATATATGAATAGATCACATAAATTATGTCTCTGACCACCACCACCACAAACAGACCACTCAGATGACCATATACAGAAAAAGCCCTTTTATAATTAGAAGTAGACAATCCGTTCATATTTGCAGCCTGTATAGAGTGAGATTCTAGGGGAACTGCTGCAATTGCCATACTCCATAAAATTCAGAGGGGTGGGGGTGGGGTGGTTGAGAGTTCAGGATTAATGTTTATTAAGTTCAGCCAGAGAGCTCAAAAGGACTAGTTTCAATAGTCCCCATAAATTATGTCAGTGCTTACTAAATGAAAGAAGAAACACATAGCCAAACAGCTAATTAAAATGGGATTATACCTCAAGGAAGAGGTTACCGAAGTATATTTTGTCCCCATGCTCAATAAAATGGTCTGCTTTTGCTTTGCTTACTTTTGCAATCACGGACTTCACTCCAGGTAACTTAGTCTGCAAGTACATTCCATCAGATGACCATGTTATGACCAAAGAGAACAAAGTATCAAGACTATGAAAAGAAAACATATCACAAGATCTCGAGAAGTTCAGAGGTTGGAACTATTTACCTTTATTAATCCTGTTCCAGTGACATGATCAGCATGCACATGGGTATTCATAGCATAGACTAGCTTCAAGCCCAACTCCTTGATAAGATTGAGATCTCTATCAACTGTTCTGTCCACAGGGTCAATCAACTGATAACACAAAACCAAGGACATTAGGGAGGTGATCAACAAAATGGAAGCAACTATAGCTAAACATCAAATCTACAAAAACAGCATCAATATTTTTTTCTGATTTAGTTTAGTGCTTATTGCGCTAGTCTAGTCTGTCACATATATAGAGAAAAAGGTTACATTTTTTTTCGTTTTGGCTCAATCAATACGATAATTAAGAAAACAAATTATTTGTAAATACTTAAGCAAAACCGTGGAGAAGGTTAAGTTTTGGGATTCTTGAACAAATTAGCGAGATTGCGCATTAATGTAATGTAGTGCCAAGTCCAAGATAACATGAATATATGTAACCCATCAGAATGATATCAAGTAATTTGATTATCTTTCATAGTTTATAAATGCACCTCCTGAACTGGATAATTATAATCACCGTCAGTGATTGCAACATTGCCAATATCTTGCGTACTGTCTGACATTAAAAAAACGCAAGATGATCTTTAAATTAGTTAGGGATACCACAATTCACAGGTAATAATCAATTATTCCAGTCTTATACCTATTTGGAGTATTTAGTTTGCTATTTAATTTATGTTGGTATCTACATTTCTGCAGTAGCCACTGAAAGAGTAATCCTGCTTACGGTATCCATAAAAGAGGCTTCCATTTACCCAACTGATACCCAGAACAACGAATAGATGGTCAAGAGCATCAACTACTCACCACGGCGGGTTTCTCGGGGTCCCCGACGTCGGCGAGGAGGTAGGTGTAGGTGGAGCTCTCCTTCTCGAACAGCTGCCTGAACAGCAGCCTCCTCCCCTCCGCGGCGGAGCCGCTGCTGTACCCCGCCATTGCGAGCACCACCGGCAGCAGCCGCAGTCCCCGCGAGATCGGCCTAACCCGAGGAGCGCACGACGATGACGACGACGGCGCGGCGGCGGCGCAGGCGGACAGGTGCGGGATCAGGCGGCGGCACGAGCGAAGCAGCGCCACCATTTGGCTCTTCCGCCCCGCCCAGGCCAGCGCTATATAATAAGGCGGAGGTACGCACGCGAGTGGGAGGAGGAGGAGGAGGAGGAAATCAAGACGCGGAAGCGACCGCGCTTGGCTTGGGTGTTATCGGCGGCGGTGGACCTCGCGGTGATTAGCTCACGCGCCGGAATAAACAAATGGGGAGCGGAGCGGAGCGGATCGGGTCGGGGTCGGGGAGGGGAGGCGACTAGGCGACGGCAGCGATGATGTGGCGACAGGCGAGGTCCACGAGGTCGCCGGCGGCGCCGTGGTTTAGCTCGCGGTCGCGGCGGCGGCGGGTGAGGACGGAGGACGAGATAGCTACCAGATGGGGGCAGGGGATGTTGGCAGTTCGCCGGTTTCCGCTAATGTATCAGCGGATACGCTAATCAGGCAGGCGTGTACAAGTCTAACGTGCTTATAGTACGTTCGGATACCAAATTATCTTCAGAATTTGTTCAGATACTTTTTTTTTTTTTTGAAGAAGTTGTTCAGACACCAATATTACATGGGACGTTTAGGAAAATGCTATACATACTATTTTTTTCTTACTAAATTCTTACTAACACTAATATATCATGCTATAAGTGCATCTAGATTTTATATAACTTCCATCTATTTAAATCAAACGGTTTAGATGATTGTTAGTAAAAGTTTAATAAGAAAAATTTAGTACGTGTAGCAGGGCTCGTTTCTGGAAGATCTCTGCACACGAAACAGCCATCGTTTATCTGAATTTCTGAGTCCGGGGACGGATTCAGCTGAAATGCTGCTTATTCTGCAGCGTCAGTGAGCATCTGACAAATCACGGATCGGGCTGTTATTATAGGTTGAACTAATCGTGTACCACTACCACTCCAGCTAACAACTACTACTACTTACTACTAATAACGAGCAAGTGATGGATGACCTCATGGATTACATAATGCGAAAGGAACGGGGGAATAAAAAGTGGGAGTTCTGGAACTCCAAATATTTAAAGGCGTAAACTGATGCAGCGATGCGCGCGCGTGTTTTGTTCGTAGTACGCGCGTCGGGAACAAGTTGATCGCTTATCAGTTGCGGGCTGCACTGCACTAGTCTGACGCGGACGTTCCGATTGATAGGGCAACCAACAACAAGCTAGCCGCGTAATCAAGCACTGGGCTCAGGTGGACACCGGCAGTAAAAAGGCTCTTTGGATTGGGATGTTTGGTCCGACAATATCCCGCGGCAATATAATATCCTGTTTTGGTTTGTTATAGCACTACTAAAATATTGGTTCGATAAAGTTGATGGGTATAGAATTGGCTGCACCTGTGGTACAGCTAACATGAACAATAATCTGTGTTAGCAATACAGTTCTGCAGTGCTAATATTGATAATGTCAAATTTATAGCGGAATGTTTGGTTTGCTAAACGCAACACAAATTTGGGTAGGAAAGAGAATTAAAACAACCCTTACCTTTTTCCTTTAAAAATATATAAATAGTAGTATTAAAATTAAGGGGACGGGACGGCTCGTAGTATACAATCAAGACGCCGATATTAGGAAAAGACCTAATATGAAATAATTAGAAGGGGTGAGGCTTTAAACCCATATCGTCTAGCCCACTACCTTGTGGAGCTAGCTGGAAAACCCCTAGGCATTTATGATTCTCCTTATCTCTTCATCCTCGTCCCGCTCCTCATCCCATAGATACCGTGTAGTTTCGTCTCGCGTGTTCCACCCTGCTCACTCCGTTTGTGCGCGTTGCGCCATCCCACCGTGTGCTCTAGATCCTCATGTTTGCGTCGCACACCCCACGCGTCAGGGTGGAACCAGCTCATAGCCACCTTCAACTAACCATTGTTGAACACATAGTAAAAAAAAGTCTAATCTCTATGATACATGGTGTTGTTTTAAGAATATTTGGTTTGCTAAACCCAACACAAATTGTGGGTAGGAAAGAGAATTAAAACAAGCCTTACCTTTTTCCTTTAAAAATATATAAATAGTAGTATCAAAATTCAGGGGACAGGATGGCTCGCAGTATACAATCAAGAAGCTAATATTAGGGAAAGACCTAATATAAAATAATTAGAAGGGGTGAGGCTTTAAATCAATGTCGTCTAGCCTATTACTTTGTGGAGCTAGCAAAAAGCCCCTAGACATTTATGATTCTCCTTATCTCCCGAGGATGAAGAAATCGGGCCAGAACATCATTAGAGTTCTGAATTGCTAAATTTGCAAAGAATGAAGAATGTGCATCGAAAATAATAACATATTAAGACTGTGGTAGTATTACTAGCATGGCAATTGTTCGATAGTTTTCTTCTGAACTGACACGATGATGCCCAATCACACAGCACCGGACCATCTCGTGGGCTCGTGGCAAATGTTCAAACCGGCCCGGTTGGATGCAGCATTAGGCCGACATGTAAAAGCTCTGTATGCTTGTAGCCCACAACAAAAACTCCTCGATTACGAGCTTACGGCTAACTCCATTCGGCCGTGGACACAACGGAGGCCTCTACAAGAATCCAAGACGCAAATGCTCAAATGGCCTAATGAACAAAGAAAGGGACAAATGGCCTGGTGACCGAGACAATCAGGCAGAACACAGGAGAAATACCCAAGAATCCCTTCTCTAGAACAGATCAACGCCATCAAATATACTCCACACTTCCACAGATCGACACGCATGGATGCCGGATTCGACACTCTTTGGCCGATGGTACGAGCTGGATTTGCACGCAGCCTCCTGCTACATTTCGTCTGTGTCGTCTGTGCGCTGCAGTGCCTGTGTGCCCACCACGTACTCTCCAACTATACATGCAAAGGCGGCCACACGTACATACACTGTAGTTTCACCCGCTGGCTACGCCCACAGTTTCCAACTCCCATTGGACCCATGGGAAAAGACAAGCTTTTCATGGTTTCTGCTTTGTACTGATCATATAGACCAACAGTGCTACCACTGCCACAGTAGAACAAATCCGTTTAGCCATTGTACCGCAAGCCTAATGCGGACAGGATGAGTACATTATAATCTCTGTTAGTATAGACCAAGCAACAATTAGCCACGCCGAGTTTACTGTGGCTTAGCCATTAAATTACTGTGGCGTTGCCCATTTGTAGCCTCATGGCTCGGTCACTCCCTCCCTCCCTCTCTCTCTCTCTCTCTCTTCACGGGAGGGCAGTGTAGTTTTGGTCGGATTCCGCCAAGTTAGGCAGCACATGCGCTCGCCTTCCCCTGTTTGTCCATAGTTCCATACACCTGCAAACAACGCCCTCCTTTCCCTCCCTTAATTGTCGGGGCGCTCTCGCCGCCCGCGCGCCACTGCCGCTGCTACACGCTACGGGATAAGCCAAGCTTGCTTGCTTTCGTAGTCGCTTTGCTCGATCGCTCCTCTCGATCCCATCCTAGATTCCACTCGGTTCTGCTTCTGCTCCTTCGATGGGTTCCCGCGACGGATGGCGGCTACTCCTCCTCCTCCTCGGCTTCCTGCTCGTGGCGCCGACTTGCCGCGCTCGGGAGGCGCAGCCGCTGCCGGTACTGGAGGAAGAGGAGGTGGTGGCGGACGCGGCAGGAGGGCGTGGTGGCGCGGGCGCTGCTGCCGGCGGAGGAAACAGGCGCGCGCCGGTGCGACACGAGCTGTCGCTGGACTTCTACGCCAAGACGTGCCCGGCCGTCGACCAGATCGTCGGCAACGTCACCGCGCCGCGGTTCCGCGACAACCCCGGCGCCGGCCCCGCCGTGCTCCGCCTCTTCTACCACGACTGCTTCGTCGAAGTACGTACGTGCACAATGCACAGCCCATGCACGCTGCATTGCGCGCATACATTGTGCGCAAATTCTCTCGTGCAAAAGCACCTAGCTAGCACACCTTGAATATTACACTGTTTTGTTACCGCCACGTACATTTTTTCTTGCCACGCATCGGTGTCCAATTCTGATCAATGTTTGTGCGTTGTCATCTTCTCAGGGGTGCGACGCGTCCATACTGATCGCGCCGACGGCCAACAACGGCGGCGGGGCGCCGAGGGTGGAGAGGGACATGGAGGAGAACCGGAACCTGCCGCAGGAGGCGTTCGACACGGTGGAGATGGCCAAGGCCGCCGTGGAGAAGGCGTGCCCCGGCGTCGTCACCTGCGCCGACGTCCTCGCGCTCGCCGCCCGGGACTTCGTCCACCTGGTACGCACGCACGCATGATGCTTCACATTTCTCCAATTCTGTCCTTACAAAAAAAAAATACACCCAAAAGGCTCGTTCCTTCACGAGAAAATCCGTGCATTTTGTGGCGACTCTGAACTAAACAACCAAAACAACTAGTAACTGTGCAAGTACAGTCCTATACAACCGAAAGCGCCAACAAACTGAAACGTAAGGTACATTTCAGTGAGAAAAAAAAAATACTAGCAATGCAAGTTACTCTTAGTAATTACTGCTGAAATGTACACTTGTACAGTACCTGGATGTACAGTACAGTTGTACAGTAATTTGAGAGAGACAAAAGAGAGAAAAATGTGCGTGGCAATACAACTCCCAACTGTCAAAGACTCAGAGTTAGTGTACAAGTTAGGAGTTAGGACCATGTATGCGAGTCCGGGGAAAAGAACTCTGCTTTGCTTTCGCATGTGGATAAAGGCGCATTCCCCATTCCGCCGATGGGCGGCATGTGACCTGTGAAGCCGAAGCCAACGTCGTCGTCAGGAACAGGGACTCCTGCCTCCTGCGCATGCTCGGCTAATTAACTAACTACCAGTAGTAGCTTATAGCTTTAACCAACTCATGCATGCAGCTAATAATCATGCATGGTTTTTCTCGGCAGCACGTACGTACGGGCAGCCGGTAAATTTAATCAAAGGTGATCAGCTTTTCTGTTGCGCCGAATCGATCATAAAACGGTAGCAACAGTGCGGTCGGTGATCTATTGCTAGCTAGTTGATGCACTGGGGCGCCTAAAGCAAGCTTAAATTTGTGGCCGTGCATGTGTTAATAGCAGGTCTTGGTTTTGTTAGCATCTTGCCTCTGAGACGAGCGATTGTTAATGCAGGTCACTGACATTGCTAGCTGACAAAAGCGATCGAGTACGTAGTTTGTTTCCGTGACTCGTTGCCTGATCCATGGTGACAGAGTCGATACCTCAACGGGTAATTAGCTGCTGGGGATTCGATACTCGCTTGGATCTTAGTAATGGTCACCACGCAGAGACAAGGCACCAGCAGGATTAAGTTAGTCAGGATCGTGTCAAGAGCAGCAGCGGATTCGGTGGTGTATTGGGCACATGGACATGATTTTGATCAGCGTGTGTGTGCCCGACGTCTGTCACGGCGCTGCCCGTGTATACTCTGCCTCTGCGTCTTTCTGTAGTTAAGCTAGCTAGCTAGATAGCCAACTAACAAGTTGGTCTTTGGTTTGTTGTCCGTTTGCTCGCCTGTGAAGCCTACCTCTGAGCAAGTCAAGTGTCGTGTTCTTCCCATCTCTCTGCCTCTATCGTTTGATCTCCCCAGTGATGATGCCTGTGGGCAATAGTCAAGCCTGCTTCTGCCTGGCTGGCGCCTGCTTTGTTGGGTAGCACGGTCTCTCTTCTTTGCAGTGTTGGTTGTGCGTCTTTCTGGACCATTTACGCCTAGGTAGGGAGGGTTTCACAACTCACGAAAGGCTAAAATCAGAAAAGCGAGGTCTTTGGCAAGTAGTACTGTACTAGCTTTTGTTCAGAGTACTGGAGTGGTAATATGGTGTGGACTGAGTGATGAGAAGCATGGAACAAAAGCAGTTCATCCCAACATGTCTTTTCCTACGGATCTAGCAGCATACTTAGGAACTTCTGTTTTTTTAGAGAGAAGCATATAGACTTACTACATGTGACGGAGTATTTTACTACTCATTTTTCTTCATTCATTCAGAGTCAGTTAATTTGTGTGAAATCTCTAAGAAGTATTACAAACAAACCCTTAAAAATACAATAAAAACAACAATTTTAATAACAGCCCAGGAGAATTGGGCCGGTGAGACTCATCATGGCCGAGCTGAATTAGAACAGCCCATCTATGCTAAGAACTTATTTCAGCCTATTACAAGGCCCAACAGCCCAAACCTAAAATTTCACCCATTTTTTCTGTGAACAAAACTTGATTTTCTTTCTTTGTTCTTTGTACGCAGGCAGGTGGGCCCTACTACGCGGTGAAGAAGGGTCGGAAGGACAGCAGGGTGTCCCTGGCGGGCAAGGTGCGGGGCAGCCTCCCGCGCGCCAACTCCACCGTGGACGAGCTCCTCCGCGTGTTCGCCGCCAAGGGCCTCGGCGCCGGCGACCTCGTGGCGCTCTCGGGCGCGCACACCGTCGGGTTCGCGCACTGCGCCCACTTCCTGGGCCGCCTCTACGACTTCGGCGGGACGCGGCAGCCGGACCCGGTGATGGACGCGCGGCTGGTGAAGGCGCTGCGCATGTCGTGCCCCTACACCGGCGGCAGCGCCCGCGTGGTGGTGCCCTTCGACGTGAGCACCCCGTTCCAGTTCGACCACGCCTACTACGCCAACCTGCAGGCGAGGCTGGGACTCCTCGGCTCCGACCAGGCGCTGTTCCTCGACGCGCGCACCAGGCCGCTCGTCGAGGGGCTCGCCGCCGATAGGGAGCGGTTCTTCCAGGCGTTCGCGGCCAGCATGGACAGGATGGGCTCCGTCCGGGTCAAGAAGGGTAGGAAGGGGGAGGTCAGGCGAGTCTGCAGCCAGCACCTGTCCTGAACGTGTACTGGTCCAAACTCGGACGATCACACTGTCTCGATCACTCGATCACTCGATCACACTTGGCGTTACAGGAGTTATCTTTTGCTGTAAACTGCCACATTTCGGAAAGTATTAGTAGTTCCGTTCTTTTTTTTTTCTTTTGTTGGGTGCACTAGTGCTAGGGTGTGCAGGGATTGTTAATTTTGCATGGTCACTCGCATCCGCAGTGTGTGAGGCTTCCTATTTGTCTGATTGGATTGGATTGGACTGGATTGCAGAAGAGAGGGTGGTCAGTGTCTTTTTTTCTTTTTACTTCAGGTTTTATCGGAAGCTAGCTCAACTTAATTTTTTAATTTGTTTGGGACAAATAAGACATTCATGGCGTGCTACGGATGTACTATGCTGCACTTCTTTTATGCTGCACTTCTTTTAATATATCGACGTGTAAAGCATTTACGTGTTCGTGTAAGAAAAGATGCTCCTATGTCATATTCTTGAAACATGCCAACAACACAACATCCATTTAAATTAGTTCTTAGTAATTCAAAAACATGATCGAAGCATTAGGCTGTGTTTAGTTCCTTCCAAAATTGGAAGTTTAGGTTAAAATTGATACGATGTGACTAAAAAGTTATGTGTATGACAGGTTGATGTGATGGAAAAGGACGTTTTCCATCACATCAACCTGTCATACACACACAACTTTTCGGTCACATCATTTTTAATTTCAACTAAAATTCAAACTTTACGCTGAACTAAACACAGTCTTGGAGAACAACTTCTTCCCTAGTTCCTCCATGACCTGGCCATATCAATAAGGCTGTCAGACACACACAACTTTTCAGTCATATCATCTTCAATTTTAACCAAAATTTAAACTTTACACTGAACTAAACACAGCCTAAACACAGCCCAAGCCAACGTGGAGTAGGGAGTCGTACGTACTGACAAGGTGACAAGAGGCAAAAGGGGCTAAGCTAGGAGTAGCAGTGGTACTCCAAGAAACAAAAGGAAACGAGGGAGAAACTAGCCTCGCTGGACCAATCGTCGATGGACAAACAGAGAGAGAGGGAGGAGGCGAGGAAGACTGCAGGCCCAGGTGGAGTAAATGGAAAAGCTGCACGTGCCCAGGGTGCAGTGCTGAGCCATGGTCGTAGTACAACCCACACGTCAATCACTCGATCAATCCCCCCCTCCCTCCCCTCTCCCCCGCGTACAACAAGAAGAGTAGCTAGGCGGCCCTAGAGACATACCACGTCGAGTCCCATCTGCCAGATCCTACGTTTTGCACCCCCACACGACCACCTCTTTGCATCTGCTTGCGCTGACGACAAATTCCATCTTGACGTTGTACGACGAGAGAGAGAGAGAGAGAGAGAGAGAGAGAGAGGGCGTGGTGGTGACTGCCAAGTCAAAATGCAGGGGGGAGAAAGGCGTCCGGTTGGTCTGCCGACGACGACGTCCGGACGGAAGGGAGGAAGGACAGTCCTGTCGATCGCGACCAGCTTTTCTGCCAGCGCCCGGCAGGGGCAGCGTCAGGGGAGGGGGAGGGACGACGACGATCGACCTGGGGGGGGCCCGGGGGGTTTCTTCCTGCCGCACGGGAGAGGGCTGCCTACACGTAACGTATGTCGACCCTGCCACTGCAGATTCCCTGCGCTCCCCCCTGCCCAGGCTTGCATGTTGTCGTCGCCGGCGCTAGCCACGAGATGAAAAGACGATCGAGCGAGACGACGGAGATGGAACGCGAGGAGAAGGGAAGGGAAGGCGCGACATTCCACCTGCAGAGAGGGTTTGACGGGCCGCGGGCGGACGGACCGAGCTAGTGCGGCAAGCTAGGCGACCGGGATGTCGTGGGCAGCCTCTCAGATCGCGCGCGACTTCTCTACGTCCATGCGACGATGGGAGCGAGATCGATCGTCTGCTAGCCTGGTTTTGAGAGTTCGGTGGCCCTGCACGAAACTAAATTTAAAGATACGAACCCTTAATTTTACATCTAAATAATACTCCCTCTTACCTTGTATATAGGGGATTATGCTCTCTCAGCTTGTCTAGAAATATAAAGGATTTTTTTTATCCTGAGACAATATAAGTACAACAACAATCAGAAATTGAGTACTTCCATCCGTTTACATCAGGAAAAAAATATAGAGAGAGAAAAGGTACATGTAGTACTACTATGCAAAACAGAAAACTATTTTAATCCCTCGAGAGGATATCCACTCGTTATTTATATGTCATTCAAATGATTAAAAAAAAATTTAAAAAAAATTAAGAAGATGTATTAACATATGATATATCACTCCACGAACATGCAAGTTCAAATTTAATTTCTACATCTCGTAACGAAAAAAACAAATTTGACTGTGAATATACATTAACTAGTTGTAGTTTAATTTGTTTTTTTCGTTGCAAGATATAGAAGTTGAATTTGAACTTGCATATTTATGGAGTGATATTTCATATGTTAATACATCTTCTCAAATTTTTTCATAACCATTTGAGTGACATACAAATAACAAGGGGACATCCCCTCGAGGGATCAAAATCCACTCCCTCTGCAAACTGCAGCTCCCAATCTGCCAAACATATCTAGTTTTATTTCTAAACTAGCTGGATGGCCCGCGCAATTGCGTGGCTAGAACCCATATAAAATTATATTTTTTTAATATGATTTTACTTAAAATTTATCAAATATTTATCTCGTTGTCTTAAGAATTTGAAAGACCAAACCTTATCATCATCCTCGTGTTTCTAATTTTATAGTTTTAAAAGTCACGCCAGTTGCTATCCCTTACTTCTGTCATATTCTTCTTTATTTGCTTGCTCGATTTACCACTATTTCTATTCATTTTTCTTGGAACTTTAAAAAATGGATTTTATAGTTTTTAGAATTTATTGTCCCGTTGGGTTTCGTTTTTATAATTTCTATAAGTCCCGTCAAACGCTGCCATTGTACTTCTCTACGGCCGTCCACTGCCTTTTCTATTTATCATCATTGGTATTTTAAAAATTGAACATAATTATTGTTTAATTTTATTTTTTACTTTCTAGAAGTTCCGCCAAAACGTCAGCGACTTTGTCACTGTAACTCCTCTACGGCTCGTCCGCTGCCTCCCTTCTTTATTGTCCTCGAGATTTTCAAATCAAACATGATTATTATTGGGTTTTTTACTTTTTTAGAAGCCCGAGCCTTTAAAAAATGGACCTCATAGTTTTTACAGTTTTATTGTCTCGTTGGTTTCATTTTTTTATAAATTCTAAAAATCCTGTCAAATGCTGCCACTATACTCATATACAACATGTCCGCCGCCTACTCTTTATTATCATTGGGATTCTAAAAATTGAACATAACTATCATTGGAATTTATTTTTTTTTTTACTTTCTAGAAGTCCCACCAACCATCAGCGGCTCTGCCACTGTACTCCTGTACGACCCGCCCGTTGCCTCTCATATAAATATTTACGATGCATCTACGAATTGAGTGTCTAGTTTTTATGTAGAAATCAAGTGCCAATCCTCTACTTAGGTAAGGATGCACAGGCCTGCAGTCACAGCAACTGTACAGTAAGGCCCTGTTTATATCCCACACAAAAATTTTACATCCAGTCACATCAAATGTTTGAACATCTGCATAAAGTATTAAATATAGGCTAAAAAAATAACTAACTGTACAGATTGCGACTAATTTGCGAGATGAATCTGTTGAGCCTAATTGCTCCATGATTTAACAATGTGGTGCTACAGTAAACATTTGCTAATTACGGATTAATTCAGCTTAATAAATTTTTTTGACCGGGAATTCAGCTTAATAAATTTGTCTTGTGGTTTACTGACGGATTCTCTAATTAGTTTTTTTATTAGTGGCCAAACACCTCATGCGATACCCTATATAATATTCGATGTGACACGCCAAAACTTTACACCCCTGAATATAAACACCCCCTAATCTGCATACAACTGAGATAACAAGTCTATATGCAACCACATAGGATGAGAATAAACAATAGATGGTACAAATAGGTTCGTTTAAAATTTGTGTTTCAATTTATATTTGACCTCAAAATACGAAGTTAACCTCTCTCTTTTTTTTTCACCAGATAGCACTAGAAATTATGCATGCACTACGTATAAGACCCCGTTTGACACAGGTCCAACTTCCAACTTCAACTTACCTGAAGCTGGAGCTGTGCCAAAAACAGTCCAGACTCTCTGTTTTTGGGAGTGGAGTTAGCAGAGCTACTCCTAAAAAATAAACTGCGGGGGTGGAGCAGGGTTTTTCTGCTCCACAGCTCCACTCCACCCCACCCTACCCCAAAAAACTCACTACCCTTTAACTTTTTAACATATTTATACAAAAATAAAGACTCAACTACTCTAAACTCACCTTTCTCTCTCCCTCTCCCTCCCCTACTCACCTCTGTCATGGCTAGTGCACAAGCGGCTTGTGGGGGGACGGCGCGCGCGGGGGGCGGGGGGGGGGGGGGGGGGGTGCACGTACGGCACGCGAGGCCGGCGGCGGGCGACAGCGCACGGTCAACGGCGGCCAGCGGCGCACGAGCTGTCAGGGTTTGGGGATTTTTTTTCTTTTTTTAAAATTTCAGATCTTGAGTTAAAATGCTAGCCAAACACTTTTCATCTTGTTTTCAACTCCCACTAGAGTGGGAGTTTAGAGCTAGGAGTTGGAGTTTAGAGCCCTACCAAACGGGGCATAAGGATGTTTCATTGTTTTCTACCTTCAAATTTGATTTCAACCAAATTTCTTTAAACCCTACCGCTTTATTCCTACTACCTAACCCTGCAGTAAGTCTGGTTGCCATGGTTACCACTGGTGGAGAATTGAAACCCTTCTCAAAGCACCCGGCCCTAGAGAGAGAAATTTCCTTTAGAACGCAACTCTTCCACTTTTGCTTTGTTTTTTGCTTTGATCCAAACAGGGCCTCTCCACTGTTTTACTCATAATCAGTAACACTGGTGGAGAAACCATCTTTGGTCGGTCGGCCAAATTCCACAATAGTCTCGGTTCTAATAAAAACCAGGACTAAAAAGCATCTTTAGTCCCGGTTTAAAAGTTGAGGGGTACTTTTTGATCTTTAGTCCCGGTTGGTGTTACCAACCGAGACTAAAGTTCATTTTTAGTCCCGGTGCAAGAAGTTGAGGGGTTCAAGACACACCCTGATTATTTTTACTCCCGGTTGGTATAAACAACCGGGACTAAAAACAGATCTTTAGTCCCGGTTGTTTATACCAACCGGGAGTAAAGAGTACCCCGAACTGCTAGCCAGATATTATCCGCGCGCCCCAAAAATAATTGTTTATACCAATTATTTTTACTCCCGGTTGGTATAAACAACCGGGACTAAAGATATCTTTAGTCCCGGCTGTTTATACCAACTGGGAGTAAAGAGTACCCCGAACCGCGCGCTACTCAGTTATTATCCGCGCACTCCTCTCGATCTCCTCCCCTCTCATTACTCCTTCTCCATCCCTTCCTCTCCCCCTTCATCCCCTTCCTCTCCCCTTTCCCCTCCCGTTCCTCCCCTTCCCCTCTTTGAGTGGCGGCCGAGCGGGAGCAGCGGCGCTCGGCAGGAGCGGTGGCGGCCGGCCGTCTGGGTGCGTCAGGCGGGCGGGCGGGCGCGGCGCGCGGGCGGGCTGGCGTGGCGGCCGGGCGGGCAGGCGGGCGCGGCGCTCGAGCGGGCTGGCGCGGCGTCCGGCCGGCCGAGCTCGCGCGGAGGCCGCAAGGATGGTGGCCGGGAGGCCGGCGGCGCCCTCCTCTTTGCTGCCGATTTTTTTTGAATTTTTGATTCATTGGATTTGATCTGTGATGTATGTGATATTGGATCTGATCTGGGAGTTGTGATGTATTTCTTTTAGGATTTGTGATGTATTTTTTGTTTGAGATTTTGTGATGTGATGTATTGTGATCTGTGATGCATTTCTTTCCAATATGTAATGTATTTCATTCCATATCTGTGATGCTACTTTGATTTGGGGATGATTTGGGAATATGATCGGGGATATTTAGGGAGCAGATCGATTTGAGAAAAAAAAAAAACCGGAACTGCTCCTACCATCTTTAGTCCCGGTTGGTGGATTTTTAGTCCCGGTTATTTTACTCGGGACTAAAGACGGGTATCTTTAGTCCCGGATTCGTAGTCCCGGTTGTATAACCGGGACTATAGAGAGGTTCCCAACCAGGAGTAAAGCCCCTTTCTCCACCAGTGTAACTACCACCGGAGAAACAGGTACTTCGGAGTACTTCCTAGCATGCATGCATGTTTGCAGCAGGTCAGCAATGCTCTTCAGCTGAGTAGTCCTTTTATGTCACGTTCCTGTACACCATGATCGCTAGCGCTATATATATGAATCTGCTAGCTTTGCTGTCCCATTCCCATATACTCATATTTGCCACATTTAACACGAAACAGTATGTGTGAATCTTGTGACATCTATAAAAACCATACAGAACTGAGGGAGAGAACAATATACACAAATTTTGACAATTTGATCCTTTGCAAAAACTATTTTTACTACCAAAATTTATTTTAAATCTGATTCTTTTGCTCAACGCCAAATCATGTGGCGCTGAACTTAGACACCTCAGCGCCACGTCAGCTGGCGTTGAATGCCATGCCACGACGGATGGGAGACTAAGTCAGCGTGCCAATGTACATTCAGCGCCATGCTATTGGCGTTGAGGTGTATAAGTTCAGCGCCACACGATTTGGCGTTAAGCAAAATGGTCAGATTTGAAATAAGTTTTGGCAGCGGTTCATTTGTAAAAATAGTTTTTGCAAAAGGTCAAATTGTCAAAATTTGTGAACAATATACATGTACAGCAAACAACACCCGAAAACTAGAGATTTCAACTGGATCAACCCATCGGGATTAAATTACATGCAGTAAGATCAGAAAATATTAATTGCTAATACTATTCACCAACAAAAGCTTCATATTCATACGACATGCACGGTAGACTGCAGGTAGAGTAAATCTACTGCAGTGTTTAAGCTGCATCACCTAGCATACAATCAAGGTGGATCCCTTGCAACGAACAGAGAGCGAGCTCTCCCAATGCTAATGCATACATAAAAAGGGATCGATCGATCGATACACATACGTACGTACAGTAGAATGCAAGATATATTAGAACCCTAGCTAGATTGATTAATTATTATCTAAAAAAAAGCTAGATTGATTAATTGATCGACAAGACTGGCAACACATATATATATATATATGGGCCACTTAACTAGTACAGCAATGATACGGATTGGAGAGATAACTAATTAATCTATGGTTACATGACAACAATGTAGACGGCGCCCTGCTGGAGCGGCTCGACGGTGACGCCCGACTCGTCGACGGGCACAGGCTCGGTGCGGCTGCCTCCTCTGTAGCGGAGCAGCTCGGCCTCGTCGCCGTAGTGCCTCACGTTGAAGTGCGCGGCCGGGTAGAAGAGCGGCGGCGCGGCGCCCGCGACGCTGACGCACACCACCGCGGCCACGGAACTGCCCGCCTCGGGCGCGCCGGCGGCGGCGGCTCCGGCGCCGGAGCAGGCGCCGGCGACGAGCCCGAAATCCGCGAGACCTGCAATTGGATCGGTCGTGGCAGACACACATGCACAGTCAAACAAACGGCAAAGCTAGTGATAGTGATATTAACTGCACACGCATGCAATGCAGAGGAAGAAGTTACTGCGGCGCGGGGATTGAGAGAGAAATCATCAAAGACCACGAGGAAATCCAAGGTGTTGAACTGTGACAGTCACTGAGATTGATCAGAGTTTACTCCTACTAGTACCACTCGATCGATGAGATGATAAAACTTGAATGAAAAGCGTCCTGGATCGTTGGCCATGCATGGCGCACGGTGACTCTAGGTAGAAACGCCCCTGTAATGTGAAAGAACTTTAAGCTTCTTTCATGCGTCGAGCAGGAGAAATTTGACCACCATCACCTCAGTCTTTTCACCAACGTACGTGTGTGCTGCTACCATACTGTACGCGTGTAGTACTCCCAGTCCCCTTCTCCTAGCTACTCCTACCATACTGTACGCGTGTAGAACTACTCTCTTGAGAGAAAGAAGCCACCATTTGACAAGACCATACAGCAAGAGTGGCACAATTTATGAGTTGTGACCTGTGGCCAAAAAGCCCTAAATTCGTAGCGGTTACTGCTCTTCATCTAAGGGGTGTTGGGGAGAAAGGGGCTAAACTTAGCCCTTCTCTCAAAAAGACTTATGGTTTCATGAGAGGGGGCTTCTCCCAAACACCCCCTAAAAAGGGTCTCTTTTTTTTTATCCCTCACCTCCTCTAATCTGTCAGGTCAAAATCAGTTTTCAAGCCTAAATCTGTCAGTGTAATCTGGTTACTAGTACTAGTACTCCCAGATTAATTATTGGATACTGATAGACTAGTGCATGTGTTCGTGCAATGACAAATCTACCAGAATAATTTTCCCCAAAGAGATCATCAAAACTACTGCAGTTAGCACTATCCGAGCTTAAAAAGTCCAGTTTTAGAATCTTATATGGAATCTTATGCTTCTATTCCTCCAACTCGAGTCTTTTCATGAACATGTGAAATAGCCCCATGCATGCCCAGATGGATTCCATTACGGAGTACTTCCTCCATCCCAAAAAAAAAGCAAACCCTAAATTTCCGTGTCTAACTTTGACTGTCCGTCTTATATGAAATTTTTTTATAATTCATATTTTCATTTTTGTTAGATGATAAAACATGATTAATATTTTATGCATGACTTGTCTTTTCAATTTTTTTCATATTTTTTTCAAATACGACGGACGGTCAAACGTTGGACATGGAAACCAGGGTTTGTCTTTTTTTTTTTTAAGATGGAGGGAGCATGTGGGAGCTGAATGCATCTACATGCGATGACATGATGTTCCCCATCACCATGAAATAGCAGTAGTACTAGTAGTTCGCATATTTGTAACATCCCATCAAGAAACCTACTCAATTTGACCTGATGGAGAACAGCTCACAAATTTTGGTCTTGTCTAAATCTAAATGCTTACAAAATGACAAATTTCTTCATCTTTACTGGAAAGTCTATCTGCATTGAAGTGATAAGATTGTACAGACACACAAAAGAAAAGGATTTTACATGGCCTAAACTTGTCTTATTATCATTGCCATGCCTGGGCACAGGGCCCTTGTTTGAGAACGGCTGGTTTGGATTGGGCCCTAAAGGAAACTAGTACAGTACAATTTCATGCATATACAATTCTTCTTTCAGTAAAAAATTTGTCATTTTGTAGTTAAATCCAAACGAAACTGAAATGGAGGACAACACTACAAGAGAAGTTAGACTCCCCTGAAGTGACACTTCTAATTAATCCATTTAAACATGAGCGTATGAATATGATGCATGCATGTGATACTGAACAAAGGGGAAAAAAATGCCAACAGATAATCTAGCTAAATGGTGGTGATTCATGATTTGACCAGTTAATTAAATTCTTCATATCAAAGAACAAAAAGAGTACCTTGAAACTGATTGTTAGCGACGGCGCCAGCAGATATAGCACTTGCAGCAAAATCAGTCAGGCTAGCGGTGGCGGCCACGCTCGCGACGGTGACGGCGGCGTTCGGCGGCGACGGCGAGGACGGAACAGGAGGCAGAACGCCAGCAGCCGAGGAGGTAACGTCCACGTGCACTGCCGGCGTGGTGATGCCAAAGCCGTACTGTAGCAGACTGTGCTTCGTGGCGTCGACGTCGTGCGCCTCCTCCGGCCTAGACACGGTGGCGATCGACGCCGCGCTGCTCTTGCCGAGGCCGAGCTGATCGGCGGAGCCGCACCAGTGCTGGCCGAGCCCGGCGCTCCAGGCGCAGCTCTTGTGGCCGGTGTTGTTTGGCGCTTGCACGTCGTTGCAGAGCCCCCAGAACATGCCCGCCGCGCCCGGCGACGACGGTGGCTGCGGAGCGGGCACCGGCAGGTGCATGTACTGGCCGCCAAGAATGGCGGCGCCGAGGTCGACGGCCGACAGGCAGGGGCTCTGCGGCCACTGCAGGAAGACCGGCTCGTCGTGTGGCACGATGCCGTGCACTTTGGGAGCAGGCGCCGGCGGCGACTCCAGTGGCTGGCCTTGATAGAGCATCTGCTGGTGGCACGCCGCGGCGAGCGGCGAGAGCAGGTCCATGGCCGTCGTCACGGACATCGCCTGCGTCGACGTAGCCCTCGCAGGCTTGCTGGACCCGGACGAACGGTCGGAGGAGGAAGACGACGACGAGGTAGGCGCCGCCACAGGCGAGACAAGCTGCTGCTGCGGCTGCACCGGCTGGGGCGCCGGGAGGATTGGTGGCGGCGGCGTGAACGACGGCGCCACGGCCTCCCGGTGCGCCGCCGCCGGCGCGGAGGCCCGGTTGCCGCCGAGGCCGAGCCCCGCGCGGCCTGTCCCGCCGGAGCGCAGCTTGTTCTTGGAGCGGGACTTGCGGTTCTGGAACCAGTAGAAGACGTTGGCGTCGCCGACCTGGCCGTACTCCTGCAGCTGCATGCGGATGCGCGGGATCTCGTCGCGCGGCGGGTTGACCATGCCGGAGTTGAAGATCGCCTCCAGGATCCGGATCTGCTCCGGCCGCGGGTTCCACCGCGGCTTCGGGTCCGGAACCCTCTCCTCGCCCACTGCAAGTACAACCACGAAATCCCATATCAATTCCCTCCCGATCGATCTCGATCCCCTGTAACCTCGCAACACGAAAACCCTACCTACCATAGTACAAAGCGCGAACAGTAGCATGCACGGATGCGCGCGGCGAGATCGATCGACCTACCTGACGAGAAGGGCGACGACTTGAGGGAGTAGCCGCCGCCGCCGGCGCTGCCGGCGGAGGAGCCGGAGAGGAGGGAGGGCGGCGACCCGGCCATGTCAGGCTGCGTCTGCCACGGCTGCGTGGCGTGCTTCGACCTGAACATGCTCGGCCAGTGCCTGTTCGACGACGCCATGCCCGCAAACCTGCCGATCGATCGATTCAACCCGATGAACTCTCAGCTCCCCTCTGCAACAACACAAGCCTAATTATACTAGCAGCTCGCGCTCGTCGATGAGAGAAAGATCTATAGCTAGCTACAGATGATTCTCCTTGAGGCGACAGGGACCGGCCGGATTGGACGAGAGAGCTAGGAGTAGACGAGCTAGGAGTGTTCCTCTTATCTCCCTAGCTAGGATAGATGGATGGATGGATGGAATGGTTTCTTGCACATTGCTGCCTCTTATAATGGCGAGCACCTACCCTTGGTGGTGCAAAGTGTCGCCGCCCAATAAATGCCGACTACTTCTACGGAGTAGCGACCATCTCTTTATCTGCTTGGAGATGCGTGCGAGGGAGATGATGCAGTTGCACCGGGAGGGAAGCGATGGGGTGGTTGCCTTGGCCGTGTCGCTGATGCCGGAAGGGTGCAAAGGACACTGGAGCTGAGCTTCAGTTTCAGCTTCGGCTACTACCCTGCTTGGAAGACTGAACAAAGTCTGGGCCTTCCTTCCAGCATTTCTGCCATACTACCTCCTGCTGGTAATGGTGGGTAATGCCTTTTTGCATGAGAGGACTCCGGGGACGGTGGTGATGGTGACCTAGCTAGCTTGGGATGACATGTGTGTCGTCGCCGGTTAGCAGCGTACTTTCTGATCGATCGAGTCATTTCCAGAAACGAAAGAATGGAAATTGCAGTTACTGTGCTAATCGTGCACGGCAAATTTACAGGGAAACTGTTCGTTTCCTCCAAATACCCACTATGAAATTCATCCGTTTCAAAGGAGCTAGGCTCTTCTTTTAAAAATTGCACAAAGAAGGCCCTGTTGGTCTAGTAGTATGTATTGATCATTGGATGCATCTCTCATTAAATCTGCTTCGGATTACAATTTGGAACGCAGGATTTTACATAAAGGCCGAGTTTAGTTCCAAACTTTTTTTTCAAACTTGCAACTTTTCCATCACATCAAAATTTTCCTATACACACAAACTTCCAACTTTTCCGTCACATCGTTCCAATTTCAACAAACTTCCATTTTTAGCGTGAACTAAACACACACCCAAAGTTCACATGCGCGAAGAATTAGTTTATATTCTATGAAATCCCTGCATTAATTATAAAGGAGAGACCTTAAAATCTGCTTCAAATTTAAAATTTCAAAAACCGCTTCAAATTATGAGCAGGCTCTAGTCATCTCCTAAAAACATTGCACATTTTGCGCATGGATGCCTCAAATAAACATGAAGTTAGTTGGTGGCGTGTCGAGGGCGCCCGTTTCTTCCAACATTGTGGGATTGCATGTGCCTCTTCACGTCAAGAAAATGTGTACAAAGTCACAAAAAGAATTTTCCATTTGGAGATATTCTTTTAGTAACGAAAATGCATGGTTTATATTTATGGTCTACAGTTGGATTTTGTAACTCTAATGAGACAATACAACACCTATTTTTCGACTGTACTATGGTCTGGTTTATATAGAGTGCAATTAGCTTCACCTTTGGATTCCGTCAACTTTGTAGTATATCGCATATGTTTGGAAGTTGGTTGAATGGGGTTAACCGTAAAGTAAAAAAAAATATTGTTTGTTGGCATTGCTGCTATGTTGGTCAGTTTGGCTAAGCAGAAATGACTTGGTCTTTAATGGTTACATGCTAATTCTTTTGTGCAGGCAATTCTTAGGGGGCACACATCAAACGAGACTTTGGTCGATGTTGCTTAAGAAGAGTTCAGAGTTCTATTTTTCTTATCGTTGGAACTTTATAAGGAGAATTGAAGCGTAACTTTGGTTGTCCTCTTCCTTGCTTTTTGTGCTTTTGGTGGTGTAATTTCATCCCATGTTTCGGAAGGAGTCTATGTACTCGTGTTAGGACTTTTTGCTTGTGTAGGTTTTTTTAATGTAGAGGCCGGGTTGTTTAATCCATTATCCAACAACAAATGGTCTACAGTTGGATAGCAAAAGTTATATCTTGTTCACATTGAAAAGTCAAAGACATACACCAAGTACCTCCATATTTAAATATATGGTATTGCTAATTTTATTAGGTATTTAGTGATGACTTTTGACTACTAATTTTCAATTAGCATAGAAGGACAAAATCATTAATATTCCAAAACTATATAAAGGAAAATCTACCCATAAGTTTTTTATATATGTTCTTAGCTAAATTTTTTGTGCTAGCTATTGATGGTGATAGTTTCACATTTTTAACCAAATAAAGTTAATAATATGATAGTCCTATATTTAAACACAAAGGGAGCACTAGTTATTACTATCCATTTCTACTCTAGTAAAGACAACATCTTTAAAGCCGGTGTTGATATATCTCTTGGTTCTAATTGAGCTAGTAGTTGTTACTGTATATGCCACTCACGAAGTCACGAGCGGGGTTTACAAAAACCGTGCAGTTGTCACGCGGTTATCATGTATGGTAACCTTCTCAAAACCACGGCATACCCTGCGCGCGGTAACCACAGTAAGCGTCAAACCGTGGGGTGGCGGTAACCCCATCCCAAACGGTTTGGTAAACCCTGCTCACGACTCAATCAATTAGCCAATTGTTAGTACTACGAATGTTCAGATTCATAGTTTAAAAGACACTTTTAATTTAGGGACGAAGCTAGTATAGCTCTTACTAGTATATACTACTCCCTCCGGGTTGATAATACTTGTCGTTTTGGACAAGGGTACGGTCTCCAAAAAACAACTTTGACCATTATTTTTTATTATATTATGTATAAAATTGTTAACAAATATATGATCATATTAAAATACTTTTTAAGACTAATCTATATATGTAGTCACCATATTTGAAAGACAAATATTTTTAAAATGATTCATAATCAAATATTGTAAAGTTTGACTTCACCCTTGTCTAAAATGACAAGTACTATTAGCCGGAGGGAGTACTATTATGCAATTTTTGAGTGACGATTTGGAGACCACAACGCAACAGTTGTTTAATGTACGCGCACACTTCATTTCATCCAGTCAAAAAGAGGCCGAGTTAACGCCAGTGGAACTGGCCTATCTGTGGCTACTGGCTACTGGATGCATGAGAGAAAGAGAGAGATGGTTTCCTAGTTCCCTTCCTCCCGCTGCTTGGCCGCTTGTGAATAGGCATTGAATTGAAGTGAATGATCGATGAGGATTATTCTAATGGAGATGGAATTGCAAGTTGTTGCACGGAGTAAATGTCATAGCCGTGCATGTAGGAGGGAGAGAGAGGTGCACACTGTGAGTTCACGCATGCACGCATTGGGTGCGGGTGCATGCATGCATGGTAGGAGTAGTAGCTGCTGCTACGGAGAAGCAGGTCAAGGAGACCGGGAAATAGGCTGTTTCGAGGAGAGGAAATGGAGGGGAATCCGGTGGAAATCGAAAGGAATTCCTGGTCCAAGAGAGGCAGTAATAATGGCAACCTCCCCCCTTGCCGTGGTGTGTGTGGTCTCTTCTTCTACTCCTAGCTTCGCCTTCTGATCCATATGGCCGTTGTTGGATTGACTCGAGGGAGGGATGCATGGTCGTCGCACGGTGCAGCGATCTCTTGTTGTTGTTGGATTGACCAGACTGAGTTGTTGGCGTAGGCTAGGCAATGTTCACACCATGCTTCATCACGTAGTAGCGCGTCAAGTTTCTCCTGTGATCGTGTTGGATCGTGCACCCGCGTTGGTTGGTTGCAGAAGCGCGGGGGGCTGTTCGTACGTGCGCGCGTGTGCATGCTGCATGGAGTGCAGGCCTGCGCAGGCAGCCCCGTGTGTGTCTCCTCGTGGGGGTTCGGCTGGCTCTGCAAGCCCACCTGCCTACACAAACACCAACATGCATTGATGCGTGGGAGTATACAGGGGGGAGAGTGTGTGTACTGTGCATGTGGGTGTGGTACTCGTGCGCAGCAGAAAGTGCGGAAGGGAAATCCCGTCGTCGTCGTCGACGCCCGTGTGGGTGTGTGGCAGATGTGAGAGAGAAACCATTTTTTTCTCGACGGGCGAGACAGAGCAGAGCAGAGAGACCACCACAGGACTGGGAGACCAGACCACCTCAGGACTGGAGTGAATACGACCGAGAAAAAAGAGGGCGGGGCGTGTTTACCTGTTTACCCGTTCTCTGCTCTCGCCCTGGCCTCCAGCTCCCTCCAATCGGCAATCGCTAGGGCGTTTGGTTTGACAGGATCTTTTTTTTTTCTTTCTAAGAAACTTATTTTATAAATAAACCCTCGAATAACTTATCAAAGGAATGGATTCTCGTGGTGCTAGCAACAGTCAGCATTATTTGCACCTCGCTCCAACATGACGGCGTCAATGATATTGGCATAATTCCTCTCGCCCCTCGTGAAAGCTAAATCACTCATGTAAATAGATTGGTGCCATTTACGCTAACATCGAGAGTCTATATGTAAAAAAAGTTGAAAATGGATATTTTTTTCATAACAAACTATTTAGAAATAGGTCCTTAGCGCTTAGGACCTATTTGTAAGAAAAAATATTTTAGTTTTTTTAGATTCTTTTTTATAAATAGGTTCTCAGTGTTAGTGTCATTAGCGTCAATCAAAATATATTCAAGTTAATTTAATAAAATTAATTTAGTGTTGTAGATGTTACTAATTTTTTCTATGAATTTGGACAAACCTAAAGAATTTTGACTAACAAATAGTCAAACTGACTTTACAAATAAAATGGAGGGAGTAGCTTCTTTATCCTAAGATTTTCTCCTCTCCTTTTCCCCCTAAAACTTTGCCTAAGGTTTTATCATAAAGTTATTAGCCATTCCCGGATTTGGCTAGATCTAGCAAGAACATGTGCCAAAGTTAGAAAATGAACCAAACATGTTCTAACCACGTTTCCCTTTTTTCATACCTTGTTCCGTTATCCTCAAGAGGAAGGGATTGAGCAGGATTAATTTTATACCGCAATTGGTATGAAATAAATTCTTTTCAATTCTCTCTTAATTTTCACGTTGGATATTAACTGAACGATGACTAAATGAGTCGATCTCATTCAGGCCGTGTTTAGTTCTACGCTAAAATTGGAAGTTTGGCTAAAATTGAAAGTTTGAAGAAAAAAAGTTAAAAGTTTATGTGTGTAGAAAAGTTTTGATGTGATGGAAAAATTAAAAGTTTAAAGAAAAAGTTGGGAACTAAAAAGGCCTCGGCTTATTTCCATACCATGGGACAATCGAAGGTACAAACAGGATCGTGATTCATGAGTAGCCGCGTGCGCCTACAAGAGACCCTGTCAGATAAACGAGCCAATAGCCGGATTTTATAAATTAACATACGAGAAAACGGCCCTTTCAAACACAATAGTTAAACAATTTTAATCACATATAGAATTTGTTCTATATACCATTTGAATAAAAGATTGCGCGTCTATGGAATACATGAATCCATGAGAGTTTGGACGGAATCTAACATGAGATCTAACCTTATATGAAAATCCCTTTTCAAGTATTCGTTTACTACTTTCCTTGACGGGAGTAAGCCTAATTATAAGTTACTATTTAACATCCGACAGAAATTTTGGGAGCAAATCTGTCAAATTTTGAGCCATATAGGATGGGCTTTAAAATCCATGCACGCTGGATGTGATAAAAATCAAAACAAATTACGTGCGGTGAGTGTCGAACCAGTCACAAGTAGCTTCCGCGTGCACACGTCCCCCCACTAAGTGGCACAATTTTTTCAACCTACATACCACTTATATTCTACTTAAATACATAATTATATACTACTTACATTATAATTTAACTATATAAATAATCATGTCGTAGTCATATTTAAAAGAATTTTTGGGGATTTTTTTTAATGATAGATAGACCCTAATAATAAAGCCAATAATTGGCTCTATCTTGTGTATATCATCTATAACAAACTTTTAAAACACAGATACATCATTTAAGCGAGCTAACGAAAAATAGAAAGTTGAAGTTTAGAGTTAAATAACGTAGCCTTATTTCCATAAAGGTTGTTTTAATTTGTGCTATAACGACATACAAATATGCAGTTAGTTTTGCTTCTCTCTTTTTTCTTCTTCAAACTTAACACAAATAATCTGGTTGGTAACTCTTATATCCTGCGACATCACCTTATTGCATTCGCTTTTATTAAAACATTTGTTTAAAGATACGGAGACCCAGTAATACTCCTATTTACTTTAGTACTACCTCCGTCACATAATAGATGTCGTTTTAACTTTTTACTAGCAACGTTTGACCATTCGTCATATGTAAAAAATTAGTGTAAATATAAAAAACGATAAGTCATTCTTAAAGTACTTTTGATAATTAAGCAAGTCACAAACAAAATAAATAATAATTTCCTAATATTTTGAATAAGACAAATGATCAAACCTTATAAAAAAACTTAAAGCGATAAATATTTTAAGACGGAGATAGTAAATTAATACTCCATGTTGTGGTGATAATTTAGTGGGTACGCAGATCTGAATCTTGTCCGACGAAGTTATCTACGATTTCACCGTTACATAGTATATGGTGTTTCCCCGTGAGCTGCACCGCACTGCATTGTTTTAAAATGGCGTTCCCACACTTAAGTTCGTCGCGTGAATGATCGTGTGAACGTGTTTGTTTGTGTCCCCTTTGATCGATCCGCGGCACGGAAAACTTTGATTTGGCACGTAGCGGTACTTAAAACTGAGGTTGATTTCCGGTCTTTAATTGGTGATCCTGACCGATTGATGAATAGTTTTTGTTCGATTTTATTAAACAAACCACAGCAGGCAGCCTCAACTTCTGACCGATCGGCACTTTGATATTGGTCACAGTTCTGGATGGATGTTCCCCGACCCATACAGGCATACAGCCATAAGCGTGCCCATCCGTGGCGAGCAAAAGTGTTGATGGGCTCATGGCTCGATGAAATCTTCGGCCCGTAGTCCATAAATGGGTTTCAGAATTCGCAAGTGTTCTCCCTCTCGGCATCTTCGGCCCAGAGTCCATAAGTAGTTCAGGTCCTTTTAATTTATCGCTGAGTCTAACATTCATCCCTGAACAGAAATAATAGGTATAGCACATTCCCTAACTCACATGTCACAACAATTTTAGTCTCTTGGCAGTATAGTGACCGGTTTTAGCTAACGTGTCGAAGGGAACGCATGTGTTCCCACATGTCAATGGCCAACTGTTCTTCCTCCTCTCCCCACCTTTCTTCCTCACTCTTCCCACCTTCTTTTGCAAGGCGGTGCACAGCAGGTGGTGTGTAGAGGGCACGCGGACAATGAGGAGTGAGGCGGCGGCTGCCGGCGGGAGGCCGGACGAAGGAGGAGCAGCAAGAGAGCGGATGAGACCAGGAGGAGCGAGGGGGAGCTGAGGATGCCGACAGAGGAGTGGAGGTCGCCAACATCTTCAAGGTTGTTTCCCTCGCCGATGAGCCACCATTTGTTCTCGGTGAAGATTTGCAATAGGATCCCCACGCACTTCTCCGTCTGCCGGAACCTCGTGTGTGCTCCTGCTTACCAGCATCACTGCCACATCACCCTGGAAACAACCAGAGTTCAACGCCTCTTCCTCTTCCCAACCTTGCCTCACCCCACCATTCCCTTCGCCAATCACGCCAGTGTTGTCAAACTCGAGCTTGATGGTCTCGTCCACTCGTGGCCGCCGTCTTCTCGCTTCCCCCACGGCCACTGCTATTGAGGTCCATCAAGGTAGGAGGTTGAAGAGGATGGCGGTCTGCCCTAGCGGTCGCCGCCACCACTGCCGACCTGTGCGGTTGCCTTGCTCCAACTGCTCCTCCTCCACCCGACCCCCACCGCTCCTTCTTTCCCCTCTCGGTATCCTTCGCTCCTCCCTCATTCTTCTCAGCCTCATCTGCTCTCTCGCCGCTCCTCCTAAGCCCGGCCTCCTGCTTGTCACCACTCCTCTCCGCGCCTCCCACCGCGCTCTCCATGCTGCCCAATGCGCATCGCCCTAAAGATGGGAAGAGTGTCAGAGTGAGGAAGCGAGGTGGGAGACAGGGGCGGAGCTAGAGCGAAATAGAGGGTGGTGCCACTTGCTTAATTTACTCTACTTTATATCGAGTTTAAGCTGATGTGGGTGCCTAAGTTTGTATTGAGGGGGTGCATACATGGTGAAAATAGATGAAGTATAGCTAAATAAAATTTTTGACCGGGTTCTTGGGCACCCCCTAACATATACTAGCTCCGCCCCTGGTGGGAGAGGAGGGAGAAGATGTGGCCGATGATATGTAGGTCCCACTTACCACGTTAGTGAAAACAGTCCACTATACTACCGACGAACTAAAGTTATATTGTGAGTTGGGGGATGGGTAATACCCCGTATTTCTATCCAGGGACGAATTTCAGACTCAGTGACAACTGAAGGGATCTAAATTGAACTTATTGCTTTTATGATGGTTTCAGCCCATCGGTAGCGGCTTCGGTTGAGAGACACGGACGCAGTAACCGGCAAGCACCTCGCTGAGGCCCAGCTCGCTTTCCACAATTACTCGTACATCGACATCGGTACTCCTTGGGAAGAGCAGCTACATGTCGAACCCGTTGTTTTATGGACTTGGGAGTGATGCCTGATGCGGCGTTTGCTCAACCTTGTGGAGGATTTACGTGATCCTCTTTTCCTCAGAGGCTCAGACGTCCGTGTTCACGCTGTTACGTACGCCCGCGGTCGTCACGACCGCAGCGAGCGCAGTCATCTCCCCCCCTCAAAAATATTCAGAAATGTGTGCACTGATAGACACACCGGACCCTTGCTCGTCATTCGCTTGCGAACTGAAAACCAAACGACCGGTCCGGGTGACACATGCGTTTTGCCCCGGTCAGCAAGACGAAACCAAGACCCGGACAACGCCACCAAAACCGTCTCACGTCAAAATCGCCACCGGCTCACGGCTCGCCCGCTCTCGTTCTCCACCTTATCACCCAACCCGTCGTGCCAATCCACACACACACATCGTTGCAGCCTCGCACCGCCCGATAATAATACGACCAAACCAAAGACAGAGCAGCGCGACGCGGGGCGCAACAACCCGCAGCTAACCGCGGCGACCTCGTCCGCACCGCGCCACGCGACCACACTCCACACGCCTTTCTTTTCCTTTTTCCCCCCAAAAATCCAAAGCAACCTCGCCCGAAAAGAAGAGAGAACGCGCCGCGCCGCGCCGAGCCGCGTGGGTATAATTGAAGGGAAGCGGTGCGCTCGCTCGCTGCATCCAGCTCAACGCGCGGGGGAGGCGGAGCGAATCGGCGGATCGGTGGGTTGC
Organism: Oryza glaberrima; assembly: GCF_000147395.1. Classification (NCBI taxonomy): domain Eukaryota; kingdom Viridiplantae; phylum Streptophyta; class Magnoliopsida; order Poales; family Poaceae; genus Oryza; species Oryza glaberrima. The sequence goes on from NC_068326.1 coordinate 24,870,183, forward strand.
GGGCTTGCACGTAGTCGAGGCTCGAGAGGAGGGGGGGATGGCGGCGGCGGCGGCGGCGGCGGCGGCGGGGTACAGGGCGGAGGAGGAGTACGACTACCTGTTCAAGGTGGTGCTGATCGGGGACAGCGGCGTGGGGAAGTCGAACCTGCTGTCGCGGTTCGCGCGGGACGAGTTCAGCCTGGAGACCAGGTCCACCATCGGCGTCGAGTTCGCCACCAAGACCGTCCGCGTCGACGACAGGCTCGTCAAGGCCCAGATCTGGGACACCGCCGGCCAAGAGAGGTACCATTACTTTGCTCTGCTTCCATCGTCTCCAATCTCATCTGTAGCTTGGCTATATTCACCATCTTCCCCTGCTTCTGCTCTCTCGATTTCGCTACTTGTAGATTGTGACCATCATCCCTGCTTCTGTTCTCTCGTTTTCGCTACTAGTAGATTGATTGGTGATTTCTAGTAGCACAACTCCATTTTCAATCAACGACTCCATTTAGTCCATCATTGGTAGAACGATTCATGTGCTCCAGTGAGCAAAATCACACGCATGGCTTCTCTTGCGCATTTCCACAAAAACCTTTACGTGTTCAACTCGCTATGCTTCACTTTTGCGCAATGGATTGGATTGGATATCCCTTTGATATTTGGATTGACCTCGTTGGCTTCCCCCCCCCCCCCCCCCCCCCCAGGTACCGCGCCATCACGAGCGCCTACTACCGCGGCGCGGTGGGCGCGCTGGTGGTGTACGACGTGACGCGCCGCATCACGTTCGAGAACGCGGAGCGGTGGCTCAAGGAGCTCCGCGACCACACGGACGCCAACATCGTCGTCATGCTCGTGGGCAACAAGGCCGACCTGCGCCACCTCCGCGCCGTCCCCGCGGAGGACGCCAGGGCGTTCGCCGAGGCGCACGGGACCTTCTCCATGGAGACGTCGGCGCTGGAGGCCACCAACGTGGAGGGCGCCTTCACCGAGGTGCTCGCGCAGATCTACCGCGTCGTCAGCCGGAACGCGCTCGACATCGGCGACGACCCCGCCGCGCCGCCCCGGGGGCGGACCATCGACGTCAGCGCCAAGGATGACGCCGTCACCCCCGTGAACAGCTCAGGGTGCTGCTCGTCTTGACTTTGACTCGCTCAAACTCATCGTCGTCGAGCTATGCAAATTGCCACCGTTCACAGCTTTGTTCATACCGTGTGTTTTCGTCACTGCTGATTGATACTACAAACTTGAGAATTGGGATCAAAAGGTTGCATTTTGAAGACGTGTATTCGTTGATCAGAGATAGCGACATGCATTTTGGGACCGGAGAGAAATGAGAGACTAATTCAAGCTCGACAGATAATTTGCCCAAATTTTGATATAAGCCGTGGCGTTTCGAGATATGCCACCCAGATAGACGTGCGACGGATGATAATTTGTGACGAACGATGCATAAACAATCAAAAGACGAATCAAGGCAATCAAATGGACGTGCGACAGATAATTTGGGGCGAACAATGCATAAACAAACAAAAGGCGAATCGATGCAATCACGCTCCGACGACCATAAGAATCTTTTTGGTCCTCCCGAGTTACGGAATTAGGAGAAAACAAAATGTACAGAAGAGCACATGTTCTGTTCTGATTTTTAATCTGATGGTAGATACAATGTTTGCCTAGAAATGACATTGTGAGTTTTTTTGTCGGTCCGCCTTATGATACAGATGGGGGCGAACTGAGTAATTTAAAATATTCTACACCGAAGAAAATGATCAATGTTATGGCTGTACAGTTTAGGAAGCTGAGTTACTCCCGGATCACAACAAAGTGAGCAACAAATACAGGTAGCAGAATGGTCTACCGTTTCTTATATACAAAATTGAGCTGAATATTTGTCCGAAGTAAATAACTAATAAGATTATTCCTGTTCGTTATCCACTTCTTCTTCCGGTTGACAAAGCTGTCGTCTTGCAGATGGGGCATAAATTCTTTACCATCAACCATTGTTTTATGCAATCTTCGTGGTACCTGTGGCCACAGTCAAGGGTTCCAATGCATTCTTTAACCTGATACTCTTCCTGCAATACCAAGAAAAGATTTTTAGAACAAGGATATGTCAATTTGACTAGACTAAATGTTGGTGGATGAGAAAACTACATAATCTGATAATGCAGATAAGGAACCAGTGCAATAGTATTTGTTTTTCTAAGCCCAATTGGAACTTATGGCTTGTTTTAGCAACCCACACTTGTCCCTCTTAACACCCATTCAAATTCCTTAAGCGCCTGACAAGAAATCATGAATGATATTTACCAAGACGTACTCTCAAGTAACTTTATACAATTTGAGCACCGTGGACCTGTCCACCTTTGCAAATACTAATTTACACTGCACATACTTAGAAATCATAGTACATCTTACATAAACCAATTCTCTTGTAAGTTTTCCCACCTGTTGGAACCATACTTTGTGGGTGATAAAATGGAACGTTGCATATTACTATGATATAACACTAGCCAATTCCACACTGCAAGCTTTAACCATAACTTCGGATCCAAAAGTGTAAAGTCCAGACCGTTCGAAAGCTAGGTTTAGTTGTCCCAGGAAATGCATAAGCTATTATATTTCAAAACTAATCTGAAAATAATAGTGAGAGAAGGACCTGGCATATTATGCAAGCATGTTTAGTTGTCCCAGGAAATGCATAAGCTATTATATTTCAAAACTAATCTGAAAATAATAGTGAAAGAGAAGGACCTGGCATATTATGCAAGCATCATTCTCCATGGAAGATTCAGAAGACTTATTAGACATGCAGGATGATCCTGGCACAAATAAGCTAGTCTTCAATTTCTCTACAATGTAGCTTTTTGCCAGACCAGTATTTACATCTCCAATCTGCTCTTCTAATGCTAAAAGCTCCTGTAATGCAAATAAAAAGAATAGATCAGATAAGGCCTGCTGTGGACAACTAAAAAAAGGTGACCTAAATAAGCTGGGATCCATACCTCATATGTCATGCTGTCTATATCTAGCCGCATATCTCTATGCTCATCTACAACATTTGACACTTCATACAATCTTGAAAAATCCATTATTGTAGCATGCTGCAGCACCGAAGAAAAAATATATCAATTTTGAGTGTGTGATATAGAATTGAAGAGCAAGGTGTTTAACGTGACCTACATTCTACTGCAATATGAACAGACTGAACCAAGGGCAAATATGTCTTAATTCCCAACAAATGGACTAATGGCAGCAGGAAACAGGAAGTAATTCAACATGCAGATAAAATGAAAAATATACAAGTACTGTTTCCTTTGACTAGAAATGCATTAACATAGATAATGTGATGTCTGTAAATGCTGAAAACCACTGTCTCAGTAAAAAAAAAAAACAAAAAACAAAAAACCTAACCCTTAAGCATACAAACATACATGTATAAAAAAAATTCAACTTATCTAACATACACTCCTTAAGTGGTTCAATAGATCACATTCACTATATAAATATAGGCCGCACCGGGATCCAAACAATATGGTTTTATTATTATTGACAGTATATTAAGACAAAAATTAGTCAAAGTCCTGCACCAGTGCTCGTGGAAAGTAAAAGAACAATATCTGTAGATTGAGTAATAATCAATAACAAAGAGGTGAACATATTACACCCCTCAATATTATCAGGTTTGTCTAAAAGATACCCTCAACTATGAAACCGGACATTTTTAACACCCCTGTAACGATCGAAATCGATCAAAATACCATCCCCCCCCCCCCCCCACAAAAAAAAAAGAACAATATAACCTGGTTTTAATAGTGGTTTTCATGATATTCACATCATTTTTTTTTACTTCGATTCAACTTTTTACATCTCTTGCTAACTAGGTGGCATACAAGTAAAGGGTACTATTTGGATATTAAAATCATGAAAACCACCAATAAAAACCGGGTTGAATTGCCTTTCACGCCCAGGGGGGGGGGGGGTATTTTCACCGGTTTCGGTGTAAAATGTCCAGTTTCATTGTTCAGGGGTATTTTTTCGACAAACCAGATATTTGAGGGATGTAATGCAGATTGAGCTAGAGTCAAGTGGACTGTGGATATCATAAAACTATACTACTAGTACTAATGCAAAAACTACCAAAGAATGGCATTTCAGAAAACTACACTTTAAAAGAGAATGCGAACTAACGAAGTAGTTTCGTGAAATAGTTTGAAAGTATAAGGTTGATCTTCTTCATTTGAAGTATGTAGTTTTGTGAAAATATAGATGTTAGCACATCAAAGGCATTTAAGAAGTAATGTACAGGTTCATATGCCAAATTGCTACAAGAGTCTCAAACTTTCCCCTAACAGGAAGAGAGCTCACTACACAGATAAAATTGTCAAATAAGTCAAACAGCCAGCAACCCAAATAATTATTGCACATCGCAAATCATAGGGACACAAAGTGAAGTACAAACTAACCTCAGGTGGCAGGATTCGTATATTTCTGTGGTTCACTGGATTTGCCAAGAGTGGATGATGTGGAGGCCCAAAAGTACGTTCAGAATTAGAGAAAAGAACTGGAATCCTTGGACCCAAATGGAACCGGTTGCCAGAATGATTTACACCATGTAAGACAGGATTATTGTGGCATTGTTGGTAAGGAGCTTGCACTTGTGTATGATCAAGCAGATTATGAGCATGCATGCCAGCATGCTGATGAAAATAGGGTAAAGGTCCTCGACATAAGGTTGAAGGGCCATTCTGATATTCACGGAAGCTTCCATTCACTGTTTCTGTCATACCTGAACGGGAAAATCTGCCTGCTGAAAGCATAAAGGTTTCCAATTACTCCTAGTGTGAACACATAAGTTCATTCTGTAGGTGGAGACATTTTTTGAAATTTTCGCCACTCTTACCATGCAAGCTAAACCACTAGTCCAGACATCAAGGCACATTGAACAACTATTCAAGTCATTAGAAAGAAGGAAATAAATTGATGACGATCTAAGGATCAAACGAAAAGTTACCTGGAGCATTATTCATTCCATTGACATATTCCCACTGTGGAATTCCATCAGCAATACCATTTGCAGACTGGGAAATCCATGTATTGCTAGTAGGTTGAAAGCACTGGCTGATGTGACTAGTTGGAAATGCATAATTACCATGCTGTGCTGATTCTGGGTGAGCACCCATCAAGTTAAAGCCATTACCGGGAATGGAAGATCCTTCCATAGATGGCCAACTGGTCTGGCTATGGTACTCTGATGGGTTATATGATGCAGTGTTAGGCAAAACATTTGACTCAAAAGAAGGATCCCATGGCCTATGTGTAGGATTCAGAGATGCATGAGAAGAGCTTGAACTTGCAAATCCATTAGCACAGTGGTAACTTCCTGCAACTGCAGCATTTTTCCTTTTAATGAATCCTCTAGCACTTTCACCAGCATTTTCATTTCTGCTACCTTCATCCATGCTTCCTAGAACAACTTGGTTTGATGGCAATCCGAAGCTCTGAGTGTGAGAAACATATTGGTTCATAGATGTTGTCGACATGCAGGGGTTGTACATACTGGATGGGAAGACAAAACCTGAATCAACTCCTAAATTTGGAGGCAAGTTATGAACAGGTTGATGTGGATGGTTCATGCCCACATCATAGTAACTTCGCATATCAGATAGACCAATGTTTGTAGCATTTCCTACCCCTCTGACAGCATGTTGTGCACCTTGGTTGGATGAATCATTCCCAGTGCGATTAAAACTTTCAGAATGAATATGAGAGTGCCCTTGTTCAGTTTCTAGATCAATTACTTGGGGAGTGCATACCGTATTTCTATATGCCATAACGCCAATTATTATTTGTCTTAGCTGCAAGAAAGAACTGCTGCAAGCTAAGTCACTAACTATGATTTATCATCACCTCTACCTGAAAATCAGATTAAGAAAAACAAATGTTAAGTTATTGTAATCGCTATGTGATGCATAATGTGACACATGTAGAACTTGGCAATTTACATGGTAGTAGACTTGCATATTGATAAACAAAAGGTCAATATTGCAACGACAAAGAGGAGTGGTTCTGATGAAAGTTGATTCAGAGAAACATAATAACTAGATATATATAGGTAACAAGAGATGAGCCATTGTCCCTAAATTATAGGGTTCTAGCTAGGTCAACAGCACAAGTTTAATCCTACACATGTGGTGGTTCATGGTTCGGGAACCATCAACTGATAAATTGACATGTTTAGGGAGGGAGCTATACCACAATCTACACAAGAGAACAATACTGAATAAAGACGTTAAAAAGAGCAAGCTTTTAAAAGGATTTCGTCCAGATCCCAGCTGAATTCCTGGATGCAATGGTATTAGGTAGTTAGCTTTGAAGAAAAAAAAAAGGAAAGAAAGAGCAGGTGCAAGGTGGAGTTTAAGAAATGGACCACCTTCAGAGAAAAGGCAAAGCAAAACATAACATAGAATTGCATAAAGAGATGGGATGCTTTTGAGGAAGGAGAAAAATACAAAACCATATAACATGTTGGTAGCATAACAAGCACCAGGGTTGTGAACATTAATACCTATATGTGGCACTTCTTAACTTATGTTTTTTTAGGATGATAGTTGGGGAGTTTCCTACTGACTTCTCGATTTATTATGTTTTAATGCTTAATCATCCACTTATGCATTAATGACCTTCTGTAGAGCTTTCTGTTCGGGTATGCCTTCTCTTATCTTTTGCGAAATACTGCTAATTTAGGACAAGTTAGAGAACCTAGGAAGAATCAAGTGTATGACACTGCAACTAGAAGATATGTACCAAAAGAGAATACTCTCTAAACACTGTTAATTTTGTTCATTATCTGGCCCTCCCTTATCTTTCTAGTTATCATCTACCACTGTTCCCACCTCGTGTGATGTTTCACTTAAGACCCTTTCTGTCACAATGAATTTATAGGTATGAAACTTTGAAAGGGGTGTGCATGTGTGCATATAAACTTTGTATAGTTCTGCTTATCACCCGTGAAACCACAGGGTGAAGAGATAATTAGCATGCATAATTTTAGAATGTTAGAATAAGCTTTGTGAGATTAACAATAACTACAGTCTACAGGAGGTACTAAAGATTGCGTATGCTCACAGTAGGCTGCTAAACTTCCACAGATAAATACATGTATTAAATAAGACATGTCACTGCTTCTCTAAGCCCCTGTTCTTCCCGACTGTTGGAGTGAGCTACTCCCTCGTTTAGTGTGATCATACTTCCCAAACTGCTAAATGGTGCATGTTTTTTTAAAAAAAAAATAAGTCTATATAGAAGTTTCTTTAACAAATCAAATAAATCCATTTTTTAAAATTTATACTCCCTCCATCCCAAACTATAAGGCACAACCACTTTTTTTCTCATGTCTCAAAATATAAGGCATGCATGAATGCATTAACTAGCACCTCTTGGTCCTTTATATTTGGTTTGTTTTAAATCAGCTACCATCAAGCCCTCCAATCACACTGCTTGCATGTATGGATGTGATCCAATCGAGGAGGTGATTAAATTCATTCTTGGTAATTGCGATAGGAGTGTTTGAGCCTTATAATTTGGGATGGAGGGAGCAATAATTAATACTTAGTTCATTATGCACTAATAATCACCCGCTGTGTTTTCCGCAGCTCAGCCAAGCAGCTCCGAAATAAGCCTAAGTTTGTCTATCTGTGATACTGCAAGCAGGTTATTAAAAATATCTTGAACAGTGAAACAAACATCTAGCCAATTTGATCCAGAACTAGTAGTATCATCCATTAAAACGCTCAAAGTAGGGTTTGTATTATTGAAGTTGCGTATTGTTAAAAATGAATGCCACTAGTTAAGGTTCTATAACTGCATTTTATGAGCTGAAGGTATTGCACATCAACTACATACTTGAGAGCATCTGGTTATGGCAATATATGAACTAAATGCTCAACCTTTGCCCTACAAGCAGTGGCAGAGCTAGGGCACAAATCAACTAATGGTCCACACTTGAAGAAGATTGAGTTGCATAACAAAGAAGCCCCATTTCCTACTCCAAGCAATTGGTATGACTAACTTCTGCAAAGGCTTGCAAGGTTCAACTATAATTTGCCAAGAAGTCTTCAATCTAGCACTATTCTCCCATACTCCAACTGTTATTGCAAAAGAGGTTAATAAAAAAGAGGATTTCACTATTGGATAGAAACATCTTTTGTCAACATAATGCTATTACTTCCAAACAGAAATTGATGAAATACACATAGGTGAAACAAGAAATATCAAATAGTCAACATGTTACCATAACAAGAGCAGGGTGAAGTTTAAGGATGCAGTTACTTATACAAAATAATCAATCTGTATCCTCAATTGCACCTCTTAGTAAGTTTTTATTCCTCAGCAAAGAAGAAGTGTGTAAGCAGTATTACCAAAAGTGAAATATGACAACCATGCACACGCCTCTTGCATTCAATTACTATACAAGGATTTCCATCTGAGATAAGGTTAATGACATTTTTTATGCATGAACAGTGGATTGCTAACAATAGCTGTGACCACACTCCTGAAGGCTCTAGGACATGTAGTCCACCTAGGGGACAACTAAGTGCTAGCTTTTACTCAATAAAGTACACCAAACATTCGTATTATCAACGACAGACCTATGGTCAGAGCAGATACCACCAAGACACGTCACCAATCAACCTCTCCTTTCATCCTCCACATGTCACAAATACAATCCCTTGTATCTTATCTCGACCTACCTTTTGGATTTTCCTTGCATCCCACCTTTATTTTCTTTCTTAAAAAATATTGTTTTTAATTGGTTTCCCAGATCATTACTAAATTTAAAGCAACTATGCATAGTATTGAAGATTTCGACTTTTCCAAAAGTAAATTCGGTCTCATCAAAAAGTGCATCCTAGAAAAAGAACAGGTGGACACACGGTTATTTCTCCATACAAGTTTGATGAGTAAATGGAAATTTAAACTTTCGAGTTAAAATCACACGCTATTCGAGAGATGAAGCTAAATTAATCGTGATACGCAGTAGAGAGATGTGCAAGTAATACAGATTTTTTAAAAATGTACATACATGCCAAGCTACCAGCTTAAACAACTGTAGGGAGCAACTTTGAGCCTTGGAATAACAATGTCACCTAAGTGCCATTAGCTAATGTACAACGGTTCTCGCACATACAAATGACAGCACTGATCTTTACTTGGGTTGAAAATAAAAACAGGAGAAGTAATAGAGACCATGAACCAAAAGGAAAATATAAATATTCAGCTGTTGGAAGAACTGAAATAGGCACAATTAAAATTAATTACTTTTACCTTTATGAACACATAAAACATGCAAATTACTGAACAGAACTGCAAACTAAATTCATATCTGCCATGTAACATACAGAAAACCATTGTTTCTTTGACAAAATTCGCAAAAAATAATATACTGCAACCTGAATTAAGAGATCCTTTACAATCAACCATATCATAAAATAATCAGCAGAGTCAAAATTATCACAAACTAATTAGTAATAACGTCGTCAACAAAAATCCTCAAACAGCACTTGCCATGCCAACAGCTAACTAAAAAAAAACTCAAATTTTGTCCAAAAAACAATCTAATCCTATTATCTCAAAAGTATACAACCTCATTCCCCTAATCCACTAATTGTGAATTTCAGTCATGAAACAACTAACACAACTTTGCAAAAAGCAACAGAATGCAAAACTACCTACCAAACAACTACCAACCACACAAGAAGTTCAAAAGGTATGATATCCCAAACTCCAAGAATGGCTCGAGCTATCATAATCTTTTTACCTCACAGGCTCACCCAACTTGAACGAATAGGAGCCCCACATTTCTCAGGGTAATTATCTGCACTAATCGTATGCCCATGCAGCTTCATTTGTAAAGGCCAAGAAAAGAAAAGGAAGAGGCCTAGTAGTTTCACCTAAACATAAGAGATGCCCTTTAGCCCCACAATGCTTACCGAAACCTCAAAAAATACCACTCTAATCAAAGTTCTCAACGCCAACCAAACGCACATGCAGATAAAGCATAACATATTAAGCGCAACCGATACACTCCAGAGCAAAGCCACTAACCAGAAAAGCAGAAATCGCCCACAATCCGGGCCAAAATTAGCCCAAATGTTCATGCTCGCGAACCCCCTTCCTATGTCCTCACGGTCGCACCCTGCCCCCTTCATAAAATTACCAACGTAATTCGTCACGGGGGCACTCAAATCGCACGCCACCGCCCCCCCCCCCCCCCCCCCCGAATCCAATTCCTTCCCCTCCACTCACCCCCGACACAACGCAATCGGGGCCCCGAACGAATCAATCGAAACCCAAAAAAAAAAAAACAATCCAAGCAGGTACAGGGAAATTCCCACAGATCGTCACCTCGGGGGGAGCACGCGATCCGATCGGCGGAAGCGGGGTGGGTGGGTGGAGTGGAGGATCCGCCGCCAGCCGCGTCGTGGTGGTCGGGGAGCGGAGCGGAGCTATCGCGGCCTCGCCTCGCCTCGCCTCTCGGGGAATCGCGCGGGAAGGTGGAGGTGGATGGGTGGGTGGAGCGATCGCCCGCCGCGACGGGACGAGCTCGCGGGGGGCGATCGGCGGGTGGGGGGGGGAGGTGGAGGAAGGGGATCGGGAGAGAGGGGAGGAGCCGGCACGGGGAGAGAAGGGGAAGCTTATTTATAAGCACGGCAAGCTTTTCTTTGCCTTTTTTTAGAGAGAGAATGAAGAGGAGGGAGAGGTAGCCGGTAGGAGGAGAGGAGAGAAGCAAGAGGCTCTCTGTGTGTTGTCTGCTTGCTTTTCTACCGTTTGTCCTGAAGATATACTATATCTTTTGTGGTCTTTTTATCTTTTCTCTCGCTTCTCCCTTCTAAGCATCACTCTCTTTTCTTTTCTTTTTTTTTCTTTTTTTTCCCTCCTTGTGTCGTGACTCCCTATGTGAAGGACATGGAGAGGATGAGGAGGGAGGGACGCTTATAATTTGTTATTTGTCTAAAAATATATGTTTTCCTGATTACGTGAAATGTACAGAGGTGCACACCAGCAGACACGTCTCTTAATATAGTTATTTTTGCCTTCTTATTACGTTAGTAACGATTTGGCATGGGAATTGAGGAAGTTGTGTGCTTTTTATCGGAACGGTTTAAGAGAGGGGAGCTAACCTAAAATAGGAAATAGAAAAGATGATAATCCGCGTCCCCTGTTTGGCACCTTGCACATTATAAAAGTTAGATTGGATTTTTGTGTGAGTAATATATGGCAAGATAGGCGTGTTTAATTGGTGGCATGCATTCTTTTCCAACCGCGGTTTTCTAGCCAATGGATTTTCTCGCACGATTTGCACAGGTTGTTTGATATCTATAGCTCTCTTACTTTTGTTTCTATAAATGCAATTGTATTGTGTATACAACTTTAGGGATCATTCTTTATGGTGTAGATTGTTCTTTTTTAAAAAAATTCATACAGTAAAATTCATTCTACAGCATGGTTCTTTTAAGCATCTCTTTATACCGTACTAACAAATAGATACAGAGCTTATACAACAATATGATTATTCCCACTGTATCTAAAATCTGTTACTTCACATGTCCTGCATGTATGCATAGCCATCTATGTATATCTTACAGTTGGAGGGGGAAAACATAATATGTGGTTGGTGACTTTCATCAATCTCAATCTCAATCCCAAGCTATACTAGCCAGTCTTTCGAAGTTTTCATAGGGATCGAGTGTATGTATTTGCATTAATAGGGGTGAGCGCGCGCGTTGTAACTGACTATATAAAAAGAATGTATTTTACTATTGCACATAATTGTGCATTTGGTACGAATTCGGTGAGGTCTCCTAATCTATTTTGTGTGGTATGCATATATATATCCCTCGTGTAATGGAAAAACAAAATTAAACGGGGCTTTCAATCATCATTTTTTTAAGTACGAATCTGAGGCTACTTTTGCCACAAGTTATGTTTCAAACCAAAAATATCCGGCCATCCGCACAAATTTATCATGCTTTAAATTAGATGCATACTCGGCTTGGGAGAAATTTAGGTGACGTTAGATCTCGGCTTTAAGGAGAGTTTTGTTCAAACCAACCTTAATTTTGCATGTAGGTATAAGCTATTAAAATTAGATTTGGCAACGAAAATTTAGACATAGAAAACAAAGGTTATCTTGCACGTTTTGTTCTTCTTCTTCTTCCAATTATAGAGTTGGTGCTTGCAGGTTGTAACTTGTCAAGTCCCACGTGATTACTGACTAAATGACATTCTATCATTATATCATTATAGACATAGTACGCTGTCACCTCCTTTCCCTTCCTCCGTGCTTTTCCAATGAGGGGGCCGCTTGTTTATGCCGCGGCTAATTTTAAATTTTACAATTTAATTTTAAAAATTAATGTGTAAGCATTCTGTCATTTGTTACTCAGTCTAGGGGTTTGAACCACTAATATACTGAAGTGTAAATCTTGAAATTATTTTTCATTGTATCAGTCATGTGTCTTTCACTTATATAATTAAATGGTAGCACCAATAATTATTTTTCACTCTGAGAAAGTATTGGCAGGGCTGCACATAGCATTACGAAGGTACAATGTTTTCCATGGCGATCTCCACTGGACAACTGGGCGAAACTCAATGTGGTGGATGGAGCCTTTTCCTCGGAAGATAGAAAAGGTACAATCAAGATTGTGGTCAGAAATTCCACAGGATATGTTCTCACCTCATGGCAGAGGCGGATCAAGCGTTGGTGTTGGGGAGACTCGTGATCCTCCGCTGAATCGCGAGTCACCCCAGCACCCACACTGGATCACCATTGATAGTAGAAAAGAGGGGATAGGAGGAAGAGTAGGGGTTGAAGGAGAAAGAAGGAGATAGTCCTCTCTCTAATCTTATTATGGATCCGTCCCTGCTCATGGAGATTCATCAGAAGGTGCGCACGCTGGAGGAGGTAGAACTGATGGTCCACTGTTTTTTTCACCGGGCAACAGATGGCATGATGTAAAGGTTTAAAATTTACAACTAAATGGGTACCGATGCTAGTTGAACTTAAGATAGACTGTGCCACTATAATTGCAAGACTGTCGAGATATTCCTACTATACGAAACAAAGAAAACAATGTCGTTGTCTAGGAAGTTTGACTGATGCACTGTAAAAGAAAGTGTAATAGAGTAGCTCATGAACTTGCTTAAATTGTTAATGTTCAAAATGCAGTATGATTTGGGCGTAATAATGCACCGACTAGTGCTATGCAGTATTTACAACAAAAATCATAATCCTATTAAGCTGTCCCCCCCCCCCCCCCAAAAAAAACAAATAAAAAAGCATTGCATTTCAACAATTCCAACATACGAGCAAGCCAGGTAATAGAAAAAACACGGTTTAGATACCCTACTTTAAGTGCACCATTTCATTGGATAGTTTAACCCTCAAAGTATTTTTTTTCTCATTTTACTCTAAATTACTTGAAAATGATTCACTTTACTCTTAATAACATTTCTCTCTCTTTTTTTCTCTTTATATAAGTTGTATTTTGAGTTGCAACCTTTTGAAGTCATAGATAACACCATCATCAAAATTCAAAAAAAAAAATCATCAAATTTTTCATGGCTATTTGCTTGAACTCTAAAATACCAATGTTTAAATTAGTATTAGGTGTTTCCAGCCTATATAAACAATGACAAAAAAATCTAAAAAATGTTGAGACTTAAGCTGTAATGTATCTATCATTCTATCAAACTTTAATATTCTATCATCCTACCCAATTTCAGTATAATATATGACTTTTATATAGATAAAAAGAGAGAGAAACAACGTTCAGTAGTAGTAAAGTAAATCAATTTCAACAATCTGGGTGTAAAATAAGCAGAAAATATAGTTTAGAAGGTTAGTGCTCTATAAACTAGTTCGAAGTAAAATATATCTTACACTATCTCTTGCTAAAACTACTCATCAGTAGTAGTTTTCCTTTTCCAAAATCTGGATTTTTTTTAAGTACTTTTGTTTTTTAAAACTAATGAAATAAGCCCATGGAAAAACTTATTTTAGAAATGGACTCTGAAAATGATCCTAGCATGATTTGGCAATATTTACATTATGTTGACCATTAGGATTGGCACGTAGTCTAGTCGGCTACAATGGCGATGAATGTTTTGCACCCAGTCCAGGCCGGTAGAGTCCTTTCTTCCAAGCTAACGGATGAAGTATCACCGCAGGCACACTTCTCAAGCTCCTACACAAGCAAAACCTTTCTTCATATATATTTCTCAAGGAACATTTTAAAATTAATTTTTCAATTTTATACAATATCTAATTTATTTATTTGTGCCCTTAAATAATTATCATAAACTATGTTTCTTCATCATCCAACGACACTTTAGAATTGGGCGGCAGTAGCCTTTTCTTAGCATGTGGAACCGGAAAAGGAGGGGCAGAAACTCCCTTGTGTTATTTTCACAAGTTTCTTTCTATTATTACCACCATTCTATGCATAGAATTATATAGGTAATACTCCCTCCGTCTCATTCTAAGGTAGTCATTAGTTTCCATATCCAAATTTGATCATCCATCTTATTTAAAATTTTTTCGAAAAAAATAAAAATATAAGTCACGCATAAAATTCTATTCATGTTTTATCATCTAATATAATAATAAAAATACTAATCATAAAAAAATTTCGAATAATACAGATGATTAAAGTTAGACACGAAAACTTATGGTTGCGTTTAAAATGGGATAGAGAGAGTAGCTCCTTCCATTTCATCTTTCTAATTAGTAATTAGTTCCCTGTCACTAGCTTACCTCAGACCTTTTAGCCTTGTCATTAGGACTTCTTGTCCTCCAACTACCTAGCCATATATATGAGCCATATTCAGCATTGATGAACAAGCCCACGAACTAGACTGATATCCGCTCCCATTTTATTCGTCTTCCACTATTTTGAAGGGAATCTTCCACGACCACATTCAAAGCAGAATCCATGCTAGAAATTCTGGTTGGTACAGTAAAAGATGCAGCGATATAGGGTGATGCCACTCTCATGCATGCTCTGACGCTGGTGATTTTCCACCCGTCCTTCTTTTGTGCTTGGTCTCTGATACTCAAAGGCTGTGTTGAGTTGCTTCCAAAGTTGAAAGTTTGGGTTGAAATTGGTACGATGTGACTGAAAAGTTATGTATGACATGTTAATGTGATAGGAAAAATTAAAAACTTAGATCCAAAGTTTAGATCTAAACACAGCCAAAGATACTATTCCTGGCGTGCACTTGCTGGCTTGCTGCGCGAGTGGTGAATAGTCTCCATCGCACGGGACGGGACTGACCCCGCTGCTGCAGATTAAAAGAGAAAATGCATCTGCATGCCCCCGCCCCCCCAACCACCCCCCCCCCCCCCCCCCCCCCCCCGCCCCCGCGTCCCGGCTTGACGGTACCGCGCCATCCGCCGGTGGCATGCTCGACCAGCGCCACGGAATGATGGCAAAAGACGCTTCGTCAGTCGTCGCATGGCCGTTCGATCGCGCGCGCGCGCGAGCGAGGGACAAAGCTGCAAGAGCAGCGGCCGCTTTTGCTCACCTCA
This sequence comes from Oryza glaberrima, assembly GCF_000147395.1. Classification (NCBI taxonomy): domain Eukaryota; kingdom Viridiplantae; phylum Streptophyta; class Magnoliopsida; order Poales; family Poaceae; genus Oryza; species Oryza glaberrima. The sequence continues at coordinate 24,885,757 of NC_068326.1, forward strand.
CGGAGACATGTCGGTCTCACCGTGGAATCCTCGAGGAGAAGCGTGTCATACTGTGCAAACATTGCCCGGTTCATCCCCTCTCGCGTGCGGTGTGCCGCGGGCAAAGACAGTAGAGCACCATGCAGAACACGATCGAGGGCTTGTCAAATTACCAGCCGAGAATTCCTCAGCGAAGCAACTTCGAGCAGGCCTTAAAAAATGAAACAAAATAAAAAAGAACATCAGAAAAAGCTCGCGGTTGGAACAGCCGGGGAAGAAACTACACACAGGCAACTGAGCTAAAGCAAACTTGGAGGGGAATAGCTTAGTATTTCGAAATGTATAATAGCCTCACAAAAGGATCCTCGATCTGCAAGTTACCGAGTCAAACACAAATTAAATATAGCATCGACTACAGAACAAGTTACCACGTACTCCACCGGAGTACGAATTAAACGGACAAAATGCTTGCGTTACTCTGCCCTCCAGCCTCCAGGTACTCACCCGGTCACCCCTGCTTTTCGTCCCTTTCACGATTCCACTGTTCGATCTTGGCCCTGCGCTCCTCGCTGCTCTCCCTGACTGGACTCCTCGCACGCCTTGGAGGGCTACCACCGTGCCTACACCTTCCTCCATCATGCCTTTCATGTCTGTTGCTTCCACCCCTCCTTCCACCACCACCATGGTAATCGTCACGTCCTCGATAGTCATCACGATCATGTCGCTCCCTCCTATGGCGTGGGCTTGGGCTTGGGCTGCGGCTCCTGCCTCGTTGTGGCTTTCTGTAATGGCCAAAGAGTTTTTTCCTCAGATCCCTCCCAAGTCCCAATCTGTTTGACATGCATGAAATTGCAGTATCCACCACGGTTGCAGCTATTCTCCTCATACTGCCTGCAGGTCGCTTCACGGAAGTCGGTCACAGGAGAAAAGTCAACAATTATCGGGCGCCCAGAGTAGAAGCGGCCCTGGAGAGCAGTGTGAGCTGCAGCTGCCTGATCTTCCTCCCTGAACTGGACATAAACATTGCCTATCATGTGATCCGCAAGGTTATCGCAGACGTTGAGGTTCTCAATCTCACCAAACTTGCTTAGTTCCTCAAAGATGTCCTCATAGAAATCCTCAAAATGCTCCTGCATCTGGCGGGGATCTATCGGCTGGCCTTGAGCATCAACCCCGGGCGTGATCATATCAGGGCGCTGATACATGTTCGCAAACACAACAGTTGGTGATATGGTGGGCCTGTTATGAAGACGAGAGCACCGATCCCCATGACGGCAAGCCCCAATCTTGAAGTAAAATGGGCAGTTGACCCTATCTTTCTCTGTACCAAATATTGAAGCTAAGTGCTCTGCCATGATTCAAAATCAACGAACCTGACTGAAAGCCTGCAGATAAAATGTTAAGAGGTCAATATCATAAAAAACAAGAACAGGAATGTTCCCATATACTTGAAGCTCATAATCTTTTACAGTAGCATGTGGCCCATCAGCTTCAGAAAAACCATACCGACTAAGATAGTCAAGATAAAGTGCTGTGTTTGCACATCCCTGATTTAAAATAAATGGAACACTGACAGGTGATATAACTTAAACCAGTAACTTTGTAAGTGTTCTAAATCTGTCAAGACATTGACAGAGCTGTTTGGTGCATTCTGATGCAACAAAGCTTTTCAGGGCCTAGTGATCAAGCAGAAGAGACAAAATATCCATGGATGGTTATAGTCCCTGTTGTGTCATGCAAAGTACGCTTTTCTGCATCTTTTTTAGGGAAACCTGGACAATGTATTTTACTGAAATTGTAACAACACATGTTCAAGGGCAAATTACAAAATGAAAAACCAGACAACTAAGTCAAACTATGTTCATACATGTTATTTATCTCATAACACTACCAGCAGATTGGTATCCATTAACTTTACTCATTCAATTGAACATTGAGGTTATCCGCCCCAAAAAGGAGCAGCTACTAAAGCCTGCAGTGCAATATATAAAATATTTCATGTTCTTGCAAGAAAACACTAATCCGAACTGCTTTCTTATTTGTCTAGTCTGCACACTGACTCAAAATGTTAATATTAGGACATAGAAAAACATAAAAGAAAATTGCATTGAGGGTTATGACTTGAAGTTTTATCCTGTGAAGAGCATTTATCTAATCCCTGTTCCCTCGGTTAACCTAAATCTGCACACTGAATTCAGAGAGTTAACATCAAAGGATAACCCCTGAAAGGCTGAACTGCATAAACAAGATATTGTTCCCCACTAAAGTGTTAGTGTCTCTGTTCCTGCAACTGTAAAACAAACAAAGCAACTTTTCGCCTTGCACAAGAACACTTCCTTCTCAGGTAGGCCTTGTTACATCCGTCCAACAAAGAATTTTATTTCAGCCATTTTAAAACCTAATCTGCACACCAGTTAAAATAATTATAATCCAATCAAATAAAATAACCAGGAATAAATATACCACTATATAGAATGCTTTAATGTAAGAGGGAGCACTACTCCAAGATGTATAAATACATTGAACTGTTCTGTACAAGATGCAAATAAGACACATTAGATAACTTATGGCCATGTTTATTTGTATACTCTAATATCACATCTGTCAGTATCAGAACCATAAACTTGCAGATGCAAGCATAGATATCATGCCAACCACATGACTATCACAATATTAGCCAGTTGAACCAGTTGAAATTTGTAGTCCTACAAACTAAACCTCCCTGATCAAATGAAGAAGTTCCACGGCTGAAGGGATTAGCCATGGGACTTTGCTTTTTATTCTTAATCCCTTGTACAGTTAGAGATATGGGGATCTATGGGGAACTAATGTGGAAATCATACTGATGAAGAGCTGAGATTTTTCCATTCCATCCCAACTCCCACCCCTGGTCCTAGGTATTAAAATAGTGGGGGTTTACACCTACACTCTCCATCCCCATTCCCATCTAAACTCACATGTGCATTAAACAAACAAATTTATTAAAAATCCCGAACCCACTAGACACTCATTCGAGCTATCAGAAGGAAATGGGAGTTAACATAGAGGGTGAGAGCTATACGGAATGGGGAGTTTGAAGGGGGCAAACTCCTTTCCAATGCCTGGTTGGAAACGGGATGGAATTCCCCCTTTAGATTGAGATGTAAAATTCTGAAATCTACACAACTTAAAAAATCTAATATCTACTACATTTCCCTGAAATTATCATCTCTCGTTCTCTCCTAATTCCTAACAAACAAGAGAATGGGACTAAAATTGTAACTCCCATGACTCCCTGCTCTTAACTCACATTCCGCTTCCTGTTTTTTCCTCCTCTCAAACAGGCCGGGGAGGAGGTGAATCCTGCAGGCTGCAGCTATGACCATCACATGTGATTCAGTTTTTCTTCAAGTTCCTAATAGCAACCCCCCAGGACTTCAAACGTTCAACGAGATGGAACGCGAACGAGAGTTCCGCCATCGACGTCATGCGATTACTCAAGCGCGTCATCTCCGCTACATACGTGTGACTACGTCTAAACTCTTAAAAAAACGAGCGGCAGATTTGCAAAAGGAGAGCCGAACCAAACAGAGGGTCGAGACCTTTTGTAGAGGCGGTTAGGGTTTTCCTCCGCCGGGGGGAGGCACGCACCTTGCGACGGAGGCCGTTGGCGGATGCGCTCTCCGCTTAGCGAGCAGAGCGCGAAGCTACAGCGAGCACGCCGGCCAGGGCCCTCCTGCCTACGGCGGCGCGAGGAGGGCAAGGGGAGGAGGTTCGGTGGCGAGCGCCGAGCGGAGGGGAGGAGGCAGTTGGGTATCGATCAAACCCGTGTTGCCTTTTCGGCCACTTCTCGGGCTGCGCACTCGCGGCCTCATCGCGGGCCGCGCATTTAGGAGGCCCACCTCGCGTCTCACCCGTCGGGCCGAAAAAGATGTGTGACGTCATCGGGTTGGGCCCGGATTGCCCACAAGCAGCGCTCGTAGCGCGGCCCGCCGAGGCAGAAGGCACACGACGCCGCGGCCGCCTGTACCGTAGTATGTCCAAACACAAGTTTATTTTTCTCTCATTCCACACGTACAGTATAAAACCAGAAAAAACTACTACACATTTGCTTTATTAAATTTCGATATAATGATCTATCTTTTTATCTACTCTAAATACATTTATCATATATTTTCATACGAACTACGATATAATAAGTACTAAAAATGAATTTACAAATAAGTTTATCGTGGCATGGAGGGCTAGTGTTTTCCGTCTCTCTCTCCCCGTACCTTACCTAACACGTAGTACAACTGTACAAAAGTGCACATACTCCCTCCATTCTAAAATAATACTAGGATATGCCACATCCATCTAAAATCCATTATATTTTGGAATGGATGGAGTACAACAACGCTACTGCACAGCTAGGCATGAAGATCCAATCAACATATATGCATGAGTTCCACAGCTTTGAACGGATTCGAATCTTCCAAACCGAAAAACACTGGCCCCACATAAACATAAGAGTATATTTGTTCTTATCACCATTGTCGGCTAATTAAGATATTTTCCCCACACAAAAGCTCTGTGAAACAGCATGATCTTATTGAAGCGTGATGTTGTCTGAATCTCCCTCCTCGTCCCCACCGAATTCACGAGTGAAAGTAACATACCTTCTGGAAGCGCACTGTCGGCATTGCTGCATTTGATATGAAAAAAATCTAAACAATAGTACAATTAGCTGTGTTAAGGTATCTATGTTTTTCACTAAATATCCTCGTGTGAAGAACAAGCCACATCAGAAAGTTCTAAATGATGCGTCAATCTCATGAATCGTGACCATGCCAGATGCTAGCTCCGGCCACTCCTGATCGAGTCCTGACCTGTTCAATATCTCATTGTTCCTTTTCAAAGGACCAGCCAAAGCATTGCTCATTCTCTTGACTTCAACTCCACTCTTCCATTTAGGTTAATTAGGACGATGATGTAACCAGCTTGGTGAACCTCCAAGTACAATAGCACTTGTACTTTATGTGACGGCAGCTAGGTATACTTGAATCCATACTATCTCACTGTCCTACCTACATTTGCCTATTGATGCTTACTTCATGGTGATGGTTTGGAGATGCAGCAAACAGTCCATCTGCACAACTAATGGCAGAAGAATTAGCTGACGATCGAGTTGGTCTAAATGATTACACGCGCCTAGCAAAACAAGTCAATCGCGTGGTTGGTGAAACGTCGTAGACTCATAGGTCGTACTAGAGAGGATGAAAAACTGAGACATATATCGCTGGGGGTAGATCTGTGGATCCTCCTGAGCTCAAAGCAGCAATATAATATTCTCTCTCGTGGCAAGTTGTGATTAGGCTAAAATCCAATTTGATTTCCCTTGTTCAATGACATTTCTAAGATATTTGTTCGTCTATGACATGGATTCCTCTAGGCTCTAGTTCAATGCCAAAAGAGGACTCGTATGTAAGTAGTACGTCGAAGAAACGAATTAGAAACTTGCCCTGAGTGCTTTGATCAAAGTTTTTACAACGTTGAAGCTGAAAACGGGCAAAGGACAACTGGCCAAGTCCTTTTTGTTTTTGAAACCCAGAACTGGCCAAGTCCTAATTGGTGGCAAATGGGTGCATAAGACTTTGAGCATAGAGTAGAGTCTTGGCAAAGCATTAGAATTTGTGACCTGACAGCTGCAAGCTGTGTTTTGTCAAACATGCTGACACCCAGCGTGATCTCTGAGGTGTCAGCTTAACGTCAGAGTGCCGGTGAGCTCATCAACGGGGTGTGTAACTTATGTTTTCATCATCCGTAATCCACATCAACCAGTCCATTGTTTTGGACAGTATGCACTATGCACCTAAAATTATATGTCATGATGTTTAATTTGCAGGCTGTGATGGTGATTCTGTAGTAGGAAAAGATATACGCATCTTTAAGATTTATGACAATTCAGACGGGATTTCATCTGAATTCAGAACTCCTTTTCGTTGTTCTCTCAAGTCAAAAATTCAGAAGCCCTAAACTAGTGCTTAGACAACGATAACGTACTAGACTGAAAGTAGTCATCCACATGTTTTAGCTTCTAGAGAGCGTAGAGAAGAATGATAATCCTCTTGAGCCTTGTACATCTGTAACTTCCGTTTCTTGGATGCCCCCTGCTAATGGTTCAGTTACGAAAAGTCCTTGTAGAAACTGGCAACAACTTGCAGTCATTTCTCCCCTTTTCTATTGTTAATGAATACTATACTAGTAACGTTGGATTCCAGGTAGGGTCTAAACCTATCATGAGATCATCTCGGTCTATACAAGTGACGACTTATGACTTGTGAGGGAGATTCATGATATTGTATTGTTACACGAGTAGACGTACTCGGTTAGGAAAAATCTTGTGTTGTATTGTATTGTTACACGAGTAGACGTACTCAGTTAGGAAAATCTTGTCCATGATCAGGACGCTCTGTCACTTCAAATGCATGGTTAATTACTTAATTACCTCACCTAGGCCTAAGTACAGTATCATCCGGGTCAGCTAAAGTAACAGCCTGACAGTGGTGAGTGCTGACCATACACGTTCTTGTCATCCCTCTCCTCTCTAGCACACGTCCTGACAGGCAGGCACCATCAGAAAATGGCCTTTATCGATACCCACTGAACGCGTGTCTCACATTCACGAGGTTTTAGCTATAGCCCCACATCCCCAGGTACCAACGAACCAATGGCTCTGCTTGGTCCAAAACGGTGGAGTAATGTACGATCAGTCCCGCCGTATCAAGCGATCGAGGACGGAAATTGCAAAATGCGCCGTGGAAGCATGTTCGCCACGATCTGGTTTGTTACATGTGCAGGGTACGTACAGTCACATCCTCACAGGATTGGGTGCTTGGGTGGGTGAAGAAGGAGCACACGCCCCTTGGGAAGCAGAGAGGACGACAGAAAAAAGGGGACAAGCCAACAGGTAATCAGAAGTTCAGAAGATGCTACTATACCCAAATCGCCTGATCCCATTTATAAACAAACAGCACACGATCGAGCCGGATGCGAAGAACCAAGCCCACGATGCATGTCGGCCAGAGCTAAAAAACGACCCTCCTCGGCCGGCGACCTCACCGGGGCGCTGCCTGCCCCGATCGCGCCAAACTTGTTCTAGGTCTCGTATTTTTTTAAGCGGCGGCGGCTGCGGGGCTGCGTCCGCTCTGCACAGCGGCGTACCGACAGCCTCGTCACGGCCCTGTGTGCCCCGCGTGCGTGCGCTCGCGCGCGCGGGCGTCGTCGTTGATGCATGGGCATGGGTTGATTGATTGATTGATTCCGTCGCCAACGTGAACGTGCGCCCATGATTGGGTTGGGTTGGGTTGGGTCGGGGTCGCTTGGACGTACGCGCATGTTACTGCCGGGACACGTTGCATCGTCCGCCGCGCGTCATGGGGGAGGCGGGATCGCATGATTGCATCACCTGCGTAACGCTCGCTGGATGGCAAACTGGAAGGAAGCTTCCTACGGCTAGAGAGATAGTACTAGCTTGTCGCGTTCGCGTGCGCCTCGCGAGGTAAACAAAAATGGCGCCGACCGGCCACGCGCGAGTAACGTACCACGGGTGCCGCCACGGTTAGTTGCGGTCGGGCCATGCATACGCGCGGCCTCGACTGATGTGGCTGGCCGGTGCACATGGGCTAATTGCCATCTAGTACTACTATCCTCTCGGGCAGAGTTGCATTGCATGCGTGTAAAAGTTATCTGGCGGCAATCCGCGGACGGAGGCGCATCGTGCGCCTGCTGCCTGCGCCCACCGCGACAGCCGATCCCTCTTTTGTCGCTTCCGATCCTTTCACCTGGTCACTTGGTCAGTTGGTTATTCTCAAAATCAAAAAAAAAAAAAAGGATCTGTTTGTCACCCCTATCGAATGGGTAGGTCTCTGCCCAACCTATATCTTCACAAGTGGGAGAGGGGAAACGCGTTCCATTGAACATTTGGATACGTGACCACGTCCGACGCTCACGAGAGCCGGCGGCTGTCAAACTGAAATAGTTTTCAGAATTTCCAAACGATGTTCAGCCAGTTCAGGTGAACTAGTTAGAAGATCAGTCAAATTCCTTACCTTCATTTTTCATCTTTGGTGAACAGCTCACCTGAATTAACCCGATACACTGAAAACAGCTAGTAAATACTATCCGACACACCGAAAATTAAACCGCCATGGATATCTGAACAACGCCAAAAGTCTGACTAGAGAGAACTCTCCCCTCCATGATTGATTGTCCGAGGAATGAACCGGTTGCTGCAGACTCTGTGTACTGTCTTCGTACTCCGTGATAGGAAGTTTTTCTTTTTTTTTTCTTTGGCTTTAAACTTTTAATTTTTTCATCACATTAAAATTTTTCTACACACAAACTTTAATTTTTCCATCACATCATTCTAATTTCAACTAAATTTTTAATTTTAGCGTGAACCGAACACACCCTTTTATCTTTTTGCTCCGGTCTCGTGCAGATCCCGTCGCTGCCGAAGCAATTAGTTGGGGTCAATTGGTCCGTAAATACCTTGTACGTGGAGGGCTTCCGCCAATCAGCCACGCCTGGACCACACGAGCCGCGCAATGATCTCACAAGGAGAAGTTGGATTTCTCTTCTCGCTGATCCGTTCGACCGAAAATTTCCCTGCGCTAGCTCATCACTGCTTACGTACATCTTTGTCCCATGCAACACGTACGGGCACAAATTAACAAACACAGCCTTCCCTCTCACAACAGTTTCTCCAAAGCAAATCTACTCCTGATCGTTAACAGTTGATTAACTTGTTGTTATATGCGATTGAATTAGCTGTGAAAATATAGATCTCGAGCCAAACTACACTTTTAAGGCTGATTTTTTTTGGGTGGATAGAAAATCTGCCGTATGCATGATGTCATCTGAATGCATGCTGTAGCTAGCATGCATCGAGGTAAACCTTCTCACCAAACCACAATGCCGTATACGGAGGGTAATTAATCGTTTTAACTTGAGTAAAGAGGGGAAAGAAGATAGAGGCTCAAAGCCACAGGAAATGGGGGCAAAATGAACGTCTCATTCTCATTAATTAATTCAGAAATGCAAAACTGTACAGATGTGGCAAATGTCACTGTCCCTCTTCCTCTCTCGCTCCGTATTCACATGGTGGGGAGTAAAATACTCATCATCACGTACGCACGCACGAAGATATATTTTGCTAAATGAATTACTACTATTAACTAGCAACATTAGCTTTAGCTCTCTCTGGTTCTTTTTCTCAAAGCTTAGCACACCCTACGGAAAAGGAGGAAAAATATCCTAGAGGAAATCCGCCGCGATGTAAAACAGAATCCAACGGCCAGGATTGAACCACGATGGCACGATGTTGTGAAGAAAGGAAGAAAAAAATTGGAAGGAGAGAAGGAAGATGATGGTGATTTAAAGCCAGAGGGCACCGGCCTTCTTGAGGATGGGCACGAGCTCGCCGGAGATGTGGACGGCCATGAGGCGGTCGAGCCCGCCGAGGAGCTTCCCCCCGACGAACACGGCGGGGAGCGCCGCGGCCTCCCCACCGGCCGGCACAACCCCCTTGAGCGCGGCCTCGCCGGCGACCTCGTGCACGGCCGGGTTGACCCCGAGCCCCTGCAGCAGCCGCTTCACCACGTGGATGAGGCAGCACCCGCGCCTCCCCACCACCAGCACCGGGCTCTCCGCCACCGCCCTCCGCACCTCCGCCGCCTCCTCCTCCCCCACGACCTCCGCCTCACCGCCCCGACCCGCGACGGCCGTCGTCGTCTCCACCTTCACGACGTCGACCACGCTCGCCGCCGGCTCCGGCCTGAGCCACGGCCGGGTGCTGCTGTACGGGATCGCCTGGTACATTGCTCCCCCGGCCTGATCGTCTCTCGCGGCGGCGCCACGCGCGCAGCGCACCCACCCTAGCTTCGCCGATCGACGACGTCGTCTCGCTGGCCGTTTCGTGTGAACGCGTGTAACAATGGAAGGAGGGAGTACGTCTTGGCGTGATGGCTCGGGGAGACGAGAGGTGGAGGGTGGATATATACACACACGAAAGAAGCAGGGGGGTCGGAGCCCCGGAGGTGAGGTGGGCGGGTGACGTCACCGTGGGGGCCCGCGGAGTAGTATGGTGGGGCCCGCGCGACGCCGGGGGGCGGGGGGGGGGGGGGGGGGGGGTAGCTTTCGCTTGGACTGCGCACGAGTCGCGGGCGGGGGGTGATGGGCTGATGGCGTGGAGGGGCGTCAGCCGCGGCCGGGGACACCGGATCCGTGACGACAGCTGCCGCGACGCGGACGCGAGAGCGTTGCGTTGGGGGGGAGGTGGATGGATGGAATGGATCGGTCCGGTGATGATGGGCTGCGGGGCCGCGACCAGCGGACACGGTCGACCGCTGACTCTCGCAGCAGCGGGATTATTGATCAGATCGTTTGTCTTGGAATGTCTCGGTGCATGTGTTTGGTTTTTTTCGTCGTCGGCGGCGGCTGTACGTATGATGTGCTATCTATACTCGCTCCGTCGGAAATTTAATCGAAGACTTTTTGTTGAGAAATAAGAAGTGCGTGGCTGTACAGATCTTGCTTGCAAACTTAATACTAGTACACGTTTTAAACTGCAACGGTGTGATCATGTACTTTCGTGCCCTTGTAAGAAAATCAGGGAAGGCACAATCGGATGACGATGACAAGGGGGACCCGCCAGGTGTGGTGTCGTCTCCAGCAAAGTGTCGGCATAGATAAGCCATGGAGTTAGGGATGGGGTTTGGCTGATAGGTACATTCGGGTTATCATCCAACATTGGTAGGGAAGACCTGCAGGGAGCAGTATAACAATATTTGATTGAAGTGATTTATACAGGGAAAAAAAAAACGTTTCAAGTACTGTGAGGCGTAATAGAACACGCCAAATAATAGCTCCGGCCAGGCGGCCGTAGACGGCGTCGCGCCATCGGCGACGCAGACATGCGCTCAGTGACGTAATGCAAGACGTCACTCGATCGTCTGGACTTGGACAGTTGGTGGACTACTCGCTCCTGCATAATATATTAAGGAGTACTAAGCTCTCGTTTTCTAAATTATTACTCACCCCGTTTTAGGTTGTAAGACGTTCTGACTTTAATTAAAGTCAAACTGTTTTAAGTTCGACTGATTTTATAACACATACATAGTTTTATTAAACCTATAATTAAATAAATTTTTATAATATATTGTCTTATAACCGGAAACAGGAAACATAGGGGTATTAGCTAGCTTAGCTTTGTTACTACTCTCTCTTATATATGGTATTTGTACTCCTTTTGTACTCTTGTTTGTTCTTCCATGACTCCACGAGAGACGTTTAATTGGTCTTTCATTCATACTTCCCGTCTCATAAACTAATGTCGAGCTGTGGGTCTAATCGATGGCTGAGTACATCCAGGAAGAGATGGTCAGATTATGTGTGTATATCCGCATGCATAATGTATTGCCGCCAATCCCATCAGTAGGTATATAATATATGCTTCCTCCGTTTTTTAATAGATGACGCCGTTGACTTTTTCTCATATGTTTAACCATTCGTCTTATTAAAAAAAATTACGTAATTATAATTTATTTTGTTATGAGTTGTTATATCACTCATAATACTTTAAGTGTGATTTATATCTTATACATTTGCATAAAATTTTTGAATAAGACGAATGGTTAAATATGTGAGAAAAAGTCAACGGCGTCATCTATTAAAAAAGAGATGTAGTACTACTGTTTGTCCGCTATACCGCTCTTGCGTGGCGGTAAGCAGCATGTGGATCACGAATGACGATGTGTTGCTTTTCTTGGCCCCGTCATTTTGGTTTGGAGAAGACAATACGCATCAGGAGAAGCTTTAAAAATGTCAAGAACTAAGAGAAAGGTCTAAATTCTGCTAGATCGCCATTTGGGCCTAGCTTAGCTGCGAACTCTTTCGTGCAGTGCGGTGGCGTATAGGAGGTGACAGTAGATTTTTTGGCACTATTGACTACTGAGGCATTTTCTAAAGCAATCGGGAAAAAAATCGGTCGAGATGCAGCATGCATGTTGATGTTGCCGTCACAAGCAGTGGTCTAAAGCAGTACCATACCTTGTTAGTTAAGGTGCACTTTAATTACGGCACGGTTAATTGGCATATAAAGCAAAGTGTGTTCCTCTAATCTCTTTGCACATAGCTTACACGGTTGTGATGAAGACAGAGCAACATGCTCTCTTTGTCCCATTACAAATGTAGTTATGGATTTCCGTATCACCATCCGTCTTATTTTAATTTTTTATTAGTATTTTTATTGTTACTAGATGATAAACACTTTATACTTGACTTACTTTTTTAAAAAAAATTTTAAATAAAACAGACAGTCAAATGATAAATAATAAAGTTGATCCGTCACTGTGTTTAAAATGGGACGGAGGAACTACAGTACACAAAGATACTAATAGGCTCCAAAATAAAAGGCAGAGGTATGCCCTTTCGTCACAGTGCCAGTGGCGCCTGCAGCTGCTTACGAGAACATGCATGCACGTACTCACTCCGTCCAAAAAAAAAAAAGTCAAACCCTGAGTTTTCGTGTCCAATTTTGACTGTCTGTCTTATATAAATTTTTTTTATAATTCGTATTTTTATTGTTGTTAGATGATAAAACATGATTAATATTTTATGCGTGACTTATCTTTTTAATTTTTTCATAATTTTTTCAAATAAGATGGACGGTCAAACGTTGGACACAAAAATCAGGGTTTGTCTTTTTTTTTTGGAACGGAGGAAGTACGTCAGTAACTTCACCTTACGTTGGCCGATCGATATCCGCATGACAAAGACAGATCAACCAGAACAAAATTTCCTCCGTCCCTAGATATTAACCGCCGTTAACTTTTTTAAACATGTTTAACCGTTCGTCTTATTCAGAAACTTTTATAAAATATGTATAACTATATATATTCATACAAGTATATTTAACGATGAATCAAGTGATAAGAAAATAATTAATAATTACTTAAATTCACTATTAGAAAAAGTATTTTTGCAAACGGCCAAAAGTGATTTTTTCAGGTGGAGGGGAGGACCGTCTGCAGCCCAACAACTGCGAAAATCAGCAGTCGGGGCAATGGCCCGCCTGCAAAAATGCGTTGAAAAAGCACAAAAAAATCGCGGGCGCTGCCGCCGCCCTCCCCCGGCTGGAGCCGCACCGGGCGTCGTCGTCGTCGCCGCTGCCGCCGGAGGGGGAGCCGCCGCCCCGGCCGCGCCGTCTGCGGCGCCGCCGGTAGAGGGAGGGGAGGGGAGGGGAGGGGGACGGCGCCCAGACGCGCGTTGAGGGGAGGGGAAAGTGTTTGAGGGAGAGAGAGAGGGGGAGAGCTGTGTGAGGGAAATGAGTGGTAGGGAGGGGTGGAGGAGAAGATAAGACTTAGAAATTTTGGGGTAGGTACCATTTTTGCAGGCGTGGTTTGAGTGGTCCGCGTGCGAAAATAATTTTCGCAGGCGTCGTTTAAGTGGTCCGCCGTCGAACTTCACCCCAATTTATATTTTTGTATGCAGTCATTTGGTTTCAAGGGTTATGTCCGCATGCGAAAATCAGATCCCTACGTTGGGAAAAATGTATTTTCTAGTAGTGATTGTTTTAATAAGACGAATGGTCAAACATATTTAAAAAAATCAACGGCGATAAATATTTATGGACGGATGGACTACTACTACTCCATATTACTGACTTACTGTGCGACTGTATGATACGAGCACATTTGTCCTTTTTCTATAGAGAAATAAAACAAGCTAATACTATCGCCTCCTGCGCAATAGTGCCGTCTAATTATACACTTATATTTACACATGAAGCTGTACAAAAATCACATCAACGTGTTTTAGGCTGGTGAGATCAACCGATCGAAGGCCAAACCATAACCACTAAACCAGCTGTTAGAGTTAACTATAGGTAACAGTACTAACTGCAAGTCCTTAGCGTTCATACACCCCCTAGCTTGTCCATGTATGTACCCGTTGACCTCGAGCTAGATCTCAAACTCCACATATTATCCACGGGATCGATCGAGTTGAACTCGGCATTTGTTTACGCGATGCAGAAAGTCCACTTCTCGTTCGGGTCGTATGTGAGCCGCGCGTAACTTGCCGCGAGCGCGCGCGGTCAACGCGCCACTTGCGCGCGGGCGCAGTCGGCAGTACCCCGACCAAGTCCCGCGTCGGTTCACGTTTTTTTTAGCCTCATGCGCAATCGCATAGTATATCCATCGTCGAAACGCGCGCGAGACGCGGACGCGCAACTGCGCACCGCAGGGGGCGGGCTCCGCGGGCGCGCGCGCGCGCGCGCGAGGCAATCGCGCGACAGGAGAACGTACACCAAGCGGCGGCAACCCCACCGGCCGCCCGAATTTTTTTTATTTATACATTTTTTTATTAAAATATTTAAAAAATAATTTTTTGTTTCAAAAATTTACAAATCTAATCGCGTGCCGCCCTCTAGAAGTGCGATTTGCGATTTTTAAAAATCGCCCTCCCAAAAAACGGTAAGGGACCTAAATACAAATTTTTTATTTGTGTTCAAACCCTTTCCACCGGTTTTAATTGCTTAAAAACTAATAATGCTTATTCGATACTCCAAATAATTTTAAATAGAAAAGTGAAAAACTACAAAGTTATAAAGTTATGGATCTTATTAAGATCTACAACTTTTATATAAAGTTTATCTCCATACAATGTCGTTTGAAATGTAGATCTGAGATTTTTTTAAATGTGTTTTATATTTTGTAACGAATATTTGGATATCTAAAACATATTAAATGAAAAAGTTGTTAACTACAAAGTTGTAGATCTCCTTGAGCTCTATAATTTTGATATAAAGTTTTATTTCATCTAACTTTATATAATATAATTTTAAATTATAAAATCATATAGCTAACAAGTTGTGCTGAAAAATTTGCATTTAGGTCCCTTGCCAAAATCGCCCCCCAAAGAACGGCAGGCGATTAGATTTGTAAATTTTCGAAACAAAAATTTTATTTTTTAAATATTTTAATAAAAATGTATAAATAAAAATTCCCGGCCGCCCCCGCGCGCGGCGTGGATGGCGCTCTCGTGTTGGGCCCGGCCATACGCCCATGCGGCCCACGCGTGTGTTGCTGGGCTCGCGCGCCTTGTTCGTGAGGACGCGGGGGCGCGCGCGGGAGCCGTCAGTCTCCATCGCGCTGACGTCAGCCGTGGCTGTCGCTGATCCCGGGGGGTGATCCGGGCTGACGTGTATCGGATATGCACGCCCCCACCCACGTCGCTGCTTATCCACTCGCTTAGTTGGTGTCGTAAAGCTTTCGGTTGTCGTGGACTACGTGTTAGCACGGTGCGGCAGCACCCTGTTCATGTGTAATCATGCCTTCATGTTGTCCATGGGATTATTGTTCGCAGAGAAGAAAGATGTCTTGCACCGCTAGTTAAGTCACGGCTTATCTGATTATGCACCGTACTACTCTCTCGTATCAAAATAAATAAAACTAACATTTCACACATAACACGTTATAATACTAGAACTCTGAACAATCACATCTCTTACTAAGTTTGCTTATTTTACGATAGAGTGAGTATGTGATTGAAAAAAGAAGTGTTAGCTTTTTTAACTAATGAAACTAGAAAATATGTTAGCTAGAGATTAGAGAGTTCAGAATTGTAGAATATGATCATACTAACTTGATAAGTATGGCAGAAATCCGAAACAACATGTTGGCCATTTGATAATGTTGCATATGGGAAAAGATGTCACGTCGTGGGTTCCTTCAGTACGGGGAGACCATATATCCAATTGTCACCATTCTCTGTTTGTGAGAAATACTCCCTCCGTAAATAAAAAAAAAAGGCAACATAGAACGGGAAAGTTGCCTAGACTCAATTTTATTTGAGAGAAAACTATTTACTTGAAATTTATTATTTTATTCTCAAATAAAGTTGATTTTGAAGTTGATATTCGGTGAGAGTGTACTACATATATCTCTAGTATTTTTTTCTATAAATTTATAAACTTTATTATGTTTTTACAGGATATATCACAAATGGTCTGATCCATTCTCTCTGTTGAACTCTGAACCTTTGGGCCGCCAGGTAAAATCTCCTCTACATCACTATGACCTTTGCGCCGATGACCTTTTGTATAATTGTACGTAGAGACAGAAAAATATTTTAAACTCTCGAAGGGACGATCCCTCATTGTTTGGTTGTCACTTAAATGGTTACGAAAAAAATTTAAGAAGATGTATTAATATGTGATATATCACTCCACAATCATGCAAGTTCAAAATTAACTTATACATATCACCGTAAAAAAACAAATTAAACTATAATTAGTTGACGTATATTCACAGTTATTTTTTGTTACGATATGTAGAAGTTGATTTTTAATTTACATGTCTATGGAGTAATAGATCACATCTTAGTAAATCTTCTCCTTATTTAAATGACACGTAAACAACATGATAATGTCTCTCGAGAGTGTAAAATCGAGTCTCTACGGAGACGGCAAGCGTCTCACTCAGAATGCATAGAGGCCGTGAGCCACCAGTGTACAACGGAAAGCAGGGAGCATAATAATTTGCTCCAAAGTGTGATTAACCTAATATAATCAGCCTTGAGTCATAGGTTTGGAGCACGTGTAAGCTCTTATCTTTGTTTGGCTGACCCTCTCCACTAATTTCCTTGTTGTTGACATTGTACTTATCGATCGGTTGGAAACCAATCATACACTTGATCGTCACTCGTGATGGTGCAGGTCAGCTTCGCGGCGAAGTTTTATATGGTTAAGCTACCTGCATGCATGGAGCTCACCCTGTAAAAACAGTCGGGGGCTCCTAACTAGCGCGGGCGCGCAGTTAGCGAGCACCTCCCCCTTAAGATTTTAACTACAACTATTAATCTATTAGTTAACACTTAACACTAATAATAGTAATTAGAAAAGATTCTGAAGATATTTTGGAGATTTTTTTACTAACAGATTGAAAGAATTTTAAGCTATATTTGAACAATTTTGATTTAAGTTTCAAATTTTAAAGTCAAAATTCGAAAACTTTCAACTCAGATTCGAAAACTTTCAACTCGAGAATCGAGATTCGAAAACTTTCAACTCTGGATTTGAAAATTTTGAAAACTTTTAACTTGAGATTTGAAAATTTTCAACTCGAGATTTGAAAACTTTCAACTCAAAATTCGAAAACTTAAGTCCGGATCTGAAAATTTTGAAAACTTTCAACTTGAGATTTGAAAATTTTTAACTCGAGATTCGAAAACTTTCAAGTCTAGATTTGAAAATTTTGAAAACTTTCAACTCAGATTCAAAAATTTTCAACTCAAGATTTGAAAATTTCAAGTCCAGATTTAAAAATTTTCAAGTCAATATTTAAAATCTTTCAACTCAAAACATTTGAAAAAACACGTGTGCTAAACATTAAAAAAAGTAAATATGAAAAAAAACGTAAAAAAAGCGAAAAGAAAAAACGCCGAAAAGAAAACGAGAAAACCGGCGCTAAAGATTAGTTAGCAGAAAAAAAAAAAATCTCGCGCGCGCTTGGGCCGTGTTGACCGACGCTCCCGAAACGAACCAAAAAAGAACTGTTTGCTGCCGGATGAAGCCTAGTTTTAATTCCAACCCGCGGAATTTAGTACCTGATCCGTTCATCACCTTCCTGGCCATGAAAATGCTACAAGCCCACAACTAGGCCCAAATCCTCCGCAATTGCTAATGGATTAAGTTCACTATAGGTCCCTCAACTTGTCACTGAGTCTAAAATTCATCTACGAACAGCAGTACATACATGATTCATCGATCAACTCCCAAAACCAGCGTAAATAAAATCCCAATACCGTTTTGGAAGATGATTTCGACTGACGTGACTCCTACGTAGTATAGACATGGCACTTAAAGTCAGAAAAAACCATGAGACCACATCATCACCCCTTCTCTTTCCTCTCTTCTCTCTTCCTCCTCGTCGAAGCACCCCCTTTTCTATCCCTCTACTTTCCCTCCATTGGCTATGATAGCAAGGAGGAGCGGAGGTAGCCAAGTGCAAGGAGGCAGGAGAGGAGGAGGTCGCACGGAGCTAGGCGCGGTGGGAGCTCGACCACCGCTGGTGGAGGAGGAGTGGTGGAAGTGGAGGAGTGGTCTGCCGAGCTCGACCGACGCTTGTCGAAGCTCAGCGGTGGCGAAGCAGCACACTAATTGGAGTCGAGCAGAGCTACGCGGGAGTGAAGGAATATAATAAAAAAAATAACCTTAGACTAAACTTCTCAAATCAATTAATAGATGTAGCTCAACATCTTTTCTAATACAATAAATTGATAGTTCTATTTTTTATCAATTAGTAACATTATAGCTAGTTGTACGGTTTATTTTCTTAGAGAAAAAGAATTATATTTATCTATAACTGCAATTATAAATACTATGGCACATAGTATTAATCTAATTATCTAGAATAGAAAAGTCTAAAGCTAAACAACTGTATATGAGAAATACTTCATTTCCGATCCCGAGAAAAAAAGTTCCGACTTCGTTCCTGACGGATAGTATGATTATCATGTTCGTTCCTGTTTCAAAAAAAAAAAATTCCGAATTCGTTTCCATTTCGGAAAGTTTCCGGATAAATTCCAATGGACACTTTCCGTTTACGAACCGTTTTCATCCATATAACTCGTGCCATTTAACTATTTATCACTTTAAAGATGTGACATTTAATTATTTGCTACCTATAATCTATAACATGTGGTTACTATGCGTCTATAATATACAATGGCGGATGCAACGTGGGGGCAGAGGGGTTTTAAGCCCCCTACTACTAGTGGTGGAACCATGTAAGCCCCCACATAGCCCCCACAAAAAAATTCTTGCCACACCTGCATTGAAAGGGGGGCTTGGAGCTCTATTTCAGTGTCCGGAGGTTGAAGAAGGGGACTTTCGCGATTTGGGCCGGCTACCAGGAACAGCCCACATGGCACAACCACGAATTTTGGCCCACATCGAGGCCTAGGAAACTCGAAACATCGAGAATCACCGAAATTTGGCCCACACCCAGGCTCAGCAACACAATTACTCAGATCCACCGGGACCACCACCGTCCACCGAGCTCCATCAGCCATTCAGCCGTCCTCTCTCTCTCTCTCTCTCTCTCTCTCCTGTCCTCCCCGATTTCCAATCTCGCTCTCAAGTCGCAGCAGCACTCAGCATCGCGGCGGCCGGGGCCCGGGGCAACGGCGACGAGGCGGCGCGCCGGCAGCGCGGGCGCATCGGCTCCAAGCAGATACTCAAATATTCCCTGTTAACTAGAGTATCTTCCCCTTCCCTTGGCGTAAAAGAAAAAAAAATCTCCCGTCTCGTCTCCTCCGCTCCTTGCGCCATCTCGCTCTGAACAGGGGAGGGGCGCCGATCTCCATCCGGCGAGCAGAGCAGGGGAGGGGGAGGGGAGGGGAGGGGATCCTGGTGAGCATCCACATCCTCTTTCTGATTCATCTCTCTCCCACCGGGACTACCTTTGTCTGGAATTTGGTTGCGTTCGTTAACCCTAGCTTCTCTTCTCGATGTGGAAGAAGCTCTTCTCTTAATTTCAGAGCCTTAACCTCAATACAAGTAACAGTTTGTTTGTTCCCCAAAAGTTTTGGGGTTCAACTGAACCCACATGTCCCAAGTTGGACCCAACCCTGATGTTTGTCCATGACAGTAACTACTATATATATACAGGCTCCTGCTTTAATATGAGGATTTGCTTGTTTCTCCTTCTTAACCCTTGTAGCTCATGTGTTTTAATACAAAACGATTTTAAATTCTTATAGTTTGATTTTTAAGAATAATTTTAGTTAGATCTTTTACTAGTATTGTTAGCAATCATGAGATAGCTAGGCAATAAAATTGACAAGGAAAACACCTAAAATTAATCCTACAATCAAATTGTAAAATTCAAATTCAGCTTCTGATTGTAATCCTGTTCTCTAAGTCCTTGATATGAACTGCAGCTTGTTAGTATTGATTTTAGAGCTTATTACTTGATAATATTACCAGAACAATAAATTATTTCGTGTGGTCTGTTTTCAAAGTTGATTTGATGCTTGAGTTGTTTTTCTTCCTTATTTAATACATAATATTTGATCCCACATGTGTATGCCAGAGCCTTGACATGGCAGAGAAATTGGGACCCGAGAAGCGGCACGCCTTCGTCCACAACGGTGAGCCTCCACACACCTCCAGTACTCTGCAACCTTGTAGAAAATTCAGGAGCCCCCTGACCATCCCATCCTCTGTCATGGGTTGGGTGTGATTCGCAGGGCAGAAGGTCTTTGAGTGGGACCAAACACTGGAGGAAGTGAACATGTACATTGAGCTCCCCAAGGGTGTGCCCACCAAGCTCTTTCACTGCGCCATCCAGGCCACTCATGTTGAGGTCGGCATCCGCGGCAATCCACCCTACCTCAACGTATGTGCTTCTCCCCTTAACCTTTTACAATTAAAGCTAATTCTCTGCTAAGATATTGTTTCTCCTTGTATGCTGTCATGAATTTGGAAGATCTGATTTGTGCCCCCTCTTTTTTGCAGCATGACCTGACACTCCCAGTGAAGACTGATTCATCATTCTGGACAATAGGTTAGGATTTGTGGTACTATTTGTGCATTCTTAAAATTGTTGTTTGCAGTTTTATATCTGCGGAAGCTATTTCCTCTATGAATTGTCAATCCAGTTTAGTGAACAGTTTGATGAATGGACTCCTAGTTCTGGTAATAAAAAAAAATGTCTCTGAGGTTGCTTTGCAGACAACTATTCAGAATTTGTTACTGTCGACTGGTTTTAATTTGTCTGAGTTAATGCAGACCCAGCGAGTGGAAGTAGTTTATTTGGCAACTCTTTTGTAGTTTTCTAGTGGCTTAATTGACTTCGTTCATAGAAAATATCTGAATATGGAAAGACATGCTTGATTTTGTTAAGTCACAATGTTGTGGTGACCAACTGACCATAGATGGCCATAATTGGTATATTGATGATGAATTGATAATATGAGATCAATTGACCTAACAATGCTGCATAAGGATATGATAGCGAGTCAGGAGTCACACATACGAGGTTTAGTGCTAGGGTGTTATTTTTAATCTGTCATTGAAGTCATGCATCTTCTGCTGCTCTATGAATCTGGACAATGGTTATATCACAATACAGAGGATGGTGAAATGCACATCACACTGCAAAAAAGAGAGAAGGGGAAAACATGGTCATCTCCAATACAAGGCCAAGGTAGCTTAGATCCATATGCTGCAGACCAAGAACAAAAACGGCTTATGCTGCAAAGGTTTCAAGAAGAGGTATAATGAATTACTTGCTCCTTTTTCTTTCCTAAACCACACTTGCTTTGGTTTTAGTATGTTTGAGTAGTTATGCTCAATTGTGCACGCCTACCTACGATAGGCAAGCAGTACATTGTTGTCATGCTAATGCCTCAAGTCAAATTGTAGAATTTATTGAATGGACTTTTTTGACAAGTTCTAGTTAATTATTAAAATTGCATCAATTGCATCCTATGCAAGTCCTTATTAGCGTGCCACTTGCAAGATGATTATGCTGCTGATGTGGGGGTAGTGTATCGGCCCAAAAACGAGAGCAAACATCTGACATATTTTCTTACCTTGTTGACACAAAGTTGTGCTAATACCTTCTATAAGATCCTTCAGAAACTGGTTGTGTCATGTATTTGATCTAGCACTATTGTACTGTTCTGGTGGAAATGCACTCCAGCCACTGTCCCTTATTGTTTGAGTTCTTATTTGCTTGTCTCTATGATGTGTAGAATCCAGGATTCGACTTCTCCCAGGCTCAGTTCACCGGAACCTGCCCTGACCCAAGAACCTTCATGGGTGGAATTCGCTCTGACTGAAGCTTGGCCCAACGTCATGTATCTGGCTAAATGATGTTGCTAACCTCACAGTGGCTTGTCAAATAATCAAATGTGGTGGCTGTACATATCTCGCATCTGTAAATTGTGAAATTCGCCGGTTTCCTATGGCTGCCTTTGTGCCTTAGAAATAATGGTGAATGTTTGGCCTATCAATCGCCAAGCCAGACGTAGGATTCTGAAGTTATTTATTCACTTATTGATCTAGCATCCTTGATGATGTAGTAAGTTTGTGATCACCAGGTACTTGTGACTGTTCGAATGAAAATATACCATCTACCCATGCCGGGTCATTTCAAAATTCATGTATGCGATGGAGGTGCAATTTTCTCTCTCCTCTTTCCTTGGCGCAATGAAAACGCTTTTATTTCTACGCGCCAACAAATCATGAAGCAACAAGCACTTGAAGCATGCACGCATATCCTGCAGGCGCCCAAGCCCAACAAACGCTTTCCATCTTTTACTTGTGGTGACGTTTCTGGCAGCACGTCGTCGTGTAAGTGCAACCAACATGAAGTACAAAAAATCCAAAGTATAGTTACCGAACGCTGAGAAATTCTTTTTCTTGGAAGGCAGAAGCCCCCAATGTGAAGTACAAAAATCCAGAGTATAGTTACCGAATGCTGAGAAAATATTTTTCCTGGAAGGCTGAGGCCATTTTTCTTCTGGGGCAATTCTGCCAGTTGCTGGTGTGCCACTTTTTTTTTTCCGTGTCATTCAAATCGGTCCAAGTCACTACTACTCTGTAAGCGAACAACTAAAAGTATATATGCCCTGGGAAAAAAATAGAAGAAGAAAAGAAGTAAAGTATATATGTCGTCTGGTAAAGTATTCTCGTGGTACTACCAACTAAGCGTACTGGATAATCATCATCTGTATGCATAAACAGGTCGCATACCGACAGCGCTAGCTGGCCGTTGATGATTGAAAGCGATGCGCCTCCGCTTTGTATATCTCCATCAGATTTGACAACGCCGCGGCGGTTCGGTGTAGTGCAGAATTAGTTAAGTTACTTATTACCTACGTGTGTGCACGATATGATCATTGGTCATCGACAATTACGAGTTGATACCGACGGACAATGGCGATAGTTACAAGAGCTGATAATACCCACACTGTCATTCTCCCCAGGACCTGGCTTGACAGAGTGACAGTGGCTCCCCCTGGGTAATTTGTATCGGATTAAGAAGGACCCGGTGATGAGATTTGTACGGCTAATCACATCTAACGTTGATCGAAATACATTTGGATGCAAAGTGATAGAATGTTGTTCAAACCATGTTATTCAAACCTTTTTTTTTTATCGAGAAGCTTATATTGGATTAAGCAGGTGAGGCTGATTGGCTGAAGCATTTTTAATCATGAAGCTAGCTACTCGAGACATATTTAGCACAACACATGTTGAGCTACTCTTATTAGTTTAAGAGGAGAGAGAATATACGTAGATATACAAGATAATCGACTCTTTACCAAACGAACCTGCCACCATGTGGTCGTGCAACGAATGGGCCTGACTCTGTTCCACCAACTCCATCATGACTGATGAGTAGACTAGCCTAGCCTTCAATTTGTCCCGAAGGCTTGATAAATCCAAGAGCTAAAACTACACGTCTGTACCATCATTATCCCCATTTTGATCGATCGGAAAACCCAAATCAATGGACCAAGTAATCTTATTCTGATCCAGTAGTCCTTGATCATTATTTCACCTAACATGATTAAAGCAACGACGGGTACCACATTGCTTTGCAAGAGGACCAAACACATCCAGTGGCCAATGGACCATATGTGTTTTTTCGGCGCTGGATTGGATCATACCTGATCTTAAACCGTGGTACCAATAGCAAGTAGAAGAAAACAAGTGAAATGACTCAAAATGTACTAATGCATTATTAACATCCCGGCCTCAGACAGAAAACTCCAATCACATAGCCCAATATTACAAACCACCAAGAACAAGAATAATGTAAAGAACAAACTAGTCAAAATCAAATAAATTTAAACATGGAGAGAGGAAGAATGAAAGAAAAGGAAAAAAAGGAAAAAAAGAAAAGAAAATAAATGCATGCACATGGCTAGCTTCCTCGACCATCGTGTCCGTACACCGTCTTACAAGAGGCAGCCAACAACGGCGGCGAGCCCGGCGACGCCCCAGCCGACGGCCCTGGCGCTGGCGGCGCCCGTGGGCTCGGCGTCCTCCGCGCCGGCGGGGCCGGAGGCGGCCTCCGTGGAGTCACCCTTCTTGGGCTTGGCGGTCGACGCGGTGGGCGCGGCGGCGGGGGCCTTGACGCCGAAGAGCTCGAAGGGGAGGAGCACCTTGTCGACGGAGTAGACGGCGAGCGGCTTGACCGCGCTGAGCGCGTTGGTGACGGTGACCTCGACGACGCCGGTGGAGACGTTGACGTTGCTGTTGGTGGTGGAGGTGATGTTGAGGGTGTAGGGGCCGTCGGTGCCGGACGCCTGGGTGCGGACGGGGTTGCTGGCCGTCTGGAAGGAGTCCATGGAGTAGAACTGCGGGAGGACGTGGCCCTGGACGAGCGCCACCTGCTGCTGCTGCGTCAGGCTGTTGAGGGTGCCCGGCTTGAGGTTGTTGAAGGCGTTGTCGGTAGGCGCGAACACGGTGTAGCCGTTGCCGTTGAAGGAGTTGTTCAGCTGGCTGTTCAGCTGCGTGTCCTGCTGCGTCTCCTTCATCAGCCGGATGAACGTCGTGTACTGCCCTCCCTTCTCCAGGACCGCCGTCACGTTCGGCGGCCCCGTGGCGCCCGCCGCCGGCGTCGCAGCGGGACCCGGCGCCTGCGCCGCCGCCACCGCCGCCATCGCCAGCAACACCACCACGGCTACGCTCCTCGCCATTGTTGTGAGAATAGTGGTGTGTAGCGTAGAAGCGTAGTGTGTGTAGTGTGTGTGTACTACGTTGTGGTAGGATTGGTTGATATAGCGGGGGTGGGGTGGTGGGGGGCCCCTCATCGCTGGAGGTGAGCTGGTTCGGGTGGGGACGGGTACGTGCCACCGGCCCGGGGCGGTGGTTGCGGGACGGACGGGAGGGAGGTCATGATCGGCGTGTGGAACATTCATGCGACGCGCGCGAGCGAGAGGGAGGAGTGGACTAACGGTGCTGGTACTGTAATACTGTTCGGTGGCCACGATTTGATGGCGCATGCAGTGCAGTAGTGATTTGATTCCGAATTGCTGCGGCGGCGGCGCGGCGCACGGGAAACCCGGTATACGTACGGCACGAGGAGTGCGTAGCTGCAGTGATGCACAGGCATCCGCGCGCGGCCATCAAGTCTCGTATCTATCGGGTGATTAATAGCTGCAGGGGGACATGTTTGACATTTGCTTCTTCCGATCGACGGACGAGGCAGTTAATAGCAGCAGCAGGTGAGGTGAGGTTTGCCCGTGAAGGACACACGATCGATCGAGTCGCGTACGGTTTTTCTCTGGCAGCTAGCTGCGAGTTTCAAAGCGTACGTCACGGCATGATCGATCGATCTCACGTACGACTCCGGCCGACGGGGGGATGGAGAATTGGAGAGATGTACGCGCATGATATGATGCAAACTGTCACCTTCGCCTAGCTGACTTCCTCTCCACCACCAGCAGTATATATAAAATCCATAGTCAATTCGTCACCACTCATCGAACTTGGGCTCACCGTCACCGACAGGTTCGTGCGTGTTGTCACCGCTCCTGCACGCACGTTGGTCGTCGATCGATCATCGATCATATGCTGGGAACTACTCCAGTAGCAGTTTGCACACTGTCCATGGATCATGACTGGCCAGCTAAATAGCTATTTTTTTTTTGAACGACAGCTAAATAGCTAAATAGCTAATGGAGGTGAAAACAAAGGCTACATAGATAGCTTGCTCGTACACCGATAATTGACCAATGATAATTCAGTTCCGACGTAGCGATCAATCAAACATGATACCGGGCACCGGCCGTCTAGCTCGACTTTGGTTATGATCGAGCAGGTAGAGAGAGCTGCTTGCCACTATCTAGGCCGAGCGATCAGCAGATGCCTGAATAAAATAAAATAAGAAGATCTCGCGCGCCAACACACACCAATAGAATACAGCGTTCTTGATCAAACTGGCAATGCTCAGCACTGATTGCTCTCTGATCCTGAACTAAGGCTAGCTCTGCAGCACGCGGGAGTTATAGCCTTACATGTCGTGAGAAAAAAAAATGGGGCGGTAGTTGATCAGATAGCGATATTTGTCTCCACTTTGCCAATTAATTGACTCGCACTCTGCTCTGCGCATTGCAAACTGAATTAAGCTGTTGCCATCACATGGCAATGTGGCAAGCTGCATCTGCAAGCTAGGCTGTTCTCTGCTGCTCTCTCTTCTCTGAAAACCACTCTCTAATTTTGGCCTTTTGTCCGGGCTATCAGCTACTACCCTCTCTATCCAACCACGAAAGCGAGATTTAACCTTCTCCCGCAGTGCGATTACGGCGCAGGTCTCCTTCCCGTTTGGTAGCATCCGAGTCACCTGAGAGAACAAAAAAAAAGGGGAACGAAATGGTATAGTAATCAATCAAAACTTGCAGTCTCAGGCGGCAAATGCCGTGCATGATTTGCAGGTGAGGGTGGGTTTAGTTGGTCCGCCCACAAGTTGCAGGGGGGGCTAAAACCTTTGCTGCGTTGGAAGCCATCATGAATGGACACCCCCCATTGCCAGGCAAACGAGGAACAGTGACAGCGGCGTCACATGCATGCCTGCTACGTTGAGCCACGCTTTCGACCGCCAGGGCCCGAACTGTCGTTGCTTGTTCCGAACGGGAGCTAGCTCTTCAGATCGTGGATAACGGTAGCTATAGCTGCCGTTTCTCTGCTCAGATCGAAACGAAAAAGGAAGCAGAATGTGTAGGTTTTCTTCGGTTGTCAAATGCCGATGTGTGCAGACGTACGTACAGTACGTGGTTGTCATTATTTGATCTGGTTGTGGAGATTGTGTGCCATTGCAATTGGCCTTGCAGGAAGACGAGACATCTCTCGTTTCTGAATGTGATGATTGGTCAAAGACTCAAGACGAGACCTTATCGGCTCTGGACCGAAATGCAGTTAGAACTACTAATTGGGCTGTGTTCTTGAAATGGGCCGCCACACCAACCCGTCAGCTACTAAAGGCCCACAGAAGGCCCGAACAAAGCCTCTCGTTTGCTTAAACTGCTCAGACTGGGCCAAAAGTGGGTTGCTAATCTATCTATTATATTATTAAGGAATAAGTTCACTCAGTGACCCTCAAAAGTGATCGAAATCTAATCCGTGACCTTAAACTACAAAACCGGATATCTCGACCCCCAAACTCTTAAAACCGGTGCAATTTAACTCCCTTGGTGGTTTTGGAGGGCGGTTTTGCTGACGTAGCGCCTACGTGGCGGTATTGACCGGGTCTCCTTTACACGTGGCGTTGACGTGGCGTTTAGGTGGCATTTAGAATTAAAAATATGTGGGACCCATTTTTCATTGACATGCAAAAGAATTTATGGGACCCACGTGTCCCTTCTCTCTCTCCCCTCCCTCCCGTTCCTTTTCCTCCTCGCCGCTCCCTCTCTCTCGAGTGGCGATGGCGGCGAGCGGCAGAGGTGCGGGCGTGGCGCGACGGCCTGCGAGCGGCGGAGGCGCGGGAGTGGCGACGGCAGGCACTGGAGCGGCGGTGGCGGCATCGGTGTGCTAGCCAGGCGGTGGCAAGCAACAGCCGTCATCGGTGACCCGACCAAGCCGCACCAAGCAGGATCCGCGGCAAGCAGGAAGCGGCGAGCAGCGGAAGCTGACGGCTGTTGCTTGGTGCCCCTTCCTCGACGTCGGCGAGCAGGAGGCGGCGAGCAAGCCCAGCGGCGTCGCCCTTGCTGGACCGCAAAAATGGTTTCTTCTCAATTCCATGCTTGCTCTGCTACTTCGTTGGATCCGGCGGTCATCTACACGCAGCGGTAGGCCAGTAGCTGTCATCTTGCCAGATATTTCTGTCCTACAAATACACTGAATCTTGCTTTGCTGCAAATGGGAGGTTTTGGTAGATGCATAGCATTTGGGGATCACTTTCCTTTGTTCTCTTTCCTTTTCTCTTTTTTATGCATGCGAATGATTTGTCCATGTAAAGGTGAGGAGTAGATTTTGGTTTTGGATGAGCGGTGATGCAACTATGCTAAGATTAGTTATTTTTTCTATAAATGCGCAGAGTTAGCAGTAACTATTTGATGTTGATACGGATGGTGATGAAGCGGAGGAGGTGGAGAAGGAGGTCGCGTGACGGCGGGCGGCGGCGGTGACGGTGGAGGACGTCGTCATCATCGACCCCGCCGTGTGCCTCCCGCCGTCCTCCTGCTGCTCGCAGGCCGCCGCGCCACGCCTGCGCCTCCGCCGCTCGCCGCCGTCTCTGCCTGCCGCCGCTCCGGCCCTCGCCGCCGTCGCCGCGAGAGAGAGAAGGGGAGCGGCGAGGAGGAGAAGAACTGGAGGGAGGGGAGAGAGAGAAGGGACACGTGGGTCCCACAAATTCTTTTGCGTGTCAATGACAAATGAGTCCCACACATATTTTTAATTCTAAATGCCACCTAAATGCCACGTCAACGCCACGTGTAAAGGATAACCGGTCAATACCGCCACGTAAGCGTCACGTCAGCAAAACCGCTCTCTAAAACCACCAAGGGAGTCAAATTGCACCGGTTTTAAGAGTTTGGGGGTCGAGATATCCGGTTTTGTGGTTTAGGGCCACTGATTAGATTTCGATCACTTTTGAGGGTCACTAAGTGAACTTATTCCTATTATTAAAGGAATAGAAAAAGGAGCCTTCATGTTCGCTCTCATGGCTTAGAAATTCTCACATTAATCGGAGAAAAAGAAAAAGCAGAGTCCATATAGAAATACAATCTAGAAATAGCTGAAATTCGGAATTAAAAAATAAGGAATATTAGAAGAGGAGATTAGAGTCCATATAGAAATACAATTTAGAAATAGTTGAAATTCGGAATTAAAAAATAAGGAGTAGTAGAAGAGGAGATTAGAGTCCACATAGAAATACAATTAGGAAATAACTTAAATTCGAAATTAATAATAAGGAATCTTAGAAGTAGAGTATAGAGTCTATATAGAAATACAATTAGGAAATAATAGAAATTCGGAATTAAAAATAAGAAATATTAGAAGTAGAGGATAGAGTCCATATAGAAATACAATTAAGAAAAAAAAGAAATTCGGAATTAAAAATAAGGAATATTAGAAGTAGAGTATAGAGTCCATATAGGAATTTAAAACTAACTAAAATTAGGAATAAACATAATAAAATTAAAAGTAGAGTTTTGAGTCCGTATAAAAATACAATTTACAAATAACTAAAATTCTAAATTAAGAAAAACATGGGAAGAAGAGTTTAAAGTCAATATAGGAATACAATTTAGAAGTACTGAAATTCGAAATTAAAAATTAAAGAATATTAAAAGATGAGTTTAGAGTCCACATAGAAATACAATTAGAAATAATAAAAATTCAGAAATAAAAATAAATAGTATTGGAAGAAGAGCCTAGAGTCTATATAGAAAAACAATTTACAGAAAATTCGGAATTAAAAAATATATTAAAAGACGAGTCTAGAGTCCATACAGGAATATATATAATTTACAAATAACTAAAATTTGATATTAAAGATAATTAGTAACTAACATGTATATAAAATACAATATGCATATTACACATTTGTAGTTTCGTAAAGTTATTGCAAAATTTAAAATTATGATGTCATTTTAATATATTTGAATAATATAATGAGATAACATATATGCTATTATATGAGAGAAAATATAATGATGCTAGCCGCGCAATTTGCGCGAGCCACCATGCTAGTTATAGTGCATGGCACGATCACATCTGATCAAAAAACAAAATATTTGAACCATTAGATTTGCTTCAAGATTTGTACAATAAGGAAAGAAAAAAAATTATACTGGACAAACGATGTGAAGGGATTCGGTCCTGAGACGTCTCCATCGTGAGAACAATGTGTTACCACAGGTTTTTTAAAGTTACATAACATATAAATTACAGTTATACGACAGTTACTACTTACTACAAATATAATCACACTACGATTCAATTATATTTACCTGACAAGCATGTTACGGTTTTTGATCTGTTTCCGTTGGAAACTTGAACCTTCATGGACACTCACAACCAGAAATGCCCAATTGCCCATCCCCTGTCTTGACTCCTGGCCATCTTTCTCCTTGCTGATTTTGTATTCGCTACCGTTTTAATGCCCCATTTTGCAACGCATCGTTATTTAGAAGATTTCAGTGATAATTTCAGTTTTCATTTCTTAATTTTGGAATGGAACTAAGGAAGGAACAAACTAATCCTCAGCTCAACTTCCAAACACCCGGTGATAACCCAGCTTATTGTACTCCAGTTCTCAGACCAAACGTACTGTACGAATTTGGACAAGAAAAAGGAAAAGTTTAGAGGTAGAAACTGCACGAGGCCCACTTGTCAGTGACACAACCAATTGGTGTCTGACGTCATTTCCCTCACACCCTCCCCTTCTCGTTCGCACCCCTCAATTGGAAGGAGACGCGCCCGCTGCGACTGCGAGAGCGAACCCCCAAAACCCTCGCCACCTCTGCGGGGCGCCGCGCGATCGCGAGCACTCTCCCATTCCCTTCCCTCCCTCCCTCTCTCTCGCGCTCCACCCTAATGCCCCCCTCGAGGCCCAAGCGGCGGCGCGGCGGCTCCGCGCGATCCCGCGGCCGGAAGAAGCAGAAGCGCCTCGACGCCATCCACGATGTCGCGCCGGTATCCGCCCCTCCCGCTGGAGCCGCCGTCGTCGTCGTCGGCGGCGGCGAGAGCGAGGATTCCGACGCGGAGGGCCCCCGACGGAGCACGCGGGTGCGCCGCGCGCCGGCCCTGCTCGACACCTCGCCGCTCCCCTCCCCGCGCCGTAAGAGGGCGCGCGGCGGCGGCGGGGTGGCCGGGTCGAGCGGCGGGAGCTCGCGGAGGAGAAGCAGAGGTAGGGCGAGGGGCGAGGCGGGGGTTGCCCGCGAGATTGGCGAGGAAGAGGAGGAGGAGGAAGACGACGAGGCGGGGAACGTGGTGTGGCGCTCTCGGCTGCGGGATAGGGTCAAGGGGAAGGCTAAGCTGGATAAGCGAGTTAGGAGCCTCTGGTTCGACGAGGACTACGAGGTGGAGCTGAAGGAGGAGGAGGAGGAGGAGGAGGATGAGGAGGAGGGGGATGAGGAGGAGGAGGAGGAGGAGGAGCAGGTTAGAACATTGGTGGTGGACCTTCGGGAAGGAGCTGAGGAAGAGACAATGGGCGAGGAAAGTGGGAGCTTGCCAATGCGAGGGAGGGAAGTGAGGGATAGGGAAATCAATCTAACCATCGATTTGAATGTGGAAGAACATGAGGCTGTCGAGGGTGTCAATGTGGTGGAAGAGGAAGATGGGGAAAAAGGAGGCGAAGCGGATGAGGAGAAAGGAGATGCGATTGGTCCTGGAAATGATCTACACGAAAGCAAGCATGAGGAGGTAGGGGACGAGGAGGGTTTACATGAGAAGGAGAGAACTGAAGAGCTGGGATCAGCAGTACTAGAAGGGCGAAATGGTGATGAGCTACCTTGCAATGAGAATAATGCTGAGGATGGCACTGGCAGTTCACATGAACACGAGCATCTTCTTGTGCAAAATGAGCAGACTGTGGAAGAGAGCAACCTTTGTGTTGAGCAGCAAATGGAACTGGATGGTTCTAGTCCTAGTGAGCAATTGAAAGAGGTTCAGCAGGATGTACAGACAGGTGGTGCCCCAAATGTAGTACTGCCCGAGGAGGCCCCAAAGGAAGGAGTCCGCAAATTTCCAGTTTCGGAAGAAAAACAGGGTACCATGGAGATTAAAGAAGGGAGACGTTGTGGGCTCTGTGGTGGAGGGACTGATGGAAGACCACCTAAGGTTGCATTACATGATACAGTTGACAGTGATAATGAAGCCTATGAGGGGGCTTTGCCTTCAGAGGATCCAAACTATGATATGTGGGACGGGTTCGGTGATGATCCTGGGTGGCTTGGAAGGTTATTGGGTCCAATACATGATCAGTTTGGCATTGCTCGTGTCTGGGTTCATCAGAATTGTGCAGTTTGGAGTCCTGAGGTATGCCCCACATTATTTTATAAAATTCTCACCCTCATACTATTCCTGTACCTTCTGCCTTATACTGGGTCATTGTCTCCTTATGATTTTCATGACCATATTCTCTCAAAACAATATGCCCCCAATACATGTTTTGGGATTATCATTGGTTACTTCGGACTTTGGAAGCAAGCAAAACAAGCTAAGTGTGTTGCAAGCAAAACAAACTAAATGCTTCAACATAGTGCATGCTTTGACCTTGTGGTTTGGATGTAATGGAATGGAGTTATGAAAAACTTGCTTTTGTCACATTTTCAGGTTTACTTTGCTGGTTTGGGCTGCCTAAAAAATGTAAGAGCAGCACTTTGCCGTGGAAGGCTTTTGAAGTGCAGCCGATGTGGCAGACCTGGTGCAACTATTGGGTGTCGAGTTGATCGATGTCCGAAAACCTACCATTTGGTAATTGGTTTTTACTTAAACCACATTTTACCATTCTAGTTTTGCCCTTTAGGCCTTAATATGCATTAACCTTTTCGATTTGTAGCCTTGTAGTCGAGCAGAAGCCTGTATATTTGATCACCGGATGTTTCTTATAGCCTGCAATGATCATCGACAGTACTTCCAACCTCAAGGAGATAAATATGTTGAACTGCTCAGAAAAATGAAGATAAAAAAGATGAAGGCAGATATCAGAAAGGTGTCACATGATGCATGGAGAAAGGACATAGAGGCTGAGGAAAAATGGTTAGAGAACTGTGGAGAAGATGATGAATTCTTGAAACGTGAGGGGAAGAGGCTAAACAGAGATCTTTCGAGAATTGCACCTGTTTACATAGGAGGCACTTCTGAAAATGAAAAGGCGTACTGTGGCTGGGAGTCTGTTGCTGGGCTCAGTAACGTTATTCAGAGCATGAAGGAAGTGGTGATACTGCCTCTTCTGTATCCTGAGTTTTTCAGTTCTTTAGGTCTTACACCTCCAAGAGGTGTTCTGCTGCATGGCCATCCTGGTACTGGTAAAACACTCGTAGTGCGTGCACTAATAGGGGCATGCTCTCAGGGGAACAGAAGGATTGCTTATTTTGCTCGAAAAGGTGCTGATTGTTTGGGAAAGTATGTTGGCGATGCTGAGAGACAACTAAGACTTCTGTTTCAGGTAGCTGAAAGATGTCAACCTTCGATCATATTTTTTGATGAGATAGATGGCTTAGCACCTTCTAGATCCAGACGACAAGACCAGACACACAATTCAGTTGTGGCGACTTTGCTTTCTTTGCTGGATGGTTTGAAATCACGGGGTTCAGTTATAGTAATCGGCGCAACAAATCGTCCTGATGCTATTGATCCTGCTCTTAGGAGGCCAGGAAGATTTGACCGTGAGATATACTTCCCGCTCCCCACCTTTGAGGATAGATCCGCTATTCTTTCATTACACACGAAAAAATGGCCAAGTCCTATTTCTGGGGCATTCCTCTCAGTTATTGCAAGCCAAACTGTTGGATATGCTGGTGCTGATCTGCAGTCAATTTGCACCCAAGCTGCAATAAATGCTTTGAAAAGGACTTGCCCATTGAAGGAAATCTTACTCTCTGCAGAGAAAGGATTTGAGCATGGGCGACTTCCTCTACCATCAATTCTTGTGGAGGAAAGGGATTGGCTTGCTGCTCTTGCAGCTGCTCCACCACCCTGTTCACAGAGAGAAGCAGGGATTGCTGCAAATGATCTAGTTTCCTCTCCTCTTGTCTCCTATCTTGTGCCGTGCCTTCTTAAACCATTGCTGCACCTTTTTATCTCCCTCTATTTGGATGAGCGAATCTGGTTACCTTCATCTCTTCTGAAGGCATTTGCTTCTATTAAGCAAGTTATCTTCTCATCTATGGAGAAGAATAATGTGCCTCACACATTTTGGTCTTCCTATCTCCCATCTTTGATACAACAGAAAGGTATTGCAAAAAGAATTGCATCAATCTTGTCAGGCTATGGTCTAATAGCTTATCAACTAGGAAAGCATGATTCTGTGTTAAATCACAATGAACAGCACGAGAAGTTTGATGCCCACAGATTGAATTCCACCGGTTCTCACCCAAAAGGAGGTTTAGCACATAAATTATCAGGATTTAGAGCTTTAGCTGCTGGAGCGCCCAGATCAGGCCAACAACATCTGATCCGTTGCCTTCTTCATGGTTTTGTGGGTCATACTGTAATACACAAGCTTGATCTTGCAACTATGGCACAGGAGGGAAACGGTGATATTCTTAGTGGACTCACACAAATTCTTCGTAAGTTTCTTTATTTCTTTACCTCATAATTGTTCATCTAAAGGCATTGTCCACAAATATGTGATAATATTGTCTGTATGCATGGCTCTGAGGTTATATAAATGCATGCTTGCTCCAAAAGTTGTCTGCATAGAAGAATCAATGATAACTCTCTTCAAGCTTAAACCTGTTATTGCATGAGCATGCCTGTCATATTGATATATCATGGCACTACTGTTGCCTATCCACATTCCCCATTTCCCAATATCTGCAATTGCATGTAAGACATCTGACATTTCTTGCTTTGACTTCTTCGTTCTCTATTTATACTCCCATTCAACACCATATCTGTAGCTGCCATTCCTGTTCATATTTATTATCTTTTTTGACAGGAAGTCCAGTTTCTATTTATTGGTTCAAATACATCATGTTGTTTTTTTTTCCTAAAAAATATTGTGCACAAAACTTCCATATCGAATCATCATTTCTTTGTTCTCCTTTTGTTTTATCTTTTCAACACTTTCATACATGGTCTTAAATGGTTAATTAAACATTAGGAGCTTTTCTGGATCTAACATTTGATAAATTTTTCAAGAGTCTATTTAAACAAACTATGTAATATGTCATAGCTATCATCTTCAGATATACCACAATACTGATGAGAGTGTCTTCTTATTCGATATGGGGAACCAGCCATTCACAACCTGAACTGATTTTGGACAAGCAGTACCTACTCAGTTCAAAAGGGAATGCTATTTAACCAAGAACAGTAATTAGTTCAAGTCAGTTATATCTTCAAGTTGGATCTTTCTGTTGACTCAAAGTTGATCTTTGAGGGTGTTTGGTTGGTTCCTCGTGAGGTATATACCTCAACATCGCAATACATCCTAAGTACGAGTTCATCGCGATTTAGAAAATGATTTAAATTTATTTCTAATTATCCATTTTCACTACACTTTAAGTTAGTTGAGTCAAACTGGAGTTTTGGCATTCAAGGTTGAATTTGTTTCCATTGAGCTGTATATTTTCAAATTATATCGTTAAAGACAAATTTGCATATGATCTGAAGATTCCTGCACCATGCTAAATTGTTTATATTTTTGGAAGCCATTTCCCGATAATGATTCAATTGCAATCAATATAGTGGAGATGCATTCTTTGAAGATCAGGCAATAAATTATGCTGAGTTGGTGATACAATGATTGAAGATCATGCAAGAAATTAAACTGAGTACTTTTAATTATAACAGAATTATGCTATGGCCCAATTCCACTTTAAGCTGAAGTGAAATGATATAGTAGTTACTTATGTATTACCCTATTAGCATTCTTCATTTCTTTCCAGTGAAATGGGCAAATAATCATGTATTTTACTTTCGCTTGACCAGTAAAATGCCTTAATCTTGGAAGATGTATAATCTATATGCCTAGAATTGATTTGTGGGCCATCGACAAGTTCCATGAACAAGAAGCAGAAGATCATGTGCTCAATGTGGGAACAAGCAAGTTAGGGTCCACAGCAACAACAAATATTAAAACATGTTCTGAAGTATGGAATTCGTTGGTTGATCAGATGGGTTCATTGTTAGCTTCTGTATCCATCAGTGTTCTGGTAAATTTCTTTTCTTTTCATATGCTTCTTCAATTCCTTTTTGTTTGAAAATTTTGGGTATGTATGCATATCCATACTGTCCTTTTACTCACAATGTTTACAGCTGAATTGTGCATTGCATTTATGACTAATATATTGAGATTTTAGTAGGTTCATGAGCGTAAATGACTAGCATTAGCTGAAAATATAGGTATTGACATTTTTATTCAGGCATATAATCACCTAATTTGTACTCTATCCCTCCAAATATGTATAATAATCTAAACGAATAATAATTTTTGAAATAATGTTCTGTCCTTAGAAAAACAAATTTAATGAACTGAAATGCTGCTCAAGTGTTAATAATAATAATAATAATAATAATTTAATACATAGTCATAGGAGATAATCAGTTGACAGCTATTATCTTAATCAGTACACAAGTTACTTCTCTGGGTTTCCATTTTCAAATAAAAGAAAGGGCGAAAAGGAAGCTGGAATATATGGCCCATATACCAGGGGATAATTTAAGAGGCAGTGCAAGGAAACCAAGTATAATATAAAACTAAGGGCTCATTTGACTTCTTGAATAGTGATATGCTCTGTTCTACTTCTTGTTGCAGAATGTAGTTAAGAGAATCTTTGCGTTTCTAGTAGAAAATGTATTGCTAAGAAGCGGCCAGGCTTCAGTTAACATATAAAAAGTGTAGGACAATTGCTTAACAAGCATTACACTTGCAAACTGCTTAACTGTTCATTTATTCTGGATTACCCCTGTGCAAATGACGAGTAGTTTGACCCCATTTGTTGCTGTGTAAATTTTCATATTATGATCATCTGGAACACCGTGAATGTTGGATTACTGCTATTGGCCATTACCCCTGATTTTCTGATGATAAACCCTGATTTACTTGGACTTAAGATCTAATGATATATATTTATGGAACACTTCTGGATATTTACATCCAAATTGCACATTTAGCTGATAATTTGTTTTTCAGGCCACCAGTGAACTGAAGTTTCAAGATCTCCCTAGTGGAGTAAGACATTTCTTCAGCACACATGTTGTAGATCAATGTCTTGCTTCT
Source organism: Oryza glaberrima (assembly GCF_000147395.1). NCBI lineage: Eukaryota > Viridiplantae > Streptophyta > Magnoliopsida > Poales > Poaceae > Oryza > Oryza glaberrima. The sequence continues at coordinate 24,922,671 of NC_068326.1, forward strand.
TCAGAACACACAATACCAAGGTTCTCTGTGAATGTTGACAGCTACTTTACCTGGGATGAGGTTATTGACGCATGCTGTTTGCGGATATCACATGATTTAGTTCAGCAGCATGTTCAACTTTTGCATGACAGGGCTCATAACAATCATGATGAACAGAAAGAGGTCTTTGTTCCTATGGAAATTAGTGCACCAGGTGAACATAGATCCAGTGGGAGTAAGGAAGCCAGCATGTTAACGAAGTATCCATTGAACATGGACAAGCATCCCTCATGTGGGGTTTCTTCAAGAGAGCATCCTACTCAGCTGGGCACATGTAGTGCTCAGCAAGAGCCACCAACATCTAATGTTGAAGATAAAGAGGACAATACTGAGAAAATTGATTTCAATGAGAAAGTCGCAACAAATCGTTCTAATAGAATTGTGAAGGACAGTGAATCACTAGCTATTATGGCCTTTGGAATTCAGATACTACAGCACCCGCAATTTTCTAAACTTTGTTGGGTTACATCGAAACTACGAGAGGGCCCCTGCACTGATATAAATGGACCATGGAAAGGCTGGCCATTTAATTCCTGTTTATTGCAAAGCATTACAGCTGATAAATCATTATCTGGAGGAAACAATGTTCTTAAGGGCAAAGAGAAGATTCCGTCTGTCAGAGGACTTGTTGCTGTTGGTCTATTAGCATATAGAGGTGCTTATGCATCTGTTTTGGAAGTCTGTTCTGAGGTGAGAAAAGTCTTGGAACTGTTAGTTGGACAGGTCCGAACTAAAATTTTGGAAAAGAGAAGTCGATATCGGTACTTCCATATTCTGTCCCAAGTTGCTTATCTGGATGATATCATGAGCAGCTGGGCATACACCTTTCAAAGGTAAGCAATGGGCTGTATATTTGTGTTTGTTTGTATTGGTTGTCACATTATTGATTCTTTTTGAAGTTAGTAAACTAGTAAAGTATACTTCTGGCAGTCAGCAAAAAATATTGGTACTTCATACTGCTGTTTTCTGACAAAATTGTCCTGATATTTAACTTTTATATTTGTCTACAGGTTACATAGTGAAAACAGGAGAGTAAAAACAAGTCCAAAGGTAACTGTTGGAAAGTCATCCACAAGAGAATGTCAAGGCGACAGCAACACTGCAGAAGCAAACATACTTGGTGCTCCTGCTGGCTGCTCTGAGGCCCAAGGCACTCCTGGCCAACATACAGATGACCTTGAAGTTATTCCTGCTCACTGCCCTAGTGAGATGCAAGAGAATTCAGTCCAACATGCTCCAGGCCATCTTGAAATCCATGACATTGTCTGCGACCTTGACAATGATAATGTGACATCTATATCCAGCATAAATGCAGTGGAACCTGATCTTATCCATTCAGCTTCACTTGATGTGCACACAGATTCACTTACCCCAGCAGATGCAGTAATAAATGATGGGCAATCTTGTGGGGTTGACAATGATGGGCAAATGTCCAGAGTAATCAATGGAGAAGAAAACCGCATATCTAATATTGAAAGACCTGAAAGCCACACAGTATCTGTTGCGGATTTCAATGAGTTGCAAAGGAAAAATGCTGTTGCATCCTCAACTAGTACCGACAGTGCAGGAACATCCAGGAACATGGTGTCTACTGAAGCTCGTGGAAGTGACAATGAGCGGAATACTGATTTCCCTGTGGATGATGTCAAATTAGGTCATTTGGTTAATCCTCAATCACAGGATACCATGAAAAGTCTCTCAGTTCTGAAACCTCCATGTCTCTACAAATGTTGCTCTGTGTGTTTCAATGCTGTTTATAAGATGGTTCATGATATTCTTTCAAATTCAGTAAGGCCTAGTCTGCATTGCTTAGCAGTCGATGATATGCATGACCTTTTGTCATCATGGTCAGTGAATCTTCTAGCAACAGTTAGAAAATGGTATACTTCTCAAGGTATTGTTGGCTCTGAAGAAAATTCTGGAGAAGGGCATTGTGTTTGTAGCAGTGATAATGGTTGTGTTCCAAGGGAGTGCACATGCCATTTGGAAAGCAACGAAGATGCTGGAACTATAAAGGATGATAGCTATTATCTAAGTGGACAGCCATTAAGTTTTTTCTTTAAAGATGGTGTATTGATACCACCAGATATCACTGCACCAACTACACTTCATTGCAGTTATATGAGATTATGTGTTTGCTCGATACCAGGTTCAATTTCTATGTTCAATCGGATCTCGAGTTGATGTGATTGTGTGATGCAAGGTACTTCAATGCTAAGGATACCACAGTTCTGATCTTTTTCCTGTGCTGGCCTATCTTCAGTGTTTACCAGGTCTTGTGCACTCATGGGATTTTGCTTGTTTCCCCAGTGGTAGCAGCTAGTTCATTGCAATTACACCTCCTCCCTTGATGCAACTCCCAAGCTAGCCTTCTGCAAATAAATTGCCTTTATTGGTTATGTTCAGCAGTGGAGTGCTGGGTTATATAGTTTTTGGGAAACCTGGATCGACTGAAGAGAAACAATGCTATTGATTTTGTGTCTGTTAAGTGGTTCCGTTGTATACGCAGTCTACTGTTACTGATATTGGAATCTTTAAACTAGCTGATCCGTGATGCTTTCTCAAATCTCATTGTATTATGTATTATAGCTCAATTAAATCACTGAGTTGATCAGTTGAAACAAGATTGACAAGTACCTACAGTGTCCAAGTTGTACCTTCAGACTGGTTACTGGTATGCTTTCTGACGAGCTACTAACATTTAACTGCGTTCTTATGTACATTTGAGCACACTGTTACTTAGAAATGCTTAAGAAATTTTGACTTTGGTACTTCTTAGAATATAATCATGTACATATTTCTAAAGAAGGCAATTGTTTGACGATAAAATTAATGTCCAACAAAGTATTTACTGATTTTGTGTTATTGGCATGGAACTTCATTATATGGATAAATCAGTGAACTACTCATGTGAACTTCATTGAAGCTTTAGTGGATTATTAAGTTCATGTACAAATTTACTTCAGTAGGCATCTTGAACTCTTGTTTCTTTGGTCTTTGCACTGAATCATAAATTGAGTGAGGGCTGATGGATGGGTTTGTTTGTATATTAGACCAAGTGGCCTTACTATGCCCAGTTCCCTGAAGTAGCCATGCCATGGCTTGGCTTGTCCAGTTTGATACATTTTGCCATGGTGGTGGTTTATTGCTCTTTTAGCAAAGCAGTTGTGCTGGCTATTCTTTGTTGGACAAGTTTAGTTTGAAGGCAGGCATATGTTCTATTTGTATGTGGCTTGCCATTTTCATAATTTTGTCAGCAGAACTGGGACAAACTTATTATTGTAGAAGGGAAGATTATTATTTGAACAATATGTATATGATGAACTGATTCCCGTTACTGGTATAAACTACAAAGACATGAACTGGAACAAAACTGGTGAAGATTATTAATATTTTGTGTCTGTAAACAGGGAAAAGCCCACCATTTTCCAGTTTGTCAGAAACTGGTTGCATTGTATTTTTAGATTAATTGAAAATTTACATTCTGATGAAACATAGATTAAGATTGGGCGACATGAGAATTTGTCTGTGATTGAGCCATCGAGGTGACCAAGAACCATCAATAATTAAAATACTATTCTTGGGATTCTGAATCTTGGTTATAAACTATAGGCAACCGTTTTTCCCCCCTGATGTTTGTGTACGACTGTTTTGATTGGGTCCGACTGAGAAGCTGTTTGGACCAGACAACAGCAAATCCCAACTAAGTTCATACCATTTGTGTTACTGTTAACTGTGCTGCTGGCTATCAGGGAGAAATGCACAGACAATTCCCTTTACTTTGTTATTGTTTCTTACCATGAACCTCTTGTGTCATCTATCGTTTACTTTGTTAGACTTGTTCTAATTGGTTCGATCTGCCACAGGGAGTGGCTCTCCCACAATAAAGTTTTGACCCTAACATGTATTGAGATGCCCAAGTCTATGGTGTTCTCTAATGCAACATACTAGCTAAGAAATTTCAACACTTTCAGCAGGAGCTTTGTAACTTTCTTTATGCCTTGCAGAGCATTATACTGGCAGGCTGTGTTGAATGAACTATGTAATTTGAAACTTGTCATACCAGCCAGTGATGCTGTTATCAAAGGGTGTGGCGATGGTTTATTGTACTCTCAAAACTTATTCTCAAACAAACTATTGTCTCTGATGGTCCCATGCTATGAAATATTGTTTCTTCCAGCCTGTTCTCAATCAGATTGTCTCATACCTGTATATACTGGTGGTTGTATTGCACTGGTCAGTGAGTATGGAATGCTTATAGTAAGAAAGCTCATGCTGCAGCATGATAGTTCAAGTCAAGTGACCTTTGCATGGTAGTCCTGGTTAGAACAATCATTGGTTTATTTTTGAAGAGGAGAAGTTGAGAGAAGGAATGTGAAAACATTACATGAGATGTTAGGAAGATGCAGGTTTGTAAAGATATGGTTAATGGCTTTATGTGTCAATTTTTAGTCTTTGGAAGATCTTGCTGATTTTTCAAGCCACAGAAGGTTGGAAGGATACTTTTGCACTTTACTGTCAAGCTAGACAAAATATGCCATGAAGAAGAGTACTAAACACAAGTAATATTTTTGCCTCTCCAGTTCAGTTTTTTATTACGTTATTCGTAATGACTTTATAATTCAATTCTTATTTTGCAAATACATACACAGTTGCTTATATGTAGGAACAATTCATAAAATGACATAGCTGGTGTAGTAGTACAATAAGTTTCACCAGTGCCATTCCATGTCAATTAGTATATGCTAAATTAGATTTATAAATTTATTACACTGAATTTTACTTTGATTTCTCGAAGGTTATTTTGCTCAAATATTATGTCAGGTGCACATATTTATTCAAATCTTAGCATCTACTCCCTTTGTTCCAAAATATAGGAAGTTTTGGTTGAATGGGACACATCCTATTACTACGAATTTGGACAGACAACATGTCTAGATTCGTAGTACTAGGATGTGTCCCATCCAACCAAAACTCCTTATATTTTGGGACGGAGGGAGTAGCTAATAGGGAAGCGATAAAAATAATTTTGATTTTGACCTTGAGTAGAGGAACTTCCAACATATCTCAATTGTGCCTGTTGGTGTCTTGCGGTGGAATATTAGGAAGCACTATTCAATGAATGCACAAGTAAATGCATAATACAAAGCACTATTTACAACACACTTTTGTGTAGTAATTTTTAAAACATAAACTAGACTTCCATATGCCAGTTGTTGACTAATGTACAGCAAATTTGGTGACTTAAATAAAGTTTGATGATATTGTTCTCCTGTTTGTCAAAATTCACTAAAATTTTCATGAGATTGTTATGTGGCTTATGGTTTATCAAACTAGAAGACAAATATAATGTTGCTATACTGTATATCCATGTCTGGAAGTTTAAGTTACATAACCTTTTCTTTTCTTTTACAAATAGTCAATAAACAGAAAATTCTTATACAACCTCAGAAAACCCAGAGAATTTAGACAAAATAGCGCAAATAACATACTTTGTACCACACAAACATGAAATGAATTTTTATAGCCATGTAGTTAATCTCCCATACCAGCTAGGCTGCATCTGAAAATGCCAAGTACACACAAAATATGCAAGGCAGAAAATGAAAAGAATATATCTAACATTTCTATTTCATGTTGTAAGGCACACATGATACAGAATGACATATTTGCATTTTGGTACTGTTTTTTCTTCTAAGAATAGCGTGGGACCTATGGGCAGGGGACTAAGCCTTTGCTCGCTTTATATATATATATATTTTTTCTGATTACAAGTGGTCAAAAGTATGCTGGGTGATAATCTTCATTGTCGTATACCATGAGATCTTTTACGATTTGATCCATTGTTGGCCTCTTGCTTCTTTCCTCAAGACATGAAATAGCTGCTTTCACCATCGCTTTTGCTTGATCACAATTGAAATGGCCTTTCAGCCTACTGTCTACTATAGTGTCCAGGACCTCACCACTAGTGAGCATCTGTTTTACCACCTGCACGAATTGCATCAAGTCTATGTCTTCTTCGTCTATTGTTATCCCACTTGAAACTCTAGTCCCAGTCACAATCTCCAGAAGCACAACCCCATAGCTGTAAACATCGACCTTTGCATTGATTGGCAAATTCAGTGCCCATTCTGGTGCCATGTAGCCCATTGTGCCTCTCATATGAGTGAAGTTAAAGGTAGAACTGTCTCTCTTTGAAAGTTTGGATAGCCCAAAGTCTGCTATCTTGGCTTCAAAATCTCGGTTCAGCAGTATGTTTTCTGGCTTAACATCACAATGAACAACCCATTCAAGGCATTCATGATGGAGGTAGGCAAGGCCTCTAGCTGTTCCTAAGGCAATCTTGAACCGTTGGCTCCATGAGAGCAACTTTCTGGTGCCACTGTCATCAAAAAGGTACCTATCCAATGACTCATTTTCCACATACTCGTAGACTAATAACCTCTGACGACCCTCTGAGCAGAATCCCCACATTCTGACCAAATTTATGTGATTGATCCTCCCAATTAACGTCACTTCTGCCCAAAATTCCTCTTCACCCTGTCTAACATCTGTAAGTTTCTTTACTGCAACCACCTTCTTATCCCCAAGTATTCCTCTGTAAACTGTACCACTGCCACCTTTTCCAAGCTCTTCTTTAAATTTTCCCGTTGCTTCCACCAATTCGCGGTATGTAAACCTCCTGAACTGGCTTGTTATCATTTTGTAACCTTCCTCCATGGACTTGGGTATGTTATGCATTTTAAAAAGAAAGTACCACCCTGTCATGATAAAGACCAACTCAACTGCTCCTATTATAGTAGCAAAGACATATAAGTATGCCCACATTATGTTGTCAGAATTTTTTCTGTATGCATCTATGGATACTAACATAACTTTTGAAGCATTTGGCTTGCAGGTAAGACCATGATGTTTGGAGATCAAGGATGTTGAAGCAACGTTCTTAGGAAGTTTGATGTAGTTGTCTCCAGGAAAATATGGATAAACCTGGCCATTGTAGAGCAGGCCTTTAGTGTAACACAGACCATCTCCACCCTTGTAGGTAAAAGATAAGCACACGCAGCTGTCCATACAAATCCTCATGCATTCTTCAAGCGAGATTGACTTGTTTGAAGTCAGATCAAAGCCATAATAGTCACCATGAGGAATCTTGACGAACGTAAAATCCTCGCGTTGCTGGCCACAGCTGACGCTGAATGTTGGCCTGCAGCCTCTACTCCAGTTCTCGGGATCAGTCATCTCGTATCCTGGAGGACAAGTACATCTGAGACCTGGTGAGTACTCACAAATTCCATTTCTTCCACACAATCCATGCACATAGCACATCTGCAATACACCTTCCCCTGTGATAGTCCAGTTGCCATCTGATGCATTCAAGCTGTACATTCTGAGGTTGCCATCATAATCAACGGTGATCCTTCTCTGTATCCCTAAACCTGAATCCAGGGCTACCATTTTGAACCCGTCGCTTGACAAGAACCTGCCCTCGTCGTCCAGGACCGCTATCTTGCTGCTGTTGAATCTAGTCCGGCCGTTCTGCACTGCGGTGTAGTCTGGACTTGGCCAGTATATGCTTGTGATTTCTGGTCCATTGTACTGGAGCCGGAGGACATTATCGTTGTCGAAATACAGGAAATGGTTACCAGATTGGGAGACTAACCTCTTCTCTCTTGTGAGACGCTGCGATGGTAGCAGGGTGTCAGTAGGCCAGTCGAAGCTCTGCCACACGATCTTATCCTCGGAGTCGGAGGCCTTGATTACCATATTGCCACTGTTGAGCAGAGCCACCGTGGTGTGCTTGCCCCAGCCAGTCTTGCTCTCCCAGACCGTGGTGCCATTGACATCGGTAAAAGCCAGGTTGCCCTCATGGCTCAGGGATATCTTGGAGCCATGGCCGTTCACCGGAAGGCCAGAGTCTGCGGTCCAGACCACCGTCCTGTCGGTGGCATGGGTGAACCAGATGGAGAAGTAGAAGGCGTTCGTGTCATCTCCAGATGGGTAGAAGCCGCAGGAGAAGGTTGTGTCTGGTGAAACAAGGAAGGTTTCTCCATGATCTACCTGGAGAGATGTACCTGTGCCTATGGTTTGCCATGGGGATGCAGATGCGGCGCAGCACAAAAGAACGGAGATGAAGGAAATGAAGAGTGGGCACAGGAACTTACCCATCTGGATTTTTGGTTGTTGGGGGGTGACGAGTGGAAAGGATATTGGCTTCTTTGTGTGTGCGCAGGCTGTGCCCTGTGGCCTGTGGGGCACTCACTGATTCTTGTCAATCTTGTGACCATATCTCTTGAGATACCCATATGCGTTAACTATAGGACGAGATGCCACATTGCCACTGGATGGTGACTGGTGAGTTTGGCTGGCTTATTTTCATCTACAGTGAGTGTTACTTTACTCGCGTGATCTTGTTCATTGGATTGGATCACCGAGAATCTGACGTGTGCTTTTTTTTTTGGTTCCTGTGTACCCTCTCCAGCTCTCCTTTGCCTGGGAGAGGTTGAGATTCTCAGCACACATCACATTCGTTCTTTGTTCCACCGAAAGATAACATGGAAACTGTGGCTGTGTTCTTTGGTTATTACAGTTACTAACTCACCTCATTCGTTATTCGCGTGCACGTTTTCTAAACGACTGTCCTTTTTTTTAAAAAAAAATTCTATATAAAAGTTGCTTTTAAAATCATATTAATCTATTTTTTAAAAAATATAGCTAATATTCAATTAATTATGTGTTAATAAGCTACTTCGTTTTACATACGTGAGGGGATACCATGAGGAAAGAGTTATCTCCTAGTGTTGTATATATTGGAAAACTGTAATTTTGTTTTGGGGACCAACCGACTATATTTCTTCTCAATATATTTGTCAACAACATAGATGAAGTTTTTGTCCATCCATGTAATTATGAACGGCCAGAACGGATCAACAGGCTAAATACGGAGTACTTCATTTGTTCTAAAATAAGTTAATTTTAGGTTCTACTTTTTATCCTAAATAAGTTTACTTTTTAATCTATCTGTCAAAAGATGAGTTTTATTCCTTCAATAAGCATACCCACCCATCAATATGTGTCGAAAGATGAGTTTTATTTCTTTGATACACCTACTCACCCATTAATATTTCCTTTTCGATTGGTGAAGAACATTTTTATTTTTTTTCACTTCGTTTTAATTTGTGTTTCAATAGCTAAAAGATAAACTTATTCTGAAACAGAGGCCATTAGTAGTTGGCCATTTATAAATGCTCGGCAAAGCCCAGTCGCGCGAGTCATGATGACTCTCACCAAACCTATCACCTATGGCATCTCGTCATTCTTTTATCCCGTCGTACGGCTTTGTTCATATATGCCTTATGTGGTGGTCTGGTGGACCGTCTCTAAAGTCCATGCTCTTCAGATTGGTGGGTAAATTGAACAGGGACGTTTCATCTGAAGGAATCAGACCCAACCCTTACATAGCCTGTGTTTAGATTCATTTTTTTTTTCTAAAAACGTCACATCGAATATTTGGACATATGCATAGAACATTAAATGTGGACAAAAAAAACTAATTGCACAGTTTGCATGTAAATTACGAGACAAATCTTTTTAGCCTAATTACGCCATGATTTAATAATGTGATGCTACAGTAAACATTTACTGATGACGTATTAATTAGGCTTAATAAATTCGTCTCGCAGTTTACAGGAGGAATCTGTAATTTGTTTTGTTATTATACTATATTTAATACTTCAAATGTGTGTCTGTATACTTCAAAAAATATTTTGGCCAAGGAACTAAACACAACCATAGTACTCAAAATAATAATACCATGTTTGGAATCCTGGGTTCCCAACCCCTCTCTCTCGTATTCCACGCTCACACTTTTCAAATTGTTTACTGCTAAACAATGTGATTTTTGCAAAAGTTTCTATACGAAAGTTGCTTAAAAAAATATTGATCCATTTTTGAAAAAAAATTAGCTAATACTTCCTCCGTTTTATATTATAAAACTTTCTAGCACTGCCACATTCATATAAATGTTAATGAATCTAGGCACATATGTGTGCCTTTCATTAACATTTATATGAATGTGGGCAATGCTAAAAAGTCTTATAACCTAAAACGGAGGTACTCCCTCCGTTTCAAAATATAGCAATCTAGGATGGGATGAGACCCATCAGCATGTCTAGATTCGTAGTCTTAGGATGGGTCTCATCCTATCCTAGGTTGCTATATTTTGGGATGGAGGGAGTAATACTTAATTAATCACACGCTAATGGATCGCTCCGTTTTCCATGCACATTGTACGTGTTGGGAACATGTGCTTCCGAACACAGCCTAGTACTAAATATGTCGTTCTGCAGTGGCATTGTTGGAATGACTGTAAGGCGTCTTCCTCTATTTCCGCCTCAATTTAAGCCTGGTTAGGATTTGAGATATGCCAAAAAAAGGTCACTCTTTATTTAGGCTTATAAACCAGCTTATAGGCTAAAAAGTCTGAGGGCCTGTTTGGCACAGCTCCAGCTCCACCCCTCCTGTGGCAGGAGCTCAATCAAACAGTTTCAAGCTTTCAGCTCCACCTAAAGTGAGAGTGGAGCTGGGTGGAGCTGTCTCACAAAATGAACTAAAGATGTGGAGCTGGATTCAAGCAGCTCCACAACTCCGCTCCATACTCAACTCCTGGAGTTAAAATTAGGAGTTGAAACTCTACCAAACGGGAGCCTAAATAAACATGCAGCTAATCTTATACACTATTAAGCCAAGAACTAAGTTGAAGAAACCTTTTTGGCTTATGTGAGGTAGATATATGACTCTGTCATTAAAGTTAGGATTCATATCCATTAGCTTATAAATCATATAAGCCAAAAAACTAACTTAAAAGTCTAAGAAAATAAACTCAATCAATAGCCATGTGAGGGGAGAGAGGAAAGATAAATTATTTTTATTTTTTTTCATAAAGGCATATCTTATGCATAACATAAAAAGTGTTATATTGATCACTTTCACAATGTTAAGGCATGCTATATAGACCAATAATAACCAATTTTTCTATATATTTAATCGTGGTGTATTACGTGTTCACTTCTACCTTAAAATATGCCTAAATATTTTTTATTTACCTTATAACAAAGGGCCTACCACAATATTATGTTTTCCAAGTTGAAACACGCTTATATATTTTTGTCAAAAAATAAATACGTCTATATTTCATTTTGATTTGCATTTAACTTCTAGCTACTCCTTCCATCCTAAAAATAAAGATTTTGGTTGGATAAGGCATTGCTAATATTACGAATCATATACCAAAATTCTTATACTACGACCATGTTGTGTCAGTTGTGATCACCAGATGGACAGGCCCACGCGAATGGCCCATCAAACGGCGGCCCACTTCTACTCCGGCGAGCCGCCTCCCTCGAACTCCTCTAGTCCTTCCGCCTTCCTCGCCGTGTCCACTCCCCACGCACGCACGCGGCGGCGGCGGCGAGCCGCCACCCCCCCCCCCCCCCCACTCCCGTCGGCTTTCCGATCTCCGGGAACGTCGCGACGGCAGCGCCAATGCGTATGCTATGCCGCACGCGCTGGTTCTCTCCCTCCCCCGCTCTGCCGCCGCAGGCGGCATCACTGCCCTCATGTCAGGTGCCGGCAGTGGGGACTGGGGAGGCTGTTGCCCTTGCGAGGGCGAGAAACGAGGTAAAGCTGTTCATCTTCCCTGCTGGTTAAGTCGCATTCATGCCGTGTTCACCACTTGGCATCGCGCTCTCCTTTAAGCTTCCGGTGTGCCTTGAGCGACGCAGAAGCCATGGGTTCAAGCAGAATTGTTCGGTGCAATGCAACTTATCCGGTGGCCATCACGCCTAGAAGAGATCTGCTCTTCGCAATCCTTTACAGGGTGCGTGTTTCTGAGGTGAGGGCATGGTTTCCTTGTAAACTATGCACGCTGCAGATAATTTTATTTTGCTCTGCATGTTGAATTAATATGGAGTAGTTTCTGGTTATTTGGGTGGGGTTATGGATTTGATGCTTGTGAAAATGACGGTTAAAGTTTGTAGGCTTGTAGAGATAATTGAGAGAAAACGAACAAACCAATCAATTCTGGAATAGCCCTGCATACTATTCATTCACTCATTTCATCTACAGAACAAAATGTGTTACATTATGCAATATAATAATTCCAATGTCATAAACAATAAGCCCTTGTCACCATATCTAGCTATGCCTATAATTACATCATCTAGGATATCCTATTACGTACACATCTCAAAATTTATGCAGTAGCTGCAGGCTAATATGAATAGGCAGGATGGTAGTCGTCTTCGTCATCACATAACATGAGAGCCTTCAGAATTTCATCCATTGTTGGCCTCTTGCTTCTTTCTTCCAGGCATGAAAGCGCTACCTTCACCATTGTAATTGCTTGCTCTGGATCAAAGTGTCCATGCAGTCTGTCATCCACTAAATCGGTGACATTCCCTGTAGCCTGAATCTTTTTGGCCTCCTGGACAAACTCTGGAAACTCCACTTGCCTTTCATCTACCACTATGCCGCTTGAAACCCTGATTCCTGTCACAATCTCAAGGAGTACTACTCCATAGCTGTAGACATCAACCTTTGCATTGATCGGCAAATTCAACGCCCATTCTGGTGCCATGTAGCCCATTGTGCCTCTCATATGGGTGAAATTGAAACTAGTGCTGTCTCGCTTTGCAAGTTTGGCTAGTCCAAAGTCTGCTATCTTGGCATCGAAATCTCTACTTAGAAGTATGTTTTCTGGTTTCACATCACAATGCACGACCCACTCAAGGCATTCGTGATGAAGATAAGCAAGACCCCTGGCTGTGCCCAGGGCAATCCTGTACCTTTGGCTCCAACTTAGCAGCCTTTCATGGCATCTCTCACCAAAGAGGTACTTGTCCAATGACTCGTTCTCCACATACTCATATACCAATAGTCTGTTTGTCCCTTCTGAGCAAAACCCCCACATCCTTACCAAATTTATGTGATTGATCCTCCCAATTAGAGTCACTTCTGCCCAGAATTCCTCCTCTCCTTGCCGAACGTCTGTAAGCTTCTTTACTGCCACTATTTTCTTATCTTCAAGTACTCCTCTATAAACAATTCCAGCCCCACCCCTCCCAAGCTCTTCTTTGAATTTTCCAGTCGCTTCCTTCAATTCTCGGTATGTAAATCGCCTGAACTGGTTTGTTATCATCTTGTATCCATCCTCCATGGACTTGGGTATGTTATGCTTCTTGAAAAAAAGGTACCAGCCTGTCACTATTACAAGCGACTCTAGACCTCCCAATATTGCAGCAAAAACATAGAAGTATGCCCACTTTATATTGTCCTTCTTTGTTCCATACATACTTGCTGAGCCTAGCATGATCTCAGGAGCACTGAGGTTGCAAGTGAGTCTTTGTTGTTTGGAGATTGAGGGTGTTGATTTGCTTGAATTCTTAGGTACTTTCATGTAGTTGTCTCCGGGGAAATATGGGTACACCTGACCATTGTAGAGTAAGCCTTTAGTGTAACATAAACCATCCCCACCCTTGTATGTGAATGATAAGCAGGAGCTGCTGTTCAAGCAAATATTCTGACATGCTTCAAATGAGATGGATTTATTTGATCCCAGATCGAAGCCATAGAAGTCTGCATGAGGCTGTTTGACAAACATAAAGTCCTCATGTGGTCTTTTGCTATCGATTGTAAACGTTGGTTCACATCCTTTGTTCCAATCTGTTGGATCAACCATCACATATTCTGGAGGACATCTACATCTTAGACCTCCCGAGTAGTCACATATCCCATTCTTGCCGCATAGCCCATGCACATAACACATCTGTATCACGGCCTGCCCTGTGATAGTCCAGTTGCCCGTTGACTCATTCAAGCTGTACATTCTAAAATTGCCATCATAATCAATTGTAATCCTTCTCTTGATCCTAGGACCTGAATCTGTAGCCTCTATCTTGAATCCATCACTTGACACAAAATTACCCTCATCATCAAGAAATGCTATCCTGGTGCTGTTAAATCTAGTACGCCCATTTTTTTCGGCATTATAATCTGGACTTGGCCAGTAGATGCTTGTAATCTCTGGGCCGTCATATAATAGGCGCAGGACATTATCGTTATCAAAGTAGAGGTGATGATAACGAGAGACTAACCTTATGTTTTTGGTCAGGTTCTGCCATGGCAGCAAGGTATCGGTCGGTGAGTCGAAGCTCTGCCACACAGTACTATTGCTGGAATCCTTGATTATAAGATTGCCGGTGTCAAGAAGGGTAACTGTAGTATGCTTGCCTGAAGATGTCTTGCTTTCCCACACCGTCGTGCAGTTGGTATCTGTGAGGACCAGGTTGCCATCATGGCCCAGCGACACCCTGGAGCCGTAAAGGTTCACTGGGGAGTATCCCCCATTCGCCGGAGAGTAGGGATTCGCCGTCCACACGACAGTTTTCTCGGTGGTGTGGGTGTACCAGATGGAGAAGGTGAAAGCATTTGTGCCAAGCTGATAGAAGCCGCAAGAGAAGGTGGTATCAGGTGAGAGGAGGAAGATCTTGTCATGGTCCTCAGCTCTGATGTGTGAGCCGGTCGTCATGGTTCGCCATGGGGAAGCACGAGAGCAGAGGTGGAAGGAGAGTGATGAGAGGATGGTTAGATACAGCAGCGCAGCCATTATCTCCTTTTCCAGGGAGCTTTGGCTATCGAAGTAGAGAGAAAAAGAGAGACAGAGAGAGGCAGGTAGCTTTAGGTTCAGTTTTAACACTATGCGGCTTACTTAGGTGACGATATGCATTAGCGCATAATCGCATGTGGCCATAAGCCCGTAATACCCATGTATGTTGCTGACTTGAACAATTGAATACTGGGGTTGGTAAGGCAAAAACACTGTTGGGCATCTCCACGGTGTACACATTGCATTGTCCTACTATATTGCTTGATTTAGACTGCAAGACGGAATATTGTCAACTTCATGGGGGCATCCGTGTTTCTTTCAATGTGTGAAAGAGGAGTACCGATGAAACCGTGATTTTGTATATTATATATATATCAGTTTTTTCTCCCTTCTGCCACAAACTAAGTTCTTTTACATAAGCAACTAGTGTATGAAAGTTAAAAGTATCTTTAAAGAAGAACTTTATTTGGGAGTAAAAAGAGGACAATTTTTGGATTAATAGTAATATGGCACTATTCACCTAAAATTTATCTCTTTTTTCCTCTCAAATGAAGTTGAGTTTGAACTTGTGATTTCTTGTGAATGTATGTGATGCCTACTGCTAACTCTAATATTTTTTTGATGAATTTAGAGAACTTTTAGGTATGGTTTTCACTTATGATTTTCACTGGATACTTTCTCATTATCTACCCACCAGATCTGTCTCTGATGTCATGTTTAATATTTATCAATTTATGATGGACAAAACAAATAGTGTGGCTGCATCGTATCGTAAAACGTTTGTGTACGATCTTATTTTGTTCATGACCTGAAGTCGTCATCATCTCTCTCTCTCTCAATATTTAAAAGTCATTCTCTTTGGTATTTGTCCAATATAAGAAGCGCCCCACTGATAGCAATTTGGATGACAAAATCAACGATATTAATAGTAGTTTGGATCTTGACATGATAGCTTGTGGTTTGACCAAACGACTCTTCGTTTCAGTTTGCTCATTCTATCTTTTTATCTTGCACTAAGTCTCTTCTAAAGCGCACACAGTCATCAGCACTTACCAATTTCGCTTTCCGTTTTGATATGTCATTAGCTGATCTTTCTCTGGTGGCGAGACATTTTACCTGGTTTTGACCTGACCAGCTGATCTCATTCTGCAGGGGAAACCATGGTGGTCATACTAGTTCTACTGCCCAAATAATGCAAAACTGCAAGAATTACCCCTCTTGGCTACTGGCTTTGTTTGACACAATGGCACTTACACTCTTTCAGGATTTGATAGTACATAACCAAAAATAGTAGACGCACATATGCATGTAGCTGGAAGCCTGGAAATGGCATCTTCTTGACCTGCCGCTCCAATTGTAATTCCAGTACAGTCCATAGGGAAGTTGAAGTATCATATTCTATAGACTGTCTTAATTTAAGACTAATTGCACAAATTTTGTACGACCTAGTGGCCTAAGACTTCACATCTTGCCTGGTTTTTTTTGTGCATCTTTCAGCTTCTAGAACCGGCTGGCCTGCAGGCACACAGTAAGCGACTTCACATCTTTAATCTGCTACTTGTTTGAGGGACGTAAGGTTTCATGCTCAACCGCTCAAACTAGGACCTGCAATGCAAGTGCCTTATTTTTCTTCTCACATTCTTGTAACATAACATCAGTGCTTGGACAGCATCGACCAACTGGTCTTTCTCCTCCCTTGCCCGGTCTTGGATTCATGGATCGTTTTCCTGCAGCTTTCTGATCGATGCAATTAAGCTTGCTTTGCCTTCAGCTATCGTCAGTGCGTGACTGACCATGCGAGTATAACGTAGCTGCCTCTTCCTGGTCAATATCGTTACCTGGCATGGACAAATGTAAAATACTCCAGGAAAATCCACTATATATCTATATGATACCCATAAAACCTTATTTTTGTGGTGTACTCCTAATCTTATTGTATATGTACAGGATTTGAGCTCTTCTTTTCGCGAGAAGAGAGAATTTGAGCTCTTTTACAGTGCTCCTTGGCATTGGCATTGCAAGCCATGGGACCTCATTGGGCTGCAAGGCTGAAGCTTCTGCCCTATCTGAATAGATTGACCTCAGTTGTAGTGGGCAATGGTATCAGAGCCAGCTTTCGGAAAGATCGATGGCTTATACAAATGCCACTGCAAGAGAAATTCCCAGCTCTATTCACCCCTTCCAGGCAACAAGAAGCAACAGTGGCAGTACATGCAAAGAATATTGTTCCGTCTCCAATTTGCGCAATATGCAGCTTAGCAGATGAAACAAGTCACCTCTTTCTTCACTGTCCTTTTGCCTCTGGTCTATGGGCTTCACTCCACATCGATCCAGGTATTGACGATGTAAAACAGCTCCATGCATTACAACCACCATCAGCCATCCCGATAGCGCACTTCCGCCCCTTCTTTCTGCTCTGCCTTTGGGGACTCTGGAGCCACCACCATGATGTCATCTTCAGAAATCAGGAGCCTTGTCATCGTCGCCTCCTCCAACGATGTATCGAAGACGCAACTCTCTGGGCACACCGGTTAAAGAACCAGGATAGAATCGTTGTTTCCACCTGGAAGCAAGTACTCTCCCACCCCCTAAATTCTGATCAAATGTAATAGCAGGCCGCTGGCCCTGCTTCTGTTTCTGTTTGTGTTTGTATGAACATCTCTGCTTTAATTTCAATGGAAATTCAGGTGGGGAAGCTCTCCCCTCCGGTGATTATTAAAAAAAAAAAGAGTATTCAGATCATCAGATGTATATCAAAATTTTAGAGAAAAAGGTATATACAATATGTAATACGCATGTGCATGAAAAAAGGAAAAATAAGGCTGTATTCAGACCAAAATAAATATAAACCAATCTTTCTTAGTTTCTTACACTCTTCTGATCTTCTCCAATGGTCTAATTCGCACAAGTTTACTCGGCGCCGGCGTAGACAAAATACCATGTTATTATTCCCGAAAAAAATACCATGTTATTACTGTTTTTTTTTAAGAACATGCTATTAACCATTTAACCGAATTAAAAAACCCTAAAATACCCAAACAAGTCAATGATACTACGCCATCACGAGTAAAAGATTCTGCAAAAAAACGTAGAAGGGGAAAAAAGGGAGCGACGACACGAGCCAATCAGCCAAATGTCACGAGTAATCTATTGAAGATTTCTCTGGAATGGGCCTTATATGGGCCTAGATTCTCCCTCTCAACCAAAGTGTGGCCTCAGCAGCCCACATTTATTTTCCGACAATTATCGGGCTCGGCCTCTTCGCGCCGGATCGTCTCACTCTCACCCCTTCCATAGTGGCCAGCTCGGCCTCGATCCACATCGTCGTTGTTGCACACAGCTTCGATCCACACCGCCGCCATCGTTCATGGCTTTGATCCACGCCGCCGCAAACATCCATAGCTTCGAAGCCAATAGTTAACCCTGATTTTGTCTGAACTCTGATTTTTCTCTGAACAATTGAGCAAGATCTGTCTCCTTTGGTATATAATAAATTTCCAGCACATACATCACTAAAACTTGAAACATGGAAAGGCTCATCCTGGTACTTCTGAATGTTATTTCATACAGATGAAAGCTTACAAATGTTAAAAGTTTGTTGAGCAATAGGTAGTCAAATTTCTGTTCTGTGTTTTGTTCATACCGTAACCTGCTCACCTGCTGCTAGCTTCATAATACCCAAATGTTCAGAAATGGAATTGGCGCTCGTCGATTTGTTAAAAAAAAAAAAGAAAAACAGATGTTCAGAAGAGCAAAGAAATTCAGGTGTAATAGAAGGGTTTTTTGGGTGACCCAAAAATTACAAGTGGAAAATATTTGTAGGGGTAAAGATTAACCAAACATCCAAGCTTGCCCTTAGCAATCAGAACCGCATCTTGGGTAGGGGTGGACAAAAAGCTTGGGCTCGTGAGCTCAGCTCGGGCTTGGCTCGAGCTCGCTTAGCTCGGTCGGCTTGAATGCCAAACGAGCCAAGCCTAAGTCTCCTTTTCAGCTCGTTTCTGAAACAAGCCGAGTCCGAGCTGGCTCGCGAGCCGCTTGATTTGGTTCGTGAGCCTAGGCCATCATGTATTTATATGGATGATTTTATCTTCTAGTGGAGTTATTATTTGTTAATATGTAATTTATCATCTATATTTTGATGAATTGAATATATAAAGTTATTTTAATTTTACATGTTGATGACTTGTTATTGCTTTTCTTAATGATTACAAATTATGTATCTTCAATGGAAGGCTCGCAAGCCAGCTCGAGCTAGGAAATAAGCCGAGCCGAGCTTATATTTTAACTCGTTTCCCTAACCGAGCCGAGCCAAGTCTAACTTGTTGCGAGCCATTGCAAGCCGAGCCGAGCCAAGCTTGGCTTGGCTCGTTTCCACCCCTAATATTGGGTGACATAGAATGATGGTGCACCATGGTTTCTTACCTAGGCCATGTTTAGATTCTAACTTTTTTCTTCAAACTTCCAACTTTTCCGTTACATCAAACTTTTCTACACACACAAACTTCCAACTTTTCTGTTCCAATTTCTTCAAACTTCTAATTTTGGCGTGGAACTAAACACAGACCTAGCGTACAAGCTCTGTGAAGCTCCAGTATTAAATTCTAGCATCGGTCAGTTTAGGCATGCACAAGCACAAGTGGTATATCGTCAGTAACAAGAAGACAAAGGAGCACAATCAATCACTGACCACGGATGAACATATTGGACCAATAGCTAGTAGTAAACCAATCATCAGCACGTCAAATCAAATGGAATGTTCTATACTAAGCAGCTGGTTCCTTCCAGGAACATGAAAACTCTAAACACTAGCGACACGCTCACGGCGGCTCACCCGTGACAGATCCTCCTCACCTCTCTCGCGGAGCACTCGCCGCCTCGTCGGCCCTTGGACCGGCATGAGGAATCCGACTCACTGCTGAACTTTGAACAGCTCCAGCTGGTTCATTGAGCTGAAAATGTTTTGGATGTTTGTTTAGAGATCCCCTCGGAAGTGTTACAACCTGCAAAGATTTATCGACGTAAAATCAGCAAGCATAAATCATAAGGCAGCTTTAGGAAGCGTGACCACAATTTGCCGGCCATACCAATTAATTTGGGAACCTATAATAACGGGCACAACTTTAGTGTTCAGTCTACTTTTAATAGCCAATTAAAAAGAAAAGATAAACCATGTCAGTTCGGCTAGCATCGCCGCAATGATATTGGTACCACGACTCCACGAGACAGTGACAACACAATGATCAATGACAATACAATACCGAACTGCCCGGTCAGACACGGCACATGACTTGCGCGTCACTGTCACCCTAACGATCAGGGCATTTATCATGCAAATTACCAAACCAATTGTCCACCTCTACAACTGGCAATCAACAAGTCAGCATCCCAAACAATGGCATGGAATGAACATAGCCAATCTTTGCTCCAAGTAGACAAATTACTCCCATATATAGTTATATACTCTAGAGTCCATATAGCTAGCAGCACCAAACAGAATGTTTTTTTTTGGAATACGCGAGGGGCGCATCTTTGTATTAAGAAGGAATAAAAGTATTTACAGAGCAGGCCGAAAAATCAAAAACACGAAGGGGACAAGATACAGGAGGGGGGAGGAGGAAGAAAATAAAAGCCTAATCTCCCAACGAATGTGGCGACCTTCCACCCGACATAGGGGTCGCCATGGCCGGTATCGCGGCTCTAGCCAACCGCCAAAGGTCCGCTTCGCCCGTCATGGCCCTAGCAATTTCCGCCCATGTCCTGCTCTTTTGGTTGAAGACCCGATTGTTTCTTTCTTTCCAAATCGTCCACGCCAAACAGAATGTTGGTATTGAGAAATAATGAGGCAGCTCTCAAAAATGTGAAAGCTGTCATGAAGATTGTATGACCAAGACAAGAAACATGTCAAATATTTAAGCTGCACGATTAGAGAATGATGGTAAAAACAAAAGTTCAGACCTTCTAAAATTAGAGAGCTTTAAAAGCAGTAATATATTCAATCACTTTCATATACCTGAAAGCCGCCAGGACTGAATGCAATGCGACAATGTCCTGAAGGAGCACTTAACTATTCCCGGTTTACTGGTTTAGGCATGTAGAATTTGCAGCATGGATTCAAATTTGACTCCACGAAAGAACCTTTGCAACAGGTGGATATCAAATAAGGATGAGGCAGAGCATCATAAATGGAAGCAAACACCTTCCTCCATACCATGATCTGATGGCCTGAACACAAAGAAAACAAAATGGCAAGATTACTCTGTCTAGTCATTCTTCCCTTGATCAGTGTACTGCCATTCTCATATGCTTCACCCCTGTTGATGCTAAGCACCGGCTCATCCTTATTTGTTGAAGAGCATAAGCAAACCTTCCTTACCTCACCAAACGCCGATTTCTCTTGTGGCTTCTATGAAGTTGGAGGGAATGCTTTCTCCTTCTCCATCTGGTTCACCAACAGCAAGAATAGGACCGTCGTATGGTCTGCAAACCCCAAGTCCCCGGTAAATGGCCATGGCTCTAAGGTGACACTGAACCATGAAGGTAACCTGGTCCTCGCTGATGTCAATGGCACCGCAAATTGGGACAGCAAGACGAGCTCTGGCAAGGGCACAACGGCTGTCCTTCTTGACACTGGCAATCTCGTCATCAGAGACTCCACAGGCACGAAGTTATGGCAAAGCTTCTGGGCACCAACGGATACCTTGCTTCCATTACAGCCTCTCACCAAAGGTACAAGACTGGTCTCTGGTTATTTCAACCTCTATTTTGACAATGACAATGTGTTACGCCTCATGTATGATGGGCCAGAAATATCTAGCATCTATTGGCCAAGTCCAGACTACTCAGTGTTTGATATTGGGAGGACTAGCTACAATGGCTCCAGGAATGCAATCCTTGACACTGAAGGACACTTCCTCTCAACTGATAAGCTGGATATCAAGGCTGCTGATTGGGGTGCTGGAATCAACAGAAGGCTGACGCTTGATTATGATGGGAATCTAAGAATGTATAGTTTGAATGCATCAGATGGGAGCTGGAAAGTCTCATGGCAGGCTATAGCAAAATTGTGTGATGTGCATGGACTGTGTGGCGAGAATGGTATATGTGAGTTCTTGCCAAGCTTCAAGTGTTCTTGTCCCCCTGGATATGAGATGAGAGATCCAACAAACTGGAGCAGAGGTTGTCGTCCACTATTCAGCAAAAACTGCAGCAAAATAGAAGAATATGAGTTCTTCAAGCTCGCTCAAACCGACTTTTATGGCTTCGATCTAATCATCAACCAATCCATCTCACTTAAAGAATGTAAAAAGACTTGCTTGGACATCTGCTCCTGCTCAGCAGTCACGTATAAGACAGGGTCTGGAACTTGTTACATCAAATATGTACTCTTCAATGGCTACAGCTCCACAAATTTTCCGGGTGATAACTACATCAAACTACCCAAGAATATGGTTTCCAAACAGTCCGATCTCTCATGCAACCCAACCAAAGAGATTGTACTAGGATCTTCAAGTATGTACGGAATGAATGATGCAAATAAAAATTATGCAACCTATTATGTGTTTGCAGCAGTATTGGGAGCTCTAGTGCTAATCTTCACAGGTACAAGCTGGTGGTTTCTTTACAGCAAGCACAACATACCCATGTCAATGGAGGCAGGCTACAGGATGGTAACAAGCCAATTCAGGATGTTCACGTACCGAGAATTAAGGGAGGCAACTGGAAAGTTCAAGGAAGAGATTGGAAGAGGAGCCTCTGGTATTGTTTACAGAGGAGTACTTGAAGATAAGAGAGTGATAGCGGTGAAGAGGCTAATGAATATTTCACATGGTGAGGAGGAATTCTGGGCAGAAATGAGTATTATTGGAAGGATCAATCACATGAACTTAGTTAGGATGTGGGGTTTTTGCTCCGAGGGTCAGCAAAAACTACTGGTGTATGAGTATGTGGACAATGAATCACTGGACAAGTATCTATTTGGTGATGTAAGTGCTGAGCGATTGCTTGCATGGAGCCAACGGTTCAAAATAGCGTTGGGTACAGCTAGAGGTTTGGCCTATCTCCATCACGAGTGCCTAGAGTGGGTTGTCCATTGTGATGTAAAACCAGAGAACATACTTCTGACCAGAGATTTTGAAGTGAAGATAGCAGACTTTGGACTGGCCAAACTCTCAAAGAGAGACAGTACCAGTTTAAACTTCACGCATATGAGGGGTACAATGGGCTACATGGCACCAGAATGGGCGTTGAACTCACCAATCAATGCAAAGGTTGATGTCTACAGTTATGGTGTTGTTCTTCTTGAGATTGTAACTGGAAGCAGGATATCAAGCGGGATAAAAGTGGATGGGAGGGAGGTGGAGCTCAGAGATTTTGTGCAGGTCATGAAACATATTCTGGCTACTGGGGACGTCAAGGATGTAATTGATACTAGACTGAATGGGCATTTCAATTCTGAGCAAGCAAAGGTAATGGTGGAAGTTGCTATATCTTGTCTTGAAGAAAGAAACAGCAGGCCTACAATGGATGAAATTGCAAAAGCCTTCCTGGCATGTGATGACCAAGACAATCACCCAGCCTACTCATGGTGACCTGCAAAGCAATAGTGTTTTGATTTGAAGGATCAAAAACTAGTTATTCAGTTTAGCATGCACAATACTTGAAGTAAACAGTTCTTGTTAGATAAAATAAGTCAGATACTTCTATAAATTCATTTCAGTATAGTGGCAGGTTTGTTTATTCAAATGTACATCCAATAGAAAAATAAGTGTGTTGGATCAGTGGAACGCTGTACCAATGTTTAAAGTTCTTAACTTTGCACTTCTGGTGAGTCTCCTGAGAATCTCCTCATATTGACGTGTCATTCTCCACGTATATATTTCCACGTAGCTAAGAATAATTTGTAGTTGTGTTGCTGGTGTAGTCATCTGTTGGGAAATACAGCAACAGCATCCAACAACTATTTCTTCACATTTTTTCACCCGTTAGAGATCTAACCAGGAAAGACCCTTCCATCATGCTTTAGACAACGAGTAGTGTCTCACGATATGACCACAAATAAATTTACGAATTTAAGTATTTGTTGTTCCCTGGAATAGTAAGGTTGATTTAATATGCTAGGCTGCTAGCTGATTTGCCCAGATAATGTACAAAGCTTAAAGAGAATATAGAATCCAAGAATAAATAGTTGACTTGAGTATGACATCCTGTAACTTACCTAGTCATCCATGATCATGTGTGGTAGTTATGTAAACATAATACAAATCAATGATAATCAGCACAGTCCGCAGAATGTTTGCTAAAAATTCCCTCAAGGCACTGAGTATCAGAGATTAAAATGGCAAATAGGATTTGAGGGTGCCTCACCTACGAGTAGTTAATACTATATAATATGGCCATTTTGATCCTAAACAAGTGAATTAAGATAATGATGAAAGGTGCTAGACTGCTACACCTATCGTTGGAAAATTTGTAAGGACCAGAAAGGAACTCTTTCCTTGAAAGAACCAGCTCACTAATAATGATTTAAATACTGGAAGTTCTCCTAGAGTACAACCACCGCGATAATCAGACAACCTACTAATGGTGACCAATAACAACACTAATTTTATTTTGCAAGAAGAAGAATTATTATACCATAGAGAAAAGATCAGTTCGAGCATGTTATGAATTCTTCTTAGGGCAATAATATATCAACTTGTTCTTAATTGTAATGAATCTGTTGAATATTCTGGTGTCTGTATGAACTCTTGCATGAAACTAAGTAGGTTCATTTAGAAAGAAGTACGATACCAGTACCTTTATTTGATGGCAAGCTGCGTTCAGTTATTCAGAAGGGCCCAAGTAAGGATATGATATACACAATATCAATTTAGTGCACATTTCTCTTGATCCTTTGGCGCATGATTTACACTACCACAGTACCATGTGATCTCGTAAGCAGTAAGCTTACTTTCCTTAAAAAATATACACATACACAAAGCCATAAAGGATACGCTCTCCGCTATGCACAGCCGCATTCAGTTCTAGGGATGGCTCATCGCCTCATCTATCTACAGCTGCGACATCACCTGTGGGGTACCAATTGACGGCAAAAATGTCAGTTTTCTAATACCATCACGAGACTAGTAATAACATAACCGAGCCATCAAGAGGGAGGGGCACGCGATATGTCCTCAATCATCCGAGTCATCCCCGATTCCCCATTCTCGTGGTTGCCGCCAAGGTGTTCGATAGAATTCCGCAAAGACAATAGAGGTCTGCACGGGGCAGGGACAAGGGCGGAGGGGGGGGGGGGGGGGGGGGGGGATAACATTCACCTGCGCGGAGAGCACGCCGGACGCGGCCGGGGACACGGAGAGAGCTGCAGATCTGATGGCTCCGCTGGTGGCAAGAGGCCCGAGGCAACGTGGTGGAGGCGAAGTGAAGGCGAGCGCAGCGGCAGTTCGGCACTCGGCACGGCTGGTTCGCTGGTGAAGTGGGGAGTGGGGAGTGGTGAAGTGGTTCAGTCGCAGAGTCGCTCAAGGGCCAAGGCGGTTTGAAGGATGTCTGATTCACCTCTTGAATCATCTATCAGCACTGACTAGCTTTTTCATAACGAAATTCGAAGTGATGGCGTTCTGCATGGTAATACTCTCTCCGTCCAAAAAAAAACTCAACCTACTACTTCGATGAGATATAATCTAGTAAAACAAATCTAGATAGGAGTACTAGGTTGAGTTTTTTTGGGACGGAGGAAGTATGCGGTAACTTTACATCCACCGTAGAACTATAAATTTGAATATATTAAATTTGGATATAGATATATGTCCATATTCATAATTCTAAAATACTTCTAATCTTATTCTAAATTACTAATCTATATATTATATTATTAAAACAGCTCGAAAAGAAGGCATCACATTCGTTGTGGAGGCTAGAAATTCCCACATTAATCAGAGAAAAAGAAAAGAAGAGTCCAAATAGAAATACAATTTAAAAATAGCTGAAATTCGGAATTACAAATAAGCAATATTGAAAGAAGAATTCGTATAAGAATCCAATACGAGATTAATTAAAATTCGGAATAAAAATAAAATAAAATCTTAAATTGGAAAAAGAAGAGTTCATGTAGGAATACAATCTAGAAATAACTGGAATTCGGAATTAAAAATAAGGAATATTAAAAGAAGAGTCCATATAAGAATCCAATACGAGATTAATTAAAATTTGGAATAAAAATAAAATAAAATCCGAAATTAGAGAAATAAAAAAGATAGTTTGAGTAGGATGAAACAACTATAAAATTGAAAATAAAAAAACATTTAAAAATAATTCATATAAGACATAATACGATATTAACCAAAATTCTAAATAAAAATTAAAATAAATTCCAAAAATAGAAAAAGAAAAAATAATATTTCACCTAGGAATAAAACTTATAAATAACTTAAATTCATCATAAAAAAATAAAAACTATTGAAATAAGAGACCATCTAGAACATATGACGAGATTAACTAAAATTTGAAATAACAAAAAAATAAATTCTGAAAATAGAAAAATAATTATAAGAGTTTAAGTAGGAATATAATTTGTAAATAAAAATATTGGAATGAAAAATATGGACTTCTAAAAAAACTCCATCTAGAACACAAATGATGACAAACAACAATAAAGAGGGGGAGAAGCAACAAGTTTATAAAGAAGTAGAATGGTGGCGGTTGATAGGACATCAAAAACTATTAACAAAACCTCAAATAGAATCCCAATGATGATTAAAAGGAGGGACGACGGATGGGCCGTTAAGCAGCCCGATCATGGCGGTTGGCCGGACTTATAGAAAGTAAAATATGAATCCAAATAATAATTATGTTCGAATTTTAAAATCCCAATGACAATAAAGAGAAGAGGCAGTGGATAGGCCGAAGAGAAGTATGGTGACAGGGTTTGATATGACTTCTAAAAATTATAAAAAGATGACAAATGACAACAAATAGAAGAAGCAACATGCATGTAAAGGATTAGAGTGGTGGCGGTTGATGGAATACCTAAAAACTATAAACAAAACCCCAAATACAATCCCAATGATGATTAAAAGGAGGGACGATGGACGTGGTTACAACGGTTGGCGGGACTTCTAAAAAGTAAAAAAAAAAAAACCCAATAATAATTATGTTCGAATTTTAAAATCTCAAAGACAATAAAGAGGGGGGCAGCGGGCGAGCAGTACATGTGTATAGTGGTAAAGGTGCTGACAATTTGGTGGAACTTCTAGAAAGTAAAAAAAGAACCCAAATGGTAATTACGTTTGATTTTTAAAATCCCAATGAAAATAAAGAGAAGAGGCAGTGGATGGACCGTAGAGTAGTATGGTGGCAGCATTTGACGAGACTTCTGAAAATTATAAAAACAAAACCCAAATGAGACAATAAACTCTAAAAACTATAAGTCTAATTTTTAGAGGTTTTTAGTGAGAACAAATAGACGTAGTGGTAGATCGAGAAAGCACATAAATGAGGGGTGACAAAGAATTTAGGAGTAGCAACTGACATAACTTTTTAAAAAATAAAATTAGAAATACAGGGATGATAAGGTTTGGTTTTTCAAAGTCTTAAGACAACGAGATATCTATTTAACAAAATTTTAAGTAAAACTATATTAAAAATTAGATAATTTTATATCGGTGCTAGCCGCGCAATTGCTCGGGCCACCCAGCTAGTTATATTATTAAAGGAATAGAAAAAGGAGCCTCCACGTTCGCTCTCATGGTCTAGAAATTCTCACATTAATCGGAGAAAAAGAAAAAGTAGAGTCCATATAGAAATACAATTTAGAAATAGCTGAAATTCGGAATTAAAAAATAAGGAATATTAGAAGAGGAGACTAGAGTCCATATAGAAATATAATTTAGAAATAGTTAAAATTCGGAATTAAAAAATAAGGAATATTATAATAGGAGACTAGAGTCCATATAGAAATACAATTAGGAAATAACTGAAATTCGGAATTAAAAATAAGGAATATTAGAAGTAGAGTATAGAGTTCATGTAGAAATACAATTAGAAAACAACTGAAATTCAGAATTAAAAATAAGGAATATTAGAAGTAGAGTATAGAGTCCATATAGAAAAACAATTAAGAAAAAAAATAGAAATTCGGAATTAAAAAGTAAGGAATATTAGAAGTAGAGTATAGAGTCCATATAGAAATTTAAAACTAACTAAAATTTGGAATAAACATAATAATAAAATTAAAAGTAGAGTTTATAGTCCGTATAAAAATATAATTTACAAATAACTAAAATTTGAAATTAAAAAAAACATGGGAAGAAGAGTTTAAAGTCAATATAGGAATACAATTTAGAAGTAACTGAAATTCGAAATTAAAAATTAAAGAATATTGAAAGATGAGTTTAGAGTCTAGAAATACAATTAGAAATAATAAATTTAGAAAGAAAAATAAATAATATTGGAAGAAGAGCATAGAGTCTATATAGAAATACAATTTACGAAGTAACTGAAATTCGAAATTAAAAATTAAAGAATATTGAAAGATAAATTTAGAGTCCACATAGAAATACAATTAGAAATAATAAAAAATCAGATATAAAATAAATAATATTGGAAGAAGAACATAGAGTCTATATAGAAATACTATTTACAGAAAATTCGGAATTAAAAAAAAGAAATATTAAAAGACGAGTCTAGAGTCCATATAGGAATATATATAATTTACAAATAAATAAAATTTGATATTAAAAATAATTAATAACTAATACGTATATAAAATATAATATGAATATTACACATTAGTAGTTTTGTAAAGTTATTGCAAATTTTAAAATCATGTTGTCATTTTAATATATTTGAATAATATAATGAGAAAATATATATGCTATTATATGAGAGAAAATATAATGATGCTAACCGCACAATCTACACGGGCCACCAATACTAGTTACATATTAAAACAGAGATAGTAGCAAAATAGTAAAAAAAAAAACAAGGAAAGAAAGATCATCCCGCACGTCATTCCTTGCCATTTTATTCCTTTGTTTCTTTTTCTCCCTACACACGATGATGGTACTGTTTGGCTATTATCCAACTATTATCCGTATTCCTTACCGAAAACCACCCGTCATTGTTCTAGATGTTTCCTGTGCTCCAAGGCCCTACATTTTTTTAATGAATTATCTACTTCGTTATATATAGAGATGATTTAAAAATTTTAAAAACTGAACAAACAACACAAAATAAGTGATCTAAACAATATACAGAAAATACCCCTGCCATCCTTAAATAAGTGTAGTTTTAATTAAAAGATTTGTCTGTAAATAATTTTAGTTTTTGAGTGGTCCACTTGAACTTTCTAATACTACTTCATCTTTTACTTCTCCTTTTTAGCCATTGAACCAATATAAATATCTCATCCTTCCAGTTTACTCCCCATCCATGTTTTTCTTTGCATAATAATGAAGGGCATAGTAATATTTTAATTCTTTACTTAATATGTCTTCGACTAGCTAAAATTATACTTATGTACCAATGGGGAGTATTTTTAGAGGCATGGAGCAAATAATCAACTATACTATTCACATTTAAATTTGTTTTTTTTTGTTTATGCTTATATAGGTTAAATTTGATTTGTATGTTTGTGCCACATATTGATCTATCTTATTTTTTTATGACGTTTTACGCGACTTGCACAAAACAAAGAAATGTCCTCTCGAGACAAATATATTTCAATGCGAATTGTCTGTAGTATTACGCCTCTAATAGCTACTACTGACATATGAGATCGGATCTGCTAATGCATGTGTTGTATTGCAGAGGATCCATGTCCAATAGAATTCCCTGGAGAAAATTCCAATATGCTATGACTGTAGTCACCACAATATTGAGCTCAATGATCGGCCATTGTAGCTGTGACTTGACTTCCTTGGCTCTACCAACGAGGGAAAGATAGATATTCCCTCAGTTCCTAAATACGTACAAGAAATTATAGGTTTTCTTGTATAAATTAATAATAAAGATAAAGACTATAATACCCCCCATTATATGGTGAGTGAAAATGTTATTCGGAAAGTGAAAAGAAAATTTGAATGGTAAGATGATTGATTGGACAAATTTTACACAAATATTTTATATTTTGAAATAAATTTTAAATGCTTATGTCCCTTATATTTGAGAATGGATGGAGTTTCAGCCCTAGGCAAAGAGAGGCAAAGCGTGTGACAATTTAACCAAAACCATATATTGGATTCCTGTTTCAAGAAAGTAACATATATTGGATTGTAGAATTGTACTAAGAGAACTAATTTGTCTAGCATTAAAAAGATTTGGCGCAGTTCTATCTTTTATTTTAGTTGAGAGATAAAATGAAGTTTTTCTTTTCAAAAACTTCATACAAAATTAGTATGCTCTGAGGAGCTTAAAAAGAAATTCTGAAGTCTGAACTCTGAACTAAGTACGGATGTACTTCTATAGTTAATCCAGCGTGCCATTTGCCTGGTGGTCATGAGTACTCAAGAGTGGTAGGCAGGGTGTTCGTCGTCGTCGTCGAACGCGGTGAGAGACTTGGCAATGTCGTCCATGGTCGGCCTGCTGCTCCTCTCCTCCATACACGCCAGAGAAATCCTCACCATTTCCATGGCCTGCCGAGGGTTGAACTGCCCCTGCAGCCTGGCATCCACTAGGGACATCACATCGCCGCTGTCCACCACATGCCTCAGCGCCTGCGTGATCTGCGGCAGCTGCAGCGGCTCGCCGGCCTCCGTCCTCTGGTCCGCGACCCTGCTTCCTACCACCATCTCCAGTAGCACAATGCCGAAGCTGTACACGTCCACCTTAGCATTGATCGGCAGGTTCAGCGCCCACTCCGGCGCCATGTACCCCGACGTCCCTCTCATGTGGGTGAGCTCCACGCCGGCGCCGCCGTCCCGCTTGGACAGCTTCGCCAGCCCGAAGTCGGCGATCTTGGCTTCAAACTCTCGCGTCAAGAGGATGTTCTCCGGCTTCACGTCGCAGTGGATGACCCACTCGAGGCACTCGTGGTGGAGGTAGGCGAGGCCCCTCGCCGTGCCCAGCGCGATCTTGTACCGATCGCTCCACGCCAGCGTCGTCGCCTTGCCGCCGCTGCCGTCGGACGCGTCGAACAGGTGCCGGTCCAGCGACTGGTTCTCCACGTACTCGTACACCAGCAGCTTGTGCTTGCGCTCGGAGCAGAATCCCCAGATCCTGACAAGATTGATGTGGTTGATCCGCCCGAGCACCGTCATCTCCGACCAGAACTCCTCGTCCCCCTGCATCGTCACGTCGACGGCCAGCCTCTTCACCGCCACCACCTTACCGCCGTCGAGCACGCCGCGGTACACCGCGCCGGAGCCGCCGCGGCCGAGCTCCTCCTTGAAGTTGGCCGTCGCGCCCTTGAGCTCCCGGTACGTGAACCGCCTGAACTGGCTCGTCATCACCATCTTGTACCCTGCCTGCAACGAGCTGGGGATGCTCTGCTTGCTGGAGAGGAACCACCAGCCCGTCGCGATGAAGAGGATGTCCAGGACTCCGAGCACGCCGGCGAAGACGAAGAAGTAGGTCCACTGCCCGTTGCTTCCTGGCGCCATCCCGTACACGTCAGCGGACACGGGCACGACGGTGACGTTGGCACCGCAGGCGAGGCCGGCGGGGCGCTGCGCGGAGACCCGCGGCGACGAGGCGTTGAAGTCGAGGGGCACCTTGAGGTAGATGCTCCCGGGGAAATTCGCCGACGTGAAGCCGTTGAACAGCGTGCCTTTCGGGTAGCATCTTCCCCGGCCGTCGAGCCTGTACGAGAAGGCGGTGCACTGGCAGTTGTTCATGCACTGGTCCCTGCACTGCTTGAACGTGATGGACGCGGTGTACCCCAGGTCGAAGCCGAAAAAATCAGTCTGGGCCACCTCGATGAACTTGAACTGCGGCGGCGCCGGCGCCGGCGACGGCGGCGGCGCCGATCCCTGGCTGCAGTTGCCGACTGGGAACGTCGGCTTGCAGCCTCTCCTCCAGTCCCGGCGGTCGACCATCTCGTACCCAGGTAGGCACGAGCACCGGAGACTCGGCAGGTACTCGCAGAGGCCGTTTTTGCCGCACAGCCCGTGAGCTTGGCATGGCTGCTTGAGCGCCGACCATGTCACCGCCCAGCCTCCGGTGGACGCGTTCAGGCTGTACATTCTCAGGTTGCCGTCCTGTTCGATGGTTATCCGCCTCTTGATGCCGAGGCCCAGATCGGTGGCCTCGGCTTTCGTCTGGTCGGAGGACAGGAACACGCCGGCGTCGTCGAGGATGGCGATTCTCGAGCTGTTGTAGTTCGTCCTGCCGTTTTCGAACACGGTCAACCCCGGCAGCGGCCAGTAGATGCTGGCGATCTCCGGGCCGTCGTAGAGCATGCGCAGCACGTTGTCGTTGTCGAAGTAGAGGCTGAAGTAGCCGGCGACGAGCTTGGTCTGCTTGGTGAACCGCTGCGACGGGAGCAGCGTGTCCGTCGGCCACTCGAAGCTCTGCCACACGGCGAGGCCGGTCGACGGGTCCCCGACGACGAGGTTCCCGGTGTCGAGGAGGGAGACGGTCAGGCCCCTTCTGTTCCCGGTGCCAGTCGTTTTGCTCGACCACACCGTGGTCCCGTTGGTGTCGGACAGGGCCAGCTCGCCGTCGCGGCTGAACGAGACCCTGGAGCCCCTGCCGTTCACGGGGGCGTCGCGGTTGGCCGACCAGACGGCGGTCCTGTTCGGGTCCGCGGTGAACCAGACGGAGAAGGTGAAGGCGTTGTCGCCGGCCTCGAGGAAGCCGCAGGAGAAGCTGCCGTCCGTCGACACCAGGAACGGCCGCGCGTGGTCTTCCACCGACATGGACGATCTGCCCAGCGTGTGCTGCGCCGTCGACGAGGACGGGCAGAGCAGCAGAGACATCAGCGAGAGCTGCACGGCCAGGTAGCCGATGACCAATCCAGCCATCGTTTCAACTATAGCAGTTTGGCAATTGGTTGTACACTTGTACTGCATAGGGCAAAGAAATTATGAGCGCATATAAGGCGATATCAAGCAGCCAATGCAGTCATGTGTTGAAAAGTCTAATTATTGATGACTTGTACATATGCCGTGAGGCGTATGCCACAGGAAACGATGCTTGCGAAAGGATACGTAGCCTAGTGGTTACAAGAGCCTCAGTAGCACCTGAGGTCTTGGGTTCGACTTCCTATAGGAGCGAATTTTTCAGGATTTATCGGCGTTGTGCTTTCAGTGGTAGGCGACGTATCGACAGCGAGGCACCTGTGGTGACTTCGTCAATCTCTCCATGATTTATCGGCCCAGTCTTCGAAGATACTCATAGGAGTAGGATTTACGTGCGTGTGTTCATATTGGTGAGTACGCGTGTGTTGTGAGTGTCTGCGTTGTACTATGTAATTCTTAAAAAAAAAAGAAACGATGCTTCGTTTGATGATGATTAGGAGTAAGCACCTCTCTACGTTTTATGTTTGTTTTCGTACTCCCTGTGTTAGTTAATTAGTGAGCTGAGGTCAAGATTTCTTGTGAGGGTCGTGGATCGTTTTTCGCAGGTTTTGTGTGGACGCGTGCATTTGCTAGCTTCAATTCTGATATCGGTTGTTGCTGGTCTTCGTTCGTCGACTCGTCGTGACAGTACGATCACTTTTTTTTTTAACGACTCGCACAGACAGTACGACCACCAATGCCATGCAAAATAAATTGCTGTCCATACTGGGAATTTATCCCGAGTAATAAAAAAAAGTGCTGCTATATAACGGAATCTCGTTTTTGAACGGGATGATCCCGAGTAGATATCAGGTGTGATACCTATCAGGTATCAGACGATTCTACACAACAGGATGATCCCGAGTAGGTATCAGGTGTGATATCTATCAGGTATCAGACGATTCTACACACGTTTCAGGTGATACTTGCAAGTATCATGTGATACTTATCAGGTATCATGCAATTTCTACCACGTATCATGTGATACTCGCGAGTTATCATATGAAACCTATTAGGTATCAGACGATTTCAACCACGTATCGCGTGATACTCACGAGGTATCATGCGATACCTATCATGTATCAGACGATTTCTACCACGTATCGCTTGATGCTCGTGAGGTATCATGTGATACTTGTCAGGTATCAGACGATTTCTACCATGTATCGTGTGATACTTACGAGGTATCGGATGAAACCTACCAGGTATCAGGTGATTCCTACTAGATATAGCAGGACATTCCGTTGGGGGAGGAGCACCCCGACACGTGCGGTCGACCCTCTGCAGTCGTCCCTTGTAGACGAGGACGGCGACGGTGGCGGCCGTGGGGGATGGGCGCGGCGGTGGCGGGGGACAGCGACGGCGGCGGCGGGGGACAGCGACGGCGGCGGTGGCGACGACGGCGGAGGTGACGGGGGACGGCGATGGCAGCGAGTGAGCAGAAATCACGTTGTGAAGGAGAAGCTATTCTGTTGGGGGGACGGTATCCCGTCCACTAGCATTCCCGTAAAAAAAGAGATCAAACTGTTCGTCCGCGAAGGTTCTGTTTTCCTCTTACATGGTCTGCGGAAGAGGATAATTATATCAAGGCCATCCCAGAAAATTTCATGGCTCCGGGCGACACTCTAGGCAGGGTGATAAAATAAAAATAACAATGCGAATACAATGTATTACATCGAGTCATCGACTAAACAGTAATTTAGAAAAGACATTGCAAGTTGGAGCAATGTCCCTTTTTTTTTTCATTGGCATTCCTTAATAAAAGTTTTTTAATTTACTTTTGAGCTTTTCCTTTTTTTTTACCCGGATGACCAAAGAAGATTATCCAAATGTTATTAAGATAGAGGAAGAAAATGTTGAAAAAAAATTTTTCATCGACAACTGACTGTCAAGAAAGAATATGAACTAGAGCACACGCCCCGAACCATGTGCCAACCGCATAGACACGTGCTACAGAGAGGGAAGCGGAGCACCGAGCTGACCGTCGCTACGTGAGACCGGTCACCACCGGGCTTACAACACCACCACGGAGCGGAGACTCTAAAAAACAATGCCCTCACGAAGGTTGCGACGCCGAAAGACGCCGTCGTCATCCGTCCAAAGAACTAGACAGGTTTTCACTCAGAGCTCCTTACTGTTGGAGGAGGGGTATCCCAACAGCATCCTCAGGATGATTACCACGCCCAAAAGCGTAGTTGACCCAATAAAACATTGGGCTAAGCTTTCGCTTGGAACCCTCTACAACCCTACCGCTGTGGTCTGTCGCCCAATCTGAAACCTCCGAACATTGGCAGCACGTGGACTTTTGAGCTTTCTATTATTTAATTATTCGTTTGTGTATAATTGTTACACAAACTGAGTTTCAACAAGCATCATCTATATCAAACTTGGATGACATAGCTCTTTAAAAAATGGCACAAAGCTTGGATGAAGGCGTTGGCCAATGCCAACTGCTAGAAATTTGTTTAATTGTTTTTTTGAGGGGGGTCAACTACTCAACTAGCAAATTAGGAAAAAAAAACAAAGCTAATTAATTAAGTGTGACGCGTTTAGTTCGGATTAATTATGCACAAAATGCGCATGAGGTCTCGATCGAGTTTCTCGCTCGTGAACAATTTGGCGCAATCGGCAGGGCCGGCACATAGACTGTAATTCTCGGATGCGTTGAATACCCGTTTCTGATGTTATGAGAGAAAAAAAAGGAACCACTTGCTGAATTATTATACTAGTGATAGTGTCTCATTTGTCCGAGAGTGCCAGCAATTAAAGAGAGTATATATGTGGTCGTGGTCTAGGGAATTTCTTATCTTAGTCCAAACTTTAAGAGTCGCTTGAACATATGCAGGGTTTTCGATCGTCCACTTGGACACTTGGCACGTACGTCTGAAATCGCGAAAGGGAATGTAGAGCTAGACCCAAGCTGCATTTGGGCCGGATTTTGAAATGAGAACATGTAGTTTGAAATGTGATTTGGGATGTGAATTGGGAAATGTGATTTTTATTTCTTTTCTCCAAAATTATTTTCGCTGGCGGGTCTTCTTACTTGCCGCTAGCGAAACCAACTTTTTGCTGGGGGCCATCCACCGTCCACCGCCAATGAAAATATGTTTTTGCTGGTGGTCCAGATCGCCAGTGAAAATTGAACTTCTCTAGCGGTTTTTCGCCGCCAGCGAAAATGCTTCATCTTCACTGGCCTTTACTTTGTGGCGGCTCCAAATACTGCCAGCGAAAACCAAAAATGTCTGCCACAAAAGATAGTTTTTTAAGTAGTGAATGGACTTCTCCTAATATGAAGGAATAAGTTTACTTTGATCCCCTTAAAAGTGACCCGAATCTAATCTGTGATCCTGAACCACAAAACCAGATATCTTGACCCCTAAACTATTAAAACCGGTGCAATTTGACTCCCTCGATGGTTTTGGAGAGCGGTTTCGCTGACGCGGCGTCCACGTGGCAGCGTTGACTTGGTCTGCCGTTGACATGGCACATAGGTGGCATTAGAATTGAAGACATACACGTAGGACCCCTTCGTCATTCACACAAGAAAAATAAAAGGGCCCCACTGACATGTGGGGCCACATGTCAATCTATCCTTTCTTCCTCTTCCCACTCTCCCCTTATCTCTCTCTCTCTCTCTTTCTCTCTCTCTCTCCCTTCGGTGAGCAGGGCCAGTGACGGCGGCGGGTGAGAGGGCGGAGGCCACATGGGACCTACCTGTTGGCCGGCCTCATGCGCGCGAGGCCGGCACCTTCGCCTCCACTGACCACCGACGAGACCACCTTCTACGTACGCCGCCGCCTTATCGTCCTCCTCCAGTTGGCTCCTCCCTCCTGTGAGCCGCCGGCAACACTGCCCTAGATGTAAGCCGTCGATGCCCATTTTCGATTGGGGTGGGGCAGGATTGAGGATTGGGGGAAGAGATGGAGGGGTGGTGAGAGAGATAGGAGCCAGCGGTACAGAGCTCGGCAAGGGAGCTCTAGGGCGCGGGGCTAGCTATGATGGGGACCATGGTGACGTGGACAGGCTGGTGCACCTGCTGCTCCCAAGGCTGCGGCGTCGGTGTTGACCTCTCTGCCGACGTCGCCGTCTCCGACTCCTCTCCCATCAACCGAAGTGGGGCGGAGCGGCGGGCGAGGAGGATGCTGCCCCCTGCTCCGGGCTCTCCTTCCTCCTCCCAACCCATCAACCATGAAGCTCGTTGCTTGCGGTCTCCTCAGCGCCGCTCCCCGTCGTCATCCCGCTGGCGCCGCAGCAGGATGGCGCGGCTTTGCCTCAATTGTCCCCTCGCCGCGAGCACCAACGCCGAGTCCACGACTGCCTTCACCGCCCGCGGCTGCAACGGTGCGCCCCTGTCGAGGAGATAGGGAGAGAGAAAAGGGGGAGAGAGGAAGGAAGAAGGGGTCAAAGAGAAATGCTGACATGTGGGGCCCATAATATTTCTTTTGGCGAATGACAAATGGGTCCCGCATATTTTTTTAATTCTAATGCCATATAAGCGCCACGTCAACACCACGTCGGACGGAGACTAAGTCAACACCGCCATGTTAGCGAAACCACCCTCAAAAACCACCCGGGGAGTCAAAATTGAACCGGTTTTAACAATTTAGGGGTCAAGATTTTTGGTTTTGCTCAGGGTTACTGATTAGATTTAGGTCACTTTAAGGGAATCAAAGTGAACTTATTACTAATATAAACGATCATGAAAGATACGCATCTATTGGGCTGATCCAATCAGTGTGCAGCCCATTAGGATATATCTCCTCTCATTATCGGTCCAATTGAATCCTCAGCACCCAGCCCCACGCTCCCCACGCTCCAGTCTATCAGGCCAGCTAGCTCAACGGGGATTGCCTGTACATTTGTTGTGTAATTACAGTACAATCACAATATAATTATTCTATTCGTCTCATAATATAAGGGGTTTTAAATTTTTTTCTTGCACTGTTTGACCATTCGTCTTATTCAAAAAATTATAGAAGTATTATTTATTTTATTTGTGACTTACTTTATTATCCAAAATACTTTAAGCATAACTTTTCATTGTTTTTATTTGCACAAATATTTTGAATAAGACGAGTAGTCAAACAGTGCAAGAAAAAGTTAAAATCCCTTATATTATGAAACGGAGGGAGTAGATTGTAATTTTTATGTAATTACAATGTAAATGTAACTTGTATTTAACTTTAAAAAAATTTCTCCAAAACACGTTATTTCTATGAAATGGAGGTTGTGGGGACTTGAATCCTCTCACATATACGTGTGCTGTGATTTTTTTCCTTCCTCACATGAATCTTGAAACAAATCTAACAGTTTAAAATTATACGAAAGTTACATATAGGTTATATTACATTACGGTTATATGCAAGTTACAATATAATTACATTACGATTGTACTATAATTTCATTTATTAAATTTTTATGAGAAAATTTATCAACAAATATATAACAAAATTAGCTTAGCGTGCACCGAGGAAGCGCATGAGAGATGGAGAGAGGCACGACGGGCGCCATCGGCAGCGTGAGCGCGCTGGGATGCCATACCATTCTGAAATTTGAAGGAATAAAAACACTATTTGTAATTCAGTTCTGCTAAGGTATATGATGATGTTTGGGCCTCATCGTTTGCCTTATGGCATATAAAGTTATAAGACAATGCTAAAATTTAAATTTTAATATTTGATTTTGATGTTTTTTAAAAGATTTCCTTTTTCAGCTTTAGTTTTAAGTCTGGACACATATATAAAAGTTTTACTCACAAATCTTTTTTATCACTAATAAGTAATAATGGTTTATAATCAGCCGTAAGCAACCGATGGGACCTTTGTTCCAAAGAATTCTGGGAGTGCTTTTCCATTTTTCCTTTTTTTTTTTTTCAGTCAACTGATTGCTTAATATTTGGGGAGGAGCTCAATACTGACTAGTACTTCTACTGAGTACAATTTTTCGGAATTTCATAATCCTTAAATTTGAAATTCAAGTGCTGAATTAAACTCACAGCTAGCTGCTGCTCTAAGCTGAACTATGCTAACGGTTAGCCTGGTGATGATCATGACCGGTAAGCGGGGTGTTCGTCCTCGTCATCGAACGCCGTGAGAGCCTTGGCGATGTCGTCCATGGTCGGCCTGCTGTTCCTGTCCTCCATACACGCCAGAGAAATCCTCACCATCTCCATGGCCTGACGAGGGTTGAACTGCCCCTGCAGCCTGGCATCAACTAGAGACCTCACATCGCCACTGTCCAGCACATGCCTCAGCGCCTGCGCGATCTGCGGCAGCTGCAGCCGCTCGCCGGCTTCCGTCCTCTGGTCCGCCACCCGGCTCCCGACCACGATCTCCAGCAGCACAATGCCGAAGCTGTACACGTCCACCTTGGCGTTGATGGGCACGTTCAGCGCCCACTCCGGCGCCATGTACCCTGACGTCCCCCTCATGTGGGTGA
Source organism: Oryza glaberrima (assembly GCF_000147395.1). NCBI lineage: Eukaryota > Viridiplantae > Streptophyta > Magnoliopsida > Poales > Poaceae > Oryza > Oryza glaberrima. The sequence goes on from NC_068326.1 coordinate 24,961,803, forward strand.
GCTCCATGCCGGCGCCGCCGTCCCGCTTGGACAGCTTGGCCAGCCCGAAGTCGGCGATCTTGGCGTCGAAGTCCCTCGTCAGGAGGATGTTCTCCGGCTTCATGTCGCAGTGGATGACCCACTCGAGGCACTCGTGGTGGAGGTAGGCGAGGCCCCTCGCCGTGCCCAGCGCGATCTTGTACCGATCTTTCCACGCCAGCGTCGTCGTCGATATGCCGCCGCCGCCGCCGCCGCCTTCGGCCGTGTCGAACAGGTGCCGGTCCAGCGACTGGTTCTCCACGTACTCGTACACCAGCAGCTTGTGCTTGCGCTCGGAGCAGAATCCCCAAATCCTCACAAGGTTCATATGGTTGATCCGCCCGAGCACCGTCATCTCGGCCCAGAACTCCTCGTCCCCCTGCATCGTCACGTCGACCGCCAGCCTCTTCACCGCCACCACCTTACCGCCGTCGAGCACGCCGCGGTACACCACGCCGGAGCCGCCACGGCCGAGCTCCTCCTTGAAGTTGGCCGTCGCGTCCTTGAGCTCCCGGTACGTGAACCGCCTGAACTGGCTCGTCATCACCCTCCTGTACCCTGCCTCCAGCGAGCTGGGGATGCTCTGCTTGCTGGACAGGAACCACCACCCTGTCGCGATGAAGAGGAGGTCCAGGACACCGAGCACGCCGGCGAACACAAACAGGTAAGTCCACTTCCCGCTGTTTCTTGGAGCCATCCCGTACACGGCAGCGGGCACTGTCACGATGGAGACGTTGGGATTGCACGTGAGGCCGGCGGCGCTCCGCGCGCTGACCAATGGCGACGATTCGTCGAAGTCGATGGGCACCTTGAGGTAGATGTTCCCCGGGAAATTCGCCGACGTGTAGCCGTTGAAAAGCCTGCCTTTCGTGAAGCATCTGCCGACGCCGTCGAACCTGTAGGAGAAGGCGACGCACTGGCAATCGCTCAGGCACTGGTTCCTGCATAGCTCGAATGTTATCGAGGACCCGTTGAACATCAGGTCGTAGCCGTAGAAATCGGTTTGGGGCACCACGACAGACTTGAACCGCTCAGGCGCCGCCGGCTGGCTGCAGTTGCCGACGGAGAACATCGGCTGGCAGCCTTTCCTCCAGTCCCGGCGGTCGATCATCTCGTACCCTGGCGGGCACGAGCACCGGAGGCTCGGCAGGTACACGCAGAGGCCGTTCTTGCCGCACAGCCCGTGAGCTTGGCACGGCTGGCTGAGCGCCGCCCAGGTCACCGCCCAACCTCCGGTGGACGCGTTCAGGCTGTATATTCTCAGGTTGCCGTCCTGCTCGATGGTGAGCCGCCTCTTGATGCCGACGCCCATGTCGGAGGCCTGGGCTTGCAGCCTGTCGGAGGAGCGGAAGACGCCGGCGTCGTCGAGGATGGCGATCCTCGAGCTGTTGTAGTTTGTCCGGCCGAAGTCGAAAATGCTCACCCCCGGCAACGGCCAGTAGATGCTGGCGATCTCCGGGCCATCGTAGAGCATGCGCAGCACGTTGTCGTTGTCGTAGTAGAGGCTGAAGTAGCCGGCGACGAGCTTCGTGTCCTTGGTGAACCGCTGCGACGGGAGCAGCGTGTCCGTCGGCCGGTCGAAGCTCTGCCACACGGCGCGGCCGGTCGACGGGTCCTCGATGACGAGGTTCCCGGTGTCGCGGAGGGAGACGGTCAGGCCCCGCCCGCCGCCGCCCGTCCGGCTCGCCCACACCGTGGTCCCGTTGGTGTCGGCGAGGGCCAGCTCGCCGTCGTGGCGGAACGAGATCGTCGAGCCCCTGCCGTTCACGGGGGCGTCGGGGTTGGCCGTCCAGACGACGGCGCCGTCCCTGGCGGCGGTGAACCATACGGAGAAGGAGAAGGCGTTGTCGCCGTCGTCGCCGGCCTGAATGAAGCCGCAGGAGAAGGTGCCGTCCGGCGACACCAGGAACGGCCGCGACCGGTCCTCCACCGACAGGGAGGAGCCGGTGCCGAGCGTGTGCTGCGCCGTCGACGCGGACGAGCACAGCAGCAGAGACGCCAGCGAGAGCTGCACGGCCAGGCAGCCGATGACCAATCCAGCCATCATTTCAGCTCGCTGTTTGGTTCATTGGTTGAACTACGGTCTACAGAGGCAAAGAAAATTATGGGACAAGTGTATAAAGGATGATCAAGCAACCAACGTTCAGCGCAATCATTATGCAAATCAAAGTACGGGTAGTATTCTTGATTTGGACATACGCAGCCGTAAGCGACAGGATAATGGCGCTTTGTCTGACAATCACTTTGATATTTCATCAGTTTACGATTGTCATTATTGCTGGTCTTCAGTCCTCAACTAGTCGTGGCAGTCACTAGTGCCATGCCGATATAGATATGACCGTTTTCGTTCGTGAAGGGAAATTCCTCTTGAGTAATAATCACAAAAGGAACATTTGTCCATTGGCAAGACCCAGAGCGCACGCTGGTTTTGATTTCACTTTTAGCTGGGTACTTGTATACATGATCGATTTCGTCTACGAGTCTTGAGTTGGACTCGAATCAATTGGTTGGCAAATCGCATATATGCATGATAAAGCTCTTAAAATATGGTGGCTAGCTGTATGTGGGTTGGCCGACTAGCAAATTAGCCGGATAAAACTACTCCTCAATTAAGGGGGCTGCTAGCTGGCGCGTACGCGACATCAGCGAGCACTTCTCCCCCTTTAATCTTAACTAACTATATTAATTAATATACTTAATATTAATGATAGTAATTAGAAAAGATTCTAGAGACTTTTTAGGGAGAATTTTTTACTAACAGATTGAAAAAATTTTTAAGTTAGATTCGAAAACTTTTGATTTAAGTTTTAAATTTTAAAGTCAAATTTTAAAAACTTTCAATTCAGATTTGAAAACTTTCAACTTGGAGATTTGAAAACTTTCAACTCAGATTCAAAAACTTTCAACTCGAGAATCGAGATTCGAAAACTTTCAAGTCTATATTTGAAAATTTTAAAAACTTTCAATTTGAGATTTGAAAACTTTCAAGTCGAGATTTAAAAACTTTCAAATTCAGATTTAAAAATTTTCAACTCAAAAATTAAAAACTTTCAAACTCAAAACATGCAAAAGATAAAAAAAATCAGAAAAAGTGGGAAAAAAGTAAAAAAAAAAGGTTAAAAAAATGAAAAATAAGTGGAGGAGACGCGTGAGCATTGGCAAGCGGCGCTGGGTCTTCTGGGCCCAAAACGCGCGCCCCGCGGCGCATGCATTAGCTTTTCCGTCAATTAAGCATGGAAGTTGTATTCCTTTAAAAAAGGCATGGAAGTTGGCACGTTCGATCGAGTTTAGATAATCATATCGCACATGAGAAATTGATGACGCTCGAGGGTTCTGACTGTCACTTGCTTGCAATTATTTAGTACAGCAAGGGGGGCCTGCAACGCATGCGTACGTAGACTAGAATTAGATGGATGCGTTGAATCGACTTTCTGATAACCACTTGCTTTTTTTTATTATTCTTTAAAAATAAACTGTTTTGATATCTTCTGTCCGATAGTGACAGCAAGAGTCCGTGGTAGAGGATTTCCAAAGTACATAAGGATCGATGCGTCGTACTTTCGATTTTAGATGATATTCTAATACTATGAATCTATCTATATTCTATACTACGAATTTAGACGGGCTAACACCTTCAATCTTATTTCCTCTGTCCCATAAAAAACCAATATAGTATAGAGTGTGACACATCATACTACTACGAATCTGGACATATCTTTGTCCAGATTTATTGTACTATAATGTAATATGTCACATCCAGTCCTATATTCACCTTTTTTGGGACGAAGGGAGTATGATTTTGAAAAACACAACAAAATTGTAGAAATGGTTGTTTGGATTGAGAGAAAAAAGTAGGAATCAAAATAAAGATAGATGCAAAGTTTTTTTTTCAAGAGGTTGAAGCTCATGTCAAAATTCCTACAAAATTTCTCTGTTTTGAGCCAATTCAAAGAAATTTTATAGGATTTTTGGATAGCTATTTCTTTAATCCAAATGATCAAACAAAAAGTTTCTATAAGAATAAATTCCTCTAAAATTTGTTTAAATATCTGTTGTTGTAAGGAGCCTTAAAAAAAATAGAGTTGCGTGAAGACAGAACGCATGGTTTTGATCTACGGAAGATGTCAGAGTACATCTAAGGGCACGTTTTATGGTAGAGGTGATTACCACATCTAATTTCATGCATAATATACATAATTAAATTAAGAGGTAACATGTATAGTAGGTTGCCTCTACCACACAATCCCCAATATCCCTAACACTCTCATATATTTTTTAGAGTTTGTATAGGGGTTGCCCCTTGCATAAGAGGTGACTATTTCTCTCTCATATTTTTTTCTCTCCTCCACCTCATCATTTAGTATTATGTGGCATTTTGGGACTTGTGCTTGATGCCCATAGTACTTACCCTAAAATCGTGCGAGGGAGTATCGAGCCAAACTCGAGCTGCACTAGGGGCGAAGTTAATTGTTCTCTTTGTTTTAATCAATAAACCACTTTTGCTAGTAGTATTTATCAATCACCTAATATTTTTATATCAGTTTTGTTAAAACATAAAAAGGAAGAAAATGAATTAAAGTGGAAGTATAAACAAAAAGGGTCTAATACGAAACATCGATGTGAAAATCGGGTTCAAAATGGAAAAACAATTCTGCCTCTTAAGAGAATATCTCCTCATTATTTGCAATCATTTGGACAGTAAAAAGAATCTTAGGAAATATCGCAGCATAGATATTTGTGGTATATATATATGTATCACTTTATATACATGGAAGTTTGAATTCGATTAAGTTAAGAAGAAACAAATCTAACCGTGGATAGTGCTCGTAAAACTTAAAGGTTAGTTTGTTATTTTGTTTATCAATTTGTAGATCAGTTGAGTTCAAAATTATCTTTTTGGAGGAATAATAAAGGACTGTTGTATCGATCTTGGAAAAAAAAAATCAGATTTTTTAAGTATTTGATTTATATTTGACAGGTTAGAATAAACGAGGGTATGCCGTCAAGGATGATTAATGAACTCCATCCAAATTGAAATTCAAACTATTCTTTTTATTTTATCTAGCCAAAGAGATACTACCTCCGTCCCAAAACAAGTGCAGTTTTGCACGGTTATGTCCAACGTTTGACAGTCCGCTTTAATTGAATTTTTTTATGATTACTTTTTTGTTGTTATTAGATGATAAAATATGAATAGTAATTGATATGTGACTAATTTTTTTAAAAAGAATTTATAAAATTTTCAAATAAGACGGATGGTTAAACATTGAATACGAAAATCCACGATTGCACTTATTTTAAAATGGAGGTAGTATAAGAGTAGCAGATGTATCACCAATCGCAAAAATGGAGGTCTTTTTCAATAGCTAGCGTAACAAGTTGGAGGTAGGAAGTCCTTTTACTAAGGGCGGGGCTGTGAACTGTTTAGTCTTGGAAGAGAATGAGCAGAACAAAGCGTTAGTTCTCTTGACATTTTTCTTGATTGGATATACTTCCACGCACAATATCGCAACCCTTTTCCTTTATATGGTCAACGCCTACACGTGAATTGCACGTACCAGTGAGTACGAGTTAGTTAACAATACTAGTTAATTACTACTAAACTACTCCTACCTGGCTTTGCAACTAGAAATATATTTACCTTCATAATATTTTCTTAGTAATGAAACTGAACAACAAAATCATCCGACCTATCCACTTACACTAACTAAGGAAAGAACACATAAATTAACATATCATATTTGTTTATGTGACAGTGTGGTCAACTACAATCAGGAGAACGCTAGGAATATAATACCCCTCCAAAACAACGAATTCAAGAAGGAATAATCATTTGTCTACCATTGTCGCTCAAGCCATGCTGAAAAGTCAATTCTAGACTTTCATTCAAAGACAACTTTAAGGACATCCACGATGTGAAGCAAAAATAGTTAATAGACAATATTATATTCCATTCAGCTACCTATTACCATTGTACAACTAGTCTATATGAAGAAAATAATAAAAGGTATCCATAAGCATATGTACTACCCATATAGAATAAATAATACTATCTATCTCTATTTCTCTCTCATCTCCTAATGCTACCTTGTATCTATATACATTGTGGAGATTGCTATAGTTAAAGTCTCTTTATATGGGACCCATCTATATGGATCACTTTTGCCATGTACATTGGTGATGCCCTAAGGCGACACCTTAGAAAAAAAAAGCCACAAACAAATACCGACATAATTAAACTTTTTAAATAGTACTTCCTCCATTTCATATATTATAAGACTTTCTATCATTGCCCACATTAATATAAATATGTTAATGAATCTAAACATATATGTGTGCCTAGATTCATTAGCATCTATATGAATAGACAATGCTAGCAAATCTTATAACCTGAAACGGAGGTGGTAGTACGTCAGGGGCACTGTACCTTACCCTCCCCCCCCCCCCCCCCCCCCCCCCAACCCCGGATATCATTAATCACTGACACTAATCCGCCTCCACTGTTCTCTGTTCATGTAAAAAAGAATCGAGGCACTAGTCTGACTTTGATCACCGCCGCTGGTCGCTGGACAATAGTGGCTCGTATTGTCATCTAGAGGAAAACATGTAGCACTGGACTGGACACATTTTTTGCATGCACACCCTGAGGCCAGCGCAAGCACGGACACACGAAACACCAGCGCAGTGCCGCGTAGATCATGACAGGAACAACACCCCTCTTGTTTCCATCGCAAACTATCGCATGCACTGTCTGGATCGTCGTCATCACCCACATGACCGATGATGACCTTCGGAGATCGCCCTCACGGCCTCACAAACTCAGATCGGAACTGCGACGAGTGCGCGACTTCTCCGGTTCTCCCATCGCCCCACGCTTGGAGCAGAGAGGACTCGTGTTGGATCGGCTCATCGGCAACGTCTCAACGCGTCGGCCATCCGAGTCGGGGCTACAGAGTACAGACTACAGAGGAGGCGCGGCGCACGCCTGCACCCTGGCTCCACCAATTTTTTTTGTTCCGCAGCCAATGGTACTACGGTAGCGGTCCAAGCCTCCAAGGATTGTGAACTTTGAACCGTCCGATCTGATCTTGGTAGCTTTGATTTAGACACGTAGGTGCGGGATGTTGTTATTCCCGTAAAACCCCTCGAATTATCGGCTGCGCCCGATAATGACGGCGGCGACCTCCGCCGAGCGGCGGCGCGCGAACGAGGAGCGGCCTGCTGCTGCCGCTAGCCAACTACGCCTACGAGAGGCCTCCGCGTGAATCCCCACCCCTGCCTACCTCCGCGACATGCCGACGAGGCAGGTGGTGGTGGAGGGCTTGGCAGGCGAGACGGGACCCCCACGCTGTACCGGCGACGGAAGAGGCGGAGAGGGGGCTGGCCATCCGGCGAGGCTTGGGCGCAGGGGGAATGGGGGATGAGCAGTTTGGACCCCCTTCGCGGTCCCAGCCGGCCACCGTCTCTCCGGCCAGGTTGACGGCGCTGGCTCTTGTTCGTCGAGGTGACGCCTCCCTCTTTCTCTTCGCTGTTATGCAATGCTCTGACCGACGCGTGGTTTTGCTCTGGATCATTGCTGCATTTGGTTACTGAGAGGGCAGCATTAGCAGCTTTGGTTACTACAAATTGAAATAACAAATTTACCCTGCTCTAAGAGATCGGGACGAGAACTTTTAGATAAAATGCAGTAATCTTGAATCTATAGGAGTATAGGTTATTATTAGTTCATTGAAAAGCCACAGGAACGTGTAGGGAAGCTCTTTTTAGTTAATTATCCTTTTCTCTGTACCATTACCTCTGTTCTAGATTTTAGCAAATCTCCCTGTCCCAATCACTTTCATATAGCTGAGAACAAGGAATTCTGGTAACATGAAGAACTGATTTGCTATAACTTACTTCCATTCCAGGTTATAAGACTTTCTAGCATTGCCCACGTTCATATAGATGTTAATGAATCTAGGCACACATATATGTTTAGATTCATTAACACATATATGAATGCGGGTAATGCTAGAAAGTCTTATAATATGAAACGGAGGTAGTAAATGAATCTTTTTTTTTTTCTGAAAACAAGTGGTTTGGTAACAGAAAGAAGAACCATCAGGCTGTGAATTATATAGAACTGGGGAACTAACTGGAAAAAGATAATTAAAGAGAATTCTTAATCTACAAACATACATCATCATTCGTAAATAATAGCATTCATTGGCATGAACAAGTTGTAAGTTGGCTTGTGCTACTTTTTACATCCCTGACTCTTGAATGGTCCTTTTGCTTCGCCTTTATACTTTTGAAGTAACATTTGATTAATTCGATGAGACTGGTTTGCATTTATGTGTTACATACTATTCTGTACAGTCAGCATACTTGTCTTCATCACCACATGCCATCAGAGCTTTGGTAATTTCATCCATTGTTGGCCTCTTTGTCCTTTCTCCTATGCATGATAAGGAAATCTTCACCATTTCCATGGCCTGGAGATGGTTAAACTGTCCATGCAGCTTAGCATCCACTATGCGTGTAACATCTCCACAAGCTACAACTTGCTTTAGTGCTTCCACTATTTGTGCCAAATCCAGTTTCTCCCCTTCTGCTGATGTCTGACTAGAAATCCTAGCTCCCATCACAATTTCAAGAAGCACAATTCCATAGCTAAAAACATCAACCTTTGTGTTAATGGGCAAATTCAACGCCCATTCAGGAGCCATGTATCCTACTGTTCCTCTCATATGGGATAATTGCAGACAAGAGAAATCTCTTTTGGATAGCTTTGCTAGGCCAAAGTCTGCTATTTTAACTTCAAAGTCCTGGGTCAAGAGTATGTTTTCTGGTTTCACATCACAATGGACAACCCACTCAAGGCACTCATGGTGTAGGTATGCCAAGCCCCTTGCTGTTCCCAATGCAATGGTGAACCTCTGGCTCCACCGAAGTAATCTTTTTTCACCTATGCTCTCAAAGAGATGCTTGTCCAGTGACTCATTCTCCACATAGTCATATACTAATAGTTTGTCTTTGCCTTCTGAGCAAAAGCCCCAGGTCCTGACCAAATTAACATGATTAATCCTTCCAATTATACTTATTTCTGCCTGAAACTCCTCTTCAGCTTCTGTTGCATTTGCTAGTCTTTTCACCGCCACAACTCTTTTTTTGTCAAGTACGCCTCTGTATACAACTCCAGAACCACCCCTTCCAAGCTCTTCCCTAAAATTTCCTGTAGCCGCCTTCAGTTCTCTGTATGAGAACTTCTTGAAGTGCTCAGTCATCAATTCATAACCGTCTATCACTGACTTTGGAATATTTTGTTTGCTTCGAAGAAATAAACAGGCTGTTGTTATGAAGAACAACTCCAGACCTCCAAAGATTGCAATAGATGTATAGTAGTAGAACCACCTTTTGTCATCTTGGTGCATTTCATATACACTATTGGGTTTGCAGATCAAGTCATATTGTTTCACGTCTGAGATGTTGGCAGTTTTGGGTAGCTTGACATATGTGCTATGAATCATGGTTGTGGATGGAGTCTTCTTGCCACTGAAGAGCTGAATTTCTGTATAGCAACTACCTTCTCCGATGCCGTATGAAAAGGCAAGGCAGGAATGCTTTTCGGAACAAAGTTTCTCACAGTCTTCCAACGAAATAGATGTATTAAATCCCATAACAAAACCATAAAATTTGACCTGGCGCATTTCAACAAACATGACTTGTTCTGCGACTTGACTGTAGTTGGTTCTGAACATTGGCTGACAACCTTTGATCCAATTCTCTTGATCAGCCATCTCATAACCTGGAAGACAGGAACACCGAGGATCAGGAGAATACTCACATATGCTATTTGTCCCACACAGTCCATGAATGTCACAGAGCTGCGGCATGGCCTCCCATGTGACTATCCAGCTTTTTTCCACTTTATTTAAGCTGTACAACTTGAGATTGCCATCTTGATCAATTGTGAGCCTTCTGTTTATTCCAAGACCTGAGTCAGAAGCAATGATGTTTAAGCCATCACTTGACGTGAAATGACCAGTATTGTCGAGGACTCCAATCCTGGAGCTGTTGTAGTTAGTTCGTCCAAAATCAAAAATTGACATGAAATCTCTGGTCCATTATATATGAGCCGGAGGACATTATCAGTGTCATAGTAGAGGCTATAGTAACCAGACACCAACCTTTTGTCCTTGGTAAGGAGCTGCAAAGGTAGCAAGGTATCAGTGGGTGAATCAAAGCTTTGCCACACAACACTACCCTTGGAATCAGTGATGACAAGATTGCCTGTATCAAGTAGAGCAACTCGAGAATCCTGTCCTAGCATTGTCTTGCTATCCCACACAACGAAGCCCTTCTCATCGCTGAGGACTAAGCTACCCTCCTGAGTAAAGGATAGCTTGGAGCCATGACCATTCACTGGTGATTCTGAGTTTGCTGCCCAAACAACGGTTTTTTCGACTGTATTGGTGAACCAGATGGAGAGGGAGAAGGCGTTGTCACCTGTTTCGTAGAAACCAAAGGAGAAAGTATTGCTGGGTGAGATGAGAAATGGTTTCTCATATTCTTCTACCGATAAGAATGAGCCGGTACCCAGTGTATGCTCTGGTGATGCAGAAGAGAATGCCAGAATCTGTAGTGACGAAAAGAGGATGAGGCAGGGAATTGTTTCCATTACATCAGGTGCATAAGTGTATGAGATATATGATTGGCTTCTGAGATGGAAGAAGGAAGGGAATGATGCATTTGTTCTGTATTTATGTAGCACTAGAAGAGCGCTATTCTAATCTGGGGTCAAGGATCATTTAAGTATTCCTCCACAAGCATTTTTGCTTCTGAAGACTGGTAAATGGCCAAAAGTTTATCCATTTGTTTCTTACTGATCACTTGATAATTTTCTTTATCCTTTTTTTTCAATGAGAACGGTCCTTGTTTTGATTGTGTGGACTGTGGTGTGGAACGAGCTTTGTCTAGGACTAAATACTAGCGAAAATATCTTTCTGAGTCCGCGTAAAGTTTATTTTGAAAAGGGGAAGCCTAGGTTCTCCCTTTTCTTTTTCTGGTTACTGATGATTATGGAAAGCTCGTCTAAGTATGGTGGTACTGGATGAGTGGATTGTATTGACTCTTACAGAAGAAATAATTTCCTATTGCAATACCATTTGGGATGCAGGAATTGTTCTTTTTCCTTGTCTTTTATAGGAACTGAACTCTAATGTGTGAGATTTTTAAAAATTCCCCCTTGTTCTAGAATTCAGGACTCGATACCTGAGTGTAGTCCTAAAGAAAAGAAGATACCTGAGTGGTCCTGTTTAGATTCTAACTTTTTTTCTTCGAATTTTCAACTTTTCCGTCACATCGAACTTTCCTACACACACAAATTTCCAATTTTTCTGTCACACCGTTTCAATGTTTTCAAACTTTCAATTTTGGTGTGGAACTAAACACAGTGTTGGTATGTGGAAAAATGGAATCTCTATGACCTGGTATAACCGTAAGTCTGTAGATGCATGCATTCACATGGACACGGAATTTTGACTTCGAAATTTTTGTCACCGACAACGTTTGGAAAAAAGATTGACAGCGAACCTGTTCAAGCTTTCCTTTACTCACGGTAATCAGGTCTGCCAAGTATTTTTTTTTTCTTGGTTATAAGCGTGTCCTCGTGGCTAGTTTAGCAAGCTCTTCGGATTTCTTCTACTCCTACTTGTAACTAGCTGCGCGGCTAACAACAATACAAAGTTATCTATTATTTAATATGGTTTTACTTAAAATTTGTTAAATCGCTATCTCATTGTCTTACAATTTTAAAAGACCAAACCTTATCATCCTCATGTTTTTAATTTTATGGTTCTTAAAAATCACGTCAGATGCTACCCCTTACTTTTTTTTGTCATACCTTCTTTATATGCTTCCCCGATCTACATGCTTATATTTATTCTCCTTGAAACATTTAAAAATTAGATCTTGTAGTTTTTATAGTTTACGCTTCTGAAAACTGGGAAATGACGCCAAAAGTTTCTGCATTGTTTCTTACTGATCACTTTGTAGTGTTCTCTTGTTCCTTTCTTGTTAATCATAGGGTCCTTGTTTTGATTGTGTGGACTGTGGTGTGGAATGAGTTTTAAGTAAAAAAATACTAGTGACAATGTCTTTTTGAGACCCTGCGTAAAGTTTTATTTTGAAAAAGGGAAAGCTTGGGTTCTCTCCTTTCTTTTGGTCGCTGATGACTACCGAAGCTAGTCAAAGTATAGTAGTTCAGAATTAGTGGATTGTGTTGACTTACAGAAGAAAAACTGGCTTATTGCAATACCATTCGGAAAATAGGATGCAAGAATTGTGCTTTTACTATGGCTGTGTTTAGTTCCTGAAATTGAGGAGAAGTTTGCGAAAAGTTGATAGTTTGGAAAAAAAAAAGTTAAGAGTTTACGTGTGTAGGAAAATTTTAGATGTGATGTGATGGAAAGTTGAAAGTTGAGAGAAAGTTTAGTGTGAACTAAACAGAACATAGTTCTTCTATAGGAACTGAACTGCGATGTGTGAGAATCTTAAGAAGTTTCCCTTGTTTCAGAATTCAAGGACAAAAAAACCAACACCGGGCAGCCACTTCATTTATCCTCGATACATGAGTTGGTCTACGGAAATATGGAATCTCTATGACCTGGTATGCCTGTTATCTAGATGCATGCATTCACATGGACGCGGGATTTCGACTTTGGACTTTCCGCCGACTCACGAAACAAAGTTTGGAGAAAGACGATTGGCGGCAAACCTGGACAAGCTTTCCTTTACTCACGATAATCAGGTGTCCTAGTTGTTTTTTGTTGGTTCTAAACGTGCCATAGCTGATAGCTTTGCATACTCTTTGAATATTGTAGGCAGAGTTCCTGCCGTTCCGCTGATGCGTGGTGAGTTTGGGTAGGTAGATAGTCTGGATGGGAGATGGCCGCTCAATTTTTTGTGGTGTTTGGTTGGAGGGCAAAGTAAATGGAGCGGTCTAGAATAGGGAATATTCCCTCTATATGTTAGATGAGTGCATCCGGATGATTTGGCTGGATGAAGCCATCCAGTTTTGGATTGGGTGATGTGTCCTATTCTGATTAGTTGTGGTTAATTTGATTTCCTGTTAAGCAACCTCCAAATAATTTTTTCATCCTAAACCGTTTATCTAATTTATGATTTGATTACACCATTATATTTGTTATATTTAAATCTTTAAAACAAGATCTCGGATGATTATATTTTGATAAAAAAATATATATATGACAAATGGGCCCCACTAACTTTTAGCTTTTCCCATCCATACTATATCCCTCCAACCAAATAAGAAATTGGATCACCATATCCATACAAAACAAACAAAAATTGGATTGCCATATCCAACTAAATATGGATGGCCATATCCCATTCATTCATGACAGTCAACCAAACACACCTCAAATCATCAAATCAACCATGCCAAACAGCTAAGGACCAACAAAGTACTTGACATCATCAGGAGGGAGACGAAAAGGTCACCACCATTGATGCTATCTCACGGAGGAACAGACACGGCGAGAAGCTGCCGGCGGGGCGGTGGCCGTGGCTACTCGAAAGAGAGAAGCGTTTTTCCGATCACCCCCAATAGGTGGGCTGGGCCCATCATGACTCATGAGTCAGGCTGCCCGATAACTGAATCACAACCAATGTTAGCAATCCACATTTGTTGAAACTGTTCATATTATAGCCAAAATAAACCTTATTAAGTTTAAAAAAAATACACCGAAGGTCCCTCAACTTGTCATCGAGTTACAAAATTGACCCCAAACCGCAAACCAGATATCCGGCATCCCTTAATTAATCAAAACCGGTCACAATAGAACCTTAGGTGGTTTTGAACCCAGTTTTATCCTACGTGGCGGCTGAGTCAGCATGGGACCCACGTGGGCCCCACATGTCAGGCTAAGTCACTCTCCTCCTCTTCTCTTCCTCAGTTACTCCTCTCTCTCTCTCTCTCTCTCTCTGTGTGCCTGTAGGCCGGTTGGCGGGGTGAGGCGGGAGAGGAGGGCGGCGCCACGACGGCGGCCGACGGCGGCAGCAGCCCGGCCGAGCTCCTCGCACGGCCGGTGGGGGAAGCCTTAGAGTTGGGCGGCATCGGAGGCACGGGGAGGAGACAGGCAACGGCCAGCGAAGGGGCGGCGACGCGCAGTGGGGTGGCGGATGGGGAAGCGGCGCGGCATGGCGGATGGGGAAACGACCGCGGCGAGGATGGCGGCGGGCGAGCAGGAGCGGCAAGGCGGCGGTGTGCAGCGGGGCGGCGTCCACCTCTCCCCTCTCTACCTCTATTTCCTCCGAGTCTTCACCGACGAGGAGGCAGCGGCGCGCGACGGCCTGTGGAAGAGGAGCGGCGCGCGGCGGCTCGCGGGAGAGGAGCAGCGTGCGGCGGCCAATCTCCCGGTCTCCTCCTCCTCCGCCGCTGCCGTATGGATCCCGCCGCTCAGCTGCCGGATTTGCACGGCCGCGGCGATGGTCCTCTCGCCGCTGGGCATGGCTCGCCGTGTTGGAACGCGGAAGGGCGGGCGGAGTAGCGGGGCGACGACGGTAGCAGGCCACGAGCGGAGCGGAAGCGGCGGCCGAGGTCGAGGCCGAAGACGTGTGGTGCGGTGTACAGCGGGAGGCGGCGTGACCACGGGGGACGAAGCCGGTGGTGGTCGCCAAGGAGGAGCCCTGCGGCGTCGTCGTCTTTGGCGGCGGCGCGTGTACGGCGAGGAGCGGGGGTGACGGCGGCAGCGGCACGCGCCGAGCTTGACCGACGAGTCGACGACGACCTAGAGGAGCTGAAGGGGTGTGTGGATCTCGGGTTCGGGTTCAACTACGACGTAATCCCCGAGCTCTGTAGCACTGCCCCGTGCTCGAGCTCTGCTACTCCATGACCCAGCGCTGTCGAAGTGGAGCACCAGCCGCGGCACGTCCACGGCCTACGGCGCGGCCGCCGCGAAGCAGAGGCTGAGGCCAAGGTGTGCGCCGCTCGCCAAGGGCAGCCGAACGCGCGCAGGAGGAGCGTCAGCACAGAGGCCGCCTCGGCATGCGCGAGAAGGAGTTGCAGCCATCGTTGGTGGAGTCGGGGCGGACGATGTCGGCGGCGCGTGGCTGCTTCATCCCGAACCGGATGGCTGCAGGTGCGTCGGCACGCAGTCGATGACATCACCGTTGGGGCCGCCGCATCGCCGTGTTTCCCGCTACAGCTGCCGCCGTCGGGCACCGGCCACCGTCGCGCCGCCGGCCGCCCTCCTCTTTCCCGCCTCGCGTTGCTAGCCTCTGGCCCTCTGCCCCCACCGCTTTGCCTCGCCCAGAAAGAGAGAAAGAGGAGAAAAAGGGAGGGTGATGACGTGGATTACCCTGACATGTGGGGCCTAAGTAGGTCCCACGCTGACTCAGCAGCCACGTAAGACCAAACCGGGATCAAAACCGACGAGGGACCTTTTGTGACCGGTTTTGATTAGTTAAAGGACGCGGGATATCTGGTTTTACCAAAATTTTGCTAGGATTTTTTATGTATTGACAAAAGTTGGCAACAAACTAAACGTAGCCTTTTTTTTTTATAACTTTGGTAAAAAATGGTATGGTTGAAAATGGTATCAAAATGAATGAACAGGCCCGTTGTCTTTTAACCGTTCGATCTGATATATATATACGCACGTGCGGCATGTTGTTGTTCTGTGCAATTGTTAGGAGACCGGTAATGACGGTGTCAAAAAAAAAAAAGAGACCGATAATGACGCCGGCGACCGCTTCCGAGCGGCGGCGAGAGCGAGATACGGACGGGTACGCCTACGAGAGGCCCCCGCGTTGAACCCGATCCTGCCAACCTCCGCGACATGCCGGCGAGGCAAGTGGTGGAGGTGTTGGTAGGCGATACGGAATCCCCCACACCGTGCCGGTGATGGAAGAGGCGGAGAGGCTTGGGCGCAGGGGACGAGAAGTTTGGACCCCCCACCCCCCCACCCCCTCCATCGTGGTCCCAGCAGGCACCGTCTAGGTGACGCCTCCCTCTTCTCTTCGTTGTTATGCAATGCTCTGATAGTCTGATGCGTGATTTTGCTCTGCCTCGTTGCTGCATTTGGTTACTCAGCGGGTAACATTAGCAGCCTATGGTTAGTCGAAGACTCGAAACTGACATGAACTACATATATTTGTACAAGATGTTGTTGATCTAGATGGTTCATGCGGTGGGAAGTTAACATGAGTTACATACTTGCATACATCTACCTTTTTGTTCATTGTACGCATATTTGTGTTAAAGATTAGAGAAAAACTCAGTACAACATAAGACATTTCCTCAAAGAACAGTTTGGTTTGCCAAATTACATTTGTGCTGTTGATCAAATTGAATTATTGACAAAGATAGTTCACATAAATTTATAATCTATTGCTAATAGAACAAGCTACAAAGTTGTGAATTTTGGATGGAAATTTTGTATCTCATTGTTTTACAATAATAGCCAGCTAAATCCTTCATGGAACTGATTAATTGAAAATAACTATGTTAGTGCTTCAGGGACTAGATACCCCTTTTGTTTTGGCTTATCTGTCTTTAAAGAACTTCAGAGATTTACCTACAATTGTATGTCTCAAGAACAAAAGAAAAAAAACAAAATACATTTTTTTTAAATATTACATAAAATTCCTGATAAATCTTAAAATAAGTCAATAACTAAACACTGCATTATCTTGATTTTCACAGGAAAAGGACAAAATATGGTTATTGGCTAAATGACACAGGACTACAAGTAATGCCTTATCCTTTTCCTTGATGGGTCAGAAAGTACATATGTTTGCAAAACATTGCTATCAATGCCAAGCTTACTCCTTCTCTTACTGCTTTTCGTCCCTACTGCTTTCAGGTTCATTGATTAGCAAAAATGACCAATTTACTCTTCACAATCCAGGAGACTTTTGACAACTTCATGCATGGTCGGCCTCTTGCTTCTTTCTTCTTCAAGACATGATACAGCAACTATCAACATAACCATTGCCTGCTCAGAATTAAATTGCCCATGTAGCCTACCATCCACTATGCACTTAGTATCCCCAGTAGCAAGAGCTTCCTTTACATTCTCGATAAATTGCTTTAACTTGGTAACTTTCCCTTCCCTGGTTGTATGACTTGAAATTCTCTGTCCAGCCACAATTTCCAGAAGCACCACTCCATAGCTGTAGACATCTACCTTTGCATTGATTGGCAAATTAGTTGCCCACTCCGGAGCCATGTAGCCCATTGTTCCTCGCATTTGTGAGAAGTTGAAGCTGGAGCCCTCTCTCTTATACAATTTTGATAGTCCGAAGTCTGCTATCTTGGCTTCGAAATCTCGGGTCAAGAGTATGTTCTCAGGCTTCACATCACAATGGAAAACCCACTCAAGACAGTCATGGTGGAGATAAGCCAGTGCCCTTGCTGCTCCCAAGGCAATATTGAAACGATCTTTCCACACGAGCAATCTTTCAGTACCCATGGTATTGAACAGATACCTGTCCAGTGACTCATTCTCCACATATTCATAAACCAGTAGCTTATGTTTTCCTTCTGAGCAGAAGCCCCATATCCTGACCAAATTCATGTGGTTTATCTTACCGATAACACTCATTTCTGCCTGGAATTCAACTTCGCCTCGTGTGACATCGATGAGCTTCTTCACTGCAATGACCCTCTTATCTTTGAGTACTCCTCTGTATACGATTCCAGAACTACCTCTTCCAAGCTCTTCCCTGAATTTTCCTGTTGCTTCCTTCAGCTCTTGGTAAGTAAACCCCCTGAATTGATTTCTTATCATCATGTAACCTCCCTCTGCTGAATTCTGAATGTCATTCCTTATGGAAAGAAACCACCAAGCTGTTAGAATGAAAATTAGTTCCAAGGCTCCGAATACTCCAGGGAATATATAGAAATATAGCCATCTTGGGTGATCTGAAGGTGTTGCAATCTCCTGACTGCCAGGGGAGCATGTGAGAGCTGATTGTGTTGATGAGGCCTGTAAATTTGTGCTGTAGGGCACTTTAAGATATAAAGTTCCTGGGAATGCAGGAGACTTGTAACCATTGAACAGGAGGCCTTTAGGGTAACAAACACCAGTTCCAGTTAGCCGGTAAGAGAAAGCAATGCAAGAGCACGTGCTCAAGCAGATATTTTGGCACTCTTCAAATGAGATGGACTGGTTAAAGCCAAGATCAAAGTCATAGAAATCAGTTTGGGGAATCTCAATGAACTTGTACCTCTCTTTCCCACAGTTATAGCTAAATGTCGGTCTACAACCCTTGCTCCAATTCTGTGGATCAACCATCTCGAATCCAGGAGGACACGAACAACGAAGTTCTGGTAAGTACTCACAAATCCCATTCTTTCCACACATGCCGTGCACATAATGCATCTCCACTATGGCTTGCCATGTGACTGTCCAACTTCCATCTGATGCGTCAAGGCTGTATATCCGGAGGTTGCCATCATAGTCAAGAGTCAGTCTTCTCTTGATCCCGAGACCAAAATCAGAAGCCTGTACTGTAAGAGCATCACTTGAGAAGAAACCGCCTTTGTCATCGAGGACTGCAAGCCTGGAGTTGTTCTTGACTTTGATGCCATCCCGGAACATGGTGTAATCATCATTTGGCCAGTAGATGCTTGAGAACTCAGGTCCGTTGTATACAAGACGAAGGCTATTGTCGTTGTCGAAGTAAAGGCTATGGTATCCAGATACTAACCTCGTGTCTTTGGTCAATTGCTGTGTAGGTAGCAAGGTATCCGTTGGTGAAGTGAAGCTTTCCCACAAGATTGTGCCGCTTGAATCTCTGACCACAAGGTTTCCACTCTCCAGCAGCGCAGCCATCGACCCCTCGCCTGCACTCATGGTGCTCGTCCAGACCGTGGAACCATTGACATCGGTCAGGACCAGGTAGCCATCATCATGCAGCAACACCTTCGATCCATGTCCATTCACTGGTGACCGGCGATTCGCAGACCAGACGACTGTTTTGCCCGCCGTGTTGGTGAGCCAGATGGAGAAGGTGAAGGCGTTTGTCCCAATTGGGTAGAAGCCGCATGAGAAGGTGGAATTCGGTGATGTGAGGAACGTATGCTTGTAATCTTCCACCGAGAAAGATGAGCCGGTGTGCAATGTCAGCCGGGGTGAAGCAGAAGTGCAGAACACCAAAAGAGAGAGGAAGAATGAAAGGATGATCAGATAGAGAAACTTTGCCATTGTTTTGTTTTTTCTTTGACAACTTCTCTTGTTTGATATCATTGGCTCCGTGCTACTGCTACCATGTGATCCGCAACTGGAGACGGAAGTCTTCCCTTCTCACACATATGACATATCTATTTGGTAATGGATGATAGCTTGGACTCGACTGGCGAAGATTCCTGTCCTGTTGTTTTCGGTGGTTTGGCTGGTTTGCGAGGTACGTGTCTGACATATTATATGTAGGCACATATCAGTGTCTTTTTTCTTTCCTGGAATTTTCCATTGTTTCGTGTCTAACAGACGCGTGAATTTTGGTGCTGAGCGGATTGGAGGATGCCATTGCCAGTTGACATAAAGAAGAGAAAGCAGCCTTCTTGTAAGTACGAAAAATTAGTAAAATCCTTTCTCCCGATTAATGTGGAAAAGGGGTTATTTTTCTTCAATCCATCGTCTTGTTTTTTTGATGATTTGGGTTGTGTTTAGTTCCCTTCAAACTTCCAACTTTTTCGTCACATTAAATGATTGGACACATGCATGGAGCACTAAATGTGGAGAAAAAAACCAATTGTACAGTTTGCATGTAAATTACGAGACGAATCTTTTGAGCTTAATTACGCCATGATTTGATAATGTGGTGCTACAGTAAACATTTGCTAATGACGGATTAATTAGGCTTAATAGATTCGTCTCGCTGTTTGCAGGCGAAATCTCTAATTTATTTTGTTTTTAGTCTACGTTTAATACTTCAAATATGTGTCCGTATATGTCAAAGAAATTTTGCCAAAACAACTAAACACGGCCTTGGTTAGAATGGTTGAGAGCCAGGTTGATATGCAAGACGGTGGCATGTGGGAATAGGAACTGCATGGCGGCGATGGGGTTCATGGGGTACAGGTGCGAGTACGAACCAGGGTACAAGCAGATGCACGTCGGTGACGAGGCCAACTTCCTGCCCTGCGTCATCCCAAACTATAAGGTTTCATATATCGCCCTTTCACTTTGCTGTTCAGATTGATAATAGAATGAACATGCAAGTGTTTTTCAGTAGTTCAGTTTGTAAGTTGTAAGATGCCAGTTTCTGAACTTTAGAACAAGTGTCATCTGAAGTATGCTGCTTTTGATGCTTTTATGCAGCTTAGGCATCTTGCAAATTATTTGATCAGAAATACAGTGTTTTAGCGTTAACGTGAAGAATTTTGCTATGCATAGACACAGCACTAGATACATGTGACGGTTAGTACTCTCATATTACTATATCACTTTGTGTGCTCTAAGCTTCTTCACTAGACAGAAAAATTGTATCCCCTAGAATACATTGCACAGAACAAGCGAGCCCACACGCTGTGATCATACTGTCAATACCAATATACTCACTCCATTCCATATGGATGATTATATGAGTTTTTCATCGATATAAAGGTAGACTTAACTACCATATATTTCATTTTATACGAGTATGTGGGGGTTGATTTTTTATTTAATGCGAGTACGTGGTGGTGAAAAATAAAGAAACATGCATACTTTAACTTTCCACATGCACAAGAAAGGAACCTTTAACTATCCCTAAATGCCTGCATGCATGAATGCAGACTCAATATACATGCATTAATGCATAGATGCAATAATGCTACATATCAAATGAAGGGGTCATGGTTATATGATGATCAATTTGGAAGTTCTTATTTTGGTTATATGATGATTAATTTGGAATAAAGGGAATATACTATAAAACTACAATCGCTTAAATTAAAACCCCAATTCTTTTTGCTTTTGGGAAGAAAACTGTAATTAATAGCGGAGAAAGTTAAGGCAAACTAAGAGAAAGCCACAATTTTTTACCTAAACTTGATAGAGCCGACGAAAGTCCTTGAATCAAGGATCAGCGACGGCGGGGTAACCTGAGACGGTGATGGCGAGGGTGGTTCGTGCAAGTCTCGCGCGCACGACGAGTACTGCGAAATCGACATAGGAATGGATCGAAGCAGCTCCCGAATTGGGCGCCACCACAAGTCTCATGCGCACGCGGAGGGGATCAGGCAACCGGCCGGCGCCAGAGGATCGGAGTGGCCGCCGTCCATAGAATTGGGAGCACGCGGGAAGGGCCACGAGGACCCGCCGCCGGAACGGATCGAATCCTCCAAAGTGGGCGTCGTCGCTAATCTCGCCCCGCACGCGGAGAGGGGTCGTCGCAGCCAACGCCGAAAGCCATCGGAGCAGCCTCTGAACTGGGCAAATATCCCCTCAAGAACAAACAGTTCTGATTATTTCTACAGCTATCAAAGCACCGGAGCATCGCCCTTACAGCTTCTATTGTTTCGCCCTTGCAGTACACTACACCTTAATTCTGATGTGCCCTGGTGTCACCAATGGATTCTATGTCATGTACCGATGTCGTCCCAGGAGCAAACAAACCCCTCGAACGGTCGCCATACTTGGAATTTGGAAATTAAGGGTTGCTAACATAAGCAAGCCCTCTAAAAGGGCTGTCTTAACGGACAAATTGAAAAATATGCAAGTAGGTCAGGCAACATAAATGCCGATTACAACGGGAGCTTAAAATAGTAGCAACGGTAAGAGGTTCAAAGCTTAGAACTTAGAAGTGCATTACAACAAACTTGACAAGCATCCTTCGTGCATCATCTGCATTTCCCCTGTCATCATCCTGGATGCGGTAGCACAGCCTGTGGAAATGCTGAAGTTGAGGCAACAAGCACGTAGAGGGACGAGATAGCCAGAATGGAAGTTGTGTCCTCAGCACCAGTGAGTATGATACTAATGTTGGTCCCTATTTCTGCAAGCATACTCCCTGGATACAGTAAATGTATCAGATCATCGTATTCACTGCTGAAATATCAACGACCCTGCCAACAACAGGCCTTTGTTCATGGACCTGTAAATAATTCGGTTAGCAAGCAATTTCAGGAAGAAGATGCCAAAAGAACATTTCATTGAGCACTTACCGTGGCACAACTGCTGCCCAATGATTTTGGCATCTGTGGTTTTAAAGACTGGAGCCGAGAATGATAACTGGCATTGCCACAATCCACTTCATCGCCTGCTTGGGCCTTTTCAGTCAATGATATACCAAAGATTTTGCAGCCATTTGTATTAAGACACTTGTTATTTGATTCATGCTCAGCACCACCGACTGGAGAGTGCAGCTTCTCATTTCTCGTACACTCATCTAGCATTTTGCCTGAAATAAGATGAGGCCAGAGTCGTAATGTTTGATCAGTTCTTGTCATATCTTGTGTAGGTCCAATTTTAAAATGTCGGCTATTCTCATTTCTATCCAGGCATCCGTATATGTATTCAAGGCCAGGCATCTTTGAACTAGTTTGTGGAAACATTAGGACAGATGATGGAGAGGATGCTTGCGGCAGAACTGATGTGGTTATCCCATGATGATCACATCCTTGTGGTGCAAGCCATTTAAATGCTGCACCAGGTGCATGGTTGCCATCAGGTTGACGGAAGCCAGAACCTCTTATACAGGCATCGGACAAAGTCCCTCCTCGGTAAGGACGAAACACTTCTTGACCTTGCAAGACCTCTTGGAATCTTTGAGATTCCCCAAAGCCTGAGCAATGGTAGGAAAACCCAGGGTTTCCACTTGGAGTTTTCACCCCAAGTCTCGGAACCCCTAAGATATTGTTACTCATGTTGATAGAGCAACTTCGTTCATCAGTGTACTGAAAATTTCTTGCCTCAGTCGCCTGAGAAGCTGTATTAACAGTACCATCACGAGTTTTTAAACCCAACAATTCTTGACCTTGCAAGACCTTGTGGAATCTGGCAGACTCCGCAAAATCTGAAGAAACACTTCCATCTGCCAAAATGGGAAAAGGAAAAGTGAGTTCAACAGGGAACATGCAGAACAGAAAATGATTCCTTTGACTTGTAAATGGAACCTACTTGGAAGCACAATATCTGGATTAACTTGGGGGAAGCATGATTTCAGCCGTTTTGAATGGGGAGTGGACAGATGAGATCCTGAAACTGATCCACTAAGCTCAATCTCCCAAGGAGATACCCCATTAGGCCGACGGCACTCCACATCATCATCCCATTTCACCTGTCACCATCACAATACAATACTAGAAATCAGGAACATGATAAAGATTTGGAATATAAATGGAGAAAATTTTAACAAAGTAAAGACGATGCCCTGCCCACTATGGCATGTAAAGTATGCCCTTCAACCTCTATATTCTATCCTATAAGCTGATAAGCAGAAGTGCAGGGCGCTATTTTTCAGGGTTCATCATATCAAATGCTTCTAAACTTGTGTGTTCAGAAAAACATAGATATAGAACCTGAAGTACACCAAGAATTTACATATGCGCTGCAAACACTGAAATCTTGACCAATACTTTCATAAGTTCACAAAAATAAACTTTAAGCTAGTTTATTTCGCATAAAAAGGTTAAATGCCTTTGTTTCCGTAATTTACCCTTGTATGAGCCATTAAATCTATTCAAAATTTTGGATTGTACAAACTATAACTTCCCAACAGATAAAAAGCTAAGACATGGAACACAAAATGTTGAATGCTGAATACAGAGAAGCACTCTGCTATTTGAAAGACACGGACCCACTAGGCAGTAGAACATCAAATAAGAGAAATACTGGCATCCATCTGTGCAAAGCAGTATTATATATAAGAGAGCATACCACTAAACATTTCCACTTCGAACCATGCCACATTGGATCTGCCTCTCTGCTTCCAATTATTATTCCAGTACGCCTGAAAAACAAATTCTTTATGAAAAACCAAGCACGAGCTAGAAATATCTTTACCATTGTAATGCCATTTCGCAAAACATGAAATATAACTGTTGGATAATACCTTCTTTCAGAAGCATCCTCACTCTCATATCTCAATTTGAATCGCATTCCAACAGAAAAGGGTTGACTGAAGCTTCTCATAAACTTCCAATATGGTATAATGAACTCAGACTGACTTAACCTGTGAGTACAACTTATTAAAGGCAGGAACTGACATCAAGACATTATCCAACAAGAGAAGCAGACAAAAAGAAAATCTGTAACTCTGAAGACTTTTAACCATATCCACATTAGGACATAGCATGCAGAAGAACAGTCAGAAGTTGCACATTGCAAATGCATGAATATCATTTGAAAGAAAGACCATTATCACTACAATGGAACTGAATTATCCTTCTTTTTTTTTATCTGATGTATCTTAGAAATAGCACAAAACATTGTTAAAATTGCTCGATTATTGCCAAATGGTGACAATTAGATACATCCTCTGAAATCTATATTGCTAAACCACACATGAAAGTAAAGCAGTAAACCACACATGACCATTTGAAAACAAGAAAATTAGATACATCCTCTGAAATCATATTGCTGCTTCAATGTGCACTTCCTCAACACTTTCGAGGAACACATGCAATGGCAATGTGGCATCATTTAGTATATCCGAGAAAACAAATATATTCAGCAAATTAAATGTGGTAAAAACAACACAATATTCTACATGGTCGAGATCAGCAAAGTCAGCCAGGAAACTACTATTCACATACCAAAAGGTTGGATTAGATAAAGCCGGAACTAAACTTTACAATGTTGCAATTCTAATACAAAATTACAAGTCCAGTTCCATGATATAAACAATGAGCATTTGAAAAATGTCAGCATTGGAAATTTTCTGGATGACTGAAAACATGCCACCGACTTATATGATCTGGAGTTTGAACTTGACATGAGGAAACAAGGAATAAATATTAATATTCTCTAGCTCATATGGTATGTATACAAGCTATTGCTGTGTCTGTCTGTCCGACATCCTCTTATTATATGGTTGATTATTTGACTGGTTGGAAAAGTACAGTATGTGCAATATTATGTGCATCTGTGACTTGTACTTATTTTTATGATGGTTACTTGTGCAAATAACATCTACAGGTACAGGTATTTAAATATTCAAAAAATCAGGAAAGTACTTTATTACCTGGGATTGTAGTAGATGTGAAAAATACTTTTCACGGCCACAGCATGTGCAACTTCACTAAGACTACTAGTATTTGAGATCTGGTTATGAAGTGCAGGAAAAGGAGATGCATTTTTTAGCTGAGCAGCTCGGCGCACTCCCAATCGAAGCTCTCCATCTTCACCTCTGGAGATCATTACAAAAGAGAAGCTTTAGTACATTTCGAGTTAGTGGTTCATGAGCACATGAGCTATAGGCCTACCTGAGGAATAGCACTGCATCCCCAGATACTAGCTTCTTCTTGTTGATAAACCCGCTCCATCCAGTGGTTAAAAGGTGCCTCCGTGGTTGGCCTGTAACAATTAGAGGCAGACCTATGAGATATTCATGGACCATAATTTTCTCAAGACTCCTCCAAATTGCAATTAGCTTAACTATTAGAGATTATGTCGCAATAGCTGTAGAAATAGGTAGTCTATGCATAAATTAAAATAATCTATTGAAAACACTCCCAGAGTAAGTGAGCAGAGCCTAATGAGAAAAAATAGCATAGTTTGCTCATTTTTATCTCATCCAGCCAGCCAAGTTACAGTTTGGTTTGCTTGTTTCGTCTAAACTGGACAGCCATCTCGCTTCCAATACCTAGACATGATAGATGTATCTAAAAAGGAGACCTGGATAATCTTACTAAAAGAAAAAACATATATATACTAATGCGTTATTCGGTGAACAAAGTACAGTAGTTCAACCTAAACAGCCTGTGATGTACTATAGGAAGATGTAGGACTGTACAGCCCGTAGATTACTAGGTTCTCTCACGCATTAAGAAAATTAATCCCATGTTCCCAGGGAGAAGCCTAACAACCAAGCTGTATGACATATATATATGGTAGTTAGTGATAGTACGGCTGATATCCCAGTCACCAAGATAGGCTAAACCGGCGAATCACCTCGATAGATATGTCTGAACCTCCATTCCGTGCCGTGCAGATCCTTTGCCACGAGCTCCTGGGATGGCCTCTGCAGGCTGTAGTCCTGCAGGCGCCAAGCTGAACAGAGTCACCACACAAGCAATCAAACAGATCACGGTGAGGTAGCTTGTCCCAATCGATAGCGTCCCGTACCAGCGGCGGGAAGCAGTCCTCGGCGGCGCGGCGAGGCACGGAGAAGCCGCCGTGCGTGCTGGTGTCGGAGGCCGTGAGCGTCTTGCAGAACATGTGGGGAATCCGGGCCGGCCGCTTCACGGCGTCCTCGCCCTCGCCGTCGCAGGCCGCGCCGTCCTCTCCCTCCCGCATCCGCCTCTCCACTTCCTGCAAAAACCACTCAGAAATAATGTTCGTTTGAGCAACTAGCACTGACCGAATGTCAAAGATATTCATCCCATTTTTGGATCAGCACGCACGCAAACGCACCTCGTTGTCGGCAACCAACGAGACCTGCGCGTACACCTCGTCCGTCGCGGCGTCCGCCTGCAAACAGCACAACGGGAGGAGCAGACCATCTCTCTCAATCAATACCTCGAACACATTGCGCTCGCGCGAGAGCAGCAAGCGGCGAGCGCACTCACGTGGAGGCTGACGTCGACGACGCGGCAGAACACGTGCGGCGGCACCGCGGCGCCGGGGCCGGAGCCGGGCGCGGCCCCGAGGTGCTCGAGGTGGCCCTGCGGCAGGTACACGACGGCGCTGCCCTTCCGCGGCAGCGGCGCCACGGGGCCAGCGCAGGCGTGCCACAGCTCCAGGCACACCGCGCCCCCCGCCCTCGCCTCCGCAGGCGCCGTGACGGTGCCGGTGGCGCCGCCCTCCTCCTCGTCCTCCTCCTCCTCCACGGTGTTGAGGTCGATGCCCACCATAGCCGCAACCCCCCACCGGCAGCTCGCCGCGCCGCCGCCGCGCTTGCTTCCAACGCGGTCGAAAGAGGAGAGACGGGGAGGGAAGCGAGGAGGGGAGGCGATCGAGGTCCCTCGCTTGGGTTTAATGGAGCGGAGAGCGGAGTGGGTGAGGAGAGGCGGAGGTGGGGAGGCGACACATGGTGGTGATGGCCATGAATGGCTGGGCTGGGTGGTGGTGGTGGGGGGGGGTCTCTCGTAGGCGGCAGAGGGGAGGCCAGGGCTACGGCCTACAAATATTGTTGGATAAAGAGAGCGGCAGAGGGGAGCAGGGTTCGAGCTGAGCTGACCCCAGTAGATTTGGATTTTTTTTCTATTGTTTTCTTCTGAATAAAAATATTTAAAATCAACCCTGGCCAAAACAGCGTGTACTGTACGTGACGAAAATATTCATCTTTTAAAAAATAAAACAGTGTAAGTGATTTTCAAAAATTTTATTTGAAAACTAATAAAAATAGTTTGTAGCTTTTGACACTTGTAAGTTTTTCCAACCATCCATATCGACGCTCTAGCTCCCCTCGACTGAAACCGTGTCTCCCAATGACACGTGTTGTCCCTCCCTGCATGGTTGCGGGTTGTCATTACCGTAAAAACTACTCCCTACAGTGGTTGTACTCGATACCTTAGTAGGGTTGAAACACCATGCTACATGTAGCAACGAATGATAGTGAGGTTGTGACTCTATAAAATAAGGCTGTTCAGTGAGCTTAACGGGATGGCCGGTGATGGTGAGGGAACAATGAGATCCTCTTGTGCTACATCGCCAATCTACCTCCTCCTCTTCCTGCTTCCTTTGTTGGGCTGCAAGTGATGCTCTCGTCTCGTGTCTAAGGCTGCTTTCGCCACCGTGAGATTGTGAGATAGTTTGTTCCGTTTTCCACGCGCACGCTTCCCGAACTACTAAACGGTGTGTTTTTTACAAAAATTTTCTATAGGAAAGTTGTTTTAAAAAATCATATTAATCCATTTTTGAAATTTAAAATAGTTAATACTCAACTAATCATACGTTAATTACTCACCTCGTTTTGCGTATCTTCCCAATCTTCTATATCTCCCCTTTTTCAAACTCAGCCTAAATTGTAAAATAAGGTCCACTCGGTACTAAGCCACCTTCAATTTGTGTCGAAGAAGCTTGCTAGCTTGAGGGGAGAGGTGTTGGTGGCTAAAGAAGGAAGAGGTAGTGATGGTGGCGGTAGAGAGGGAGGAGTTGGAGTGAATAGAAGACAGACCAGCGGAGTAAATGAGTAATAGGAGGGAGTATGGATTTTATATTAGTTTTGTAATTTTTTATTTATATGTAAATTAAAAAAATACGTGAACTAAAATAGGAAGTGTCAAACAATGCTATGAAAAAATAGAGCTAGCACTATAAGCAGTATTATTTCCATCCTAAAATAACTTTACTTTTCCTCTATTGCAGCCAATATAAGTCAAAAAAGAAAAATACTAGAATGATCTCCATTTTAACAAATCTCAATACAATTATCCCTACTTTAACAAATCGTAATATATTTTTCTCACTTTCATAAACTCTAATATAATATATATTAGATCGTTTTAAAGATAAAATTATTTTAGAACAAATAAAACGATGAAAGGTGAAGTTATTTTGGGCAGAGGGGTATGAATGCCCTTAAATTATCACATTATTACTTGCTCATAGTACTGGCGTTTGCAGTAAAAGAAGTGAAGTGGGCGAGATGGCAAGAGAGGAAGAGACAGGCAGCGCGAGAGGCGGGAGCCGAGCGCAGTGAAGGGCGCGCAGGGGCAGCTGCTGCGGCAGCGGCAGAGGTGGGCTTGGCTGAGGCTGCCGCAGCGATGCTGTCCCGGCGGTGAAGCGCTGATAATGTCTTTATCAGTGAGATGTAAAAACGCAATGCTGCTGCATGCATGCTTTGCTTTCCATCACTGATTCACTGCCTTACTGCCTTTGCTGCAGTCTTGGCAAAACATGCGGGGCCACATTTCTCACTCCCTACAGGTTTGTTTTCTAAAAGTTGGCTGGTTTCTGAATGTTGATTTGCTGCATATATACTCCTAAAGTAGGAGTGCTGTAGTAGTACCTTTCTGTGCTTCTGGTTTGGTTTTAACGTGAACAAAGTAAGATTCCTGGTTCCTGCTTGAAGGCATGATCGATGTTTATCTCTAAACAGTTGTAGTAACTTGCTTGTTTAATCCCAGCATGAAGTGGAACTTATTTTCCTTAAGAAATGGAACCTATGTCTAAGCCAAACAGCTGCCCTCCCTGCGATAGATTCTAGCTCCATTTTCAGGTTGTAGTACTAGGGGGGTAGGGGGGTGTTTGGGAGAGAGGGGCTAAACTTTATGAAAGAAAGTTTAGCCCCTCTCTCCCAAACACCCCATAGGTAAACACTGATGAAGAATTTAGCATTTCACTAAGAGTACTTTTTATGGTACTTCACCCTTCTTATTCATCGCCTCCAACTATGATAGGCTCTATATATCTCTTAGAGCCTCTTTGAATCGCAGGAATAGAAAAATAGAGAAATATAAAAAATACGGGATTCCAATAGGAATGTAAGTGCAAAATACAGGAAAAACACATGGATGACCATTTGATTGGACTGCAGGAAAAACATAAGAATCGGATAAGAGAGATAGACTCAAAGGGAAATTTCCAATAAGTTGAAGATCTTGCTAAATTTCCTTTAAAATCTCTACAGAATTATGCATTCCTTCAAATCAAATGGGCCCTTCAAAGGATAACATAGGATTCAATCCTTTGTATCAAAAGCTTTCATACGAAATTCTCCTATAAGATAAAAATCCCAAAATTCAAATGTTTTTCCTCCAAATCAAAGGGACTCTTCTTCATATATGGCTCAAGCGATTTTGGTGTAGCCACTGCTACAACTTTCTTTTTTCATGGTTTCACACAATGATGGAGTTCGAGAACCCTTTGAATCGCAGGAATGAGAAAACGTCAGGGTTTTAAGTATCCCGCTATAGCTGCGCTATCTCCCGTTATAGCTGTTTGAGAAGGATTTTAGCTATTTGCTCTCATGTACAATTTAGCCGCTATAGCTCCATTTAGCTAGCTATAGCTGTTTAAAAAGCAAACTGCTAAATGCCTTAGCCCGCTATTTAAAACATTGGAAAATGTAGGAATAGGAAAAACGTAGGATTTTGATATGAATGTAAGTGTAAAACAGAGAATTGTAAAACACAAGAATGGTTGTTTGATTGGAACGCATGAAAAATGCAGGAATTAGAGGAGAGATAAAGACTCAAAGAAAAGTTTCCATGAGGTTCTACCTCATGTTAGAATTCCTCCAAAACTTGCAAGGCATTAGGCATTCCATAGGAATTTCATAGGATTCCATAAGATCTATTCTTTTGATTCAAATGGCTATATAGGAAACATTCTTATAGGAATAAAATCTTCTAAAAAATTCCTATGAATTTACTTTGAATCAAAGGGGGCCTTAGAGCCCGACCATATCTAACTATAGAATATGTTAACTATAAAATTCCTATTTTCCGTCATTGTGATAACACCGAAGTGTTCACAGATGAGACCGAGCCACTGCTCAGAATTTATCGAGCGGTGGCATCGCCACTAGTTTTATATCATAACAACAACTACGTATTGCCGAACTAAAAGAACATTTAGTTTGATATCAGTCAAGGCATAGATCATAAGCTAATGGTCGGATCCGGATCAACCAACTCATGTTCATTGGTGACAATTCAAAGATAGCGCGAGTCAGGTAAGGAGCGTGTGCAAGTTGGGAAGAGTAGGGATAGCAACTTGACCGCCGGCAGATTGTTGATGGCTGAACTTGATTGTTGATTCTAGCTTACACGCCAATGGGCAACCATGGCATGAAAGGAACCGATTTTGCAATAGAAAAACATTAGACAATTAAAAAATACTTAATATCAAATAATAATACAAAAGTGAATACTATCAAATCCAATGCAAGTCGATAGGCTAATCAATCCACATATCTTCTCACTATACTAACAAGTGCATCTTTTAATTCACCACTGCACTAACAAAAGCATCTTCTAAGTTATGCAATCAAACAATATAGAGTATATCATGAGTTATTTAAGACTTCATATAATGAAACTCGTGCAAAAGGGTACTTGATGATGATAATAATAATAATAATAATAATAATAATAATAATATCCGAGAATCTGATGCATACCAACAGGCTAAAACCACACATCTTCCCACTACACATGCAAGCACATCGTTTAATTTACCATTGCACTAACAAGCGCATCTCCCGAGTTGTGCAATCAAACAATATAGAGTGTATAACTAGTTATTTAAGACTTCATATAATAGAACTCGTGAGAAACACCTGACAACTAAAAATATACTTGATGTCAGATAATAATAATGAGGTGAATACTATCCGAGAATATAATACATGTTGACATGTTAAAACCACATGTTTTTTTTCCACTACACTAGTAAGCACATCTTTTAGTTTAGCACTATATATACTAATTAACAAGCGTATCTTCCGAGTCATGAAATTGAACAATGTATAGTGTATCACATGTTATTTAAGACTTCATATAATAGAACTTGAAGTTGTTCTATGATATTCTCCTTGGTCACAAGGACATGCCATTGTGAACATGTAGTTATATACATCTTTAACTACCCTTTACATAACCTGCACACTTTTAGCAGGGATACTGATTGCTAAAGCAAATTAAAGCCCACAACTTTTGCTTACTGGTCCTCTGAGCGGCTGAACCCTAATTAAACAGCACTGATCATGCATGGTGGATTTTAGGGGCCATGCTGTCCAAAGAAAGAACGGCTGGTGGTGCCTTCATCAACCGGCCCCCGCGCCGTCCAATTGGCATTACTATCAACTTCCTGTAGCCATCTGAGCATGTTCTTGTCCATGTCTTTTCCCTTCCCCACCCTACTATAGATGTGTAGTACAACACAGTACTCGCCAGTAAATAGCTAGCCCGGGGGTCCGGCCTTCTTCTGCATCTCGGGCACGATTCGTTGAGCTGTTTCCGAAAGATCCTCCTCTTCTTGTGTGTGTTAACAACCTTTTGTTGCCATGTTACCTTCCCCCCTGTTGGCCCGGCTCGTGGTCCATGGCTAGCTTAGATGTGTGTGATATTATGACTTTTCGGATGTATTTTGGGGCCAATAATTTGGTTTGCTTTGTGAATCTGAGATGGTTGTATCCTGCATTATTGGAGCTACCTAGTGTGCTGATAAATTATTTGTGAAAATTGCTCTTTGTCGATCGATCTTCTGGTGAAAACTTCTATTTGTCCCTCTCTAGGTCTTGTCGTCATTTTAGAACATGTGAGTTCATGCATACCTTTAAAAAACTTCGATCACAACATATACATAACAAAAATATTTGTGTTGTCACTTTGAAATGATATCGATAGCTTTGCCATAAGAAAATACAGTGGAATATTTACTTATTTAACTACTTTTATCTGTAATCCATCCGTACTTGTAAAGAAAGTCATTTAAGACAATGTTTAAGTCAAACCTTGAGAATATAAATCATGAATAGCTCTCAAGTTGTTGAGTTTGAAAATGTAAAAATTATATGAATAGATTTGTCTTGAAAAATACTTTCATAAAAGTATACATATATCATTTTTCAATAAATATTTTTATAGAAACAAGAAGTCAAAGTTGAGTTTTGGAGACCATATCGCTGTCCAAAACGACTTCCTTTGGCACATGGTACTTGCATTCAAATATATCAAAAATCTCTTATCCACCAAATCTGACTTTATACTGGCCATGCATGTAAGGCACCAGTATACAGTTAGATGTGGCAAGGTATATATATTATATAAGAAAAATTCCATTAACCATCCGCTCCATCATAGTTATATTGTTGATGACTTATCATAGTTAAATATTGCGATTTTAAGGATCAACCTTGCTCATTTCAAAACAGAGCATTGTATCTGTACCATAAAAATTTGAAATAACACCACAAACAAATTGTGTCTAAAAAATAAAAATATATATACTTTTTATGGAAAGAACTATTCTCATCACATTTATCTTTTCTTGCTTTCCCCTGAAGGGCATCAAGCATGGATGATAGTGCTTGTTGCGTTACCATGAGTATAGCATGGGGCATATATATGGTTGAGTTGAGGCAGTCCTAGTGGAGGGCACCATTGACAATAGTGCTCAACTTTCTACTTAGCGATACAATCGTCTTTGAAGATATTGACAGTGAACTAAGTCTTAAAAGTGTGCTCCATGCTGGCCTTGAGAGGCACGAGTATATCGATACGGAACCTATGTATGAAGGCAAAAGAGAAATAAAGCCTTGGTAGCTTCACCTGTTAGAGGGGGCATTCATATCTAATTGTTAATGGTGCTATCCATTAACCAATAGAAGCAATATTTTTAGATTACTTATTTATAGATTAAAAATTAAGTGTTGACATAAACATTTAGGTATGCAGCGAAGATGAATGTTTTTATGTATTAATGATGCATTAGGCTTATTTTGGTGGTACAGATGCAGTTCCATTTATTCAAAAGGCATTTAGCGATAATGCTAATAAGTAACGGCGACAATAGATGAGTTTAAATGTATCCTGATCAACAGTGATTTTTTAATACAAGAAACATTTTTGTTGTTTATATTAAAGTCTACTATCTATTTTACAACATATTTTTTTTTCTTATGAGACGAAATTTATAAATTTTTTATATTTATATGATGAGATATGACTTAACTCTTCTAATATTATTTATATAAATAATAAATAAGATATCCACGCATCTTCCCATCCTTCCTAGTTGTAATAAAGTAAACAACGATAAAGTAAAAGATGTGTATCGATGCCAGTAGAAAACAATAATGGAGGTAGTCAATATATGCTATTACTCTTTTGTCCACGGTGTCTTACTGCCTTTCTTCCCAGCTAGCCCTGCTTTTAATTTCCTTACTGCACGGCCAGCCCGATCAATGCACCGTCATTGAACACCAATTCAACCGGTTGGTTCAGGCCTTTATACATTTGAAATATTAAATATAGTCTAGTAATAAACTAAATTACAGATCATGTCAGAAAATTACGAGAAGGATTTATTAAACCTAATTAATCCGTTATTAGTAAATATTAACTGTAACACAACGTTATCAAATCATGGTATAATTAAGCTTAAAAGATTTATCTCGTAATTTACCCGTAATCTATATAACCGTGAAATTTTTTTATTTTAAGACTAAGCAAGGCCTTACTCACGTCTTTATACCTGCCTGGCAGCGGCATGACATCACATAACATTATGTGGCATGTAAGGGCAGTCCCAAACTATAGTGTCCATAAGCAGTGTTTATGGTATCATGTCAATAAGACATCACAATAGAAACTACACTCTACAACCCATTGTTTCTTAAAGTGGGCCGTTAATAAATACATCATCTCTTTTCTCTACCAATCATATTTATTCTTCATCTATTATGAAGACACTATTATCTCCCAATGCAAAACTTGATAGTGTCTAGTGCATAGATTCTCTTGTTGAAGCTGTGTCTTGCATGAGACCCAGTTTCTTCCTCTCTTCACTCTCTCTCTTAATTAATATAGTGCCACATAAGTTAACGGTCCTACATAACAATGTAGTTAATGCCATATATACCATCCTATATAGAGGGTTGGGACTACCCTAAATAAACTACTCCTGGTTTTGACCATAGCTAAACCGTTTAAGACAGGTCCGAATCGTGCAGGGGGAGACGATGCTGAATTTGCTGAGATGCGCGCGGCGTGACATTGGCACATCGCTCATCGCATCCAATCATCCTTCCTTCCCCGGAATATAACACATCATCATGGATCCACGCTACGACGACGCGCCCATGTCATCTCTGTACTCGGCCGTGTATACGACTGTTGACGCATGCACGCAGCTGCCAAAATTTTGATGCCCCCCCTGCGGCCCTGCGCCAGGCTGCCACTCGCTCGCTGCTGCGGCGCTGCCACTGTTGACTACTGATGAATGATGCGCCACGCCAACCATACGCGAGCGCGACGGATGATGCGCGCGCGCGCGCTAGCTCGCCGTCGGCCCGTGGGGAGAGAGGCTGTGGCACTGGCAGCCCTGCATGAGTACGTACTACTGTTAACTATACGAGCAAGGAACAGGGAGTAAAAGAGGAAAGACCTCCCCGGCCGGCCGGCTGGCTGGCAGCTGGCTCGTCGCAGCGACGCGCGCGGGAGGGAGGCAGGCAGTGTGCAGGTGTGTGCAGCGGTAGTAGAGGGGGGGGGGGGGGGGGGGGTGTTACGTCCACCTCGCCCGCTCGCTTTCGCGCTCGCTTTTATCGGGTGTGTGTGGGTCTCTCAAGCACAGCAGTGACAGCACTGCGCGGCTGCTGCTGCTGCCCTCCTCGCCATGGCCCTGCCTGCCTGCCTGCCTGGCGACGCCCCTGCCGCTGCGCTGCGCCATCCTGTTCCATTCCCTGGACCGCGTCCATGCCTCTGCCCCCCCTTCTCACGACTTTCCAATCTCTGCTTATCATATTCTTTACAAATTTGC
Organism: Oryza glaberrima; assembly: GCF_000147395.1. Lineage (NCBI taxonomy): Eukaryota > Viridiplantae > Streptophyta > Magnoliopsida > Poales > Poaceae > Oryza > Oryza glaberrima. The sequence goes on from NC_068326.1 coordinate 24,997,403, forward strand.
AGCAGCGTCGCGTTAGTAAATTGCGGATTTCGCACCACCTATAGACACCTAGATTGACATGAGTTACACTACTCCATATATATCGAGCTTTTGACAGAAACACAGAGTCAGTCCAATGCAATTTAGTATACTGTCGCCTTCTATCGCCCGTAAGAATCGACCATACCGGACTAGCACAGCAGGCCCGTGCTGATCTGAGACCGTGAGCCTGAGAACGGCACCACTCCGCTAGTCTGGCTGAGTGGCAGTGAATACTGTAGATATGTACTGCTCAAATTTACTGTAAAGCTTCATCCAAGCCATTGCCTCGTTGGGAGATCGATGAGCCTGGCTGGCCTAACGAGTAACGACATTACTGTAGCTCTTTCCCTGCCATATGTAATGAAAATTTAGGCAATGTGTTAATTAAAGATTCTGCTAGGAGCCTAGGAGGTGTCAGGTAGCAAAAATGATCACTACTCCAGTTCTTTTATGACCGTAGTGCCGAAAGTCAAATTGCATGCAATTCTTGGAGAGCATTTCCTTTTCTTTCTTTCACGAAGAACTCTCTTTGACCATAAATATTGATACGGTCGACTTTAACCATAAATATTTTATAACCGTTCATTTTATTTAAAAATTTCGTGCAAATAAATAAATACATACATATATACATACATAAAGTAATAACATAATAAATAATATTTATATAATTTTTTTTAATAAGATGCATGAAAGTCAACCACGTCAAATGTTTATAACTGGAGAGAATGTTTGGAAAAATCTTTGCATAGAATAGCTACTCCACTTTGCCAGCTCTGGCATTTTGTGTCACTGTTGAGTATTGAATTAATAGGTGGTTATCGGCAAAAAAGAAAAAAAATGCTCAGGAATCTAAAAACACTAGACATGAAAAACGTAAGAATCAAAATGGCATGTTTAGTTGATCTTAGGAATTTTAAATAATTCCTAAAATGCAGGAATTGTGTGAAATATGTTATTTAGATACTTCATAGGAAAAATACAGGATTTTTCGAGAGAGATAGCCACAAGGAAAGTTTCCCATGAGGCCCAACCTCATGATAGAAATCCTTAAAATAAATTATGGTTCAAGCCAATTTCATAGGAATTTCGTAGAAATCTCAAGTGCTCATTTCTTTCTTCCAAATGAGCACCTATGAAAATTTTCCATTGGATTTCAATCCTAAAAGGTCTTATGTTTTTTCTTTGTTCCATGAAAGCCCTAAATTAATTTTTTGACTCTCCTGTCTCGAACATAAGTTCTCGACTCTTTCCAAGTTGTAAGCTATTTTTTTTTACTTTAAGACATTTTTGCAACTTTTTTCCTTGTATGTCCTTGCAGATAAATGTTAGAGTAAATTTCACTTTGGGCTACTTTTATCAACCAAAGTTCCCAATAGACTACGCTAGATTCATCTTTTCACGTAACATCACAGCATATAGTTACAATCGTTCACGCTTTGGACAAGGTTGAACAACATGCGTTGATATCTTAATTTTCAAGCAGTGAAATATGATCTTTGAATGTTCATACATAGTAATGAAATATATATTATCTTTGAATGTTCATATGCAGTGATATAATGCAATTCCATTTATTTTATAGGATGTTGTATACCTGTTACATTTGATGTTCTTGTGCTAACTTGTAAACCCTAGTTTAAAGTGTAAAGAGTGGTGGTAACTGTGCTAAGTGAAAATATAAGCTTGGTGGTCCATGATGAAACTTCGGTTATTAAAAGTGGTTCAAAATGAAATATACTCTAAATGTTACTATGTTAGTATCCCCCTCGTAAATCTCAGAAATGTATAAACAAGGAGTAAGCAAGTTGTTTTCTCAATTCATATACACAACACAAGTCTAAACAACTTACATGGTATATTTAAAATCAGCACGAGTACATTTATATTTTTCGAGAAAGATGCACACACATACACCTCATTGCATGTGCAGCAAACACCCGTAGGTATAACTACTCTTAATACACGTTTAAAGAGATGAGATGAAGATCGATGACAAAATTTTCTCACAGAATTCATGTTTAAGCCGGCCTGGCGCTGTGCTGAACCCTCCTGTACTCCACTCCACTCCAGCCGGCCTTTCGGAGAGCCGGACGCCGTTGTCCGATCAGCTCGCGTCGGAGCCTCTTATCTAATCCACTGTTCCACGGACCGAGTGCACGCAGTGAACGAAGCCCCCACATCAGCAGCAAAGCTGCGTGACCGTGTCCGTCTCGGCGTCTCGCTCGATCTCTCCTGGGAACTCCACACGTTGTCCGCTCTGCTTCGCCGGAGAAGACCCCACGCGCGCGCCAGCTGCTCCCAAAGCGCCCCCAACAGTCAAGGCATTGTTTGCTAGCTAGCTTCCGACGACCGCG